>NW_028088227.1:4966411-5566411 GCF_014824575.4 Sturnira hondurensis | reverse complement strand
CAGGAATACGTTTTTGTGTTTAAACAAGGTCATGATTGTGTTAAACTAGTAATTAATCATCTGTATTTTTGGTCATTGCCTAGTAAGTCTTCAGAAAGTGGATACACTGTGTCTTTGCTTTATTTCAAAGTCTTATTATTTAATCTAATGATTGTTCCCTGAATCCAGAAGTAAAGGTCTTTCCTTAGGCAAAGTTAACCAACATAAATTAGAGAGGAATTGGCTGCCTACTCAGGGACTCTTTGATTAACACTCAGGCCTGTAATTACGTGGGTTACACAAATGGCGCATTTAAAGGGTATTCCCATTGCTTAATGCCTAGAGAAATACAGGGTCTGGAAATACAGAAGAGTTTGTCACGAAGAAAAGAGGTATTATAACTGACTGTGGAGGACCTGGAGGACAAGGAAGGTGACATGTGAGTTCTGAGTTGAGCCTTGTTGAATAGCTGTGGTGTGTGTGTATATATGGATGTGCCAATATCAATCTACAGAGAGAAATGTCTTCCAGTATGAAAAGTACACTCTCTAGAAGCAGGGAGCTCTACAACAAGGTAAATAAGTAAAGAAAAGTCTCTAAACACCTCAAAAATAAGAGATTCCACCAACTACACTGAAAACAGAGGCATTTAGACATTATCAGTGAAAGAAAGAGAAGAGGTGGCTATCAGAATGGTTATCATCAATCAATCAACAAACAAGGCGAGGATGTGGAGAAAGGGAACCCTTTTGCACTGTTGTGGGAATGCAGACTGATGCAACCACTGTGGAAAGCAGTATGGAGATACCTCAGAAAATTAAAAATGAAACTACCTTTTAACCCAGTGATCCCACTTCTAGCAATATGAGTATATCCAGAGAAATCCAAGACACTGATTCAAAAGAACATAAGCACTCCTATGTTCTTTACAGCATCATGTCCAGTCGTCAAGATACAGAAGCAGCCCACGTGTCCATCAGTAGGTGAGTGGGTAAAGCGATCAGGGGACATTTACACAACGGAATACTACTTGGCTGAAAGCAGAAGAAAAGTTGACCCTTTGTGACAGTGTGGATGGGCCTGGAGAACATTCTGCTAAGTGAAATAAGTCAGGCAGAGAAATACAAGAACCATAAGGTTTCACTTATATGTAGAAGCTAATAGACAAACTGAATTAGCAAGCAAAATAGAGACTCATAGATAGAGAGCAGGATGACAGCTACTGTGCTGAGGGAGGGAAGTTAGGGGGTGGAGGGATCCAGCAGAAAGGATCGGGGAGAAGGGGACATAAGGGTTCATGGTAATGAACCATAAATGGTAATGAAAAATACAATTGGAATTTTTTTAAAAGAAAGCCTATTACAGATGGTCCCTGATTCAGGAGAGTTCAGCTTATGATTTTTTAAATGTTCAATGATGCAAAAGCAGTATGTATTTAGTAGAAATTCTACTTTAAAGTTTGAGTTTTCATCTTTTCTCGAGCTAGCTATATGTAGTAGGATGTTTTCTCCTGATGCTGGGCAGTGGCCGTGAGAGGATGATGTAAGTTATCCTCTGTAGGATAACTTAAGTTAAGAGGATAATGTAAGTTATCCAACTGTAGGCTAATGTAAGTGTTCTGAGCACATTTACAGTAGGTTAGGTTAAGATACGATGTCCCATAGAGTAGGTGTATTCAATGCATTTTTGTCTTAGGATGGATTTATTAGGTTCTAACCCCATCATAAGTCACAGAGAACCTGTATTATAAATTGCAACAGGAACAGAAACTTTTATAAGGCAGAATGTTAGGATTTTTTGTGTGTTTTACACTTATGTATGCATATACTTAGATTTGGTGAGTTCCAGCTTTCTCAGCAATGCTTGCGATGCATGAAATAAAAGAGATTATTATCCACTCAACAGAGGCAGCAACAGAGAAGAGGATCCGCTGAAGTGAAACCAGGGCAAAGGGGAGGCCGCTGGGCTCCTCTCCTCCTCCTCTGAATGCGCCCTCTCCAATATCGTGCTTGGAAGTTTCTGGGTTTTATTTTGAAAGACAGTTTTCTCACGTGGAAAAACCTAAGAGAAACTACAGTCTATACAGCATACCTTCACAAACTTCCACAGCCTTGCAGAAACAAAGCCCAGACTTGGCAAAAAGCCTGGGCAAACCATGCAGACCCAGAGTTACATTTCACGAGAGAAAACCCTGTGACTAGGACAAGTTGCCCAGGTATCAGGACCCACCCTCTGCTTCAGGAGCTGCTCCCCAGCTTTCCAACCGGCACCACCTCCTTCCGGGACTATTCACCTGGATGTGTGTGCTCTTGTGGCATTTCCGCGCCTCCGGCCCCAGAGGCCTCCTGGAGGCTGATCCTTTGCAAGTGTTGGATCACGTCCGTTGGATTCATGATCCTCTGACACTTCTGTTCCCTGGGCTTCTCTTGCCCATGTGACTGCTGACTTAATATGCAGTTCCTTGAGTTTCACAGGATGACCCTCTCCCCCACTTTCATCTCTCGTCTGTTCTGTTGCTGCCGATGTCACCTATTGCAGCCCTGCACCTACTCAGGACTGGCTGCCTTGAAACCTGTGCAGAAAGCAAGCTGCCAGTATCCTTTAAAAATAAAATCTCCAAATATCTCAAGAAAAAAGATCCCACCAACTAAACTGAAAATAGAGAGAGGCAGACGTCAGCAGCAGAAGAGAGAAGGGAAGATGAAAGAAAGCCTATATTATAAATTGAGCTATGTACATTAACAAAAAAAAATCAAGTTCTTGGCTCTGAAGAATGACATTAAAAAGTTAAGCTGTACTTACTCTTATTTAAAATGTCATTCTTGTTCAGTGTAACTGTTAGACATGTAATACAGACAGATGAGCCACACTGATTCCATGAAGACAAAACTTCCCCTTGTATATCCGCTCTAAAAGCTTTTAAAACCACTCTGTCAGGAGCAATTTGACTGCATATCAATTGTGTTTCTCCACTGAACCACAATACTGCATGTGACAAATGAACATCATAAGGGGGGCTGGGTGGGTGAGGGGAGGGGCAAGGGCTGAGAAGTCCACCACATGATATAAATGACTCTCGCACAAAACACTGCCCACAAACCAGGGGAGGGAATGCATTAGCCTGCTACAAGGAGCTCAGGTTGACCATTCAATATTTCATATAGGAAAAGCATACACAGCATCTCAACAGGACTTTGCTAAAAGCTAGGGATTCAGAGGCTCTTCAACTGATTTGCAAGGGGCATTTTGTGAAAGAGGCTGAAACAGGGTCCTACAGGAGTTCACAGTGGCTAGTAAGTGGGCAGCTTCTGATCCTGACACCCCTCAGGTAGGACCTTGGTTCCTAACAGGAGTGTTTGTATCCATTTGCCTTTTCTAAAAATCTTGAGCCTTTCATCTACAGTGGCAACTTCCCTGTGATTAAAAACAAGAGACTGCTCTCTTTTCATTTCTTACTCTTTTTTATTATTATTACAAATTGGTTCTAACTAGAAAATCAATCTTTTTGATCAACCAGTTTGAGCCGGGGATTGGTAGCCCAAACCAAGGAGGAGTGAGCTGGAGAGTACTAGAGAATACCTCCCTTCCTCCATGTGAAGGGAAGATAATTCATTAAGCATAGAGGAAACTTGAATTGGGAAGATAAATTTAAACCTCCACACCTGAAACAGCTAATTGGGCCAACAGGTATTTGAATTTCTAATGAGAAGAACATAGGTTCAGAAGAAAGACATTTTTAGGAACACTGTCTTGGCTACCTATTGGATCTATTCTTGAACAACAGTCTACCCCATAACTATGCGGCTTTACTACAAAAATCAGTGTTAATTTGTTCACAGTTCTGCAATTTAGGCAGACAGAGCTCAGCAAGGAAAGTCCGAGTTGTACTGGCCAGGGTTCCAGGACAGTGGGAAGAGCCACATGGCCCCACTCACACGGCTGCCAGGTAGGGCTCACTGTTGTTTGAGGATTGAACCAGGGCTGTCAAATAGAGAGCCTCAACTCTCCTTTGCATGGCCTAAAGTTTTCACAGTATGGAAGCTGGATCCTGAGAGGAAGTATCCCAAAGCTGTGAGTGTAGTACAGATCTCTTAGGGCCTGACCTTGGAAGTCACGCAATTTATGGGAGTCTGTCACATTCTATAAATCTGCAAACCAAGAATTCAACAGGAGGGAGAAATGACTCCCACTTGTCAATGGGAAAAGAGGTAAAGAAATCGCAGAAATCTTTAATCCACTATAGCAACTAAAATCAGTGAAAAGGGTATGAGTTGCCAGTGAAGAATTTTGAAGGAAAAAAGAAACCTTTAGAGCCATATACACTTTAACAGCAATCAGTCTTTGCGGCAACCACCAGGAGCAGGACCAGGGGTGCCCAACCCATGACCCAAGGCTGCATGCAGCCCGGGATGGCTGGGAGTGTGGCCAAACACAAAATCGTAAATTTACTTAAACCACCCCCCCTTTTTTTTGCTCATCAGTTTTTGCTAGTATTTGTGTATTTAATGTGTGGCCCAAGATGACTCTTCTTCCAGCGTAGCCCAGAAATGCCAAAAGGTTGGACGCCCCTGCTGGTAAACTTGGATTTGCTGGGAAAATGCTCCCAGTGCTTCTGAAACAGTATGTCCCAAATCCCAACGTGGCTCATGGTCAAACGAAGGACACATCCCATTATTTTGTGTGTGTGCGCACTAATTAAGTTCTTTTTTAATTGGGTAGTGAATCCCTAGACCTCGTGTGCATCCCCTATGGATTGGGGACATGGTAGTTAAATAGAAATACTCTGGGAGGCATCATAGTGCTTTCGGCGAATAGCTTTTAATGTTCCCAGGTAGTGGCTAGTGATAGAGGTTATGGATACCACTAATCGAAATGAGAAAAGGAATCAACTACAATAACATGCTTGAGACCCAGTGGAATGTCAAGAAATTTATGTTGGGTGAATAGATGAATCACCATGAAAAAAAAAAAAGTACTTTGAGTGTAGACTAGAAGGATCTTTTAGGAAGATTCAACTCAGAAAATGTCTTTTTGCTGCCATCTACAGCCGTGTGGATCTTCCTGGCATGCAGTAGATTTTATATAGATCATTCATCTGAGACAGGGAACACAGTCTAGTAACCAAGGAGATTTACTTATGTCAACAGTTTATAATGTATGCAGTTGCACAGTCTTAAAATCCTGTTCATTCCTGTATCTGCAGTGCCTAGAAAAGTGACCGACACAGAGCAGCAGTTTTGAGTCAGGGGTGATTTTGTCCCCCAGGAGATACTTGGTAACGTCTGGAGGCATTTTTGTTGGTCACAGCTGAGGGGCGAAGTGTTACTGACACCTAATGGGTAAGGGCAAGTGAGGCTGCCACTCATCCTACAATGCACAACGAAGGATTATTCATCTCAAAATGTTAACAGTGCCAGGAATAAAAAACCTTGACCCGGAGTAAGTCTTCTACAAATATTTTTAAGGATGCGTGAATGAGTGACTGAGAAAAAAATGATTAACAATAGTAACGCAGCTCATGAAGACTGTGTGGTTCAGGCAAAATATCTCAGGGCTATCAAGCTGCAGATAGAGAGACAAACATCCCTGGATTAACAAGAAGTGACCTGAGTTAAACTCAGAAACAATAAAGGGAGTCAGATAAAGAGTCCAGATGAATCAAGAATGAGATGGCTCAGGCCCCAGACAGGAATGAGACCCTCAGTGTTGCTCTAAATGCGTGCTAGTGACAATATAGGAAGCACAAACAGCTCCCAAATATATATACTGCTGCAAAACTGCCTTGTTGATAAAGTATCGTTTTCTTGCATTTCTACTTAAGTTAATCATTAGTGACTTACATAAAATGTGTTTTGTAGTATGGGTTTGGTATCTTATGAACTCCCTTCTGAGACTGTTAAGGAAGAGGCTGTCTCTTTACCAGGTGCATCTAAGAGATACCACAATGCCACCCCTGGAAGCTCCGTTAGAAATCTTTTGCATCTTATAATTCCATGTTGCTAATCTCTCGTTCAAATTGTTGATATTTGCTTGGGGCACAGATCCATAACCAGCTGGGTTAGCCTCACTTTGTCTGTATACATCAAGATTTCTGATAGTTTTACAAGCAGAAAACACTCGAGTCGGAGCTAAAAAAAATGTGTGAGGCAAAAATGACAGGAAACTAAAGAAGCAGCATCCTCAAATGGAAAGAGCACTGGCAGCAAGAAGCCGTTTGGCCTCAGTCTCCGCATCTTTCAGTTAGGGGTGACACCCCTTCCCTGATACTTCATACGATTGCCACTGACAGCTAAATGAAATGGGAGATGTGACTGCTTACGTACCATGCCAATTCATTTTTAAATCTAAATTCTCTCTATCAAGGAAAATGTGAAGTAGTGTTTTGACAAGTAAGTTCCTGGGTCTTTTGAAATGATTTTTTCCCACACAAATACTTGGCAAAACAGAACTTTTCACTGCAGTTATGGGATCCCTCCCCCAAGCAGTTTCAAATTGCACTCGGGGCTGCCTTAGTTTTGATGTTTCTACTTCTCGTTTTTGTTGCCGGCTTCTTCTTGAAAGGGGAATAGAAGAATATATTGTATGGGATATGAAATCTATCTCCTACCCAAAATCACTCGGGAAGACATTTCACTGCTCTGTGTTAATGTTTACTTGACTTGTGAATAAATATGGAGAAAAGCTCTGGGAAACATTCATTGACCAAGGACACCTGCACATTGTGTCACAATACGCAGAGAGCTTTCGCATCCATTCAGCACTGGCGTGTGAAATCAAAGATTGGGCCACTGGAGAATGAGGCATTGTTAATGGTAGTTCACCTCAAAGGGGCACCAGAGGGACTATCCCATGGCACTTTGTTGCTCTGTGGCCATTGTGCTCGTTCAGGACAATACCTCAGGTACACAGGGTTTCCCAGAGACTTGCGACTGAGGATAAATAAACCGAGGGAGCAGAGACAACAGAAGCATCCTTGAAACTCTCCAAGAGCAGATATTGTATAATTAAACCCAAATACCAATCTAAAGCCATTTTTCATCAGGGGGCTTTTGACGGCTCCTTGCTGCAAAGAGGTTTAATGATTTCACTGAGTAAGAGGCGGTGGACTCGAGATGTGTGCATTTGCTGAGAGATAATTGCATTTAGTGACAGGCACATCCATAGGTTTGGAGAGGCAAGTGATAAATCTTCCTCCAGAGCCTGTGGATCAGTCATATTCCAACTGATGAGTGGTTGGGGGATCAATTAATAATCATGATGAGAACAATACTTGTCACTTGCAGTTTTCCTCAGGTCGCTCCGAGCAACGTGCTAAACATGAACATCTATTTTCCTGGTCCTCCTGGGAAGTAAGCATTTGGTCGCATTATCCCTAAGTACGTGACATGAAAATCAAGGTGCAGGGAAGAGAACGGCCACAATGGCCTTTGGGGTTGGGGGAGAGGCAAAAAGAAAATAGATACATCTTGGTATTTTCTATCTGCATTTTGAATATATATTATGCAAGCATTTATTGACCTCTAATAATATTAGCTGATGATTTTAGTGCCAGGCTCTGTGCTTAATTAAATGCTTTGCACATATTACCTCATTTAACCTCATGTCACAGATGAGAAAACCAAGGATTAGTAAGTTAAGCACTGTGCAGATGGTCCAATGATGGAAATGGAACATGAATTCAAGCATTCCAATTCCAGACACATCCTCTCCTGAACCTCATGCATAATATAGGCCAGGACTGCATGGGATGACAGGACCGAGACGCCCACACGAAGCACAGAATCCCTGTTCCCAGGGAGCTCACGGTGAATTGGGGGGCTAAACCCAGTACTCGTAACATCTGTGTACGAGGCACTGTTCTACATGCTGGATTTATGTGTGGACACATCTAGTCTTCTAACGGTTAGATGACCTGAATGCTATTACGGCCATCACCATTTCACAATGAGGAAACTGAGGCACAAAGAGGCTATATAACTGTCGAACATCAGCAAGCGTCCTTGCCATTAAGTCATTAAATGTGCTTTATTTTCCACGCTAAGGACTTTGATGTTCATATTGCAGATGATCAGGGAAAACAGTAAGTTTAAGCAAAGGTGTTATTCGGATTCAGTTTTTTCTAAGATCACTCCAGTGATACTGGGGGTGAACTGATTGTTTAGTCCTTCTTTCGCAGTGTGAGACACTAATGCATTTGAACAGAGTTCAAGAATTGAAGGTCTGGCACTCTTCCAGGATACTAGGTGGAATCCCATATGAAGTTTCCTGTATTTTCTACACCTATCCTTTCCTTTATGAGGCTGACACAAAACCAAGATTGCAGCTGCCCATATGCCAGCAGAACAGCCTGTAGCTCTAACAACAAATTCTTCCTCCTTAACAAGCCATATCGGTGTGGAGCACGGACTCAGCAAAACAGCATGAGACCCTAGAGGCCAGGGCACTGTTTTCACAATCCTTCGTTGTCTAACAATCCAGCATTGGAATGTTCGAGCACCAGAGAGCAAAGAGAACTGCAACGGAAGTGCACTAGATTATGTGAGTGGCCAGAGAACCTAGAAAGGTCTGGGTGTTCCAAAATCCACCCCACAGTTCACTATATGCATGGTCCTGGCTCTGAGCTAGAGTCTAAGATTCTAACTCATTCTGCCCCATCACCTGTGAGCTCCTCCCTACTCTTCTTAGCTTAACTAGCATCTTATAGTTACTGGGACCTCAAGGTCACATTTCTCCATCAAACTTTTACCATTACCTGCTCAGTCTCAGTACAGTGAGTCTCGGTCTCTCAGGAATCCAAGATTTTCAAGACCACCTTGCTAATTCACTTTCAGTTCATAAATCTTCTTCAAATGTTCTCATCAAATATTTTATTATCTCCTTGCATAGGGAACTCACCACATTCCAAAACTGCTTTTTCTATATTTGAGCAATTTTTGATGGTTTTAAAGTTTATCCTTATACTAAGTCAAATTCAGTTGCCTATAATTTCCCTTATGGCAGTCCATCTCTCAGAACAAAACTCCTGTCTCCTAATCAGACTCAGGGTACAGTGAAGGGAGCCTTCCTTTAAAGTTCTCTTGGGCTAGGGCAAATTTCTCAAAATACCTATATTTAGTCTTATCAGAGCATGGGTCAGATTGTATATCACTCTACTATAAACCAAGTGTTTGTTTCTCCCTAAAATTCTACGTTGACATAAAATCTCTGAGGTGATGCCATTTGGAGGTTGGGGACTTGGGAGGTGCTTAGGCCATAAGGATGGAGCAGGGAGTCATGAATGGCTTTAGCGCTTATAAGAAGTAGTCCGAGAGCCCCCTTGCCCCTGCTTTCACCATGTGAGAATGCACCAAAAGACTGCTGTCTGTGAACCAGCAAATGGGCCTTAGCAGACGTGGAATCTGCTAGGGCATTGACCTTAGACTTCCCAGCCTGTGGAACTGTGAGAAATAGCTTTCTCTTGTTTACAAGCCACCCAGTCTATGGTACTCTGCTATATTGCCCAAATAGACTGAAACGGTCCCTGTGTGCTTCTTGGTATCCGCAGTAAACCATAAACTTCCTAAGGAAAAGAGACAGATCTTTTTTACTTCTCTGAAGCTCCAGCAGCAAGCTCAATTCCTGCACAGACTAAGCATTCGATATTTGTTTTGCTTGGAGTACACCATGGATGGCCTTCCAGAAAGAAAGATCTACGTAAGTAAAGAGAAAATAAACAAGGTGGGAGGGATGTGATGAGGAAGCAGGAGTGGTGTGCCACCATTTTAATGTAATTAGCATGTGCCTGCATGTTTGAGTGACCTTCTGCCTAGTGGAGAGGCTGAGCAACAGCCAATTATTCTAGATTTTATTACCACTTAACTAGTAGCCTCATGAATACACATGGTATGTGACCAATGACTAGTTTAATCAACAGAATAAAGAAAAATAAATAAGGATATGAAAATAACTGGTCCTGCTTTTGCCAAGGGGCCTAGGAGTATAGACCAAAAAAAGTTCCCAAAGAAAAGAACAGAAAATAACAGAAAGGAAAGAAAATCCTTGAGAAGTAAAATATGGGATCAGAAGCCAGCACAAAAGGACTTAGGTTGTGAGGATAGGTGGTTATCATGCTGGGGGAAGCTGCACAGTGACTCGGGTTTGGAGAAGAGCAAAAAGGGAGATTTCCAACCAAAGAACATTAACTTTTCTGAGGAGAAAGTCAAAAGTTAGTATTGACAATGAATGACCATGGAACTTCATGAATTCAGTATCTTCCTGCTAGAAGGACCCTTAGAAACAACTAGCCCAGAGGTCCCCAATCCCTAGTCCACAGACAGGAAAGGTCCATGGCCTGTTAGGAATCGGGCCGAAAAGCAGGAGGTGAGCAGCCCGCAAGGAAGCAAAGGTTCCCCTCCCCACTCCAGTCATAGAAAAATTGTTTTCCCAGAAACCAGTCCCTGATGCCAAAAAGGTTGGGGACTGCTGCTTTAGCCCAAATTTTCATTTAAAAAAATTAGGATGCTAAGAGCAAGCAGGTAAGTACTTTGACCAAGTCACAAAGCCAGGTTTTAGCAAAGTCCCCCAGATCTTCAATGAATACACAGCACTTTCCTCCAGCCCAGGTCTGCATAGTGCTGCATTCATTTTGCTCCAGGCACTGCCCAAGAACTTAGCAAATGTGCCTCTTCTAAATGTAACACCTTCCATTGGAAGAACGAAGGGATATCTCTCCAGGAACACGGTAGAATACACAGGCCAGAGAGGTCAGGTGGGCTTAGAACTTAGAGAACTTCCCTTTCTCTAAGGGAAGATTGGGGATTCATATTCTAGATTGCTCCAACTCAAAATCCTCTTTCCTCTAGACTACACTACCTTTTAGCATGGGTTACAAAGCTTAACGATCCAAATGGACAGTGAGTGTCTTCTATAGCACCACCCTTCATCACTGGGGTTAGAGGGCATGCACAAGGAGAAAAGGAATGTGATCTCAGTACTCAGTGAGCAATAATGTCCACAGCATCTGACCTTAAGGCAGGCCAGGGCTACACCCCTTCCAGGCAGTCCAGTGATTAATTAAGGAGAGAGGATTCCCAAAGCAATTCTGTAGTCTAGACTGCAAATTCTGGGGACGGGGGTGGGGGGAGGGCAGGAGTGTGTTCCTAGTGCCTGGTCCCATGCGGGGCACATCATGAGAGGCCCATTATCAGTTGTTAAAGTAGGTGGTACTCAATGCCTATCTAAGCTCTGGTCCAATGTACAGACCACAACTTTCCTTTGGCCAAGGGCAAAAGTGCACTGTGATGCTGCATGGCAGCTTAAGAGGAGAGAGATGAGAAAGAGACCTGGCAGATCTGCCCACCCCTCAGTCAAGGCAGAGTTCTTCTGCAGACCTCCAGGCTCTGTCTACACCCCCAGCTGTGATCTGGATTGCCCCCCTCAAAAACTCTACAACACAGAAAGCAGAGTCTGTCTCCCGTCCCGAGCCCACCTTGTGTTGTCTCTGTGCTGCTCTCCCAGAGCTTCTGACCTGCTGGTCTTTGAGCTGCTGACATTTGCCTTCTTGTTGGAACTCCATCTAGCAGTCCATGGCACGGTGGCTGCTTGGAGTGGCGAGGTTTGGTCCTGGCTTAGGTGTCTCTCTGTTGGCCCTACATTGCATCAGCTCAGCCTCATCCCCGCCACCAGACCACAAATCCTCAGGCTGCCCACAGCACCCTTTCAGGTTTTTTAAGGCAGAGCATTAGATTTAACTTCCTGTTCTTGTACAGATAAGCAGTACAAGCAAAGATAAAAATGTGCAGCTCACCACTTTCATAAATATGGAATACTGCACCTGGCATCTATCTCAAAAATAACATTACCTGTACCATGAGAGTGCAATAACACTGCCATAACAATAGCACAGTTGGGATGCAGAAAACCATGGTGTTTTTAATTGTGTTATAATTAGAAAGCAGATAAACAAATAAGAGCATCATTTATTCATTAAAACTGTGCAAATGCAAAACCTACTTAGTTAATTTCTTTGTACAATGTCTGTGAACTCCTTCAGGGAGGAAATCTGAGAAACAATTTCAGACCCAGCGCAAATGACACAGACATGGCTTTGAAGCACAAGTAGAAAGACAACTGCTGGAGATTGTTTTGGTCCAAAAGGCTCTTTTGAATGAGATGGAAACCAGGGTGCCCTCACAAATGCGTGGCGCAGGCAACCAATCACAAGGGTGCTTTGATTTTATTTATCCTGTGTACCTGAATAATACTCCCTCCCTTCTCTGTCCACAGTCAGAAGAGAGCTCTCGAGGGGAAGTGAATGAGTTGGAGTTGATTAAGGAACTCTGTGAAACCCTTAGGAAGGATTAAAAACTGGATCATTAGTGAGTTTCGCATCTATCACAGCAGTCATCGTGCCTAGCAAAGGATTTGGAGAAGGGTCAGCACTTAGCACGATTGCAGACCAACCATCAATTGACCTGGGTTCAAATCTCTCTTCCCTGTCTCTTCCCTCCCTGTCCCTACACTCACTCACTTTTTTTCTTCACCCCAGACCTCCTTCCTGGCCATGAGTTCACAGACATGGCCCTACTCTACTCTGTAATCTCTCTGCCTTTCATTTTTAAACTCGTCTGGTACTAGAGTCAGTAACATGACTGTAGAGTTAAGCTGTAGTTGCATAATAGTTGATAATGTCCAAAAGCTCTTACTGAGTCTTTCAGTTGATTCTCTCAATATTCTCTCAACTAATAGTACTAATAAAAATTACTTATTGGATACTTTGAGTTAGTCATTGTCAAGTATTTTGCCTGCATTATCTCATTTAGTCCTCACTGTAGACCTAATAGGCAGCATTATTAGTATTATTCCCACCTCACAAATGAGGAAAGGGAGGCAGAGAGTGGGTAATTAACTTTCTGAAATACTTCATATTTAGTAAGTATGTTGTGTCTTAAATCTGATTTTTTATTACTTTTATATTATTTTCTTCTCTTTAAAACATGATCACTTGTATTAAAGGTTTAAAATTGATCTTATAAGAAAATATTTTAATGACTAAAAAAAGAAAGGAAAAGAAAAAGGATGCAGTTCATTTAAAAGCAGCTCATGGTCAAGAGGACATGCCTCGAGGTGTTTCAACTCTGGAAACTGTAGATGAACTGATAGAAAGCAAAATAATTTTTGTCTATGCACATTCAAATTCTCTTCTCCCAGTAGAGATTCAGGTTGACTTACTTGTTCCTCTGTGGAAGAGGCTAATTTTCCTCCATTTGCACATTTATTTCAACATTTCTTTACTCCATATAAATTTTTGACTTATTTTTTTAAGGATTTTATTTATTTATTTTTAGAAGGAGGGGAAAGGAGGGAGAAAGAAAGAAATATCAATGTGTGGTTGCCTCTCTCACACCCCCTACTGGAGACCTTGCCCACAACCCAGGCATGTGTTCTGACTGGGAATCGAATCAGCAACCCTTTGGTTCACAGGCCGGCACTCAATCTACTGAGCCACACCAGCCAGGGCTTGACTTCTTTAAATTTGTTGTAATACCTCACCAGTTCCTCATGAATGATTTAAATAATATCATGTGCAATAGTTTCCTAAGGCTACTGTAAAAAAATACAGTATGAATGGCTTATTGAAGCAGAAATCTATTCTCTCATAGTTCAAGATTTAGGTCCTGTTGGTAGAACTACATTCCCTCAGAAGACTCTGGGACAGGGTCCTCCTTACCGCTTCCAGCTCTGGTAGCCCCAGGCCTTCCTTGGCTGTGACAGCTTCACCCAGTCTCTACCTCCATATTCACATCACCACTTTACCCTGGGTCTCTCCGTCTTTACATGGCATTTTTCCTCGTGTCTGTGTCTAAAATTTCCTCTGTTATAAAGACACCAGCCATACTGAATTAGGGACCATCCTAATGGCCTCATCTTAACTTGTATATATCTTTAAAATCCTACTTCCAAGCAAGGTCACATTCATAGTTACTGAGGCTTAGGACTTCAACATATCTTTTCAGGGGACACAATTCAAGCCATAATAGCAGGTGTTTGTTTTTATATCTGTATGAGAGTCATATTTTGCCCTTTCTGAAAATTTTTATAACATCTAACAGTCACTGACAATACAAGGTGGGAAAAAGGAGGTTTATAGTTGTAGGTGTGTGAAACACAGTTTACTTTTGTATCATTTATTAATTATTGCATTATTTATTTATACTACAACTGTAAACCCACTTTTGCCCACCCTTGTATAGTGGAATAGAGAAGTACCCGTTTTTTCCTTTAAGTTTTTTTTTGTCTGCAGAAAATGTCAAACATATATAAACAAAACAGAAAACATAACAGTATGTTATAACATAAAGATGGACCCCCATATACCCATCACTCAACCCCAATATGACATTTTGCCGATCATAGCTCTACTCCCACCGAAGCATACATCTACATAAGTTCTGTTCTTAGTTCTCATCTTTTTTCTCCTGGGTATCTTGTGCTGCTAATAGTGGGTTGTTACTTGAAATGGATTTGAAGAACTAATTCATGAAAAGGCAGTGATAATGATAAGATCTTAACACTGCCCATTCCAGGAGGGAGTTATATTGCTTTCAGACTTTGCTCTTGGTCAGCATATCATAAATATGTTTAATGAATCAATTAGAATTCTCTAGGTGCCATTTACATTTTAACTGGGGTTAGTCTGGAGGGGCCCATGAAAGAAGCCTTGAAACAGGTGGGGGACTGTCTTGCCCCTACCACTCTTTGAAGCCATGCTTATGAGAGACTGTCACCCCCATCTGTATGTAGGGACAAAGCTGGGTTTCATATACAGTTGGCAGCACGAAACCATCAGTGGCAACTTGTGTATTCTTTGCCCTATACTTTACTCCAGCTAACAGCAAATGCCGAGCCTTCTTCTCTCCCACAAATGTCACAGTAGTAGTCATATCAATAAACCAGAACATCCAGTTAAATGTACAGTATTTTTGAAATGTGCTGCACAAGATATCTGCTGGAAGGACTACTCACGAATATTTAAGTATAAAAACAAGTACGAGGATGCACATGAGTGCTTTAATAATTAAACACGTCATGGGGCCCAGAATTAGAGATGGGTGGAGAAAGTCCATGCCATAAGATCAGCGAGCTGTCCTAAAAGACCCTACCCATGCCTGGCTTCTCATCGGTAAAGAGCTAGGCTCTGTAGTGGGGGTGCAATGGTGGCACATATCCTCTGTGAGAATGGAATACCCTGTAATGGATAACGTCCTGTCCCCTCATTACCATTTTAAAGCTGTCTCATTGTGAAATAGTATGAAACCGACAAGAAGCTACAAAAACAGTGCAGTGAGTTCCTGCATGCCCTTCACTCTGCTCCATGAGAACATCTGATGTGACCCCAGTGACTGTCAAACCAGCAGAGTGACTCTGGTATAATGTCAGTTTGGTACAAACTAATCCAATAGCTCCCTCAGGTTTCACCAATTTTTAATTGTAATCTTTTTAGAATAGGTCTATATATTTTTTTTCACAAGTAGGTTCATCATTATCATTTTTTAATCACAAGTTGCATTGGCCCATTTTCCCAGAGTTGGCCCAATCTTGTGAATCTCATTTCCTACCCCTATTAGTGTGGGGTTCGTGCATTCTTTTTTTTCCATTCACTTTAAAAAAATAAAGTTTATATTGAACATATTGGAAAACACTGCTGCCATCATAGGTTGATTGTGTTTCCTGCCATTTAATCTTGAACTACTTTTACATGCAGGCTTTGTGTATACATGACTTTTAACTTTTTACTACAGTTATTTTCAACTATTTTATTCCATTGATACACACATAACAGATGCTTTTCAATTGGGAGAGCAAGACACTCCCCACTACAACTCCTACAGCACTAATGGTAACTCTCTCTCCCTCATGAAAAATGGTTGGAATTCATGAAAGACTCATTTATAATGGAATCACCTTGGATGTGTTCCAGTTTATAGAAATAGTAAAACCTCCAGAAATGCCAGGACTTTATTTGTAGTAATCACTTAAACTATACCTTGTAAGTGATCTCCAAGCAACATAATGGTTTTAAATGGCTGTTTTAATAAACATAAGCTTTCCATTCAACTAAATCTTAAAACAGCAGAACTTGACTAGGGCACTGAATGGAAAAACATCTGAACGAATAAAAGGTCACAGGTTTTCTCAGGCGTGACTGTAATTTGGAAAATGCTCATTGATCTATGTAGATTTCTCTCTTTTGGATCACCTTGGTGATCTCTCATCATTCAAGACTGAGTTCTAATTTATCTCAATCCTCTGGGCATTTCTCTTACTAAGCTGTGCATAATGTTTTATTTAGATCTCAGTTTTACCTCCAGAATGAGGTTCTTGAGAACAACGTTCCTCTGAGAATCACAAAGTCCCCAGCACCCGGCATAGTACCCAGGCCTCTAGAGGTGCCTGGGCGATGTCCACTGAATGGGTGAAAGTGTGATAGAGTAGTCATGTGACCTGGCTGACCGGGTTTGAATAAAAGTACCACCACTTACAGCTAGATGGCTTCAAATTAATTATTTATCCTATGAGTTTTACCTGCAAAATGAAGATTTTCTCTGTAGTTCCACCAGACAGTTGTGGTAAGGATGAAATGTACTGATACTTATGTATTAGTTAGCATAGTGCTTGCTATCTAGCAAAAATTCAACAGCAGTAGTGAGTGGTACCTAGGGTATTTGGTGAATGCTTGGGTTGACTGGGTTACTGAACTTGTAGTAGGCAGCCTGAGCACTAGCAAGGGCACTAGAGGTATGTGGAGTGACAACATAAGGCCAACGGTGCAGGACAGGAGGTGTCAGTTATATCTGGGGTGACTATAGAAGTGTCCTACTCAGATCTCCCTTTAAGATAACATAGTAGGCAGCCATGTTGACTGAACACCTTCAGCTGTCACTCCTTTGAAGCCACTGAGCATGGTGGAGGCACTACAGCCAGGTCATTTCTGCCCAGTGCAGGACTCCACTGGTGGACTTTGTTCAGGCACCCCACATAAGTCTGGCTGAGACTTCTCAGAACTTCACTGAAACTCACAGCTTTTCCTCTACAATCCTCCTTTCTTCTGCCTGTCTGTCCATTGGTGTCAGACTTGCATCATGGTCTGAGGCTCACCAAACTTCATTTGCACCTCCTGTTTGTTACGTACAAGTGTGTTTCCCAAAACCTCTTGCACATTCAATCCCATCTTGTAACGACACCTTGCCATGAACTGACAACACCTAGAAGATCCACACTTTCTTTGTAGTACAGATCATGTGATGTTGCTTATTCTGTCTTCTGTTTCTCTAAACATCCCCATTCACGTAGCACATTAAGGAACAGTTCGGCACATCTATTTCCATTTGTAGGTGGTTCCCGGGAGGAAAGCACAAAGGTGAGTGGGCTTTCAGATTCTCCTTTTCCACATGAAAACAGCTTTGGTGATAACTCCTAAGCCTGGCCCCTGTGTCCAAAACTATACTCCTCATGGAGCAGCAGTCACTCCATGAAAGTCACTTCTGGGAAGTGACCCTGTAGGAAGTCACTTCTGCAGCCATATTGATGGAACAGATAAATTACCAAAGACACAGCCACAGGACTGCCTGAGCTTACAGTAAAAGAAAATATGAAAAGGAAACCATTGGTACTTGGCAGATTGTTCCTGGTACTTGGACTTCTGATCTTCGTGGGTACTATTGGCATCATTTTCTATAACACACATTTCTAATGCTCAGAATTGGCTCCAAGTTATACACTCATGCATAGACCTTTAAATGTGGTCCATTATCTCTCCTATTAACTCACATTGCTTTAAAAAATACCTTGTGTGGAAGAGGGGCAGACATAATTTTCTTGATTTTATTCACTGGGAAGCGACGGCGTAGAGAGGGAGGGACTACTGAGTGCACACAGGCCAGCAGGGGCAGTCCTCCCGCAGACTTCACCCTTGTTGACTCCGGTGCAGAGCGCCTTTCACTGTGCCAAGCTGAGAACTAACACTAGTCACTCAAATGAATAGACACACAGGTGGGGTGACTGCATTGAGTCCCTTCCTGCCACTGAAGCCCCAGTCTTATGTTTGCACAGCCTGACTGGCTGTGTGTAGCCTTTGCATGGCCAGGCATACTTCAAACCTAACTGTATGTAATGTCTGCCAGTAGCTGATACCCCAAGGTTTTTTGGGTTTTGTTTTTCCCTTGTAGCTTCTAAAATGTCTTGCTTCCCTGCAAAATCTATCTTTTGATCACTCAGAGGAGAATCTGGCTACTTTCACCCATGTATTTATATTCTGAATCACTGAGCAAAGAGAACTATGACAGTTGCCTGATTCTAAAAGTTTGCAAAACACTCCACTGGATAAAACTGACATTTTAGCAAATCAATGACTTTACAGATTTTTTACCAATAAGAACTCTCCCATAGATACCATCCTGAGCCAGTAATAGCTGCTCCCCTACTCCCAATAAAAATGTCCCTCTCTTAGGCTAATGATCCCAGCAAACCCCACACTAATTGATAGTCTACAGTTCCAGAAGAGTTGCATTTCAGTAAGTGGTCAAAATGACACATTCAGCATTAATACCTTGACTCTGTCTCCCACAAGTGCAATCTCCTTTTAAACTCGCTCAGGCAAGAGAACCATCTCAGTTGTTAATTTAGTCATGGGCTTCTACCTCATTGTCTATTTTCGTACTTCAAGGGAAGAATGAACATGATACGAGACAGAGTCCAATATTTAAACATTCCATGTTGAAACTCTTCCAGATAATGATTCATGTATATAAGCTGGGTTATAACCTTGCTTTTGGGTGCACACCTGTCTACACAGATTTGCAATTCTATTATGCTGGCTTGTTGAAACGTAGGGCTAAATATTTTGAAATAGTAAAGTCAGTCCATAGTGCTAGTCACTTTCATGTCAGCTTCCATATCTAGTCCTGAAGGGGTGTCTTTCCTGTTCTAATACTCCAGAAGGAATAGCTAGAGTTTTTTCTCTCTCTCTTTCAACAGTGAGCTAAGGAATGTAGCTAATAACAAGATATATACAGCTAAGATTTAACAATCTGTTTCTTACAGCTTCCTAAAGAAAACAAAAAAAGAGCTTTTTGATGGTAAAAAGACTGGCTGTAATGTTGATTTTGGGAGCAGATAGTCCTGTCCAGAGCTCCCTGAATTACAATGTAAGTATCTTGTCAGCCTTGTCAAAGAATGAAATCTAGACTCCATTTCAGTTTTCTCAAAGAATGTTTCCTGGCTCTGGTCAACATGAGCCATGGACAATAACTGATGAATCACGGCAACAACCCACACTTGAGACTAGGTGCCACATTTAAGTGAAAGGGCCGAAGGAAACACAGAACAGGGTCCCTGATCCTACACGTCCTCCTCTCCAGGTGGCTTTCTTCAGCTTGTTTGGCTTCTCCAAACAGTCCATTCTCTCTCTTTGTAAGCACCTCTCCTCATATTTACATGTGAGTGCTGGAATAAAAGAGGAAGACAGACCACAGGAAGAATTTATACGCAGATTTACTCAAGCGCTGAGGGAAATGGTAGGTACCATTTGGATACCTAATATCCTGTAGGATAGCCCCTGAGGTGGTAGACAGAGGAGGTTGAAGAAGAAGGAATGAACAAAGGAGAGGAGAGAACAAAATAGAACAAAGAGAGGAGAGAAGAAGATAAACTGAGAAAGGGGGAGGGAGGGAGAGAGACGGAAGGAGGGAGGGAATGATGAGTGAACAAATGAATGAATGAATGAATACGGCAGAGGAGTTAGGGCATTAGGGACCAAAAGAAGCAGGAAAATGGACCCCCCCCAAAAAGAAGGGACTTCACTGTTGAGATTCCTTCTTAACTTTGCTTTACATGCAGGAAGGGAAAAGGTCATTAGGGTGAAGGAGACAAACAATAATAAAGCTTTTTAAAAAGCTTTTATTACTTATTTATATATTTTTAAATCCTCGTTTGAGGACACATCCATTGATTTTTAGAGCGAGAGGAAGAGAGAGAGACATAGAGGGAAAGAGAGCCCCTGACTGGGAATCAAACCCACAACCTCCTGGTACGTAAGTAAGATGACGCTCCTACCAACTGAGCCACCCAGCCAGGGCTAAAACGCTTTTAAAAACCTCTTTCCATATCCTCGTCCATCCAATCAAACATTCATGCATTGCTGCACTCACACTATTGACCAGATACCACGATTTACATTTAACTTTTTTGAAATTTTACAGTGCCTGCCTCATGTGAAAAGTATTACATTTTTGTCTCATAAATAAATATGAAAAAAGAGAAAAAGAAAACAACCCATAAAAATGTAAAAATTAAGGCCAAAAGGCAGAAGCAGCACAACTCTACACAGGACAGAAGTCTAAATAGAAGGATGGGAAAATGAAGAGGGAGCTAATACTTTTCTTTCTTTTTTTTTAATTTTTAATTTTATTTTTATTTAATTCTTGTTCAAGTACAATTTTCTGTATTATATTCCCAGCCCTGCCCCGCCCCCAGCACTCCCCACCTCCCTCCCATTTCTGCCCCCCACCTTAGTTATTGTCCATGTGTCCTTTATACTTATTCATGTGAGCCCATCCCCTTTTCCGCTATGATTCTCTCCCCTCTCCCCTCTGGACCCTGTCAGCCTGTTCCATATTTGAGTGTCACTGGTCACATTTTGCTTGCTTGTTTGTTTTGCTGTTTAGATTCCTGTTAACGGTGATATCATATGGTATTTGTCTTTCACCGCCTGACTTATTTTGCTCAGCATAATGCTTTCCAATTCTATCCATGATGTTGCAAAGGGCAGTAGTTCCTTCTTCCTTTCTGCAGCATAGAATTCCATTGTGTAAATGTACCATAGCTTTTTGATCCAGTCATTTACCAATGGGTATCTAGGTTGCTTCCAACTCTTGGCTATCGGGAATTGTGCTGCTATGAACATCGGGGTGCATAGGTTCTTTTGGATTGGTGTTTCAGGGTTCTTAGGATATACTTCTAAGAGTGGAATTGCTGGGTCAAAAGGCACATTCATTTTTAGTTTTCTTAGAAAATTCCATACTGTTTTCCATAGTGGATGTACCAGTCTGCAATCCCACCAACAGTGAACTAGGGTCCCCTTTTCCCCACAACCTCTCCAGCACTTGTTGTTTGTTTCTTTGTTTATGATAGCCATTCTGACTGGTGTAAAGTGGTATCTCATTGTGGTTTTAATTTGCATCTCTCTGATAGCTAGCAATATTGAGCATCTTTTTATGTGTCTCTGGATCCTCTGTATGTCCTCCTTGGAGAAGTGTCTGTTCAAGTCCTCTGCCCATTTTTAATCGGGTTGCTTGTCTTCTTTGAGTGGAGTCCAGTGAGTTCTTTGTATATTTTGGAGATTAAGCCTTTGTCTGAGGTATCATTGGCAAATATGTTTTCCCAAGCTGTTGCTTCTCTTTTTATCTGGATACTGTTTTCCTTAGCCATGCAGAAGCTTTTAATTTTGATAAGATCCCATTTGTTTATTCTTTCCTTTTTGTCCCTTGCTCTAGGGGACGTATCAGTAAAAATCTTGCTGTGTGGAATATCTAAGATTTTCCTGCCAATGTTCTCCTCTAGGGCTTTAATGGTTTCATGGCTTATATTTAAGTCTTTTATCCACCTTGAATTTATTTTGGTGTATGGTGTGAGTTGGTGCTCGAGTTTCATTTTTTTGTACCCAACTCTCTACAGTCAATTAATATGTGACAAAGGGGGCAGTAACACAAAATGAGTAAAGATAGCCTTTTCAACAAATGGTGTTGGGAGCTAATACTTTTCAATAGCTTGCTGTGGAGAAGTCACAGTACTAAGCACTTCATGACCACTGCTTTTATTTTCTATGAAAGTGAAGCAGCTGTTTTCGTAGGTGTGTTGTGTGATGGCCTTCCCCTTCTTTCAGTGGGGTATTGTGGGCCTCTGTGTGGATTCCACTTTGCCATTCACAAAGATTTCCTAAGTGGTGGGTTGCAGAGCTTGGGGATGGTGACACACATTAGAAATAATTTATATAAAGAGTATCATGTAGATATTTCCAACTTTAGCACCAGACAATAGAGCAGAAGTGGCAAATGGGTTTCTTTTTACATGCCAACTCCAACTGAATGACGCCAATTCTCTACAGGTTCTAATTAGAAGCATCTTTTCACCACCTGGGGCTAATGTGGGAAACTGAGGGGTCTAGATTGTGACCTGTTCTGTTCACAGGATGACAGAGATTACATATGTGCCTTAGAGTTGCCTCTCCTGCAATAGGCTGAATGGTTAGCCCCATGAGTTACTACTAACCTACATGCAGGACATGAAATGATCTGGTAAAACTGATCTACCCTTACCAAGAGCTGCCTACAGACTCATTTACATTTCCACGACAGGGCAATCCTACTCACTACTATCTTTTGGAGTCCCCAGGGCAAGGACACTATCCATGCTGTTAGGACTCCATGTAGGGAGGGTGCCGTGCTGCAGGGGATTGAGAGCTGGAGCCTGGGATTTAGCTCAGCTCTGTCTCTCTGAATGACACAGGGCAGCTCAGTTCTCTCTCTCTCTTTTAAAGATCTTATTTATTTATTTTAAAAAGGGGAAAGGAAAGGAGAAAGGGAGGGAGAGAAGCACCAATACAAAAGAGAAACATCAGTTGGTTGGTTGCCTCTGCACATGCCCCAAGTGCAGACCTTCACTGCAACCCAGGTATGTGCCCTGACCTGAAACTGAACCAGTGACTTTTCGTTTTGCAGGACAGTGCTCAACCAACTGAGCATACAGATCGTGATTCAATTCCCTCTTGATACTTCAGGCTCCTCTGCTGTAGAATGTCACTTGAATCAAATGACACCAGATCTAAAATTCTAAAATGTTGATGCACCAGATTTGCTCTACTTCAGTCATTTCAAACAAAATGTGGATTTGGTTCTCATCCAAACTTGTTCACTGATGTTCTTTCCAAAAACATTTTGTTAAATGTATGAAATGGTACTAATATTCTCTTCAGAGCTTACAAATCAGCACCAATTGTCCCTTGGATAGGCCATGGCAATTTTCACCTCTGCCTTGGCCACTGCTCCTATCTTAGCTTAGCTCCTCCATTTGAATTCTAAGTCTGTTCATTGTACTAGTCAACTTCTTCCACAAAGCTGCCATTGACCTTGACATACTCCCAATCCCCTCCTGCTGGTATACAAAACTTGAAGGCATCTCTGAGGATGCCTTCATCCTTCATCTGATAAATATGCAATAAATATTGCAATATTGTAATAAATATATGCAATAAACATTGCATATTTAATTAGAGGAAGAGAAAAGCAGGACCTCAGTCAACCCATGGGACAAGTAATACACAGGTGTCCTATACATTTAAGTATTGATCTTGAATATTCACAATTTGACCAGGTCTTTTGGACTCAACAGAGTTCAGTTGTAGATTACTTCAGATAAAAAGAGCAAATACTATTTCCTTCAGAGGGCCTCATTCTTTATGCTATATATGATAAAAACATTTAGTATACTACATAATGGAGAGAAAGGGAAAGGTAATTTTATAAACAGTATATGCTACAAAGAATATAAACTCATATCTGTATCATATTGTGGTACAAACCTTAGATATTATTTCTTGGCTTTCGAAACTGTCTTTCTTCATACATGAGGTCACCAATTTAATGTCTTCACTGGTAAAATGAAGGCAGTAACATCTCTGGATCATGATGAGGTTTCAGTGATTCAAAATGTGTAAGCACTCTGCACAGCCTTAGGGTTTGCCTATAAACCAAAGATGGCTCCTGAGCCTGGATGCTGTGGATATTTACATCAGAAAGGGAAGGCAGAGACTGGGGGACGTCCAGACAGAATATGGACACAGATCTAGAGCATAAGGCTCAAAATGGAACACAGTATTTCAATAAGACTTCTCTTAGTGATCTATTTTCTGCCAGGTCTATTCTCACAGTATGGCTGGTTCTAAAAAAAATCCTAAAATATCTGGATGGATATAAGAGACAGAGGACAGTGGAACATGTGTAAAGTACCGAGGCTGCTTCTCTGCCCTCTGATTCATCTTCCAGCCTGTCATGAGACTGCCTGTCTCAATGCACGATGAAGGATCAAAGTCACTGCTGGTCTGGGCCGGGTCCTTGGTCAGGGCTCAAATATAAGTGAGGATGCCCACTTTTGCCTACTTCACATCCTAAATTCAGTTGATTGGCCTATTAAGACTCTGTACCCACCTGTTTTTCCCTCTGATGACTTATTTACTTAACTAGAGTGATGGAAAAGCAAGCCCCCTGTGGTTGTGGGTACTGTGTAAATATCTAACAGAAAGAGGAATTCAGTAACATTCTTGTGAAATCCTGTTTTTTTTTTTTCCTTTTCTGGGTGGTTATTTCGCAAATGCTTGTTTCACTTTCAGGCTTCAAAGCTCTTTGCAAAGTCCATTGTGAGTACTTTTGTCATAAAAATAGGAGAGAAAGAAGGGCAAGGCCAATATATACTGAACAATAAATGAGAAAATCATATCTGAGGAACCATTGTTCACTAACATTATGTAGACATTCAGAGGTACAAGTTTAATGCAGCTATGCCCAAATCAGTTTCCCAAAACCCCCATTGAATACCACGTTTTCTTAATGTTTCAAACTTCTTTCAAATCCTGTTTGTACATGGAGTGTTTATTTATCCACCTGTAAAAATTCAAATGCTATCCCTCCTCTTCAAGGACAAGCTCTAGATGCAATTTCTTGTTTTTTCTGTACTTCTGTCACCCATACTGACTATCCTTGAACTCATAACATGTCTTTCTCTATTCTGTTTAGCACTTGCCTATTCTATTACATTATTTTCTTTCAGAAATATTATAGGGATAACTTGGTCCCTTCATATTCTACAGATCATAGCAAGGAAAAACAGCAACATAGGGAATGAATGTGGTGAAGCCCAATATTAGGCTCCTATAGAAGTCAAATAAAATTATAGCTCGCAATTAAGCAGAAAGAAAGAAGCCTCGCCTTATTCTTTTTACAACGGTGGGATAAACTAGAGCTATCTGACCTTGTCCCCAGAAGGGAGGTGGTAGTGAGACACACACCAAACCACACTAGGACATGGTAGAAATGAGACTTCCATTTGGAGCTGGCTAATTTTTGCTTGGTTTTCATAGGCACAGAAGACAGCTTTGTTTTTCTGGATGATCAAAACACTTTGGTTGATAAGCTGACTCTACAGTCTTCTCAGGAAGCTAATACAAATATTCTCCTTGCATCTTCCAAGCACTCAGTGTGAGTCTTCACTCTTCAATGTCATCTATAAAGCACCCAAGGGCAAGTACTGTATTATATCTTCACACACTCACACACACACATTTTTGCATGGATATCTATGGCTATCCTGGACTATGACTATCTAATCACATTCATATAATTATCTATATATAATTAATTCACTCATAAAGTGCTATTTGTATTTCCTGAGTGCAGGCTATATTCACAGACCTCTGCCAAACATGGATGGGAAAACTTGGGGCCACCACAAAGAAGTCATATGTGGAAAACCAACATGCAAAACAGGTGAACATGGGAAGCAAGTTGAAAATTACTGCTCTTCATTTTAACCTGCAATTTTCAAGAAAAAACAGGCCCAGTTAGATTATATCAATTAAATAAGTGTTTGCTAAATATGCTTGCAAGTAGAAATTACTTAGAAACTTTGTGGGAAAAGATGGGAGAGAAAGAGAGAAAAATTAATTGATTCTCAGACCCAAACCAGACCATTGAATTCCTTATAAGAAAGAAGTCTGGCAACGTGTGGGTTTATCCAGTGTCCCAGAGGATGCTTATCAGTCAAATTAGGGAATTAAAATCACTCACCCAATGCTGTGAGTATGAGAACTGAGTGCTTCTGCTCCAGCACTTTCTCTACCACACCACCCTGCTTCATTACCCAACTGTACTGTACTTAGTGTGCAGCTTGGACTTCATCATTTTCATTACTCTCTTTCCTATGGGCATCTCCTTCATGGATTAACAGTCACTTCAGGGCATAAGCAAAACTTACTATTTCCCACTGGACTTCACACCAGGTTGACCATATCATGGACATTCTTACTCATATTCAGTAAACTTCTACAGGTGGGTTTATCATAGTTAGATATTCGTGTTACAATTATACTACTCATCTTTCTTACAGGTTCTCTTTGGTCAATTTAACCTGGTGCTCTAGAAGGAGCATGCCATGGAAAGGTGGAGGTCCCAAATGTGGTTTTTCCACTACTCATGGGAGAATGACTAAGCTATGCTGGATAGCAGTACAAAATGAAAGGGCTATTATAGATTTTCTTAGGTTCCTTTTAACACTCAGTGATTCTAAGATTCCTACTGTGGAAAGCTACCCCTCCCCCCACTTTTTAAATTCCTGTGTGATTCTTCCAGGTATTAATTCCTTAGACTTCATAGTACCGTACTGTTTTCAAAAATTTCACCTGCATTGTTTCAAAAACCATGTGAAGAGGGTAAAATTAATAATATGTATTCCCATTATACATATTAATAAAGTAAGCACAGAAAAGGTATATGACCTGTTCAAGGTCACATAAGTGGTAAAGCTGAAGTTATAATTCAAGACTTTTGACTTTGGTGCATGGTTCAATGGTTTATCTTTTGAGAGTCTGTGATTTTCACTTAAGAGATGAATATTTCCTAGAGCAGCTCATGAAGCAGAGTTTAACTCTTAAACTAAATCAGAATGGTGAAATGGTTTCCATCAGCATTTTCTATAAATTCAAGCCACACCGCTTGGGTCTCCATGTGCCCCAGAGAGTCGGTGCCTTCATTAGCCATGTTGGACCATGTGGAAAAAGCCCGGAGCTGGCATTTGACTCACGCTGCAGACTTTAACTTCTGTATTCGTTTTATCCAAGATGCCCATCAGTGAGGCACAGGGGACATAACTGGTCCAAGGCAATTAAACCAAATGTCAGTGGTTCCTCTTTGGAACCAACCATTTTGCCAATTACAAACAACCTGATCAAATAGATAAGTCTAGATTTGTACCCTTAAGATTGCCTCAGAAAAATGAAATGAAGCCCTAAAATGAAAAATCAGGGGTGGACAGTTACTGTGTCCTACTAGCCAACATGACTCATGAGCAATAGGATCCTTAAAATCATGGCCACAACTCCCTAGCAGCTGAGGAAAAGAAAATAGCAAATGGTCATTGATCTACTGCCATGCCCATCGCCCTGTTCGACAGGCAATTAGAGATGGCTGGTTCAAAGGACTCTGCCTCGTCTCCATGTAACTCTGAATCTTGGAACAATATCCTAAATGAGTCTCAATTTCATCAGTTCTAAACAGAAAGAATAGGGTTCAGTAACAGGGTTCCTTCTGTTTCTATTTATCTGTGTCCTTGCTTGACCACAGCATTTCCCACAGAAGTTTTCCATGGTATGTCAGGAAAAATCTGAATATCACCCTCCAGAAACAATGTTTTATTTCTCAAACAATTAAATAAACAACAACAAAAAAAATCCCCCAGCAGTAATTGGTTGGAGCACCACCATCCCATGCGCCGAAAGGATGCGGGGTTGATCCTCTCTCAGAGCAAATGCCTAGAGTGCAGGTTCAATCTCTGTTTGGGGCACATGGGAAAGGCAACTGATCTCTCTCTCTCCTCCACCCCTTTCTTTCTCCCGCTATCTTTCTCTCTTTAAAATCACTAAGCAGGTGAGGAATCAACAATTTAATAAATAAACTAATAAATGCAATGAATTTGCATTCACATGCTCACAAAGTGTATACTGAAAATTATTTACAAATGTTTAGATAAGCAACCTTATACTGAGCTATTACTCTCAATGAATGAAAGCTTATTGACTATAAGCAGTCAATTTAGTTGTGACAGGAAATTATCAGACAAATGAAAATGATTCTTAAGAAAGCACAGAGAAATTCTGGTCTAGCTCAAGAAAGAGTGACGTTAAAAATGACCTTCCATGGCAATGCAGGGCCACTTAGCAATTGCCCATTGTGTTATCAGCACAATGATTGACTAAGCCTTGTGCAAGTAATGGGCACTTCAGTCAAAACCAAAGGCTGGTGTTTTATAGAGTGCCAGAGGCTTTTAATTTCCTTGTAGCACATTAAAACATAGTCAGTCTTTGCCACATTTTAACCTTGTTTAGCATAAATTTGTTGCACTTTAAATGCATTGTCGTACATGGTCTACTGGAGATATCATTAAGAATTGTCATCACGGTACTCCCATGACCAGAACGTTCATCCCTCCCCCCTTAGAGCCTGTAATAATTTAGTTATAGATAACTACCTGTCTCCAATTCCTTTACACGTTATTCTGAGTCATTTCACATTGCATATTAAAAAATATCAAGGCTTAAGGAACCCTTGAAAGAAGCAAATATAGTTACATGCCATGTGCTCTCACTTATAAATTCAGCTGACAGACACATTTCTAAAGCCAACAAGATCAATGATTTGGAACTATAAATTCACTTGTCAAATAATTCCACACCTGTGTGAACATACCCAAACTAAGAGTGAACTTCCCATGGTATGGCAGGTACCATTCAAACAGTCATGCCCTCCCCACCTCATTTTCCTCCCACAGATGATTTGACAGAACAATCTCCCAGCTTCTCGTCTCTCCCATCCACCCCTCTGCAAGCCTTCTTCCGTGTCACAGGCACGTGACCCAATCCAGGCTAATGGGATATGTGGGGCAGATAGGCAGACATACTAGGAAAGGATTTCCTCCCTGACAGATGCACGCAGGGACTACTCCTCCACGTCAAATAAAGTTGGTCTCTATAAGATTCCTGCCACTGCAGCAGCCATTTAGCCAAGATGAAGAGCCAAACCTAAGGATCAAACCTATGAACTAAGTTGAAAGA
Organism: Sturnira hondurensis; assembly: GCF_014824575.4. Taxonomy (NCBI): domain Eukaryota; kingdom Metazoa; phylum Chordata; class Mammalia; order Chiroptera; family Phyllostomidae; genus Sturnira; species Sturnira hondurensis. Next base: position 5,537,520 of record NW_028088227.1, on the reverse strand, counting down.
AAGTCTGAGTGTTTGAAGACATAATTAAAACAACCCTGATCCTGCCTACTTTCAGGCCTCGGGTTTTTTAAAGTGCCTGAAGCATCTGATTTAATAAAAATGAAGGAAGTGTATCGTGTCTATGTGTAACTCAGCCTTTATGTTTGATATACCCTAAGAAGCAGACAATACAAGGTGGAAAAGATAGGTGAGATGGTTAGTGGTGAAGGATTGGAGATAAAGGCAAAGAATGGAGATGCCCTCACTCAGCCTTCAAATCTGGCTTTGCTGGGGCACCTGGGCAGGAAATGCAGCTTGCCATGGGTCCCAGGGACCTCTCTGCTGGGCATGCTGACCTTGCCCTAATGCTTTCTTAAATAGCAGCTAAAGATTAAGCATGCTTTGAGTTAATATTAAAAAAACAGTAAATTTTCCTCTTGAGTTTCCTTTGTTAAAAAGACCAAGAGTTTTCTTCACTGTAATATGATCTACTTTAATTAGAGCCACTGGCATTGAGTAAATTAGAACATAATTGCATTTTTCATGAATTTCACACAGCCTGCATTTTGCCAAAAGGAACTCAGTTTCAGCCAATGCTTGTGAGCTGATACCTGTAATCAAGGTCTTACTAACCTAGACAAATCATGACTTCATGCAAGTTGAGAAGGCATAAATGCAAGGCAATTCATAAAGTTCCTCATTTCTGCTGTTTGGAAAGGCAGAGTTTGGAAAGAGCTGTTTAAAAGGGAAACTTTCAAGGCTAATGCAAACCATCTCAGAAAGGCTAGATTTTCTCCCATTTCAATAATGATTTGTCCTAGAAAGCTTTAGTCCCCCTGTGTGACTATTTTTCTCCATTATTTTTAATGATGTGCTGTAATCTCAAGATAGAGGATGTTTCAGAAAAATGTTTATTTTCAGGTAAAAATAAATTTCTGAAGTTGGAATTTGGTCAGTAAAATAATACCAATTTTAAAATAATGTCATATCAAAACAAGAAACAATGAAAAATGACTCTTGTAATGATATGTAAGTTAAGAGAAAAGAAAAAGAACATAATTGGTTAAGAGTCCGGGTTCTTAACCTCTGCCTGAATCCTGCCTTTTCCACTTATGAGCTTATGTAGCAAACTGTCTATAATATCAACCTATCTCAGAAATGAGGGTGAATACAAATAATAGACACCCATGGGGTTATATTACACACTGCATATAATAGGTAAATAATGGTAATTTGGATCAGGCCTTGCCTTCAGAGTCAGAGGCACGATAATAGACATGCACCGATATAGCACATGAATTACGAGGTTAGGAGCTGAAGTCTCATTTGGAACTTTTCCTTTGATTTAGTTCTTGGGAGAGTGAGACTGACTACCTGCATGGTCAACACTGCCTACTCAGTCCCCTCCATGAACTTGAGAGACCCATGGTCTTCCAAGGTTCCAGATGGCACCTTCACCTCCGAGCAACTGGCCTGGAAAAGTCAGCTGTGACTTCACAGGGGGTTGGGTCATGACGCTTCCTACGAATCAGCAGAAATCTACCTACATCAAAAGATCAGCGTCAGCTCAGCCAGAATTGTGCATTTCAGCAAGTCATTTTTGTAATCTGGTGCTGGAGACACACTGCACGTGCGTGCACACACACATGAGCCATCTGTACTGAATGAAAAACACCAAATGAAAACTTATGAAGAGCTGAGGGAAATCCTGGGTGGGTTTAGTGAGACCATCCACATACAGATGGTGATGGTACTTATGTAAAATATGTACCCTCCAAGTCAAACAGAGCTATTTCATAGAAGTTCTTATCTTAGAGAAAAGAAATTCAGTCTGAGCATTATGTACCTTGTTTTCTATTTTCCCTCTCCACTTGTTCACAGAAAGAAGATCCTTCTAACTGGCTAAGGGCCCAACATAAAGATACTTCCTTGGCAATCTTCAGCTTCTACTAGACTTCCAGATAGTAAACTATACTGGCTTCTAACTAAAAGCCAATACCTTCACAGTAGAAACACACTTTTCCATTTGAAAAACAGTGTTAAAGAGTCTTTGATGCTGACAGATCGGAACTACAATTTTTAAATTTTCTTCCCCCCAAGCCCCAAACTGTAAAGTGTGTCTATGCTTCCCTGGTCTTATGATAATACATGAATAAGTGATAAAAATATGTTCTCACATATATTGTTCTAGCATCCTCTGGAACTAAATTGATTAATGCTTTCTATAGGCATTTGTATCTACAGACTTTGTTTCTTCTGAACCTCAATATGCCTTGGGAAAAACTTATTCAAGCCCCAGCTGGGTAGCGCAGTTGGTTAGAGCATCATCTCAGTACGACAAAGTTGTAGGTTTGATCTTCTGGTCAGAGAACATACAAAAATCAGCCAATGAATGAATGCTTCACTAGGTGGAATAACAAATCTCTCTCCCCACTGCGCCCTGCCCCCCTCTCTCATCAATGAGTAGTAGCAAAAGAGATCACAGGTAGGGCACAGTCTAAAGTATTTACTATCTGGCCCCTTTTTTAATCAATAAAAATAAAAAAGAGAGAATTTATTTGACAGGCCCATACACTCCCCCTGTCCTTAAGGAAGCATCTTTCACAAGCCCATTCATCCAGTAGTTGGTCTTTCAGTCACCCGAGAAGAAACTTGGTTGTCATCTTAAATATCTAAATCCTTTGCCCCATGTTATCTCTTCTCTATTTCATGAGAAGAGAGAATCTAAACCCTTCATGGGGCAACAGCTGCTCACCTGTTGAATGAATGAATGGATAAATAAGTGATACCAGGCCAACAAGAGCTGACTCACACTGCAAGGGGAAGGCCTGGATAGAAACAGAACAACATTAAAACTGGCAGCTCACAAAGCATGAAGGCTGAGGCAGGCCTCAATTCATACTACATTATCTAACAAATCGTGTGTGTAAGTATCCTGGCCCCCAGACACCCACTACTACCTCAAACACTGATCTCCTCACATTTGCACCTGTTACCATCACTTTGCAGGCTACTGTGGAAGAACAAGACCATTTCCCAAGGGTAACCAGACCTTCTAATGATGCCAACCTTGTGAGATCAGTCAGCTCTCGGCAGGGAAGCACATGGGATCAAACTGCAAGCTCAGTGACACATTTCTTCTGCAGGGCTTGTCTTAATGAAAAGATGAGAACAGATACCTTTGATGGAAACTTTGGTGCAAAAATCAGGTTTTGTGTGAAGGTATCTTCAGGCACCTTAGCAAGCTTAAGTCACAGCAGAGTGGTATTTGGCTCTGTCCCCAAATCTCAGCCATGCTTTGACATGGCAGGTTAGAAGTGGCAGTCCTGTGGGAAGTGCGGCTTGGGCCCAGGAGCCTAGTGAAACACAAGATCTCATGGGATAACTAAATTTTGGCATTAAGTGCCTGCCTTCTTTCCTCAGAAGTCATGTCACTCTAACTAAATACTATACTGAGAACATTTGTTGGTTCTTTGCTTTTCCTGTTCTTACTCCGAATATGAGAAGTATTTGGGTGGCAAACAGGCAGTTGGATAGAGAGACAGTAGGTATAGCCAGAGGGGTGGGAAATAAGTCCTGTGTAGAGAACTTAGAATAAAGAATGCCTAATATGCACAAATAAAATCTAGCACTATCTACATATTTGAGGCTGCATTTTCAAGTTTTAGAGGTGATTATAAAAAGAATATACCCCAGTTTTTCTTTAAATGTATTTGGATAAAACTCTAGACTCAATTTACTGACATCAATACTGTTTTTCCACTGGAATGTATTTCCTATTGCAAATGGGTATATCTGAAATAGCATCCATATAAACAGGTTACTAGATATTTTCCACCTTCTCTGAGATGAGGAGCAAAAGAAAAATAAACCTTGGGGACAGAAGAGCAATTCAGGTTATTTAGATGAGAGTATCTCTATATGTTCAGATTATTAGGCTCTTAGATCCTTGCCTGGAGCCCATCAGAAAGGGAGCACTCAAAACACCCTATGATACAGATACTAAAACTGATAAACACGGGGAGAGTTTGCCCTGAAAAAACAACTCTTTTAAGTAGGTTGAATAAATGAGTAGCCTTAGAGGCTAAGAGATCAAGTATATATATATATATTTTTTTTTTCATTCATTCATTCTCTGGTTCTGTTGATCCAGAATTTTTCATAATATTTGGAATTAACATACCTAAGTCTCATGGATATCTTTGTCATATTTTCTTATTCCACATCAGGTGTTATTTAAGTGTCCATGATACACTGGGGTCTAAATATCTGAAAATACCATCTTTATCCTTGAGAAAATGCTAATCAAGAGTAAGGGTCAGTACCCTTTTTCTGAAAAATGCCACATACTAAATGTTTTGGGCTTGCATGCCAGATGGGTTGTCCTAACCCCTCAACTCTGCCATTGTAATGCAAAGGCAGCTGTGGACAACAAATAAAGAAATGTGTGTGGCTGGGTTCTAATTTACCAAATCACACAGAGGGCCAGGCGTGGCCCTCCAGCTGTACTTCATTGTCTCCTGAATCCAACAGGTGACTCCTCATCCACAGGCCACACACTGCTGGGGCCTTTGTAATTTATAAAAGTGAGCGTTCCAAGCCATATGCACCAAGGACGGCTTACTGAATGAAAATAACTCTCACGTGTCTGTACTGCTATTTTCCCAATGTGTATCCATGCTATTGTGATTAACACGTTTAAAAATAGCTTTGTTCTTTTTTCCTCCCTGGTTGCTTGAAGATTGGTTGGCATCATGAATGACACAGAACTACCCAGACAGGAAGTTCATGACCAAAAGATTACTCCAGTGGAAATAAATAGTCACTGATGCCCCTCACCCTGGGAAGGTCACAGGACCTAAGAGAGAATTTTGGGAGAAAGTAGCCAAACGCTGTAAGACCACACCAGGGATGGAGCTGATCTGTGCCGGCTGAGTAGGGATGGAGCTCGAAACTGACCCACTTCTGGAGGCCCTGAGTTGGAAGCAGCCTAGATGCCCATCGGTAAATGACTGGATCAAAAAACTATGGTACATTTACACAATGGAATTCTATGCTGCAGAAAGGAAGAAGGAACTACTACCCTTTGCAACATCATGGATGGAACTGGAAAGCATTATGCTGAGCGAAATAAGCCAGGCGGTGAAAGACAAATATCATATGATCTCACCATTAACAGGAATCTAAACAAACCAAACAAGCAAGCAAAATACAACCAATGACACTCAAATATGGAACAGGCTGTCAGGGCCCAGAGGGGAGAGGGGAGAGAATCATAGGGGAAAAGGGAATGGACTCACATGAACAAGTATAAAAGACACATGGACAATAACTAAGGGTGGGGGGTGGAAAGGGGAGGGAGGCGGGGAGCATGGGGTGGGGGGCGGGCAGGGTTGGGATTATAAGACAGAAACCTGTACTTGAACAAGAATTAAATAAAAATTATATTAAAAAAAAATTTAAAAAAAAAGAAAGAAAAAAAAAAAAGACCACACCAGATGTCATCTCTTGGATTCAGAACCCATTTTGGCGGCCCAAGGCAACTGGCATTGGTATGGCTTATGGTTCCTTGGATTATACAAAGAAAGATGAACTCAAATGTAGATTTGCCAGACATGACCTGTAGGAAAAGAAGAAGAAGACCTCAAGAAAACAGAGAGAGGAATTCGAGAACAGAAGGAAGAAAGTCAAAGGGACTGCAAAGGCCAACCTTGATGCTAGCAAAAGTGAACTGGAGATTGGACAACAGAAGGAGTAGAGATTCTTCAGTGATTTTATCTGTGGATTGTGCAGATTTTTCATGAGAGGATCAATAAGCTAAGAACTTTTATGTGGAAAAAATAGCTTTGCTTGGTGTTAATTTTTATATTAGTCATTAGAAGTGGTGTGTGAGATTTTTGACAGTATAAAATCAGACTGTACCCAAAAGGCTGAGAGCTACATCTCCGGATTTTCACATGCAGTGCATGTACTTCCTGCTGTTTTCAGCTATGCGCTGCATTTTAGTGTTATCCGTCTCAGGTAAAAGATTGTATATCCCTCCCCCTAGAAATCTGCCTGAAGAGGTTCCAACATCTACGTCAAGCAAAGCCCAATACTGAGGATGTCCGCTGCACAGGACTGACTGTCTGACTGCCAGCATTAAGCTGATCACTCACCAGTGGCCTCCACAACACTCCCATGGGAGAAACTGCTCCCATGCCAGGTGCAGCCAGCTGCTGATTAGCTCTCTGATGGGGGGCAGACTCTGGGGCAGAAAATCCCAAACAATAGGTGTTCCAAATGTAATTTATAGTTGGTTCAGCAAATGACCTTATTTTGCATTGGTTTTACTTTCATAATTGTTTTCCTTAGACTAATGCAATTTGTTGGCCCACAGCATCTAACAATAGAATGAGGTGTACAAAAATGCAGGTAGGTGGCAAAGAGAAGCTGGATGGGATAAAAATTGACTCTAAATACTTGAACAGATATGACAGAGAGGAACTTGACTGTAGACCATCCAACAGGTCACAAAATCAAATGGAAATGGCCTTTAAAGTTGCTCTAGTTCAAATGAGACAAAAATGGGTTAAGGGATTACTCAGCTAGAAGATATAAAATGACAATAATGATGCCCCACCCTTGTCAGATTATACCCCCATCACTCTCTGTCACAGGAATCAGCAAACTCTTTCTGTAACGGGCCAAACAGTAAATATTTTATGGTCTCAGCTGTAGCTACTCAACTGTGCTGTTGAGTGAACACGGCTGTGCTCCAGTAAAACTTTATTATGGGCGCCAACATTTAAATGGAATACAATTTCACATGTCATGAAACATTCCTCTTCTTCTGAGTGTTTTAATTTCAATCATCTAAAAATGTAGAACTCAATCTTAGCTCCGGGCAGTACAAAAGCCGGTGGCGGGCCAGCTGGGATCCTGCAGGTCATCGGTTTGTCCCTTCCGCTCTATCATATTACCCTGTTCCCTTTCTTGCCTCAGATCCTCACCATTATTTGACATGATGCTGAACATTTGTTTCCTGTTTAGACAGTACCTAGCCTTATTCACATCCAAGTTCTTCCACAACAAGGGCCACAAATGCCTTTTTTCAGTTCTTTTTCAGCTTTGTGTGTCCAGTTCAAGATGAATATTAAATAGTCATTAAATGACTGACTAAATGGTGAACTATTATTAGAAGTACAGTTATAATTCTATATGATTGTGGCACCTCCAAAATACCTCCACATATAAATATCTCCTTTGACGATGTGGGGAAGAAATGACTATCCCCACCCTACATTTCAATGCATAGAGAGAGATGAAGCAACTCACCAAGGAGCACATGGATAGAAGGCAGCAGAACCTGGGCTGAAATGTGTGAGTCTCCTGCCTCATCGGGGCCTTTGCCCACGCAGCCTGCTGATGCCACCAAGCGGCCCACAGCCGGCCCACAGGACCATATTCCTAGTCATTTTAAATGGGAGATGCTGCGTCATAAGGCGTTTAGAAGAGTTCTGGATGCCCCTCTTACCAGCAGTTTCAACCACAGCCTCCTTTCTAAGGGCTCTGGGCTTCAGGGAGTTTCTGAGACAGTGCAGCCGGTGTTCATTAGGGTCCCATCAACAGCCCCACTACTGCAGTCACCTCCACACAAGGGGCAGGCAGGGAAATGCTACGGATGCAGAGATGGATGGCAAGCCCTGACTTTGATGCCTCCAACCAGCTCTCAGCTCCGGGTCCAGGTGCTTCACGTCAGTGCTTTCTCCCTCACCTGCACCCTGAGAAGCTGTACTCCACAGACAATGAAACAAAACCCAGAGAACCCCAGGACTGCTTTCTGCTGCTCTCCTGTAAGCGGTTGATTCTCATAACATTTATTGAGTATCCTCAGAGGAATGAACTCTGAGCCATGTGTACTGTGGACCAATGAATATAAAAAACAGGACACAGATTTTGAAACCAGGCCGACCAGAATTCAAATCACTGGCCTGCCAACATCAACCACATGACCTTGAATACACTACTTATCTTTTAATCTCTAAAGTGCAGAGATGATCCCTTTGCTTTGTGATTATTATACAATGGAGTGAGATAATGATGCATCACCCATCCTGGTTTCTCCAATGTAACAGTTGATACCCAGTCAATAATTGTTTCTCCCTAGACCTCGACGTGTGTGCCTTCCAGTGCGGTATAAGATCATTATCAGTGGCACCCGAGCAATTGGACTTGGTGAGTAGCTCCGCCCCTATTCAATATCGCACCTTTGCACGACTTAGCAAAGTGCCCCCACCTTGAGGCACTTCGCTGTCATATCCTGTAACACTGTAATAATAACAACAACAACATGAAATCTGCAATGGCGGTGATATGAAGGGCACCTCTAGAGGAGGGCAATGTACACATACTCAATCATAAGAAACAGCGTTTGTCAAAACACATAGTATGTTAATTCACAGACAGGAAGGGTTAATGGGGGCTAGGCTAGTCAAGGACAGTGAGAGGAAAATGGCTTGAGTTAGATATTAAGTTCATGACAACTGGAGCTGTGGTGAGGGAAGAAAAGAGAGCCTTTAGCTGGTGGTACCATGGGAGGGTAGCCAGGGGGACCCTGGAGAGTCGGCCAAGCTCTGAATACCCACCCAGTTCACAGAGGAGGTCCCCATGAATATTCCTATGTCAGGTTATTTAGCTGAAGAGTCACCCTCAGACCAACTTGACATCCAAAGCAGAACACACACATCCATGCCAAGCAGAAGGCTTTGGAGGACCAGAGAATGTTATGCTGCACTTGTCCACTTCCTGGAATTCAGAATATTGAACATTTGAAAGCATACCCCACGTCACAATACAGCCATGGCCTGGGGATCAGAGGCTCTGTACAACAGAGAGCACCCTGGCAGGGGGGTAGGGGTCAGAAAGTGTAGCCATGAATGGTTCTTCAAAATGGCCAGCCATATGGAACATTGTCCATGGGCTCCTGTAGATGCTACCATCACTGAAATCAGAATGTTCATTTCACTGATTAAGGTCCTAATCGGCTAAAGGCAGCTTTTCAAGTGTATGGATATGATGAGGTAACTCAGAGTCCTTTTGTTGCTACACCAAGTCCTCTACTAAGTAAAACCCTTTTTCTGAACAGAAAGTCCATACTCTGAGGAGGAGTATCTCTGGGTTTACATCTACTTAAGTATGTGAAAAACAACACACAGCTATGAGTTCAGGAAGGCAGCTTGGCACAGTGGAAAAACTCAAGACATGGACAAGTCAGACTCCTTTTGGAGCTGTCCTTCTGCAACGGGCCGTCAGGGTAACCCTGGTGAAGCCACGTGACCTCTCTAAAGTGAGTTTTCCCAGCAGTAAAGTGGGAGACAATGGTGTTTTCTCAGAATCCTACCGTACTTTGAATCTGCAAACCATACCCCAAAGAAAGCAAACTTATCTCATTCCACTGGTAAAATCTGATAGGACAATAATAGCAGCCTGAGAGGCAGGGCGGGGCAGGACCCGGAGCCCCCGAGGACACTCCGCAGGGACGTAGGCTGTGCTGCAGTAGTAGCATCGATGCGAGGCAAGGGAGAGAGGCGAGTGGCAGCACAAACCATCCTCGCCACCACTGAGAGCGGGCTTTCTCTGAATCAGCTGGCCTAGGAAACAGGGTTGCGGGTGAGGCAGAGAGTTCATTCAATGTTCTGCTTAGTGTGGGTTCTGACCTTCAAACACTAGCCTCTACTCACAGATTTGCTGAATGAGGAACACAGCTGTTCTCAGGTGACCGCCTCTCTAGCAGGACAGGGGAGCAGTGGGGCCACCTTTCTTAGAATCCAAGAGCCACAGCTACCCAAGGGCTGTTCCACTCTGGGTCCTAACATTCGCTGTTCCACCAGGACATATTTCCCTCTTCAGGCTTTTTCACTCTTCTTTGTCCTCATAAAAATGAATAGTGTTCTGGGGAAAATAACACATTTGGCAACTCACATTAAGCTCATGGAATGTTTATTTTCTTTCCTCCAGAAGAATTTGCTAGGGGTACAGGCGCGGCACTGGGCAGCTAGGTGACAGGACACTGTTGGGGTGCTATACGCTCAGAAAAGATAAACGCTAACGATTCACAGTTTCATTGAAGATGAGTTCTGGCAGGCCGGGGCTAAGCATCACACTCAGCACAGCTACCACATCAATACACACTCAAACTAGGGAATGAAAAGTGACTTTTCCCTACTGGAACCTCCACAGGGTACCCCTATGTGCCTCACATTGGTGCTGAGACTCCTACCAGAATGCTTCTCACAACCTGACGGTGAACATTCTGGCTTCAGTTTGCTCATGGCTCTCCTCCTGGAACCCCCATGAGAGCCTCAGCATCATTAGCAATCTGATGTTGCAAGCACCTGTCAGCTAAAGGCAGGTGCCAAGCCTTGCTGAGAACTGTTCCACTGAGAAAACAAGGATTAATGGTGGAGGCTCTTAGGGAAGCTCAGGTTTAGGCTGGTGCAGCAGGGGCAGGAGCTGGCGTGGGGGTAGGGCAGAGAATGAGGACAGTAAGATACCGAGAAACAAACAACTACAATTTGTGGAACACTTCCTGTACTATGCGATGACATGTATGTTTTTCTCCCTCACAACCTCTACCCCTTCTTTAGAAAACCAAAATTCAGAAACACTAACTAATCTGCTAAAGGCCACAGAGAAAGTAAGGAGGCCACATGTGGGTGTAATTTTCAAGACCCCATTTATTTTCTGTGCACAGCACTGAATGCAGGATGCCTGGTAAGGTCTGGGAAAAAACACACAATTGATAATGGCTCAGAGAAGCAACAATAAAGGCTTAATAAATGGATTTACTGATTATAAATAGGCTTTTTGGATGCCTCTAAAATTCAAACTTGAACAGGTGTAGGTATAGTTTAAACATCTGACAAATCGTATACCCAGGCCCATCTTAAGTAATTCATAAGAGCGCTTAGTTCTAAGCCTTCCTGTATTTTAATTGGCACTTCTAGTAAAACAGAGGCACGGGATGGCCTGCTGTGTGTAGGTCTGAAGGGCTGACAAGTCAGCGCTCTGCCTGTGTGTGTACCTCATTGGATGTATCAACACTACCGTTGGTGTGTTTTCCCTGGAAGAATGCTACACAGAGTAGTGAGGAGCTGGCCATGGACATTTCTTTAGTCAACTCCTGGCCCTGCTTAGCCCCATTACAATCATCCTCCTTTCATTTTTAAGAAGCACTAAACTCTCAAGAACAGCAGCAAAGCTGTAAAAATGTTGACACTCAGCACATCTGCAAACAAGTTTACCATCATCCATTCTGATTCATTACAATCATCGGAATTTTAGGTCACACCAGAGCCATCTGTGAAGCAGCCTCCCCAGATGATTAAAACTCTCCTGTACAATGTGCATTTACAAATTGAAAATTAATGAGAAAACATGTTTAAAAATTGACTATATCTACCCAAGGGTTTAAAAACACTTTAAAATGCATAAAGAAATCACTTGGCTATGCAGTCCTCCTCAGTGACAAATAAGTTGCATTACCTCTCCGAATTACTCCTGCTGAATTAACTTTTCAATGCGTTGGTTATTATGGTTGCATCCCAATATCATATCTCAGAAACTATTAATACAAATCATCCCCCTACTCCTGTCCTCTGGGCTAATTCTTTTTACATCTTTCCAACTCAGGGTAAATGACCCAGAACAAAGCAAAGACTCAGAGCTGGATCGCACCAGGGGACAGGCTGCTCTCGGAGAGAAGTTTCTCTGGTGCTCCTGGCTGCAGGCGGGGAATAAAGACTCTGCACAATAGACAGCCCCTACACATTGCTCTTTTTCCCCCTCGACTTGGTCTTTCTCCTCCACTATGCCACTTCGCCTTCAGTCTGGCATTCCATCTGCCACCCTATGGGGACAGAAATCTTTACTCAGTTAGAGAGGAGAAAGCACATTCTACGTCTTCCAGGAGCTTAGTCGAAAAAGAGCAGTAAAGGCAGGGGTTTGCACTGGGAACCAACTTTTGACCGGCCCCAAGTATATTCTTGAACAGGGTCAAGTGCTTTGCATATGTTACTGCATCAAGCCTCCCCACCCCCACCACAGAGGCCTGTGAGATAGGCAATCTAGTATCACTCTTTATAGGTCGGAGAAGCGAGGCTTAGAGGGGTTACGTGACCTGCCCAGGGGTCACAGTAGGCCTCACTCAGGTGTGTGCATAACTATGAAAATAACAGCACATGTAAATCAGTAGCAGATGCTCAGAGTGATGAATGCATAATCAAGGAATGCTAGCTAGGTCAGCTGGATGAGAACACAAAGATCTACCAGCGTCCCAGCAGATGCATAGGGTGGGTACAGTCCACTGAGATCACTATGGACGTAATGGTGTCCCCCTCCCAAATTATTATGTTAAAGCCCTAACCCCCAATGTGACCAATTGAGAGCTGGGCCTATAAAGAAGTAATAAAAGTTAAATGATGTCACAAGGCTGAGGCCTTACTCCAACAGAACTGGAGTCCTCACAGGACTCGGAAGTAACGCCACAGCTCACTTCCTCTCCGCACAGGCGCAGATGGAGCCAAGGCTGTCTGAGGACAGCGAGAAGGCGGCCATCTGAGAACCAGGAAGAAAGCCCTCACTAGACACTGAACTTCTGGCACCCTGGTTTTGGACCTCTAGCCTCCAACTGTGAGAAAATAAACTGTCATCCAGTCAACCAGTCTTTTGTGCTGTGTTCCAGCAGCGTCAGCTGACTAGTGCGGAGACCATGAGAATCAAGAATAGGAAACCGAGTCAGGTGTGAGTGGAGGTCAGTGTCAGCGTGGGGCTCCACACACAAACTCCAGCACAGAACTACTGATGCAGGAGCCTCTCCCTCCCCCTCCGTCAGCTCCAAGGGCCCGATTCCTGGACTAGCATTCCTGTCATGTTACACCATGACTGTTCTACATGTGTTTCTACCTGCCCTCCACTGTGGGTGTGTCCGCAGAAAGCACAGTGCTTCATTCATCCTTTTATCACTCAGGGCTCTCCTCTTTATATCCCTTTAGTGGATCAAGGGTTGGGTATCTGAGGAAATGGGGCAGGCCATCCCTGCAGGAGGAGTCCAAGTAAGAACATCTGTGAGAACCAGAGACTTGCAGGGTAAAGCATCATCCAGACTACCCGAGAGTGACACAATCAAAACAGTCAGGATTAGATGAACCTGGCAGCAGCCGTGGGGTGTGTGGTTGCCTGCAGCCTATTGTCAAAACCATGTGACACACTCAGAAGGTGAAGTGGACATGGCACTGGGAAGAGGAAAATGTAAGAAACATTGTAAAGGAAACAGCTGCTGCGAATATTGAAGGCACACCTTCATTAATCCAGCCAATATCCATTGACTGCCAGCCTCCTTTCAGATACTAGGGACTGTCGGACATGCTGCAACTCAGCAGGGTGCAAAACCACCCACACCACCACATCTGCCCTTGGTGAGACAGAAGTAAACCAAGGAACCACAAAAATAACTTTATGATTACCAACTACAAGCAATAACATGAAGAAATATTGCCTGGTTCACATAAGAAACTACAATAATCGGACTTAGTCTAGGAAGCTTAGTCTAGGAGCCCTAGGGCCTCCTCAGAGCCCTAGGGTCGGACTCCCTCCTTTGCCAACAGGGTAAGAGAGAGGTGAACAAAGCAGTTTTCTGCACCAGCAGCACAGAGGCCTGGTGCCTCCGTGCACTTGAAGCTCTTCAAGAAGAGAATCACCTCCATTCTCTAGGGCATTTGTCACCCAGCTGTCTCTCAAATACACCACTGGTCACAGGAAGCATCAGAGAAGAGATGCCAATGCCCCCCATACCTGTCCTGCTGCAGAGGACAGAATGGCAAGCCAGTCCTCCCCTTCTGTACAGGAAGGATGGCACCTGGACTACCCCCCAAGGCCCTTTTACTCCATGATACTTCCTTGTGCCGTTAGAGAAAGAACTGGGATTAGGCTCCGGGGAGACCCTTTGTGAAACAAGGGTACTCATTTTAGGTTTTTGAATGAACACTTCAGAAGAAGATAATTTAAAAAAGAATCAAGTCAAGTGAAAAGTGCCATAGGTGTGATATTTATTTTTAATTCCATGAGTCAACGTGAGATGGTTTGGCAGATTAAAATAATGTAGAGTGCCAACTGTTTCCATGTTATCAGTTCAGCATTTACAGAACCTATTTTCACAGCATGGGCTGTCATCGGGCAATCACAGTGCTCTTTAGAAAGCCCACTACGAATGCATCCTAAAAGGACAAGGCATCAACGCGGACATTTGCAAAACCTTTTTTTCTTGTGGTGGTTAATATGCTAAGGGGGGTATCTGAGCTGTTTAAAATCCTCTGGGATATTCACTAGGTAGTTATCAAAAATGTTTTCACTTGGATAGTTTACTTCCTACCAAAAGGTATTCTCCTTTCTAATCAGACTTATTCCAGCAAAAAGGCCCATAAACACATCAGGAGAGCACATTTAAAGAGGCTTGGGAGAAAAAAAGGAACATGCAAATGCATTTTTACTTATTTATTTGTTTGCTTGCTTGTTTATTTATGTTTTTTAAAGATTTTACTTATTCATTTTCAGACAGAGGGTAAGGGAGGGGGAAACAGAAAGAGAAGCACTGATTTAAGAGAGAAACATCAGTTGGTGGCCTCTCGCAAGCCTCTAACCAGCCAGCTGGCCCCAAACCCAGGCATGTGTCCTGACTGGGAATCAAACTAGACACCTTTAGGTTCACAGGCCAGCACTCAATCCACTGAGCAATACCAGCCAGGGCACAAGTGCATTTTTATAGCAGGTATTTATTAAGTGTGTTCTGTGAAGGTGCAAGGAGAATCCTAGACTGACAAATGGAAAGTAGAGAGAAAATGAGTTCCCTAACAATAATGAAGAAATGTCTCAAGTCAAACTTATCCAGAGATGCAGGTGGAAGGGGTGTGCTCAGAAGGTAGGATTCCACCAGTGGTGGAGGGCGTGATGCAAAATAGTCAACTGGTGTAAGAGATCCAAGCTCCAGAGGGTGAGTTGATCTCAATGTCCTAAACTGCTTCTTCAGGCACCATGTACCTAAAATAACATGGCCTGGGCACTATGCCTGGTGCTTCAGATACCCTTCTTACCTTTTGGTGAAAAAAGACCTGCACGTCCCAAGTGACAGTGAAATATACAATGCAATAGAGTAGTTTTCTGATATTGACTGGGATAATTCTAGGATGTGTGATGAAAAGCAAACATAATCTAGTGCAAGTGCTAGAAGAAGCCCCATGAAGACACTGAAACTCCAAGGACAGGTAACATGGTGACTGACAACATCTTAAGATAGGCCAGGCCTTGAAACTACTGAAAAGGAATACAGACTTTAGAAAGCAAACTGTAAGTTCTCCAACCAGGAATGAAAGCATGGTGTGTAGAGAGATTGGCTTGTTAGATTAAGGACAGGGTAGCTACGGTGTCTGAAAACTTTAGTAAGCATCAGCAAAGCCTGATCAGAAAGCAGATCCAAGGGCCATAAGCCCTAAGACTTTGACTCAGTAGGTCTGGAGTTTGGGCCAAGATTCTGAATGTTTACCTTCTCTTACCTCTCACAACACACCCCACCCTGTGATTCTTTAGCAGGTGATCCCAGAGCATAGAGTAACTAAACAGGTTTTTTTTTGAAGAAGAGAATTAAAACCTAAGTCAAGCTTTGCAACTGTTACTGTAAGGATACACCAGGATCCGAAGTAAGAACCAGTCTGCTGAAAGCTCTTTCAATTGATCTGAAATCTTTGGTTACCACACACCACACTGGAACTTCTGCTGCCTTCTGAGGTCCCTTAAAATATCCAATCTCTCCTGCATATTGCAATCTTTATTTTTTATTATTTATTGATTTTTGGAGAGAGAAAGGGGAAAGGGGAAAGAAAGGAGGGAGGGGAAAAGAGCAAGAAACATTGATTTGTTAGTCCACTTACTCATGCATTTATTGGTTAATTCTTGTATGTGCCCTGACAGGGAACTGAACCTGCAACCTTGGGTTTTTTTGGAATGACACCCTAACCAACTGAGCTACCCAGCCAAGACCCACATGGCAATATTTTAAATGTCCAAAAGTTTTTAATACGGTTCTCTCAAGAAAACACATCTCTAACATAAATGATTTCAGTTGCTTCAACTGTTTCTCACAAAGATGATTTCTAACAGCTTCTCACTTCCGCTCACTGTCTTCTGATCATCTCCCAGTTTATCAGTCTCTCCCTCAATAGGCACACTCATATGTGAGTACAACATTCTGGTTTCCTGTAACTAGGCAGGCATACAATTTCCATCTTCCTTGTCCTTATTAATGCAACTCATTAGCCTTTTCTGGAGTCCAAATCAGCTTGTAAATAACAAAATCCTCAGAAAAAGGAAATTATGTTAATCAGAATTTGTTTTTAGAGAATCTGTGGTTTCTGACAACCAAAAGTATCAAAACAATTCCTCTAAGAATAATATATAATAGAGCTGGCTGCTGTGGCTCAGTGGTTGAGTGCTGGCCTGTAAATCAAAGGGTCACTGGTTTGATTCCCAGTCAGGGCATTTGCCTGCATTGTAGGTCAGGTCCCTGGTAGGGGGCACACAAGAGGCAACCATGCATTGATGTTTCTCTCCCTCTCTTTCTCCCTCCCTTCCCTCTGTCAAAAATAAATAAATAAAATCTAAAAAACAAGAACATACAATAAACGCATGTATACATTCTTGTTTTTAATGTTAGCTTTTTAAATCAGGGTTTATAAAATATAGATGTGCATAATTCAATGAATATTTAATTTTAAAAATAAAAAAGGCCTGTTTCTCTGGCCTTTACTGCCTGTTTTTTTAAGCTTCTAAATTAATCTTAGTCCCTTTCAAGAAAATCTCTGGATGGGATAGAGATTGTCAAGACAACAGGAGCTACAAAAAAAATGTACTCTCCTCATGAAGAGACCTTGACAACAGCCAGGCCAGTAGGCTATTGTCTCCTAGACTATTGATTAAACAATCTGTAACCATGGCAATACTCTTCTATTCCTGGAAAGGTTAGTGGGGTCAGATGGACAATCCTCCATGGTGAAAAAAAAGTGTTAAAATGAAACAGATTTTTAACATTTCTCATATTACTGAACAGTAATTGTCAATGCTAGTTTCTTAAGCATTTCATCACTTTAAAGAAAATCCACTGGGAATCTAAAACCACACACTCAAATGAACAACATGAGAAAATTTCAGGATCCAGGAGATGAGGAGATGGGGTGATGGGTACATGTCTGATTTTCTTCTACTGAATTTAGACCATTTTAACGTATATTTTATTGATTATGCAGTTATAGTTGTCCCAATTTTTTTCTTTTGCCTTCCTCTGCTTATTACCCCAATTCCCTCCAGCATCCCCCCTCTTAGTTCATGTCCATGGATTGTTCATGTAAGTTCTTTGGCTTCTCCCTTTCCTATACTATTCTTAACACCCCCTAACCATTTTGTTCCTACCAATTATGCTTCTAAATCCCTGCATGTTTTTCTCCACTCTCCCCCTTCACCCTCCCAGCTGATAACCCTTCAAATGATCCCCATACCTATGATTATGTCCCTGTTCTAGTTATTTGCTTAGTTTGTTTTTGTTTTTGTTTGTACTTTTTAGATTCAGTTCTTGATAGTTGTGAGTTTGTTTTGATTTAAATGTTCAGAGTTTCGATCTTCCTTTTTCTTAAATAAGTTCCTTTAACATTCCCTGTAATAATGGCTTGGTGATGATGAATTGCTTTAGCTTTACCTTGTCTGAGAAAGACTTTGTCTGCCCTTCCATTTTATGATAGTTTTAATGGCTGGAATAATCCTGGTTATAGGCCCTTGCTTTTTATCACTTTGAATACTTTTTTCCAGCCCCGTCTCTCCTGCAAAGTTTTTTTTTTTTTTTTTTGAGAAATCAGCTGATAGTCTTATGAGAATTCCTTTGTAGGTAACTGTCTCATCATCTCTTGCTGCTTGTAAGATTCTCTCTTTATCTTTAACCCTTGGCATTATAATCATGATATCTTTTGGTGTGGTTCTCTTTGGATCCAACTTGTTTGGAACTCTCTGTGCTTCCTGGATTTGCATGTCTATTTCCTTCACTAAATTAGAGAAGTTTTCCTTCATTATTTTTTTCAAACAGATTTCCAATATCTTGCTCTTGCTCTTCTCCTCTTGGCACCCCTAGAATGCAAATGTTGGACCCCTTGAGGTTGTTCTAGAGGCTGCTTATACTACCCTCATTTTTTGGAGAGGGATTCTTTTTTCTTCTTGCTGTTGATTGTTTTTTGCTTCCTTATGTTCCAAATTATTGATCTGATTCTAGGCTTCATCCACTCTACTGTTGTCTTCCTATACAGCGTTCTTTATTTCAATTAGTGAATCCTTCATTTCTGACGGAATCTATTTTTTTTAACCAGCATCATTTAAATTTATGTGTGTCTGCGTGTGTAAATGTGACTTTTATAACATATTTTATCTGTTTAGGTTGGTACTTTTCTCACTCCCACAGAAACTCTAGCCACAATAGTAGTCACAGATAAGCAATAGTAATCAACATCGTCGTTTTTCACTCACAATCACATACACATTAATATATTGCCTGCACATATATTGAAATGGTTTACGTACATGTTTTTGCTCGTTTTACACTCAACAATAGCTGTCAGTTAGCTGAAGAGATCCATGATTCAGATGGGAAGTAGTTTGTCCGACCACTTTGCCGCTGTTCATTCACATTTTTGTCAGTAGAAAAAATGGTCTGATAATCAGCCTCAAAAGGTGGCATAGCATAATAGCATCGTGGATAGGCATAATCATGCCCATACCTACTGGAGTTCTAAATTTTTCTGTTACATACTTTTATTATTTTTTATCTTTTTACTGCTGTTCAAGTACAGTTGTCTCTATGTCTCCCCCCACCATTCCCATCTACCCCAGCCATCCCCACCTCCCACTCTCAATACTACCCACCTTTGGCTTTGTCCATGTGTCCTTTATACATACATGTTCCTTAACAACTCTTCCCTGTTTTCCCCCATTATTCCCTACCACCTTTCCTCTGATTACTGTCAGTTTGTTCTTTATTTCAATGTCTCTGGTTATATTTGGCTGGCTTTTTGGTTTGGAGATTAGGTTCCACTTATAGGTGAAATAGGGTATTTGTCTTTTACCACCTGGCTTATTTCACTTAGCATAATGCTCTCCAGATTAATCCATGTTGTCATGAAGATGAGGAGCTCCTTTTTTTCTGCTGTGTAGTATTCCATTCTGTGAATGTACTATAGTTTTTTGATCCACTCATTTCCTGATGGGCACTTAGGTTGCTCCCAACACTTGGCTATTGTAAATTGTGTTGCTGTGGACATTGGGGTGCATAGGTTCTTTTGAATTGGTGTTTCAGGATCTTTTTTATGCTGCTAATGTCCTCACTGAGTTCCTTGAGCATCCCTATACACAGTGTTTTGAACTCTGCATCTGATAGATTGCTTATCTCCATTTGGTTTAGCATTTCTTCTGGAGTTTTGATTTGTTCTTTCATTTGGGCCATGTTTCTCTGTCTCCTCATTTTGAGCCTCCCCATGTTTGTTTCTATGTATTAGGTCAGGAGTGTCAAACTCATTTTCACTGGGAGTGACATCGGCTTTTCAGTTGCCTTCAAAGGGCTGGATGTGATTTAAACTCCTTAACAATTAAGGAGTAGTTACATTTATACAGTCCTAAAATTATTTCAGCTCTTTGAAGGCAACTGTGAGGCTGATGTGGCCCCTGGTGAAAATGAGTTTGACATCCCTGTTAATTAGGTAGAGATGCTTTGATTCCATGTCTTGGTACTATGGCCTAAAGTAGAAGGTGTCCTGTCGGGTCCAGTGGCACTGCCTGCCCTATCACCCGACCTGGGTATTTGAGGTGCACCCTACATGTGGGCTGAGTACACCCTCCTCTTATAGCTGAGCCTTGACTGCTGTTGGCAGGTCAACAAGAAAAATTTACCCAGGCCAGTCAGCTTCAAGGATTGGCTGTGACCATTTATCACCAATCTCTGCCCTCTGTGGAGGATCAGCTGTGCTGGGGTAGGGTGGCAGTGTCTAAAGTGGTCTGTAGCTACCCACTGGGTGAGCTAGTCCTGGGGTTACCAAGGTGGTGCAGGCCAAGGACAGACCCCACCTGTGTGTTGCCTAGTCTGCCCTTCCTGAGCTATAAAGCAATCTGAGATGGCCACTACTTGTGCTAGGCTTGGCGATTCCCAGGTAAAACAAGCTGTGAAACTAATCTGGCTGCTGCTAGTGCCTGACTCATAGCTCACTGAGGCCAGCTGTTGCTCGTTTGATAAGGTTGAAGAAGTTATGAAGCCTGAGCCAAGACCAGCCATTCATTTGGAAAAGCATTTTAGGTGTGGGCCCATAAGTTGGATGGGGCAGAGTCTCTGGGGAATCTCCAAGGTGAGTCAAACAGTGTTAGCCAGGTTGATGGAGCCTCAAATAAGGCACCTGTTGGGTCCATGGCTCTGATGGGAGAAGGCTCAGAAAAGAGGCAAAGGCATCTGCTCATCATGATGCCAGACACTTTAGCCGCTCCCAGTAGGCCACTGGTGCCCTTCCAGCTGCCACCCTGGCTCTGGAGCTCAGAGGGAGTGATTTTGAGTAGGTGAATCCTTGTGTGGCTTCTTTAAGAGGAACTGTTTGGAGACTCAGAAGTTTCTTCCACCGACTCAGTCCTCGCTGGTTTTTGCAGCCAGAAGTAATGGGGACTTATATTCCTGTCACTGGAACCCTGGGCTGTGGGGCCTTATGTGAGTCTGGGCCTG
The DNA here is from genome assembly GCF_014824575.4 of Sturnira hondurensis. Taxonomy (NCBI): domain Eukaryota; kingdom Metazoa; phylum Chordata; class Mammalia; order Chiroptera; family Phyllostomidae; genus Sturnira; species Sturnira hondurensis. The sequence continues at coordinate 5,516,717 of NW_028088227.1, read as the reverse complement.
CTCGCTCCTGAGATATCCCTCCTGAGTTTTTATCCACCACAGGTAGGTGAGAGACCAGCCCATTCCTCATCTGCACCCCTCCTACCAGTCTCAATGGATGTGGTTTCTTTAATTCCGTAGTTGTCGGACTTCCATTCAACTCAATTTTTGACTGTTCTGAGTGATGGTTGTTCTGTATTTTAGTTGTAATTTTGATGAGGTTGTGTGAAGAGGCAAGCCACGTCTGCCAATGCTGCCATCTTGACCACGAGTCTCTAGAACATTGTTTTAACATGCTACTCAGAGAGAACAGTTTCTGCTACTGCTGTTGAGGAATACAAGTTTTTTTCCTCCAATAAATACCTTCTATGTAACTATGCATTTGCAGCTGTGCAGACCTTCGACTGCTAAACTGTCTGGTAGTAAGAAGCCATTGCCTAATGGTTTCTAGTGACCAGAAGCTGGAGGGAGAAATGGTTGGAGGGGCTCCACCAAAGGAGACTCAAGGCAGTAGAGGAGAGTCTGTTTGAATGCAGGCTAAACCATGATTTACACACACACACAGCTTTTACTAAGGAGAATTCATGGTGATTGCTAGAGACAAAAATGAACAAACACATTTCTGAGCACTGAGAACTTCTTGGTTGATAAAAAAGAAAAGCAAGGCAACAATCACAGATATTTTTAACCATACATCATTTTAACAAAAATTCAACTTAGCACAAAAATTTGGATGGGCAGGGGTTTTACAGAGGTTTTGTAAAAATCAGTGAGCTTATGCTCCTGCCTTGTTCATCTTGCTTCTTTAATCCAGCTGACTGCTCCAGCTCCAAGGGCTAGCACTTTCTGGTGCCCATTACGCATGGCTTAAACCTTAGACTTCAAGTTACTTTTTTCTCCATTTTCTATTGTTCCCAGTACCTGCTACCCTTAACTTCTTCCTTGCTCTTACCCCATCCCTTCATAGCTGACATAAAGCTGAGGAGCTTCTTACTGCTTTGGGATGTCCTGATGGGCCAGGCAAACCCTCCCTCCCTAATCCAACTTGGTCCCTAGGACCCTGTCCTAACACTAGCTCAGGTGTCCACTTCCAGCCTAATTTACACCAGGCTGTTGACAGGGAGTAGCATGCTGACTCTAGCCCAAACCCCTGCAGGTAGCACTAGGTCCTTCAATTATTTTTGCAACTTCCCTCTGCCCCACACATCTTAGCATTTTTGACAGATAGGGTAGCACACAAGCCATTATACCAACTAGTTTTCCAAAATTGAATCTGTTCCTGCAGACCTTGAAAAAATAATTATTTCTTTTTATAATAGACTGGGTCTACATCTGATGTGTGGGTGGACAATGACCCTTAAACTTTCAAAGAAAGCCAGAAAACAAGCCCCAGAATAACAACACCTATTGATAAATTGAAGCTCTAAGCTACAAAAGTGCTTATTCACTGACTGAGAGCCCTGCAATTTATTTTACTTTATTAGATGCTGAATCCTTCAAAAAAAAGAAGAAAAAAAAGAGAAAGAAATAGAAACTGCTGGAGTTCCAAAAGCTTGGAATCTAATTATTGTAAGTATGTTTAATCAAACCTTTGAAGCTACTTGGAATCTAATGCTTAAGTTTAGATGAGTTTACATCTTTCTGCCACTCATATATACTAATAACATTCCTGAGCTTTGTGAAGACACAAAATAGACCCAATGTTTAATACAAAGCAATATTTTTTAATTTTAGACCACTCTCTGCAGATAATTCTTCCCTCAGCCATTACTGACATCCTAGTCATCCAATTCTGAGTAGCCAACCTGAAGAAGCTGAGGAAATATACTCAAGAATAGTTACAAATAAAAGAGATTCTACTTCATGAAAGACCTTAAAAAGTCAATTTATTATCCAGTGTTTGTATTTCTCCTATTGTATTTATGTCAAGGAGTCATTGATCCTACTCGTGGATCTTTCAGCCTCACAGTGCTGTCAATTCCACCTTTCATATCTCTGACAGTAAGGAGGCCCATTCTTGGATAACCCTGGACTTGTTCTACAGTGGCTTTGAGCTTATACTCACACAAATTCACACTGCTTAGAATAAGGTTCAAGAGCTGAACATACAGCTTCACTGAATATAGAAAGAGCCCTGTGAGCCACATACTATGTATTTCACAACCACCATCACGCTCTGAATCTAAGAACAAGTCCACAACAACTAGCATTCAAGTTACTACTCAATACAGAGCTTCCCAGACTTGTTCGGTCCCACTCATTCCTGTGCAATACTCCATGATGGTGATGGTGATAGTGGGAGGTAGGGTGTCTGTTCATTCTTTGTGTAGCTAATTCCTCTTTCTTTGGCCACATGGTTCACACATGCACACACTGAGCACCTGCAAACACAGATGCACACAAATCGAGTGTGTGTGTTCAACAAGAAAAATGCACATACTCCCACACAGAAAACTTATTTTCTTTCACCACTGTGGTCACCACCACCTCTATACTTCAACCTGTAAGTCACAATCTTCCAAACTTCTCTCGGGCACATCCTGAAGGTCCCCACAGATCAACAGTTTTCTAGTGTGCCTACCTTTGAACACCCTGACTGGGTCATAGAAAACATCTGAAGGCATCATTCCTGAATAAGGCAGGCAGACAGCAAGGGAAATAAAAGTCCCCCAATTTGAAACACCCCAGAGATCAACACTTCTTACTTGACAAAGAGGATTGTCTTGTTCACCTGGTAAAGTTTATAGCTTCTGGCTGGGAAGATGAAGACTTTGTAGAAAGTGCTCCTTAGATCTTCCCTAAAGCAAGGTCTGACCAAGAGAAAAGGAAACAAAAGTGGGGTGTTTGTTTGTTCACACCACGCTCATAATTAAAGCAGTAGTTGGAGGCCAAATGGTGCTTTCCCTATAAAATAGAGCCGGAAACTGAGGTTCAGAGCACTTCTAGATAAACATCCTTTTTTTTTTTTTGCCATTTGATAGTTGTTCTCTGCTTTATCAGGGTCAAGAGGAAAGAGATCCTTAACATGAAAAGTGCATGTTGATATATCTTGGTAGGAGCAAGAAAAGGAAAGCTTGGGAGACCAGGCTGAGCATGGAGTTTAAAGAACCCCAAGAAAAGCACAAGGAGGTGCTGGGATGAGGAAAGAGAACGAGGAAGAAGATTAACACACCGATGACCTCCAAGTCCTTCCACCTGGGAGTTGGCTTTTCCCAGCACCCAGGAAAGCCCTTTGTGAAATAAGAAAAAGATTGTCACTGGTGTCCCTTGCCCTTCAGATGATCTTCCCACTTTTGCTCCCACAATTCTAGAAGGGAAAATTTAAAAACTGACCCACACTGTGAGGTCCTAAATTTTCAGGCCTCCTTCACTAGTAAAATCAAGTTTGTAAAAAACTCTAAGGAGAGTGAAAGTATCTACTCCAAAACAGCGTTTCCCAAATAACATTTCGTGCTCCCCCTGGGGAAGGTAACAGGTCTACCATGGGACAAAGTTTCTATGGTCACATCAAGCTGGAGATAGCTGGATTAAATAAAGGGAATTTTTTCCCTGCCCTACTTCTCAGAATCTTCCATTTGCTGGTGTCCATTGTAAATGCCTAAGCAGGTGTAGGTATCTCACAGGCACAGAAAGTGTGTCCAAAGGGAAAAGACTGCTAACGGGGGAACCATAGTTCTCAGTGGACAGCTATTTAAGCCAGGTAGCAGAAGTCAGCCAGAATCCTTCACACGTGTTTCGCTTTCGCTTTCATCTTCTATATTAAAGCTGATCAGAATGACAGCTCTTACTTTACCCCTTCACCTTTTGATCCTTCTATTTTCTCCCATAATTGAATAGATACCATTTGAACATCTATGTGCAATGCATCCTGTCCATGATTGAAAACAAAATCAAAATAAGAGCCAAAATACCTTTTCAAAGCAAATAGACATTTTCCCTTTCTTAAAATTTAAATATACTTGACATAGCATTGTATTAGTTTCAGGTATACACTATAATGATTCAATGTGTATATACAGAGATAGCAAAATAATTGCAATAAATTCAGTTATCCTTTGTCACCATATGTAATTACAGCCTGTGTGTATGTGTGATGAGAACTTTCAAGATCTCTAGCCACAGCTGTTTCCTTAAAAACAAAACAAAAATTGTATGTATTTTTCCAAGTATAGATTCTTTGTCCATAAGATTAAAACTATATATATTTACAGCATGTATATTGTCGAATTTATATATGCATTAAATACAATTATTTCATTAAAATACATAGTATACAGAGAGCCCACATTAAGTGACAGGAATTATCATCAGTTTTTATCATGTGTATTAATTTTAGATTAAAAATAAATTTTATTTCTCCTCCAGGAAAACTATATTTGGATGATGACATCCTGAGCAGTGAGCTTTTCTGAACTCAGTGGCAAACTCAGGTTTAAAGGGTTCTTACACTCCTGAAAGAATCACAGCCAAGAGGTGAAGAATTTCTGTAGACAGGAAAGGTAGCTTACTACCCCCTGGGAACTGGGTGGTCAGCAGGGTCTAAAGTGATCGATACTTACATCAGCCCAGTCATTTACTTTTTCTTAAAACTCCATAATAATTTTCTGTTGTACCTAAATGGCAATGGAGGAGAGGGGAGAGACCGACTATGTCGTACCTCTATGCCAGAGCTGGAAATAAGGCGGCTCTCTTACTGCTCCAAGTGGGGCTGGGAACCAGCAATGCGGGCATCGTCTTGGAACTTGCTGCAAATGCAGATACTGGGTCTTGGCCCAGACCTAATGCAAACAACCTGAGAATCCCAAACAATGCACAAGCGCACCACTGCTTAAGAAATGCTACCTAAGTGTACCTCCATTTTCCCTGCAGTTGCCACACCTGATCACTCCAGAGAGCTGGCCACATGTTCTTGAGGAAACTTCGTACCCCAAGAAGGCTACTTCCAACCAGAAAGAAGGATAAATAGCCTCAGACCTGGCCCCACGGAAACACCCAATGGGTGCTTATTGGAGCTTGCCTCCTGGTTGCACTTCCTGTTTTGACCAGTTTGCTTGTGACTAGCCTGAAACTGGATTTCTTACTGCAAATAGGCATATATTATATGCCCTGCATTTTCTACCTACTTTTAGTACACAATAGATGATTTGATGTGTTTTATTTATAATACACAGTGCCCGCACCCTTATATCATTTAGGTCTTCAGTTTTGTGATTTTCACACTCCCTTCTCAATACACCTAGTAAGCCTGCCACAGAATTGTCTACACCCTGAAGGGAGTTTGCAGGGCTATGGCTGCTGACTCAGTGAAATGCCTTCCCAAATGTTCAAAGTGCCCTTCATATTAGGCCTAATGGTTATTGGTATCAGCCAAAGGAAAATTGAGGTAGCAAGGTAAGTGGTATATGACATGCCGTAGAATAGGATTAGGGCACGGGGCAGTGGGTCTGACTGCTTCATAATAGCTGCTCTGTTAGTAATCCTCAAAGCATCATCCAGAAACACATTACAGTCACTGCATTTATACTGAAAAACCATTGATAACAATCCTGGTAATCCTGGCCTCCCAGTAGTATGTTTATGTTGCACGATCTAATCAGTTTTCTGAAACCATTTGGAAAATGTCACTGTAATGCTTCCTATATTTAAACAATGCTTCACAATTTACCCAATGCTTTCACATGCATTATCTCCCTTGGCTTTCACCACATTGAGGTTGGCAGGGCAAGCTGCTCCTAATCCCACACATTTCAAGCCTTTACAAATAGATGAAGAAACTTAACCTAAGTAGGTTGGTTAGGTTAGTAACTTACGCTAGATGGGTTAGATGATTTGTCCAGGATCTGAAGGCTGGTAAACGGTCCAGCCAGAGCCAAAGCCCAATTACTTGATTCCGATGTCAAATTCTTTTGCTGACACTGCGCTGCTGTCTTCCAAATGATGATCCACATATCACAAGGATGTCCAAGGAGTTGAGTCTCTGACCAAGAATCTCTGGATCAAATTAACTGTGTCTTATAATGACCCTCAGTCCACCATTTCATTAGTCTGCTTATTATCCCTGAGCTTTTCACTTCAAAATAAACTTCAAGTCAGCACAAACAGAAATATGTGTGTCTACGTGATTTTGGATTATTTAGAACAAACCTAGATTCCCCCCATAGAGGGAGAGAATGTCACCCTGTGTACACCTGTGAATGCTACTTTCGGAAAACCAGGAAAGACATCTTTCTTTACATTCAGTCATTCATTCATTTGACAGATGTTCGAGCACTAAGTAACACCAGAATGTGTATGACATCTGGGTCAATTCATTCATCAAGTGAGCATTGTTTTCTCTAGATAGCCAGATCACACTATTGGCTTATACCACTCGCACCAGGCTAAAAGCTCAGACAAGGATTTAATAATCATTGATTCTAAGTCAGATATTCACAAACCTCTGAACTTATAGATGATTTTTAAAAAGTCTACATAAAAAGCTATTTTTCTTCTTAAGTTTAACCATAGGCTTATACGCCCCAACAAGATTGCTCTGGGCTCTCTGCTCATTAAATGAACCCTCTCTGCCAGCTCTTCATTCCATGTAGATTTAATCAATGTCGTCCCTTCCTTGTACTCCTCTCTTTTTCTCCCTCTGTGACCCAAATCATTAAAAAAATACCGAGTGAAACCAATGCAAGGAGGAAGCCCTATGCCTACTCACAAGAGACCCCTCTCTACCTATCTCTGAGATAATTTACCAATACAGGTGAAACCTGAGAGCTTAAAACAAAATCCACAGACAAACAAGATCCCAAAATAAGGGAAAATGCCTTTATTAAATCCTTCTCAAATTTCAACAAATTTTGCCTTTTCAAAATCACCCAGGCTTTGGAACTCGAGCACAATCTATGACTCAGGAGGCTTTCTCGCGTGCACCACTCCTGGCCTTCGTTTGGAATCATCATTTCACTCTTATGCTCTGATGTGGAAGTTACTAGAACTCTTTAGAAATATTCCTGTTCCCTCTTTGCACCTAGGGTAATATCAGATGTCCCTGACCCCTTTTTGTGTTTGGCCTGGCGATGTGACCTACTTTTGCCCATGACAGGAGAATAGAAGTGGTGTTTGGCACTTTCAGGAGGAACCTCTAGGAGCCGGTGTATTTTTTATTGTACCCCTTTCTCCCCTGGATTTTAGGAAACACATGTTGAGAAGGATACATGACCACCCTATGCCCGAGAGACTATGATGAGCAGAGCCCATGCCAACCCACATTTATGGAGTATGAAGGAGAAGGAAACTTGTGTCAAGACATTGAGATCTGGGGTATGTTGGTTACGTTAGTGTTGGTTGCATCAGTGAAGACCGATGTGGCCTACCCACAGTGATGCATCTGGAACGATCAATGGCTTCCCCTGCTCACAAAAGATATCTGAAGTCCTCTTCTATTATTTAAGGTCTTCTATAATTTGACCTGGATTTATTCCCCAAATAAATGTTAAAACAATCATTCAGATATCTAATTCCTTTAGGAATGCAACTTTTCTGAAAACTCAACCTTGAAATGTCCCTTCTGTTAGTCATACTGTTGAGCACCATGACTCAGGAGCTGCACTTGCCTTTAGTTTCTTCATCTTCATTCCTAGGTGTCTAATATATCATAGCACATCACAGGTGAATACAAAATATTAGCAGTTTTTCCCATGACCATCTCCTTTGCTTTTCTCATAGAAATGCCTGAGCAAATAACAACCAAAGAGTAAGCAATACAAACCAAAATCAGCTTAGAGGTTCTGTAAGTTAGTTAATCAATGTACCCCATGCAGAATTGCCCTACACTAACTCAGATGTGTGTAAAAAGCATATTTTTTCTAGAAGTACCATTGTCTTTAATAATTAAATAAGCCATTAACTAGTAATTACAATCCCTGAAGTTGTCTTTGACAAATTCAACATGAATTGTGATTGCATGCTCCAATTCTTAGAAGAGTGCCACCATATGTTATGAATAAGACCCAATGTGTTGGACATCCCTAAAAGAGTAATGTGGAGTCAACTAAATAAAAAAAGGCTTTTCTAAATAGTACAGTTTTCCACAAAAGGAATGCACTGCCTGAAGAAAGGGTGCATCTTCAGAAGTGTCAGAGGAATGGATCTGGTATTCATTTCTACCAGATGAATCCTGGGCTGCATCCTGCTTTCCGGTTCTGTGATTTTATTTCTCTTGTTTTCTTGTGTCTACCTTTCAATACTACCTGCTGTTCCCTTCTGGCTTGATTCTAAACCCCATTACAAACCACAGGTTAAGGGAAAAGAAAGAGGCCTTCATCCTGTCCTTGGTTATATGGGTCCACCTGGGGAGGTATTTACAGACATGATTCAAGGAGAACCCAGGAGACTGGGCTGGTGCACAGGAAATGGGTGAAAAGCTGCAAATAAACCTTTTTCTACAAATGCTGTTTTGTCTCACTGAGACACATTACCTCTCTGTGGGAAAGCCACCAGCCCAGCATTCACTATTTTGAGATTATGATCCACGCCCCCCCCCCCCGCCCGCTATAGCATCCCTACCTATCTACCTCATAGAGTAATTTCTTGTAGGATCTTGACAGAGATATTAAAAATTCATAAGTTGCCTTTTAGCCACAATAAAAATGCAGTGCAGATTTTGGTTTTAAAAACAGCCTATTATAATATAGGAAGTGAGAAGAAGCAAGGTCCCTTACTCTAATGATACCACATGGAATTATACATACCTGGAAATAAGAACATTCTAGCACGTCTGGTGACTCTGAATGAGCTCCCCCAAATGACTCTTCCACAGCATCTTCACTGAAAATGGAGAAACCCCAAGGACCTTTTCTTTTATGCTTCTCTGACCTTGCCATTCTCCCTGACATCTAGCCAATATATTCAAACTGGCCTCAGGGACTTGGAATTTCCAAACACCTGCTTTGACTTGGACTTAATGCCTGCAGGTAACTACTGAAGCTCCATTGGTTCTTTCTTCTGTAAACATCTGTGACTCAGAGCCTCAAAGACTATTCTCAGCTTCCTAGTATGAGAGCTCAACAGCCTGCAGAGGCAGTTCACAAAACCTAGCAGGGGTGTTTCATTAACCGAATGCCTCCATCCAGATCCATTCTGATTTAGTTTTAAAATTCACAGTGACTACTTGCAAGAGAAGACAGTTTGATACAAGCAGAACCTTAGTGTATATGTCAAGTCAAATTTTGTCCATAAGTACACAGCCCCCTGGTCTACTGATGTTAAAGAGTTCCACAGAATCAAAGCAAATCCCATCTTGAAAGGCCAAGTTTCAAGTGCATTCCCTCCATGAGATGGAACAGAGGAACATAATCAGTAACATGATATTTCTTCAGTTATGAAAAAATCAGATCACTTTCCCAAACAGAGAAACTATTCTCCAACTTTTCTAAAAGATGGGAATAATACAATAATAATTATAATGCAATAACATGGAGAGCATAAGTAGCCTGCCAAGTAGAAAAAAAAACCCATATGCATAGTCTGTTACAGCCCCCCACATCCTGTGCTGAAAATGATCAAATTAGGAAACTGATTAGACCAACTAATTGTCTCCCAGGTGACAAAGTAGAAACTCCATTGCTTAATAGAGGTTTAAAACTAGAACAAAGAAAGAAGTAAAGGGAATAATTTGATTGTGGAGGAGAAATTATATTCTGGTTAACTAATAAAGGTGTTTTAAGCCTTCTTTGAACTGTTTTGGGATAGGATGGTTTTTAAGAAAAAAATACACCTAAATTTGACTTTTAAAACTTTCCAACATTTAATTCAAATAGGTTGGCTTCTCATTTGAAGTCATATGCCCAGAGTTGACCCAAGAGCCTGGAAGTAAGAAACAGTGGCCTCTGGGAAATATGAACAAAAGGCCAAAAAGTGTTTCTGGCAAATATTTTGAATTATTCTTTTTAGTTTGTAAATTCCTTGTAGAGATTTGTTCAAGGAACAAAACAATATGAAGTGCACACCATAAACTATGTTGCCACCATGCTAGGTTCTGGGAAACACAGAGAAGTGAAGACTGACCCTCCTCATTGTCACTGTCAGGACACTTCAAAAGAACACACAATAAACAAATAGAAAACTCTAGCAAACTGTTTAAAAAGAAAAAGAGAAAACTCATTAATTCTCTAAGAATTTAAACTAGAACAAAATAGCATCAGATCATGGAATAGGACACAGAACAATTCCATTTGGCTCAATACTTACTCTGAACCTTCAAATTAACCATCCACTGGAACCCTGAAGAGAAACATACCTAAATTACTACACCCAGGTCCTACAAACAATAAAATATCCACAAAGTTTAAAGAAAACCAGAAAAGGCTAAATTGAAACTTCATGTTTTATATCCTGCATTTAGTTGTAATTCTTTTGATATTACAGAAAAAAAATTAAATGAAGGGGTGCAAGAGACAGAAAAGAGACAATGCATTTCTCTGACCATCAGACTGACAATATTTGATTGGTTAGTGTTTTAGGTTGTCCCTCTTTAGCTCTTTTCAAATGGGTTTCAAAGGTCTGGGAGTGTGTAGGTGTATATCTGCATCTGTGTGTATGTATCTGTCTGTCTGTCTGTCTCTTAGGAGTTTAGTGACCTGGGTGAAACACAGCAAAAAGAACAAAATGGCATTAAGGAATGAAAGAAGGTGGGAAAGAGATTTATGAGGGTGAAAAAAGTTTCTCTTGTTCAAATCATTTTTTTAAAATTTTGTGACTGCAAATATTTATTATTTCACTTTCTTCCTTTCCATCCAGTGTGTGAAAACATCAACCCTGTCAGTAGGTCCTTGGTACTTTATAAACCAGGATTCCCAATGGGGTGGGCAGGGAGCACAGAAAAGAGAGGTGCAGGCATTTGGAAAATTCTCCAGATGATTATGATAAGACCCGCCTTTTCCCTACATAGATAAGAACCAGTGTCCTGCCCCAATCCATTCCCGAAAGATATTGACCAACATTTCTGGCCAAGAGAAGAACACATCCAAAGGCACAGAAGTGGGGAAGTACAGCATTTGGGGGAAACTTCGAGCAGCCTGGTTAGCCTGTCTCTGCCAGTTATATCGTGCCTTTTGCAAAGGTGAAATTCATTGGGGTTTTATATTTTACAGGGATGGAACAAAGTGAGAAAGAGAAAAAAGGAGGGTTGGGAGAGAGGAAAGAATTTTGTTACCACCAGTTTCTGAAGGGAACTAGAGTTTACAGATTGTCACTTACTGCTGGAGATACATACCATCAGATAATGAAAACAGCCCCCACATGTTTTAAAATCCCCCATTTAAAATTTAAATTCATTAGTTTATGAGCTGCTGGGAATTGACAGCTTTACACCCCAATCCTCCTTGCAATTTATGTAAAGGACGCCATAAAACGGAATAGGGGAGCATCTCCAAGCGAAAACACCAAACACAAATTGCAAAATAAAAATGCAGCTGAAGATGATTTGCGGTGGGTCATATAACCAAGAATGTCATTTTTATTAAAGGGAAGTTCTTTAAGCATTTGCTCCTCACCCGGCCATGCTTTTTTTTTTTTACAAACATTTAAAATATTAATGCACTGTTTTTATTGCTTCCCGCCTCTCACAGTGTTTCTTTACCTGGTTCCCACATATAAACTATGGCCCATGTATCTGCAACATGGCAAGCACCTCTCTCATTCATTCTCTCCCCCCACCACCCAGGGCTAGAAAGGTGTGTGAGCCTGTAAATGTTTTCTTTCAGACAGTTTATATCTAGATTTCAGTGTCTTGATTTTAGAGATTCTATTTATAATAAACTTGATATATACTAGAGATTAGACTTTATATGGAGGTTTGTAGCTGATTTGATTCAATGCTAACATTTAGCTCTTGCTTTTAAAACAAAGGCCACTGGGCCATGCATAGAAGTTTAATATGTTATGAATAAGAGTGATAGAAATAAGTCTAGAGACTAGGCCTCCAAGTAAAAGCTGTATCTGGAGGGGTCTCAACACAAGCCCTTTCCAAACGGGGGCACCTTGGACGCCCCTGATGGCTCATGCTTTCTGAGTCATCTCTAAGAAATCTTTGCCTGTTCCAATGTCAGAAAGCTGTTCCTCAAGGTTTCTTCTACTAACTTTGTATTTCTAGCTTTAGCTTCTTGTCTGTAACTCATCTCAAGTTGATCTTCATTCATGGAGTAAGGTAAGAGTCAAGGTTGTTTCCCTACTGAAATATTTTTGTGTCCTTGTCAAAAATCATCCAACTGTTTATGTACAGGGCTATTATCGGGTCCCAATAGCCTTTCACTGGTCTACCTGTCTCTCCTTTCACCAATACCACACTGTCTTGACTACCATAGTATTACAGTAATTTTTTAAAAAATATTTTATTTATTTATCTTTAGAGGGGAAGGGAAGGAGAGAAGGAGAGAAATATCAATGTATGGTTGCCTCTGCCGAGGACACACAATATATCGTGTGTCCCCTGCCAGGAACTGGCTTGCAACCCAGGCATGTGCCCTGACTGGGAATCGAACCGCGATCCTCTGGTTCGCAGGCCCGTGCTCAATCCACTGAGCTACACCAGCCAGGGCTGTATTACAGTCATTTTTAAAGTCAGGTAAAGTCCTCCCACTTTGTTCTCCTTTGAAAATTTGGTTTAAAAATTTTATTTATTTAAATTTTTAATAACTTTATCTTCTTGCTTCTCCAAATACAATTTAAGATTGGTGTGTTTCAGCTACCCCTTCATCATGCCACCATGTCCAATGCTCAGTACATTGGTGAGGGGGGCCTGGAAACGGCTGGGTGAACAGGTCTCCACGCCTGGACCTTCAGGCTACCCCGAGCAGGGAAATTACAAAACCCGGTGATATGTAGGGCTCTTCTGAAATAACTATTTTAATCAAACCCTGATGCCACAGAGCTGAGGGATCTTCTCAAAGATTAAAGAATAAAGCAATAATTACACATTGTAAAGGCTGACCTCACTGAAAGACGAATTTGCCTCCAGAACTACCTGGGAGAACAATAATCCTGCGGCCAGGGAACGTGTGGGGCGGGGAGGAAGGAAGCGCTGGATAATTCGTCAAGCCAGCTGTCATACCCACCCGCCCCTCAGAATCTGGGACACAGAGCAGACGCTCAGTAAACATCAGTCCGTGGACAAAGTAAGCACACTTTCTACCACAAATGCTCTCAAACACAGCTGTAGAACTGAGTTTCTTCGCATCCATGGGGAAATCATCCATGACCGCATTCCTTTCAGAGGAGATATAAACAGGACTCCTGCGAAACGTAAAGGAAGCCATGACATTTCCCTAGCCTGTGTGGAGGACAAGATGAAAAGGAGGTAAGAAACACAGAAGACAGGACATGCTTCAGAAAGCATAGTGGATAAGGGTGAGCACCAAGTGCCCTTTGTGAAATAAAACACACTGAAAGCAAAAATAAAAACACCAAATGGAGCTAGAAGACCTTTGGTAAATATGCCAAAGAGCCAGAAGAGGCCAGGACCCGCGTGTCGTCACCCTCTCATTCCTAGCCGCTGCTGAGTCCTTCAGCAATCCCCTAACCGGTAGCTCTGCTCATCCTTGACCTCTCGTACCAATGCATCACACTGAAGCCAGTAGGACTGTCCCAAACAAGAAGTAGCACATGCCACCCTTCTGTTTCACATCCCCAATTTACACCAAACAGAAAATAGGCAAAAGCACAAGGCTCTTCATCACATGGCCCGTGTCCACTTTCCTGTTCCTCATCGGTCACTCTCACACATTTATATTCTTCATGTCAGCCACAGTAACCACGCTGCCACGGCTTTGTAGGTGCTATTCTCCCTGCCCAGAGCATCTACACCCTTTCTCTTCCCACGACTCAGATCAAACCTAACCTCCTCCCAAGAACCCTCACTGACCCTCCCAGTGGAAGTCTCCTTGGGAACCATGTTTGAACGGGGCTCCTTGCCCAAACTGCAAATGTGCAGTGGTTACCAAGTCGCCCTTGGATCTCTATAGGTTATGTGCCTAACACTTGGCATCTAGTCAGTGTTTATCGAATGGTTGAATAAATGGTTGAGCGAATGCATAATGTTCGCAATAAAAAATTAACAGATTCACTTTCAATGCAGCTACAATCCTGGGTATTTGGTGTGTGACAACTGAAATTTCTCCCTTTTACTTTTTAATCATCATCATTGACATATTTTACATACTATTAAATGTAAAACATATACTATGCTATGCATATATATATATATATATAATACATCCGTCTTAAGTATATATTCATTATAATTTAAGAAATTTACTTGTTCTCATAATGACCATCACAGTTGGTATATAGAACATTTCCATCACCCAAAAAGTTCCCTGTGCCACAGCTCAATGTTTTTCTATCTATTAAATCAATAATTTACTTTCTGTCACATGGACAAGCCTCAAGTCAGGAGGGATTAGAAGGAGGGACAAAATGAGATGCAGGTGGACAAGTCCACAGGGAGCATAGTCACACAAATATATATAAGGATGCAAACTGACATGTGGTTTAAGGCTGGAAGCCCCACAGGTAAGCTGTGCAGTTGGGAACCCAGGCTTTCCCGGGAGGCCGCCTCCATTTCCCGGACGGGCGCAGAGCACTGGCGAGGTCCTCAGTAAATGCCTGCTGATTTCCTCTGGAGTACCGTGGGAGTCGTACTGAGGAGTGCTCTGTGGCATTCAGACCATTTTAAACAAGGGCTTGGAAATTTCTTATCAGGGAGTCAAATATACTAAGGAAACAAAAAGTTCTTGGATCTGTTTTTTATAGTTCCAAAGTTAAATCAATAACTCATGACAGCAAATGCCTTAAACTGCCTGCTGCCTCTTTCCCCACAGTGCCTCCAGCCATTCCATAAGAACATACGCAGGGTGACGCGTACACACGGCACAGTTAGTGCAGTATGTTAGAGTGTTGGTCTAACAGATAGGTGAGTTCAGCAGAAAATAACCATGGATGTATACATATTATTTATCCCAGTTAAGTTCTGAGAGCTATGTGCCGCACTTTGCTAAGCAAATTACACGTAGCATATCATTTAATCCTTACACGACTCAGGGAGACAGACACTACACCACCTTCGTTTTGTAATGGAGGTAAAAGAAACGCAAAGAGTAAAATAAATTGCCAAAGGTACAACATCGGGTAAGCAGGAAAGTCCAGATCAGAATTCAGGTTGAATCTACTCCAGAGCGCTTGGTCTCCATCACTGTGCCCTGGGTTTTGACAGAGTGCTTATCAAAAGCCATCCTGCTATTCCTACCTGCCGACGTACTGAGATTACTGAGATTTCTACCATCTGAAGTGCCTTCTTTGGTGGAAACTGTACGATGGTATTATCAACCATTAACACCTAGCCATACGTAGCTCTTGTCATTAACACTGAGACCAAACAGACAGTTAGGAACAGGAACACGAATGTTTTGACAAGGGGAATGAAGGGAAAGGCTGAGGTGTGGTCCTATTTCTACCTCAGCAACTTTCTGGGGCAGCCAAAGGACTGAATGAAGGGACTGGGTATGAAAAACTGGTAGCAATGCAAAAACAAAAGGTATATGGATGAGGTGGTGGGAAAGAATCCAGGACAGATGGTGTCCACCCAGAGGGTCCACACAGAGGTTTTAGTGGACTCTTCTGGACATTCGAAACTCTCGGTACAATCTTGAAGAAACATCACCTATTTTTGAGGAGCCTCACATCTAGTTTCATGTGTGGACCAGCCAGGATTTTGAGGAAGTTAGTAAAATCTTTGTGAGACTAGGCATTCTATCTGAACACTGGAGATACAGAAATTGCAAGATTATTTTGGAGGTCCCATTAAATTATGTGGGGAAATATATATTGTACACTGTCTGCTATAGACTACTCAATAAACTCCATCCTTCTTTCCTTCTCCTTTTCTTCCCCTTTAGATTTAAACAACATCTATTACAGGGATGTCAAACTCATTTTCACTGCAGGCCACATTAGCCTCATAGTTGCTTTCAAAGGGCAGAATGTAATTTCAACCCTTAACCATTAAGGAGTAGTTACATTTATACAATTCTAAAATTATTTCAGCCCTTTGAAGGCAACAGCGAGGCTGATGTGGCCCCCGGTGAAAATGGATTTGACACTCATGATCTATTACATAAATGGTCATATACAAGGAAAAGCCCCTAAAATTTCTACTCAACCCTGCAATTGCCTAAGAAGTGCAAGAGTCAAGTTGTTTGATCTGCTTTTGTTCTTAGGAAACATCCTACCATTCAAAGGTTCCTGTGACCCACTCTGCACAAACACACAGTGAGGAAAGGGGGAGTCACAGTGTCATTGTGCCACCTTCTCTAATTCATCCCCTCTTTGCAAATGAATGTTAAGATTTTAAATAGTGCTTTAGTTGCATCATTAAAATGGGAAAATGCCATTTTTAATCCAGCTACTATCTGTTGAAATGTTTTCTGTACGGTGATTTGGTACAGCTGGTAACATGAGGTCTGTTCTTTAATTAAAACTAGGATTCTTGCCCTGGCTGGTGTAGCTCAGTGGATCGAGTGTGGGCCTGCGAACCACATGATCACGGTTCGATTCCCAGTCAGGGCACATGCCTGGGTTGCAGGCCAGTTCCCGGCAGGGGACTCACGAGAGGCAACCATACATTGATATTTCTCTCCTCGCCTTCCCTTCCCCTCTAAAGATAAATAAATAAAATCTTAAAAAAAACCCTAGGATTCTTCAGGGGACCAATATGATGGAGTATTCTTTGCACAGTATGCTTATCTGAAGAGCATAGTTGCTTTTTGACCACAACATATCTGCAAACTCGGGCCATTAACCACATTGCTAAATAAATAAATACAACACAAATAAATGTGTACATAAATATTTTAAAATCTGACTGAAATCTGATGTTTTTAACATTATTTTAAAAAAAAAAACCTTTGATGACTCCTTAGCCTAGGTATTGGCTCAATAGAGTTAAAAATCAAAACAGGCCCTGACTGGTGTGGCTCCGTTGGTAGAACATTATCTTACAAACCGAAAGGTTGCCTATTTGGTTCCAGGTCTGTG
Organism: Sturnira hondurensis; assembly: GCF_014824575.4. NCBI lineage: Eukaryota > Metazoa > Chordata > Mammalia > Chiroptera > Phyllostomidae > Sturnira > Sturnira hondurensis. The sequence continues at coordinate 5,499,662 of NW_028088227.1, read as the reverse complement.
CACATGCCTGGGTTGTGGGTTTGGTCCCTGGTCAGGGTAGGTATGTGAGGCAATTGATTGATCTCTCTCACATTGATGTTTCCTTCTCTTTCACCCCTCCTTCTCCTCTCTCTAGAATTAAATAAATAAAATCTTTTTAAAAAAAGAATCAAAACAGGTTTGTAGGTAAAACACTCAGGCTCCATCACACATATTTGGAGGTCAACATTAAAAATGTCAGGCTACCCACAAGAAAATACTAGAAGTAGGGGATCAGCAAATCATAGGAAAAACTCGTGAAGAAATAATATGCAGCCATTAAAAATGTGTTACAATAATTTCTAGTGACACTGGAAAATGTTTAAGATATTGTGAAAACCATAAAATACCATATATGGTGTAACTCCAAGCCTGTAAGAATGCATCTGTATGTTTGTGCATGTATGTGTGTGTACTGTCTAGTTCACACGTATGCATCAAAGATGGCCTCTGTTTATGGTCCCTCAGTTGTGTATTTCTCCACGGTTGGCTGAGACCCATTAGCTCAAAAGCCTGCTGGTGCCAAACTCAAATTTTACACATTAAATTATTTAAAACATAGTCCAAAGAAGCATATTTTCAGCCATTTAGAGACTTTCTACTTTTCACGTCCCAGGAATCTGTTCCAAATATCTAATCTGTTCTGTATCTATAGATGAGACAGTCCAGGTTATGAACACCCCAGTTACTGCCATGGTTCGGAGCTTTCTGACCCAGAGACTCAGGCTGCTGAGCCACACCACACTGATCTCCCTTTTCCTCTGGAGTTCCCACACCTTTCTTTTCTTGCGTCGCTACCCAAGGCAGTAGCCTCTTGACAGACTCCTGCTTGGAGGAACTCCCCCAGGCAAACCAGCGCTCAAAATGCCCAGTTAGGCTTGTGTGTGCTACTGCCACCTTGTGGTCATATCCTTTTCCTTTAATTGGTCCCCATAGCCCTTGGATCCCTTACAATGTCACCTGTGGTCTCCTATCCCCACGAATCTAGGGAAAACAGACAGACAGCAACCTCATGTCACCAACCCACATTTCTCCAATATTTTCAGTGCTCACTATTTCATTTTTACCTTTTCAAGAAGCCTATGTCTTCTACTCATAATAATTTATTCACTTCAGTTGGTTCAAATATGAAAATCAGTCTTTCCATAATTTCCCCACAAAAATATATGCATAGAATACATGTGTAAAATGGACTCACCTGATGGTTTCATGTTGGGTTGGAAAAGTTTTACAACAATATCCAGGTAACATCAAGCATTGCTGTTCTTGCAAGTCTTTCAGATACTTTACCACCACGGGCTCATACTGGCCCTGGACCCTACCTATTTAATCATAGATTCTCTCTCTTCACTCTCTCTTCTCTCCCCTGTTCACCCACAGAAACTCATGGGTCCTAGGCAGTTTTAGCTGGAGGCGGAGGAGCCAGCATTGTGCCTGAGAGTTAGAACAGCACACAAGAGAAGGGTGCATTCCCAACAGCACCATTTTCAGAGATGATGTTGCCAACTTTCACAGTGGAAAGCAGGGGTAGTTTTCTGTTATAGTAAGCAGACTGACTTTTAACTAAGCAATGTCCAAACCTGTAGATAATGTTATAAGGGTTCATCTGGGGCAAGCCTATGATACACGCCAGGAAGCAAGATCTCAAATGCTCTGAAGAAGAACAGTTTTGCAGCCTCTTGTATACATTTGAAACTAGGGAGTGAATGGAAGGAAGTCTGGAGCAATCAAGGCAGGAATTGGATTACAGGGTACTTAACAAGATTATGTGCCTTTTTGAGGGTTAATACCCACTTTGAGGGGTATTATTCCTGGTATGTCAAAGGTGTGTTATCCTAGATACATAAAAACAATGAATTGGGCTGGCTTAAACCCTTTCACTAAAGAAGTTATAGGCCTGACTATAGAGACACGACTACCCACCATGACCTGCCCAGTTAGCCATTTATTGATTAGATTATTCTGCAAGGTTATTTTCCAGAGAACTCCTTTATTTCATCCACAGGTTTTTGAGAGACATGTGATGTGATAGGAGAAAGAGACATAAAATGTTAAATATTCTGTCCAAAAGGAAAAATATACATAAATAAGCAACACAGAGAGGCAGGGTACGAAGAAAATACTTTTCAAAGCTTAAATGCTACAGACACTGTGATGGAGAGTAGGCAGTAAGAGTTGGAATGCCCAGGAACCTGGCCCCCGGCAGAACCGGAGCAGAGCTTGGAGCTCTTGGCAGGGGGCATGACGTGGCGGAAGGCAAGGAAGAGGAGGGGAGGAGATGGGTGGCATTTCAGAGAAAAATGTGATATGTGCAGAGCTGCAGCTATGAGAAGTCTAGGGAATTCTGAGTAGCCTAATTTGACTGAAAAAAAAAACAGTGGGAGGAATGAAAAGTAGGCTAAGAGAAACAGATGGAACTAGATTGGGGAGAGATTAAGATGTCAGGCTGAGGTTTTGCATTATATTTTAAGCCACAGTTTCTCGAACTGAGAATTGAGAATGTGAGTCCTCAGTGTCTCTCACAGACTCCAGTTAAAGGATTGTGTGACTGAGCAAAGGGTCAAAACCTGCCAATATTTAAGGTTTTCTTGCCAAGGCATTTGGAACTTCCTCTTCTTCCGATCTTTAGTCTTAACCTGCCTCTCTCGCGCTCTCTTTCTCCCACCAACCCCCAAATTTTGCAGGAATCTAATTTCATTATTTCCATTTATAAGTTTCCTCCAAATTCAGGAAACCTCATTATACCTAAATCAGAGATCTATGTACGACCTCCTTTAAGACCGAGTGTGCAATTACTTTAATAACCAGCTCCCCAACTCCACCAATGTTTCCATCTATTCCAAAGTAGTATGTTCAAAGGCAAAAGAGCACTGTAGAAAAGAACCAATCCTACTCTCACTCCCACTCCCCCCTCCCCCACAGCAAGTGTAAGCTGGGATATGGCTCCAATTTATTCAATGGAAGGGCCTGTAATGACTTACCCGTCTGAATGAGAGGAGTCTATTAACCTGCAACCATACATCAAGTGGTTTTCATCTCAGGTCCACATGCCATGTCAGGTAACTCCAGTGGGTACGGGGGTGGGGGGGCAGTAAATTCACTCTGGGGTGAATAAAACTATGCTGTGGGCCACAATGACAACAGACAAGGCCTTGAGATGGCGATTTCTGAACAGGTAGCCAAATCTATACTCCAAAATGAAAACTTAGAAAGTTACAAAGGAAGGCATACAACAGAATAGGATTCTACAAAAAATAGGATCTATGACAGAGAGCACAGAATGGGGAGGGAGTGCATTTCAGCAGAATTTTTTAATTGAACTCATTGGGGTGACATAGATAATGAAATTATATAGGTTTCAGGTGCACAATTCTACACACATCATCTGTATATTGTATTGTGTGTTCAACACCCCACGTCTCCACAGAACTTGATTTGCCACCGCTCACTCCTTCCTTGCCACAGTTCTTCCATCTAGCGTGTTTTGTCCTACAGTTTTCTAGGAAAACGGGTGTCAGTCACCTTCCTGTGGCCCACCCATAGCTGCACCCCAGCACCAACAAGGGAAACTAAACTGATGCAGAGAAAGGCTCAGGGCCGGGGATGCAATGATGGGAACTTTTTGTAGGGGGTGTAGCCATGGCTCCTGAAGCTATTAGATCCTAATCACGGGAAACAGCAAACATTACTTTATTTGACAAAGGGTCTCTGTAGGTGTGATTAAGCTAAGGGTCTTGACATAGAGAGCTTATCCTGGCTTCTCTGGTTGGGGCCTAAATGCAATCATGTGTGTCCTTAAGAGAAAGGCAGAGGGAGATCCAACACGGATAGAACCCAATGTGTCCAGGGAGACCAAGAACAGAGCAATATGGCCAAGGATGCCAGCAGCCACCAGGGCTGAAAGGAGCAAGACGCAGACTTTTCCTTCGAGCCTACAAAGAGAGTGCGGCTCTGCCGACACCTGGACCCAGCACAGGGAAACTGATTTTGGACTGCTGTGCTCCAGAACTGTGGAAGAATAAATTTGGGTTGCTTTAAGCAGCTGAGTTGAGGTAATCTGTTACAGAAGCACAAGAAGCTAATATACTGCTCAGCCACAATCCCCTTATATAGGGTATTTTTGGACATAGTCAGGGGACTGTTTCTGCTGGGCATCATCGCGCTGGTTATAAAATAGACTTAAATGCAAAATTACCTTGTTACCAAGACTGGAGTACTCATCTCAAATCTCACAGTAAAGTCATTTAAAGCAAATTAGAACTATCTTACCCACCACAGGGTTAAACATGACTGTGGCTAAATCATTAATACAGGACATAGCACTTCATCCATGGATCATGGCTCATTCTACCTGTTACTGGTCAGGGTATAGGGGCTAAATCTCATGGAAAAATGTATAAAATGTCCACAACAGTGCTCTAGCAAGTGCCAGAATCCTGGGTCCAGGAGAAAGTTCCAACTTTTTCTACTTTTCTCCTTTCCCACTCTGCCAACCCAACTCCAAAGTTAAAAAAAATAAAAAATGAATAGTCAACAACCATAGTATAAAATAAAAATGAATTGTCATTTGGCAATAGTCTCCAATCACATACTTGGGTTTTCAGAATCAAAGAGGACTTGGGCTATTTTAATAAACAGCAAGATGAAAAGCAGTGAGCCTACAAAGCGTGACAAGATTAGAAAAAAATCATAGCGATGTGCAAGGAGTTGCAATTATATTTCCAGTTAAAAAGAGATGGAGGAAGTTCAACTCCATTTTCAGCAATTTGCATGTTTCCCACAAAGAGCTTCGCTCTCGATAATGGCCGAGATGATAAAGAGGAAAAGCACAACCTCCCAGTTACCCAGTCCCACCCCCTGCAGGCTCTCTGGGCACTTCAAAGCACTTGGCACGCTCAATTCCACTGCTTCTCTTCCAGAAAACCACCTCCAGGACGGTGACCACAAACAGCACTGTGAGGTTACTCTTTGTAATCCTCAGCCTCTGCCTTGAACCTTTCCCTTCCCATCAGCCAGTGCACCTACGCTTTCTCTCCCTTCCCATATCAACATGGCTGTATTGGGACCCTAGCCAGGTAGCTCAGTTGGTTAGGCCATTGTCCAGATACACCAAGGTCCTGGATTCGATCTCCAGTCAGGGTACATACAAGAAACAACCAATGAATACATCAATAAGTGGATGTCTCTCTCTCTCTCTATCTCTCTCTCTCTCCCTCCCTCCCTCCACCCCCTTTCTACTCTCTCCCTGAAAAAAAATCAGTCAATAAAAAAGTACTGTACTGGCCCTGGCTGGTGTAGCTCAGTGGATTGAGCGCGGGCCTGCGAACCAGACTATCGCGGTTCAATTCCCAGTCAGGGCACATGCTTGGGTTGCAGGCCAGTTTCCGGCAGGGGCCAGTTCTCTGCAGGGGATGCATGAGAAGCAACCATACATTGATGTTTCCTTCCCTTCCCCTCTAAAGATAAATAAATAAAATATTAAAAAAAAGAATCACTGTCAGAGCCCAAAGCCCTGGGTAAAAAAAAAAAAAAAAAGTACTGTACTAGCTATTCATCCTTCTACCACAGATCACCCTGCAACTTTGAGACTTGAAACAACTACAAACATTAATTATCTCTCATAGTTATGGCTTGGGAATCAGGGAGCAGCTTAGCCGAGTGCCTGTGACTTGTGGTCGCCCATAAGGTTAGAGTGGAGAGGTTGGTTGCAGCCATGTGAAGGCTTGACTAGAACTGAAATAGCCACTTCCAAGCTGGCTCACTCCCAGGGCTGGCAAGTTTGGACTCGCCGTTGACAAGAGGCTTCAAGTTCTAGACACATGGAAGTCTCCATAGGTTTGCTGGAGTAGCTACCTGACATGACAGCTTCCTCCAGAATGAGGAGCCCAAGAGAGGAAGGTAGAAGTTGTAATGTCTTTTATGACCTAGCATCCGGAGTCATGCCTCATTTCTCTAATATCCTTTTGGTTACCCAGATCAGCCCTATTCAGTGTGGAAGGCGTGTTGCACAAGGGCACGCGTGCTCGAAGGCAACGACCACTGGAAGCCATCCTGGAGACTGGCTACCAATGACTTTTCCTTACACTGCAGTGAGAACACTAGTCTCCAAGTCTCCGCTAGAAAACAGAAACAGATTTGGGCATAGTCGTTCTCTCCTGTTCACAGGGAATAAAAGGCCGGGCTAATCATTAAGGTATTTGGGAATTTCAAAGAGGAAAGGAGTTATTTCACCATAGATTCTCTAGGTGACTGCCAATTTCTTGGGTGAGTAAAAAGAGCTATTGGTATGTTAGCGACTTTTTTCCTGAAATGATAATAATAAAGATGATGATGACAACATGCTTTGTAAGCTTTTATGATGTACATTATTCTATGTAAAATATATAATAACCCTATGTGGCATGGGAATGTGAATACATTTAATGGCCCAAGGTAAGCAGTTTAAGAATGTCACAGCCAAGACTGGGACCTAAACAAGTAGATACTATAACCTTAGCGCTACATCATCCACTCCCCACAGAAAAGCAGTGGAGCAAAGATATTCTGCCCTTACTTAATTTCCCCAGATTTCTGAGAGTTTCCCCCCAGCCAAAGCGATTTATAGCAAATGACATGAACAAGGACTATAAATTTATAAGTCTCTCCAAGATTCTGACAATTCCAATCTCACTGTACAGAAATCCAATGATATTTTTACTCAAAAAGAAAAAAAAATAAACTTCTACAGATGCAATTCACTAGAAAGGCTTTTAATAACTTGCATTTACACTAAAAATTTATATTTTAAATGTGAACCCTTTTATCAACTTTGCTTCTTCAACCCCTACTTGACACACTGGTTTATTGAGATAGCAAATATGGTGAATTGTTGGCAAAGTTGGCCCTGGTAATTCCTCCCATCCCTTGCAATGCGACTTTTTCATACATCCCATCAAGATGTAGAATTTATTTGTCTTCCCCTCAAATCTTGATTTGGCCATGGGGCTTTATTTTGGCTAATGAGACAATAGAAAATGTAAGATACAAAGAAGCTTGAAAAGTGCTTGCACACTGGGAATTCTGAGAACACCTTATGCAGAAGCTTTTACTAGCCTGCTGCCAGAACAACATGGGGAAGAAATGAAGTGACTTTGATCTGACAGCCTGCCAAACACCAGACATGTGCATAGGACAACTCTGACCACGGAGCTCCATCTCAGTTACCAGTGGCCTGAAGCTTTGGGAGTGAGGCCTGGAGCACCGGGGAAAGAATCGTCCGGCTGAGGCCAAACCACATTGCCAATCCACAATGAAAAATTGGCTAATACATGACTGCTACTTTAGAAAAGAGAGACAGAGAGAGAGAGAGAGGAAGGAAGGAAGGAAGGAAGGAAGGAAGGAAGGAAGGAAGGAAGGAAGGAAGGAAGGAAGGAAGAAAGACTAAGACATGGTTGTGTAGTATTTCTCAAAGTGTGGCATACTAATTATACCCCCTCCAACAGACTCATCGGGCCTCATTTAGAGGATCCACCTCAGAAAAACTAAATCAGAAATTCGAGGTGATGGCTAGGAATCCATCAGTTTATTTTATTTTTTTCTTCTTATAATTTAAAGTTTGTAGGTTTTTACCAATCTCTTCTAATTTTCCCTACTCATTAGCCCCTGATAACCACTGTTCTCCAATTATTTCTATGAATTTGACTTTTTTTAAAGATTCTACACATAAGTGATACTATGCAGTATGTTGTCTGCCTTATTTCACTTAGCATAATGCCCTCCAGGTCATTCATATTGTTGCAAGTGGCAGGATTTCCTTCTTTTTTAGTGCTAAAATATTTCTCTCTCTTTCTCTCTCTCTCTCATATATCATATTTTCTTTATTTTTCCATAAGTAAACACTGAGGTGTTTTCATGACTTCACTATTAGGAATAGTGCTGCCGTAAACATAGGAGTATGAATATATCTTTGAGATAATGCTCTCGTTTCAGGAATCCATCACTTTGATAAGTCCCCAGATGACTTTTATGGACATGAACATTTGATAGCCCAGCCCTGAGGGGTCAGTGAGCACATGTCAGCTTCAACTGCTGAAGGCTCTTCCTGGAGAACTGGGGGACAAGGGGGTTTGGGCATTAAGGATATTGTACTTTTCTTGCTGTTTCCTCTCCCTCTGCCTTCTTCTCTCCTGATCCCTCTCCTATCCCCACACATTTCCTTATGGCTTTCTGTTACCAATAACTGAAACATCTCTCTCTTTTTATGTTATTGTAGTGTATACACTGGTTTGACAGCCCGCAACCGTGGTAACAGTCTGGACTCCGGAATGGTCCTCCCTGGAGAGCCCCCAGTGGAGATCGACATCAAGTAACTACGGGTAGGCAGAGTGGGAATTCCTGTACTTTGGAAATAATAAAATGCTAAGTAGTCTATTACCCTGGGATGGAAACAGCAGGTGTTACAAATATAAATTCAGCATTTAAGCTCAAGAGAAAAAAGAATAAAACAGGCTGGAAGGAATGTTCAGGATTATCAGTGCTGCAAGATGTATATTGTCATGATATGTATCCAATTAATAGTTTGCATCTTTCTCTAATGAGTTTCAGAAAATTTCCAGAGGTGCAAACATTCTGGCTTCCTATTCCTCTCATGGCTTCAAGGCAAATACTGTTCACCAAGAACAGTGCTGACTGTGGACATCCACGTGAGGGTGTCCAAAGACACATTCCACCAAAAAAGAGTTCTTTACCAATCTGCCAGACATTCCTAAATATTGTAGGGCTTTTTTTGGCATTTAGTAACTTTAGAGTATCTATTATATTTCAAAGTCATTGAACAGTAGAGATTATATAAATAGTCCCTATGCTCAAAGTACTCACAATCTTATTAGACACAGTAGTGGAACTGATGATTACAAACCAATATGGAATATGAACTAAGGACATATGAATTTTCCAAGATAATAGGAAGGAGGAGTGAGGGGGGGAGAGGTGGAGAGGAGAGGGACAGAGAGAGGGACAGGGACAGGGACAGGGACAGGGGCAGGAAAGGAAGGAAAGAAGGAGGAGAAGAAGAAGATGGAGGATAGCAGATGAGTGCGGCCTCTCAACACTGCCTGGTGAGAATAAAATAGATTTCATGGGTATCAGAGTGCCTGGACCTCATCTCAAGTAAGGATACATAGGTATCTGCCAAGCAGAGAAGAGAAGATACACCAATGCATGAGAAATGTGGCTTTCTTGAGGAAGCAAATGTATTTCAGCATACCTTAGGCTCATAGACCTTAAGGGGGAAGGAGCCTGAGACAGACTGAATGAGCAGTAGCCACCCTAAGAAGATTCTTATGTATATCATCAAGGAACACGATACATACTCTCTAGTGACAGAAATCCATGGGAAAATGGAGTTTGTTCCCTGAGTTAAGTCTTATTTAAATGTAAATGTGTTACCATTATTGCAAAGTCAGCTCAACAGAACTAGTTAATATCTTTGTTAAAAACTGTCTACATGTCACTTATAAGAGAAGCCAAACTCAGGGTAAAAAGGCAGTACTCACTGAACTGTACTTTAAAATGGTTAAAGTAAGTGAACTTCACATTAATTAAGAAAAAGAAAGTATGTTTTAGTACTTGTAGAAGGAGGAAGAATAAAAGTAATTGTAGAAGAGTTAAGGAACACAAAATAAGATACTGCCAGAAGTTTCAAATGCAACTTTCCAAAATTTAACTTAGAGAAATTCCAAAAAATTCCAGAGACAACATTAGCATTTTTAATATAGAATGATTAGAAAGAATGAGCATTGTCAAGTTGAAGAAAACATTCTTTACTAAGTGGTATGCAGGTTCAGAGCCAGTACCCCCCAAGATATGCTTCTGTGATGTGTGGATTGTTTTGAGCTAAGGTCAATTTTATATTCAGGCTCAAGAGAAACTTCTGCTGCTCCTTAACTACCTAGAATTTGAATTAGGGGTATTGCCCATAGTAAGAACTTATCAGCAATAATGTTTTAGACCCACTAGTATGGCAGGACAAAGTTATATTCAATAAAAACCTGTCCTTATCACCATGCTATGCCCCCCAGGTGCATTGCTTCATCCCCAGCTCAGAATGTTTTGTCAACCTCAACCCCCCTTTCTACCTCTGAACCTCTCCTGCATGTGGGGTTTTGGACTTTATCATGTACCTGGGGTTCCCATACATATGTATGTACAAAGTTTGGTCATTTTCTCCTGTTAGTCTGACTCATGCCTACTTGCTTATTAGATCAGCAAGAAGTATAACAGGCAGTTAGACAGGCATGAGCAGAGTAGGACTGAGAGGCCAGATACTAAAGGTCACCAGGGTGGAAAGACCAGGTGACTAGTAATGGACAATTATAGGGTTGGACCTCACCCCAAGAATGACCTTTCCTCCCCTAGTGTATCAATGGTCATTTGCTTCACACCCTCCTCTGATTTTTCCTCCCTTTGCATATAACTAGTCATGCTATGGACCCCCTTAGAGGAAGAACAAGGGACCAGAGGATAACCTCACATGACTTCCTTGCATGACCACTCCCTTAAGCATTAAGACCTAGAGATAACATTTAGGCCTCAACAGTGTTCCAGCGCCAGGACCAGGAAAGCAGCGAGGCCAGGTGAGGTGATGCCATGGTTGACATCAGGAGCAGCTGAGATGACTAATGACCACCCCCACCCTGGTGTCAGCCAATCAGCAGAGACTATAACCCTGAGTATACATACTTGGAAAGCTGATGAATATTCTATTGACATCCTCCCCTGTGATCTTCAGATAAAACCCCTCAAGACAGAGGACTCAGTCAGCTCTCTCTCCACTCATCTGTTCTCACCCTGAGCCTTTCTTTCCGTTAAGACTCTTATCTTTGCTTTCTTTCTCCTAAGCTCCAAGGGTCCCTTTTTTGCCTCTGTAACTTGTCTCCTGAGTCCACCCAGCTCAGCTGGCTCAGTTTTTGTACAATTCATTTCTTCTACCTCTGTGATATACTAAATAAACTTTTGCTGTATTTCAGTCTCTGATCTGAATTCTTTCTTAACCAAAACTCAAACACCAAGTTTTCATTGCACATTGGTGAGGACTCTCAGAAGGCTGCCTGTAAGGAAACAGGCTCGGACAGAGGGAGAGCTTGGGTGTGAGGAAGTTGCAGTGGGTGCCTCAGCCCATCCCATGCTGAGTTCTCATCTAAAAGGGCCCTTCAGAGGAGTCCCAAACAGAGGCAAAGGGTCCGAAACCTCTGCATCCTTGCATGAATCAGTCACCAGATGGGGGCTAATATAAGCTTGGGCAAGGAAGCTTCCTTTAATCCTTTAAGGCTTAAAGAGCAGAGGTGATGCCAGCATCCTGTATGGAGCGGGAGGGGCCACAAGAAATGCCCACGCAGCATGGCAGCATTGCATTGCCTGGGCAACCAACCTAGCACAGTGTATGACAACAGATTCCCTGCCTTCAGGCAAAGCGGCAGCAGGGGGAAGTCTGTGTGCTGAGTCTGCATGAGGCTAGCAAGAGTAAGTGGCAAAGGAAAAAGCCTACCTCATTCTGGTTACTGATTGAGCAGGGACCAGAGGGCATGGGCACAAGTACTGTAAAGGTCAACATGGCAGCAAGGGGAGGTGCTTTGCTGGAGTGAAGACCTATCAGTCTAGCCTGGGAAAAGGGATTGGCTAGCGGAGCTGAATCCCTCCACAGTGCACAGAAATTTGCACCAGGAGATTTAAATGGAGGGAAAGCAGAAACTCACACTCTTCCTCTGGAATCTATTGCACAGACCTGTGGGACCTGGAAGCCATGTGACTGGGCAGCAGGGTCTGGGCCCCAAGGCTGCTAGCACAGCGAAGCTTTTAGCACATGGACAGCCATAGTGGTGGGCAGTGGCCCCAGGGCCCCATTACAGGAAGTGGCAGGTGTGGCATGGCAGCGTGGACCATGTGTGCAGACTCCAAGGGGAAGTCTGAGGCCGGGCTGCAACCAGGAACAAGCTAAGCAACCTGGATGATCATGTTGCAGCCATTCATGGTTCTCAAAGGTCAGTATTTTTGAATGGGAGAAGGAACTCCAGGGACAGCCTTGGACTGGCCTGGCAGAGGCTGGCAGGGTTCTTCCTCTGGGTGTCCTGGAGGGAATGGGCTCTGAGACAGAAACCGTCCATTTTTCCTAATGTGCACCTTTTGAATAAAAAACCTTTTCCCCTTTTTCACCAAACTGTTACAGAACAGAGGTCCAAGGGGGCAATATTTGGCCCACCCAGGGACCCCCAAAACTGTTACAGAACAGATACACTGGCCCAGACTCCAGAGGATGGTATACTAATACCGTCCGGACCACCTACCGGGCTTGATTGTCTGTCGCCAATTGGAAAGACATCTCTCAATGCCAGAGATTTGTGAAAAGAAAAGAAAATGTTTCTTTAATGCTATACAGACTTTAACATAGTAACCTAACGTCTTCATTAAAATATCAAAGTCCTTTAGGATATCCACCTCCACACACAGTGCTCCATTCTCCCCCTGCCCTAATTCAGGGTACCAAGTAACTCAAGGAAAAAGCACACGTCCTTTTTTCCAGGCTGCTGGCACCGTCAGCGGTGTCACCATCCAGGCAGGATCTCCAATTAATCCAAATCATGTGGCACCTTCTCACGGTCCACTGGCAAGAGTTCTTTGTACCCATTTTTCCAGGCAAAGTCTCTCCTGCTTTCCAGGCCACGTGGCCAAAGGGAGCACCCCAAAGCTGTGTGGGCCTCTTCTACCAAAGCTGCAGGGGTCTGCACTCTGCCAAAAGTGTGTGGCTTTACTCTTCACCTGGCTGCAGGGGTCTCCACTTTGGCAAAGCCGCGTGGTTCTCTCCTTCACAGGGGGTCCTCACTCTGCCCAAAACCACGTGTCTCTCCCCTCCATGGCTGCCATGTCTGGGTTTAAATCCCCACACCAATCTTCCTCTGCAGCCCCATTTCCAACTCCTCCCACAATCAGTTACACCTGCCAATATTTCTGTATTATTCCAAGTTTACTGGGCTGCCATCATGAGTCTGGGCAGGTGTGGCCCCATGTCCTGGAGCCAGTCTTCTCCAAGTTCTCACACAGGCGCTGTAACTCGGGGAACCCGCCCCCCAGCTACATCTTGGGGGGAAACAGCTTCCATCCCCCTGGCTCCAAGCCTGGCCACAGCCATTTAACATATCCAAGTGACCCGACAAAGGCTATAGATATGTTAAATGACCAGGCCATGGATTAGCTGCAAGGCTGTGGCTGAACGAAACAGCCCTGCAGGTTCCTGCTCCAGCTGTCCCTTCCCCCAGCTCACACCTGTGGGGGAAGGAGTGAGGACATCTTACATATCTCTCCAATATTTCCTATACACCTTGAGTCCTGGACACCATTCCAAATCTCTTTTGGGGGTCCCCCTCTTGGCTGTACCCTGTATCAAGAACTCTACCTTTGGAATTTCCTTATGCGTGGTGTCAGGCAGCAGAACCCCAAGTCCTATTTGGCAACAGAGGGACTCAGCTGTGAATGGCCAGTAGCTAACACTCCTGACAACTAGGGAAGGAGGGCCATGGCCCTGAAGGAGAGAATGGGTGACATACCATAGAATCCACCACATATTCTAATTTACTTATCCACTGTTCTATTGTTGGGCCTTTAGAGGACGTTTTAAGGATGACTAGGAAGGAAAGAGGGGAGAAGATTCCAGGTTGATGGGACAGTGAGAACAGAGGTCCAGAGACAAGAGAAGGAAGGAAGGAAGGAAGGAAGGAAGGAAGGAAGGAAGGAAGGAAGGAAGGAAGGAAGGGAGGAAGGAAGGGAGGAAGGAAGGAAGGANCCACCTCCACACACAGTGCTCCATTCTCCCCCTGCCCTAATTCAGGGTACCAAGTAACTCAAGGAAAAAGCACACGTCCTTTTTTCCAGGCTGCTGGCACCGTCAGCGGTGTCACCATCCAGGCAGGATCTCCAATTAATCCAAATCATGTGGCACCTTCTCACGGTCCACTGGCAAGAGTTCTTTGTACCCATTTTTCCAGGCAAAGTCTCTCCTGCTTTCCAGGCCACGTGGCCAAAGGGAGCACCCCAAAGCTGTGTGGGCCTCTTCTACCAAAGCTGCAGGGGTCTGCACTCTGCCAAAAGTGTGTGGCTTTACTCTTCACCTGGCTGCAGGGGTCTCCACTTTGGCAAAGCCGCGTGGTTCTCTCCTTCACAGGGGGTCCTCGCTCTGCCCAAAGCCACGTGTCTCTCCCCTCAATGGCTGCCATCCCCACACCAATCTTCCTCTGTACCCCCATTTCCATCTCCTCCCACAATCAGTTGCACCTGTCAATATTTCTGTATTATTCCAAGTTTACTGGGCTGCCATCCTGAGTCTGGGCCGGTGTGGCCCCATGTCCTAGAGCCAATCAACTCCAAGTTCTCACACAGGCGCTGTAACTCAGGGGACCTGCCCCCCAGTCACATCTTGGGGGGAAACAGCTTCCATCCCCCTGGCTCCAAGCCTGGCCACAGCCATTTAACATATCCAAGTGACCTGCCAAAGGCTATAGATATGTTAAATGACCATGCCAGGGATTAGCTGCAAGGCTGTGGCTGTACAAAACAGCCCTGCATGTTCCTGCTCCATGTGTCCCTTCCCCCAACTCACACCTGTTCGAGAAGGGGTGAGGACATCTTCTATGTCTCTCCAATATTCCTGTACACCTTGAGTTCTGGACACCATTCCAAATCTCTTTTGGGGGTCCCCCTCTTGGCTGTACCCTGTATCAAGACCTCTACCTTTGGAATTTCCTTATGCGTGGTGTCAGGCAGCAGAACCCCAAGTCCTATTTGGCAACAGAGGGACTCAGCTGTGAATGGCCAGTAGCTAACACTCCTGACAACTAGGGAAGGAGGGCCATGGCCCTGAAGGAGAGAATGGGTGGCATACCATAGAATCCACCACATATTTTAGTTTACTTATCCACTGTTCTATTGTTGGGCCTTTAGAGGACGTTTTAAGGATGACTAGGAAGGAAAGAGGGAGAAGATTCCAGGTTGATGGGACAGTGAGAACAGAGGTCCAGAGACAAGAGAAGGAAGGAAGGAAGGAAGGGAGGAAGGAAAACTCCTCATAGTAGAGGCAGAGTGTTGTAAGCAGACAGTGATAAAAGATGAGTGGAAGAGGTAGGCATGGGGGAAGCGAGCTTATGGTACTTGGAGTTTCTCTGGCAAGAAATGAGAGAAGTTGAATGGTTTGCCCTGGGCACAACATTCTCTCTCAATTATGGGCTGCAGACTCAGAAGTGGCAAAATTGCTACCAGACACTGAGTCATAATTTGCAGGGGCCTCTCCGGCTGTGTCTGCCTTTATCTTGCTGTGGTGAGAGCCTAGCCCAAGGCTCCAACTTTTTGACCGTGCAAGGAGCCTCCAAGTCTTGACCCACCTCTCTTCCCACTGTCCAACAAGTGTGGTCCCAGCAGATGTATACACTGAGTTCAGTGGACCCATGAAGGGAGCCTGTACCGTGGAGTCCAAAGAAAGAGCACACCAGCCCGAGTCAAATATGCCCTGTGCTCCACTTTGAGGCAGAGGAGCACAGTGCACTTCCACCCGGCAAGGCTCTTCCTTGCTCGCCCCACTCACCCCACTCTAGAAATCCTCATCTAGATAGAGAAAATAACAGTATCCGAAACGTTTATCTCTTCCTCAGATTGATCAACTGATTGACTGACTTTTAGAAAGGGAAGAGCTGAACTGAGCATAAAGGAGGTAGAATAAACCACGGCGGAAAATTATTTTTCTAAATGCCAAGCAGGGTCAGAAAGCCAGCAACACAGGCTTCTGGCTGCTAGGAATTAATAAAGATCTTGGCCTTAAGGCAAGAAATCACCATTGTTTAAGTTTGTCAGGCCTTATTAAGCCAGTGGCTCCGTGCTGATTGCTAACAGGGTGGGGTAGACATCAGAGCCAGTATGTTGCCATGGTTACAAGAAGAGCAGTAATTTGCATGTGCACAGCCATTGTCCTGATTCTAGGAAGTTTATTTAAAGATAGACTCACACACTAATGGGCAGAAATGGTTTTGAATCTCTTGGAATCATTATGAAATCAGTGATACAGACCCACCATACTAACAGCATGCTGGTAACCAAGCAACTAAAATATTCCTTGCCACCCTGAGAGAATCCAGGAGACTCCTTGTGAACCTGCTTCTTATAAAAGAAACAAGGTACTAATGGCTTAGTCAGGGGACTCAGAAGTCTGTTTACGCAAATTCAGAGATTCAAAACCCAAAGGCAAAAGCAAGGTTTCAGTGCTCATTTATTCATTCAAAAATGTGCATGAGACAACAGGTACCAGCCACTGTTCTACGTTCAGTACGTTGTAAGCACCTCATTCCACCTGTCATGCCTGGTGACGCAGGTGTTCTCACGCACTCTGTTCTGCATAGGGGACTTGCAATCTGTGGCAGGGGCATCAGGCAAGGGCAACTACACTATATGCCAGGAAATAAGGTGCAGGCCGAAGACCAATGAGCTCAGCTTGTGTGAAAATGAGCTAAGCTGACAGGACCACATTCTTTTTTTTTATATTTATTTATTTATCTTTAGAGGGGAAGGGAAGGAGAGAGGAAGAGCAACATCAATGTATGGTTGCTTCTCGTGCATCCCCTGCTGGGAACTGGCACCTGCCTGGAACTGGCCTGCAACCCAGGCATGTGCCCTGACTGGGAATCGAACCGCAATCATCTGGTTCACAGGCCCATGCTCAGTCCACTGAGCTACACCAGCCAGGGCAGGACTGCATTCTTAACGCAAGAGTTTTCCTTGTAATTTTGCACAAATGCAGTTTCATGCAGTTTCATGATGCTTCTCAGTAAATACTTTAAAATACTATTGGGGTAGTTTGGAAGTGCTTTAAAAAAAGTGAAAAATGAAGAAAGAAAACGTTTGTTGTATGAATTATTTTGATTAGAGAATCATTTAGCTGTTAACTAAAAGATCTTTTCCAGGGATTATATGAAGTGGGAGAGTCAAGAAACCTGTCTGAGGTGTATTTCTTGGTTGACATATCTTCAATATTGCTTTTTGCAGAAAAAATGGTTCAATGGGACTTGAAAGGGAACCCCCAAACTGGGCTCCTCTCATCAGTGGGGTGACAGGTCATGTTATCTCTGTGATCATGGTTTCATTCATGAAAGGAAAAGATTGAGAAGGAAGACCTCCACTTCCAGCTCTGACAGTTTAAGATTCTAAGGCTTAATCTCATCTGTGGAAGAGCTCCCCAGGACCTACTCCCCACACCAGGCAGCTGGAGGGTCATGGGCCTGCAGTTAAAAAGGAAGATTGCTTCCATGCCTCGAAGGAACATGTCTTGTTGAACTGGCAGTCGTACGACTCCTTCAGGACAAAAGGATTTTGTCATGTCTCTCTTTCCTGTGTGCAGGCAACTCTCAGAGAATAAGTAGAAATACCACAACAACAGAGCAGAACTGGTCCCCTGAATCAGACACGAAGAGTCTCATTGCCACCATGTACATGTGACCTTGAGCCAGTGATGCACCATAAATATGGCCTAGTATTTAAAAACTCTAAAACGTAGAAAGAACTATTCTGGTATTCCAATACTTTATATGGAGTACCTTTAATCTTCTTCCTTCAAAATAACTCAGTTTACGAACTAACAAGAAGACCAATATGTATTATAGCTCTCCAGAAAATGTGCAGAGCAGATGCTGAGAATGACAAGGTTATCCTTGCAGATGCTGGGAAACAGTGAAGGTATTAAACTGCTGTTTCTAGATAGCACTCACTATACATACTTACTCATTTTTCTTCTTTGTTTGTTAAAAACAAAACCAGTGTCAACTCTTATAGCAAGGAAATACTCATCACATTGTCCCATTTGGGGTCATGCAGCATGGAAGTATCATAGCTTCTCCAAAACACATAAAACAAATGCATACATACATACATATATGCATACATACATACATATATGCATACATATATATATATATACATACATACACATTATGTATCCCACACATGCACATATATATATGTGTGCGCATGTGTGTGTGCTTTAGTCTAAATGTAATTTTCTTGAGACCTGAGATCTAGCCCCCAAGTCTTGGTCCTTTTCTTTGTCTGCTGCTAGAAGATACTGATGTCTGAGGAACTGCTCTGCCTGGTTTCAGGAGTTGTAACTGCCTCCCATGGATAAGGCTGAGTGAGCAACCTCTGGACTGTGAGCCACTAAGGAGACAAAGCTAATCTCCCTGGCAGGAGTGCTGCTTCTGCTTCATCCATCTCTGGGCCCCAGTGCTTGGTCGGTTAGTCAGAGATGGGTAAGACCGCTCAGAGGGGGGGGCGACCTAAGCCAGACACCATCACTTGGGAGGCCCTCAAGGAAGGACTCAGGGGGCTGCAGCAAAGAGGGGGTGATAGACCCTCATCCCCCAGCTATTATGACGTAGCCCGAGTCCCCATTTCCATCTGAGAGAATCCCTTCCTGGCTCTAATCCACTTAAGCCTAAAAATTTATGACAGGGAAGGCAGTGCAGTCCTTTGCCGGCTAGAGTGGTTTCCGGGGTAATCGGGCATAAGAAAGAATTCATAAAGAACTGTGAAGCCTGCTGCTAAGAGTGTTTTCATTCATATGATAAAGGTCCAAGCAGGAAATGAGTATGTCTCCCAAAGTTTTTGCAACCCCCTTACCTGACAGACTCTGACTCAGATTAAGCCCTCAGATTTCTTTGAAATGTTATCTATTGTTTGATCCTTGCCGCCTGACATTGATTGATGAGCTTTACCTGTATTCTTGTGTATTACGAACCTAATAAAAGCCCTTCAGGAAGGGGCTCTTGGTCCTTCTCCTCTGAGAGACTGACCACCTTTCCTCCCCAAGCAGATCATGTCTTGGCAGTCTTATTTTCATCCGTGGCAGACAGGGGGACTTGTAGGCAAAGTTTCCCCTCCCCCCACTGATGGGAATGAAATGATACAGAAGGGCAGTGACTGGCACATGGGCTGCATCATTAGCCCCTTAAATTATTCAGTGTCCCCTAATTCAAACATCAGAGTGTGAGTGTGAGCTCAAAGGTAAAAGGAGGGATGGATGCACAGGGCACAGATACCCAGTGGGAGTGGTCTTGTCATCATCATCAAAGCCTGGATCCTCTACAGATCCAAGACCGCCCTCAAGTACCTGCTCCCCAGAAGATGAGAGGCCTTTCCCTTAAGTAGCACTTAGGCCCTAAAATGTGTTTTTTATTATTCAAAGAAGCAAAAGCATACACATTACATCATAATGGTTTGTTTCAGAAAGTTACTTCAGGGCAACTTTTCATTCAATAAGATGTACCCTCTGTCCCTGACTAGGAAACAATTAATTAGGTTGCATTTCCCACAGTCTGAATAAAGTAACTATTGGGAAGATCTAATCTCTAATCTTGAGTTATGTTTCAATCTTCCTTAATAGAAACTAATAATAGGCTTCTTTTCATCTTATTGATTTAATTTTAAAGTGAAAATTCAAAAAGTTTAAAGTGTAAAAAGTATTATGTAAGCCCAGCTTTTATAAACTGATTCACATAGAATAGGACCTTACATTTATTTTCTTGGGAAAAATGAGAGTTTATTCTCTAACATGCATGGGCTCCGTGTATTCCTAGAGCAGGTTTTCATTTTTTTACTTCATTTTTTTCATGCAGTGATTAGTTGCTGGAGGAACCTGTTCCTGCATTCACTGGCTGGAAGGAGACCACGTCAAAGAAAACACCTGTGATGATGGTACGTGATCCCTCCAGCAGCGCAGACTGTTTACTACTTCGGTAAATGCAGATATTGCAAGACATGCTCAGAGTCCAGCACCAGTATGACTTGTAAGCTTGGGAGACTGGACTTCCTGTGTGAAGTTAAAGAGTTAAGATGATACGTTTGCTTTTTCAAAAGGAAAGGGGCCACACTGTCTCTTGCTTCTCCCATAGCACCTTGCACAGGATTTAACACTTGGTTGATTTACCAGTGGGTGGTAAAACAAACCAAATGCACAGGACTAAGATCTGATGGAAGTCTGTAAAGCAACTAGGGAAGTACGCATTGTTCAAGCAGTTTCATAGCTGCATGGACAACCGAGTTTACTATAAGGGGCTGCTGGGGTTTGACACCTTTCCTCCCTTCCCCGTATAATATTTACTAACGTCCACTGTGTGCAGTTCTCTGGGAAATTTGAGAACCATATAGTCCCTGTAGACATTACCAGTGATGCCCTAATATCTGTTCTCTTTTTGCTGATCCTTCACTGGGAACAAGATCATCCAGAATTCAGACTCTTTTTCAGCCTTCTTTACAGCTAGAAATCCCCATGAGAGTCAGTTCTGGCCAATGGGATGGAGGCAGAAATGATGTATAGGGCTTCTAGAGGTTCCATTTGAATGAAAAAGCATGCCTCTCTTTTTCTCCTTCCCCTGCCATGCCCTCCTACAATGGGGATGGAGCACCATCCCAGTTCACAAAACAGCCTCCTCATGTTGAGGATTCTGGGTCTCTGATGGCGGTGGGACCCATATACACATTGTGAACCACCCACCTATATTTCTATAACAGTTAAAAATACGTAACTCTTCTCCTGATAGTGTGGCTCAGTTGGATGAGTGTCATCTCACAAAGGGCAAAATTGTCAGTTTCATTCCTGGTCACGGCACATGCCTGGGTTGCAGGTTTGGTCCCTGGCCAAGGTGTGTATAAGAGGCAATCAATCGATGTTTCTCTCTCACATCGATATTTCTCTCCCTCTCTTTCTCCCTACCTTCTCCTTTCTGTAAAAACAAATAAATAAAAAAATTTAAAAGTACATCGCTCTTTTGTTTAAACCATTGTTAGTTATTTTAAAAGTTTCAGCCACCCACAAATAAATAGAATCTCTCTGAGTGAACTCTTCCTTACAGAAAACTTCATTTTACACATGTAGTTCTCTGGCTTAGATGATTAAGATCAGAATCCAGACACGTGGTTTTGCATGTGCACCTGGTTCAGATCCATTTGGGGTGCCTGCTGCTCCCTGGAGAGCCACCCGCTGTACATAGACTTCACAGAGGGACATTCACACCTTTGCAAAGCCTGGTCTGCATTGGGGTCACAAACTGAAATGCTGGCGCTGGGCAGGGAACATCAGGGAGAGTGCAGGGCAGGCTGCAGGAAAATGGACAGGGCATTCCAGCCTAAGGCACAGCGCTGCAAAAGTGACTGAGGCTTTGGAGCCATAGAAACATTTTACCTTAAAAAACAATTGTTGGGCCACTGGCTGGTGTGGCTCAGTGGACTGAGCACTGGCCTGTGAAAAAAAAGGGCTTGCTGGCTGGATTCTTAGTCAGGGCCCAGGCCTGGGTTGACCAGGTCCCCAGTAGGGGGCACATAAGAGGCAGCCACACACTGATATTTCCCTCCCTCTCCTCCTCCCTTCCTCTCTGTCTAAAAATAAATTTTAAAAATCTTTTAAAAACTTGTAATATAAAAACAATTGTTGATATAAGGCTTGAGGTTTAGGAGGTAGGTCCCAGTTTTTAAGAGTCGTTGCAAATCTGAGTTTTCATTTTTTAAAAAGATTTTATTTATTTTTAGACAGAGGGGAAGGGAGGGAGAAAGAGAGGGAGAGAAACATCAATGTGTGTTGCCTCTCGTGCCCTCCCCACTGGGGACCCGGCCTGCAACCCAGGTATGCGCCCCGACTGGGAATCTAACTGGCGACCCTACGGTTCTCAGACCCTTTGGTTCACCAGGCAGGGTGCAAATCTGCGTGTTCATACAAAACTGATCAATTTTTAAATTTTAGCATCTAGATAGGAAAAACAACTCATTGTGCCCAACAAGACATGGTTTCCTTCAAGATCCTGGCTGTTGTCCGGCAGTTCTGACTCCTAGTCGGAAGTATGGAAAGAAGCTGGGGCTGTAAACTGAAAGCTCACGGTGCATGTGTTCTCAACACAAAAGCAGGCATTACTGCCTAGAGAGAGAATTTAAACCAGTAAAATATGATATAAATGTCAAAAGCACCTAAAATCGATGGGTCCATAAGTAATAAAGCATAAAACATAAGTATTTTTATTTAATTTTGGATATTATGGAAAAAAGCACCCCTCCCCCATCCCATCCCCCATCAAGATGAAAACTGCAAATCAAAATACTTCTGATGTACCACGTTGAGGACAGATTTAACTGTACTCCACCCATGTCCCATGGTATGCAGCAGCCAAGAGTCACTTATGACAGGAAGCAGTTAATCTCCTCTGTGCCCAGCATTCAACAGTACTGGTAAGAAAGAATAGCAGTCAGAGCCCCGGGTCTCCCACTTTTAAAAAAGTTCTTTTCCTAATTTGAAAGGGCAACAGAATCCCTGGTTTCAACGTCTCCTTGAGTTATTAGTCACACACTGGCCCGCTGGCCCTAGCTTCTCAGGGATGCTGATGTGGGCTAAGAGCAGGCTGGCCACACTCAGCTGTCTGCCAGATCCCACAGCGTCTATCCTACCCCCTGCTCCACACCTAATACTCTCCTTCTGCAATTACCCTCTCCACTGGATCCTCCATGCCAAAAACGAATGCCAAAGGCATTACCACACAGCAAGCAAAGCCCAAAGTTCCTGGGATTTTTCCTTTAGGTAAAATGTACACTGTAGCAACCCGGAGCTCCCTTAACTTAAGAGACTCTCAAAACCACTCACAAGTAGTTTTGATCTTCTAGTTTAGGGTCTCTCCAATTTGTGACAAAAGCAATTGCTAGTGCAAACCCTGCTGAGGTTGTTTTTATTCCAGTTAAAGACTCTCCAGAGGCTTAGGGCTTAAGACCCAACCACTTTGGACAGAGCTGGGGACGTGGACCTTCAGAACCAGTGGAGCCCCGTCTTGGTTGCATGAATTAAGCAGCAGCACTACGTGAACAGTGAACATGTACCATTAATTTTCTTTATACCTCTAGTTTACAGTCACATAGGATGTAAATTTTTGCAGAGCACTCTTTGCCAATGTATGGTCCACTTAACTAAATATATTTCTGCTGTGCTACTTTCTAAAATGAATATTTATAAACAACAATTTCTGTTGATTGAAATCTATTATAATTTAAGATATATTTGTCTTCAATTTAAGATGTGTATATAAAGACACACACATATTTTCTGAGGAAGGAAAGTTAATCACCATGAAGAAGTGATCACTGAAAAATATAACGGGGCTGTGAATGTGCTATGCCACATCGCCAAGCCAATGGAAGGTTGCTAAGGGCCTTACTACCCAATGTGTGCTGGTAGACCAGCAGTCCTAAAGCTGGGAAAAGGTGTAGAATTCTGGGCAGCACAGATTGGGAGTTTGTTTGAAGTGCAGAATCCCAGACCTAAGTCAGAATCAAAATCTGCATTTTAATATTTTAACACATGGTTTGCTTGTGGAAATGATTCCCATGCACTGATTACAACCTGAAAAGCTGCATTACAAAGGTAGCCACAGGCATTGTTGGTAGACACATAATCCACGTCCCGGCCTAGAGCACTGAGTCTAGAGAGACAACAATTGACCTTGAGTGTTAATTATACCCCACTAAGGAATAGCTTGACTTCTTAGTTTTCCGCATCTGTAAAATGGAAATAACAACACATATCTCACAGGATGGACATATTTACTTAGTAAATTCTGAAAGACTGTTCCACTATAAGGTGCTCTTAACACTATTCACCTGCATTCATTAGCATGAGTAGCTAGTTAGTTATTAACAAAGGAAGAAAGCAAATGGAATCAGACATAAAGTCTGTTTACTAGGAAGCTGCAGCGTTCACACATTTTCCAGGGGATTGCCACATCCTCCACCAAATGGTGCTAATACCCAAGCAGGCAGGAAGAACCGGCTTTCCAACCTCCCCAGGGGACAGCTGACCCATTAGTCGAGGTGATGGGGGAAGGGAAATTCCTTTGCTGGGTTGCATGCCCAAGATGGCACAGGGGAGGTCCTTTTACTAAGTGCCTGTGCAGCAGAAACGAGATGACGAACTGGAATTTTGAGGCATGACAGTAGGAGCCAAAATGGCTATATAAAGGGGAGGAGTCTAGCCTGGGAAAAGCTGGAAAAAAAGACCAGATAGGATGAGGGCACAGAATCCTGGAAGATCCAGAAAAGGGATTGGATAGGGGGAGGGCCCAGCACATGCCCACGAAGAATGAGGAAGAGCGGTTAATTTGGAATAAAGCTTACTCCTTCACAAGCCCCAGGTAATATAATTAAAGCTTAACAAAGGCCCAAGATTTGTTTGCTCATTTCCTTTCCTTGTAGCAGCCATGCAGGCTGAAGCAGAGCGCCAATCAGGTTGGCACGTAAGCCAGGCGCAGAGATGGGCTGGACTCTGGGGCTCAGGGGGCTGGCAGTACAGTCCTAGATGCTGCCCCTGCTGGTGGGCACCAGGCTCGGGACTTCTTCCAAAGTGAGAGGGAGCTGAGCCACCGGTCAGGGATGAGACATTTGGCCCCAGGTGGCAGTTCTTTGATTTTACTCCAATAAATCGTATACTATGCCTCAAGATCTCCTATGCCTGGGTCCCTAAATTCATTTTCCATGACTCTGCAAAAGAATCCTGTTTCCACTGGCAACACATTCTCGTTGTGTGGGCCACTTTTTAAATATATCATCATGGAAGAATTTCCCTTGAAAATGCCCTAGATGTGCTGGCTAGAACTAAGGATAGAAGACCACTGTCCTAAACCTGAAGGGCTAGAATACGTATGGATGACTATCACACATGGTTTGCTTTTGAGTATAAAAATAGGATACAATGAGAAGTTCCTACTTTCCCCCAAATCCATAGTAACAATCTAAATGTAGTAAATGGCAAAGTAAATAGTGAAAAGGAATTTTAAAAAATCAGCCTTAGGTACTTTAACCCACTATTATTTAGTTCAAATCTACTAGGTGCACAAACACACAAAAACTCCTTAGCTCCTCTTTCCCATCTGGAAGTCTAGCTACAGCACTGAGACTGGTCTCCTTGGTTATATACGACAAGAAAGGAAGTGATCAAAAAATTTATTTTATGCAATTCCTCTCCCCTGAGGAGGCAGGTCAACAGAGAGTTCTTCTGATGATCATTCATTAGTGTAAATACATAGTTATACTACTTAAGGTATTTATTAAAGGTGCCTGGACTTAAAAACATTTTCTAAAAAACATTCACTTAAGTTTTACTACATTTGAAGTGGGGAGAGCTTTAGCAACTCACCCTTGATACCACATTCATTGTATAGAAGAGTTTAAGACGCATGTATTACAACCTGCAATTTCAACTGGCAAATGAATTCAGGTTTTCTATCAAATAGATGATCAATGGTAGCAAGTCATATAGTCCACAGCGGATGCCTTGTTTGGCAAAGGAAGCCAGTATGGCTGAAATCAATACCTAGGTGGCATCTTAGACATAGAACACCTCTGTGACACACACATCCGTGTGTGAACTGGAGACCACATGAGTTAATGTAAGCAGTGAGTCTCATCATCTGGTCTATTATTGTTGTTTTGTAGGCTAACAAGCGTTGGACAGATCACCTCAACTTTTCAACCTTAGTTCCTTCATTTGAAAATGTTAGTATTTGATATGATATTTAAAGCCCAGAATGAGTCAAACACATATGACTCTATGTTTTTAAAGGCCACATTCTAGTTGACTACCCTCTCTACCTTTGATATACCCATATTGCCCTTAAAATCACTAAGATATATAAACCATGTAAAACACCCACTTCTCTTAGAAATGGATTTAACTGAACAAGGCTTTGCTTAGGGGAACAACGCACTGCAGCAAATGAAATTTTCAATAAATAAAAAAGGAAAGGACTCTGAGCTGGAAAATGGAGGACACTGTCATGGTTCNTGAGTCTCATGATCTGGTCTATTATTGTTGTTTTGTAGGGTAACAAGCGTTGGACAGATCACCTCAACTTTTCAACCTTAGTTCCTTCATTTGAAAATGTTAGTATTTGATATAATATTTAAAGCCCAGAATGAGTCAAACACATATGACTCTATGTTTTTAAAGGCCACATTCTAGTTGACTACCCTCTCTACCTTTGATATACCCATATTGCCCTTAAAATCACTAAGATATATAAACCATGTAAAACACCCACTTCTCTTAGAAATGGATTTAACTGAACAAGGCTTTGCTTAGGGGAACAACGCACTGCAGCAAATGAAATTTTCAATAAATAAAAAAGGAAAGGACTCTGAGCTGGAAAATGGAGGACACTGTCATGGTTCCGTGGAGCGGAATCCTTCTGCACATTGGCTGCTGCTGAGCAGCGGGGGCTTCGCTGGGCACCCACCGGGCCTCGGGAGCCTTCAGAGAGAGACGGGGGGGGGGGGGGGCGNGGGGGGGGGGGGGCAATGGCCTGGACCCGTGGTGAACGAGGTCCCTTCTTACCCACTCACCTTTACTCATTTCCTAAACTAGCCCTTGGTTTTTCTTGTTCTTTAAACTGATTTTGGGATCTATCCTGTTATTTCCCCGAAATTTTGCGATATCCAAAAAAGTAAATTTATAGACAAATAAATGCAGGTGCTTCATTTTGTGGGAGAGAGCACTGCTGTTCACTGTTCTAAGAAATAAGCAGCAGCAGGCTTTTACACGTAAAACATAAGTGATCTATCGGCCACAGGAAGCATTACCTAAATCCATTTTTGCTATAATTTGCTCGAATCTATGTGTGTTTTGAAACCGTAAGAAACATATCCAACCATCCCCCTTGAGTTACACAGTATAACAGAATTCAGAAAGGAGAATTAGATCGCCCGTTATCGGACTGACCTGTGGCTAAGAGTTCTAGCCAGAAAAAGTGGAACTCACTGGACCTCAAAATAGAGATGTTCTCACGACTGAAGAAGCAAGTGTCAGTGACCATCTGTGAGACCCTAGAAGTCGCATACGATTTTCAAACCTTGCTAATTGGTGCTCTTTACAAAATCTCTTTGCTACTAGAGTAACTGTGAAGAGCACTTCCAACAACACTATGTATTCTGAGAAAATAACTACTAATGGGTCAGATTTTCTATACGGCCTTTTAATAAGAGTTTCTCTTCCCTAAGGGTTTGGATCCAAGAAGTAGTCATCAGAGCCACTGTGATTTGTGAACCTGCCTGGCATCTCCCTTCAGGGAGTCTGTGTGTTCTCACTCAGGTTGCAGCCTCTGTGCACTAAATTCTCATACACCCAGAACTGTGAAGCAGGGGCCTGGTATCTCAGCAGATGGCACATTCAGGCACGAGAGCAGGGAACACAATGCAAGGGACATGTGGTGCGCTGACTGTGCAAACCATGCCGCGAGAGAAAAATGATTAGCCACATATGTCAATGATTTACTGGTCAGCTGGAAGGAGGAAACACTGAATCTACTGGCTCCAGTTTAAGGAAAGAAGGAACACATGGGCTAGATGAGTGAGAGAGACACTGGGCAACGTCTCTCACACTTAGGCTCAGTGTAGCTTCGCCTTCTAAGGAATAGCTCACGGCTTCGTGGGTTAGGAAGACAGCACGGGCATTTTCAACCAGATTTGAAAACCTTTATTCAGGCTCCCTCCTTCCCCACATGCCATCTGTGGCAATAATCATGACTCCAGTAATTCCAATGGACCGAGTCAATTGGTAAAGAAAAGTCTTATTTCATTCACATTCCCTACTCCGTGTTACTGCGTGGGGAGAGGGGAGGGCAGGGCAGAGAAGGAACTGCCCCTTGTGTCAGGTGACGGAGGGGTCCTTTGGGACACGCTGTGTTGTGGTAACAAGGCTAAACTCACTGTAGCTGTGGACTCTGGAGTGGAGGAGCAATTATGAAGACTCGTTCTTTTTGCTGGGCTCCTGATGGATATATATCTTAGTCGTATAGAGAGCAAAGAAAAAAAAAGTTCAAAAGAAGCAATTTCATTAACCTCTTAAACACACCAAGGAGAGAACTCCTGAAGACAATGGTTCTGTTTTGGAGCCCTTAGGGGCTAAGACTACAATAGTGGCCAATAACGAATAAATTCTGATGTCAGAAGAAATGCATCATAAACCTGAGGTTCGGCACATTGTGGTGCCTGGCACGAGCAGACCGGATGTGAACATGCATGGCCAGTTTCCTGAGTTTCTAGAAAGAGCTGTGAGTTTGGAATTTTCAATGGGACTAGAGGTTCTAAATTAGCTGTTAAATATCAGAGCTATAGGTAAAAATGTGGAAGAAAACAGTTATTGTTATCAAAATTTATGATTTTTTAGCACTGTCAAGCATT
This sequence comes from Sturnira hondurensis, assembly GCF_014824575.4. Lineage (NCBI taxonomy): Eukaryota > Metazoa > Chordata > Mammalia > Chiroptera > Phyllostomidae > Sturnira > Sturnira hondurensis. The sequence continues at coordinate 5,471,381 of NW_028088227.1, read as the reverse complement.
TTATGCTAAGAATTTTATATGCGTATCACTTTATTTAAAGTTCTTAAGTCCCCGTGAGGTGTGTACTATCGTTCTCCCCATCCTTCACAGGAGGACTGATATTACACGACTCCTTCGGGGGGGGGGGGGGTGCTGGGCCAGGGCTCTGTTCCAGCACAATGGGACCCAAAGACCATGCTCTTAACCTGGAGTCTCTGTTGCTCCCCCTGACGAATGACACATGAACTCTTAAAATGGTCAAAAATAAGATTATTTACAAGAAATACTAAAGAGATATTTAATTACCAAATTTCATTCCATAATTTCAAACACATTTCAAATACACTGCTATTTAAAATTCTATCGTCATTTCCTAAATTACAGATTAGATCTTGCCTCTCCCCTGCTTGATTGCCTCTTCACAGTTATACACTATAGCCTCTAATGATAGGAGTCCGGCCCATCTTTTGCCCTGTCTCAGCCTGCCTTCCTGGTGTCCGCACCCCACATTCTGACCGCAGCTGACCTGTGGCTAAGTCTGTGATCCCACAGACCCCTTCATAAACTGTGTCGTGCTTTCTTATTTTCATTCTTCAAAGTCCGACTTAGGCATCAATTCACATGCAGTGGTCTTTTCTGAACCCCAGGCAGAACGACTTTGTCCTCTACGTCATTATTGCACATCACTTTAGATTTTTCTTATAACACTTTCTTTCAAACATCAACGGGCATGTATGACTCTTCCAGAGAGCAAATTTCTAGGGCATTTAATCTCTAGAAATGGTCTTCTTAATCTCCGTTTCCAAGTTTATGGCATCATATATTTGACACATAAGTGTCACTCAATAACTTGAGTGAACTGAACTCCCTGGCTTTGGTTATAACCAAGTTTACCTAAGAATTATGTTGACTGAACATTTACATCAATTAAGTTAAGCATCTTTTTTTCCATCATCATTGCCCTTTCCTTCCCACTATCCCAAGATGTACATTCTCTCATCAGCAAGTCTTGTAGTTTCTTTTAACTTTGCCACATAAAAAAAAAAAGGGTCTTCCAATTAAATTTGATTTTCAAGTAAACAGCAAATGCACAGTTTAGTATGACTATACCCCCAATATTTCATGGTACATAATTATACTAAAATTATTTTTAGTTCATATGAAATTAAACATTTAACTAGGTGACCTGTTTATTGTTGCTTGCTTAATCTGGTAGCCCTATTTTCTTTACAATGCTCTTTAAATAACTTATAGTAACCACTTTTTCAGTCATAAAACAGAGCCTTGCTCTTAAAGGAATGCTTTTTCTTATTATCAAAACACAACCATGCAGGTCCCCCAAATCCTCAATAGCTCCTTCTGTTGGTAGCATAAGGTGAATGGAGGGAAAATGTCTATGCAACAAGCTGATGTGACTGCATGATTGCTCATGCACCCACATCTGGCTATTCCCCACCCTTCAGACTTGTCCTTGAGCATGGTTATCTAGCTGTGTTCTTGTCGTCTTTCAAGCCCTTTCTCTTGCTAAACTTCCTGGTTCTGTCTGGGTCCAGGACTTCCTACCCCGAATGCTTCCCTATGGGGAGCAAGTTTGCTTATTACTGAACTTTAAGGGGAAATGGATAGGTCTATGTTTTTATTCCACCTGCATTTTTCCTTCGTTCAGAAAGGCCAAAGGCCATGAGCAGACAGACAGTAGGTCAGTGGCTGCTCCCGATTTGCACATGCTGGAGAATAAGAAAGAACTTCTGAATGCTAACTGAGTCAGCAATGAGCATTTTGGGGACTGCCGTCTCTCCTAATACCTAAAGAATCACAAGTGTGAATCTATCATTCCTAAAAATAAGAACTTGGTTAGAAAAATGTTGCCTATAGCAGTGTTCTCCTGAAGAACCTTCTGTGATAATGGAAACATTCTATCATGTGCTATTCAACATTGTAGCCACCTGACATATGTAGCTATGAAGCACATGTTGATGTGTGGTTAGTGTGAGTGCAGAAGTAATTCTTAAATTTTTATTCAATTTTAACTGATTTAAATTTGCATAATCGCAGGTATTTAGAGACTGCTGTGTTGGACAGAGCCACCCTATAAAGCATTTAATTGACCACAGGGACTTTAGATATTTTAGTTAGGTGATGGGAAGAGATGCTACAGCTCTGGCTAGGGTCTGCACAAAGTCTAAGTCAGAGATTGTCCTCTGGGGCTGACTTGCCTTCAGGGGACACTTGGCAATACCTGGAGACATTTTAGTTGTCATAACTGTAGGTGAAGGTAATCATGGCATCAGCAGATAGAAGCCAGTAATGCTGCTAAATAGTCCACAAAAATAATTATCCAGCCCAAAATGGCAATAACGCCAATGTTGAGAAACTCTTTTTTTCTTTATCGTCATTCAATTACAGTTGTCCCCATTTTCCCCACATTACTTTCCCCTGCCTTCTCTTATTTAAGCAAAAGAGTAAGTGAGGTAACATAGACACAAAGCTTCTCCCAGCTAGGTCGCCACCTCCCCAGCACACTCTCTTCAGGCTTCCATTCCCTTTAATCTCCAGGTTTTGTCACCACCCTTTCCCATATCCTTATTTTTATTAATCTAATTATTGTTATTGTCTTGACTAATGAGCTTCCATTTCTTGGACTTACTATATGCTGATTATTCTGTTAAATGTTTTTTTTTAAATTTATGTGCATGTGATTTATTTTATTGTCACAGTAATCTTTCAAGATAGTTGACTTTATGCCAATTGTATAGATGGAAACAGCAGCCTAAAAGGTCAAGTGCATTATGCTAAGTGAAAGAGCAGACACAAAATACCACCTACCAGATTACTGTACAGACATGAAATGTCCAAAAAAGGCAAATATATAGAGCTGCAAAGTAGATTAGTGATTGCCAGGGGTTAAGGAAAGGGAAGAAAAAGGAGTGAGAACTAATAAATAAGGAGTTTCTTCCTGGGGTGATGAAATGTTCTAAAATTAGATAATGGTGATGGTCACACAACCCTGAATATACTAAAAAAACACTGATTTGTAAACTTAAGGGTGACATGTGACATTTCAAAGTTATTAAAATGTAGTTTTATTTAAAATGTACATTAAATATATTTTCATAAAATTTTAAAATTAAAATTAAAATTAAAACAAGGAAAAATACAGAGGTAAACCGGTTTCCCTGCATCACACCATTAGAAGCAGGTCACCTGATGCCAGGCCTGTACCATTGTCATTGTCACACAATGACCTATTTCTTCCCTTCGTTGTTCCTCGGGTCAGGGGTTCACACTTCAGAGCCAGGAGAATCTAGATTAAAATCCCTGCTCTCCCTCCTACCCTGGGCAAATTATTGCTCTTTCTTTCTTTCTTTCTTTCTTTCTTTCTTCCTCTTATTTTATTGTGGTGAGAACACTCAACACGAGGTCTATATTTTTAGCAAAATTTTAAGTGTTCAATATATTATTTTTGATGACAGGTACAATGTTTTACAACATATCTCTCAAGGTGTCTGGCTTAACTGAAGCTTTATGCCATTGATGAAAAACTCCCCACTCTTCCCCACAGCCCCGTCAACCATTACACTCTTTGGTCCTGTGAGTCTGACTGAGCTCAATTCCTCATACAAGTGGAATCATATGGTATTTGTCCTTCTGTGACTGGCTTATTTCACTCAGCATAGTGTCCTCGAGGTCCATTCATGTTCACATGTTGCAGAATTTCCTTCTTTTTTAAAGGCTGGATCATACTCCATTCTATGTATGCATCACATTTTTGGTAGCCATTAATCTGTTGATAAATATTCATCTTTCTTGGGCCACAATTTCTTTACAAAATGGTGTTGATCATACTCATACTACAGGATGATTATGAGGACTAGAAATTATGTAGAGTGTCTGACAGAAAATGTTCATTCAATAAAGTGCAGTTATTGAACTGTTCAACTGATAAGACTATGAGAGCATCTTTGTGGGGCTGTTAGAGGACAAATCCTAGACCTTGGTTGCTGAGGCACCCTTGGTTGCCTGGAGCATGGACGGATCTAAATGGTCTCCCATGCTGTTAGAGCAACTCAATTTGTAAAACGCTTTATATATGGGGCTACCAAACGAGATTTTGCCTGAATATAAGGTTGTATAAAAAATCTGAAAGTTGAAGCTCTAACCTGTCCATGATTCTAAAGTGGGAAACTGGCTTCAGACAGAAAGAAGCAAACTATTCATGGGACTATTTACTTTTTATCACTTCTCCAATTACATTATCTTGCAGGTTTCATCTGGTGAGAACCTAAAAAGTAGAGTCTTTGTGATTTCTTTTTCCTGTGGGTGAAGACATGCACACCTCGAGAGTCTGAGTGACTTGATTAAGGCATTTGCAGGGCTAACCTCTCCTGGACAAGTGAAGTTACCCAAAATATGCAGTGGAGTCCCCACACTCAGACTGAAGCCCAGGGGAAGCATGGAATAGCCAGCTTCCCAGCAACTTCCCCAATTACTCCCAAATGTTCCACTCATTATCACTGTCTTTACATCTGCGGCCAAGGGCTCTCTTTGTGACCCACTCTCTTCTGCAAAACTCTGAAAAAAAGAATGGGGAGAAAAGGGCAGATTCTAGAGGCCTAAGAGGTTAAGTATTATGGATGTGGTACAAACATACAATGGTTACCAGGCTGCCTGGGGAGGCAGCGGACACTGGCCTTTGTGAAACTGGCCTTAATGACATTTGCAATGGTTTAATCGCTTTCTTTAAAGCAAACATCATCTGTCTGCTGCTCTGCTTCCACTTTTCAGGATGCAGGCTCATTTAACAACTGGCAATCAAACCCGCTCTGGCAGCCACAGTGGAAAACTGTCTAGGTTTATTACACTGGAAAAATATGCCATCTTTATATCCATTCTATTGTCTCCCCAAAGATTAACAATATGCATTTTTTCAGTGGCCTGTTCTCATGAAATTTCACTTAGATATATTTCTAAGCCCCTGATCCAGATGGTGCAACTCAATGTAAAATTGGAAGAGTGCTTCTTGCACTGCTACTTTAAGGTGTGGCATGGCTATTCTGAACAAATTTGGGGGAAATGGCATCAGGCATTTAAGTGAATAAAATAATTTGAGCTTGAAGAGTTTATGATGTGGGACAAAGAAATGAACTCTTGATTTAGGTAGTGATTATATTGATAATGATTTGTTAGTAGTTTTCATTTTTGCCCCTTATTTAATTGGTGGGGTAGGTTTCTTATCAAGTCCTCATAGTATATTGAGCTCAATTAATACATTTCTGTTAAAGAAAGCATTAAGAGTTTCCTCATGTAGTATTTTGGGGGAGCTTGAAAAAGATATAGGGAAACCAAAAAAAGTGATAAGCTAGTGCAATTTTTAAAAATAGTAGAAAAACAGATTTTGAGAAAAGGAGATGGTGCTAGTTTTAAAACACGGCTCCCATACATATTTTTAAAAGTTCTCACTTGACAGATGGGGTCTTTCTGGTACACTTATGTCACCTTTGACCAATAGATATAGCGGGAGGAACTTTGCCCTACTTCCAAAGCTAGGTTATAAAAGGCCGTGCAGTTTCCACCTGGTTTCCTTGGGACACCTGCTCTAGGAGAAGCTAGGCACAATTTACCAAGTCCATCTTCCCTGAGACCACTGTGACAGAGAAGCCCTGTAAGTGTTCCGTCAGCAGGCCGGCTCAGCTCCCAACGGCAGACAAATCAACTGCCACCCATGGGAATGTGCAAGTATCAGGTACCCAACCCAGGTGAGCCTTCTGATGACTGTGGCCCCCACTGACATCTGCTTGCAATCGCAGGAGAAGTCCCACAGAAGTGGGCCTCTTGCAAACACTTCACCTTCAAAATTGTGAGCAAATTAAATGGCTGTAGTTTTACATCACGAGGTTTGAAGGTAATTTGTTAAGCTGAAATAGGAACTGGAACAGGTATCAAGGATGCTCAGAAACGGACTCAGGTTTTTCCTAAATATTTGTACAATAAGTTCATTTAGGAAGCTTAGAAAAAATATTTCCAAATGTAAAAGAACTAAAGCTGGGTAGTTGAATGCTCAAGCACATGTCAGGAACTCACCAAGCATTGTTTGTAACTGGTGCACTAAATCCAAAGGTTTTATAGTTTCAGTTAGCTGAGGCTCAGAGGTAAGCCAAAGCTTCCAAAAGCCTGGATTAAATAGTAAGTACAAATGAATGATGGAAATTTAGGATTTGTTTCACTACACTATTGCTATCTTCCTCCTGTCTGCTAATTCAGCCTGAGTAGGATGCCTCCCCCTATTCCCCCACCTCCACCCCATCCCACCAAAGCCCAGGTCCTGCCACCAGCTGCCGTCTTAATATCGTGACTGGGTTGTAGTTAGTCAGCATCCACACCCTCTACCGCAAACCAGAAATCTTAGAGACTAGATAAAGCTGTGAAGAGAATCCTCTGAAGCTCGGACATGGGGCAAAGATCTTTGATCTCTTTCACGCATGTGACAGCTACTGATTTTATATAAGTAATAATTATGATACACATACATACACATATATGTATAAATAATATTTGTATATAAAATAATATGAAAATTTTGAAGGGCTCCCGCAATGGTAGACCCTTCAGTCGACGGGGCAGCTGGGAACAGCCCCAGAACAGGGAGGGAAAGACAAAGTGTTTGCTGTTTGCCTCTCTAGAGCCCACACTGCCTGAATTTTGTAATCAGTAGGAAATAAAATGATTTTAACATCTGTGTTTTTAATAATGGGGTATATTTTAGATGATTATTTGTTTCATACAATCATGTGAATATCTTAACTAATCAGCATTCCACATGCATTTAGCATTTGATTTTCTTTCCAAAAGCAGCATTTGCATGCCCATACATGCAAATGTTTTTGCAAAGTGATGCCCTTTGCATTACACAGCAGAGCATGCAGTTCAAAAAACAAAAGTAAAACAATTTTTGGATCTTTAGTGTGTGAAAAGTATGTGGTTACTTTCTTTTCCCATCTTACAAAAAATACCATAGTTTCCCAAAAGTGTTTTAAAATTATCTAGTAATACATCACTGCCCTTTACTATTTATTTTTAAAATTATCAACAATAAATGTCTTCTTCATAGATTTCAAATAGAGTTAGTAATTCTGTTACTTCTGAAAAAACCTATGGTTAGATCAAATACATGCATACTTAAAGTATTTTTAATGACTGGGGCAGTAGCTCCATTTGTTTCCTGAATTTATTCTCCCACTTATCTCCACTGAAATATGGGAGTTCTCTCTCTCTCTCTCTCTCCCCCTCTCTCATACATACACACACAGCACATTCTCGTTAGGATATGAAATTTGGCCCAGCATTTACTAAAAGCACTGTGACTTTAAGAGTCATACAAATGAACAAAGTAATACTGCCATTTATGTACTGGGGACACTTGTTTTCCCTTCTCTCCCATCAGTATCAGAGCATGGAATGGGGTAAGGCATGGGTTTGCACCTAGCTTCTATGATTGACAGCCCATGTGACATCCTATTTATTTTTCCAAGTATTCATTTCTCTATCAATATGATGGGGAGTCCATCTCAACCACCGGAGGATGCCCTGGTGGGTAGACAATGTGAAACATTACCTTTGCCAACATTAAAAGTACCCCCCAAACCATCAGCTTACTGTTCAGAAAGGTCTGAAGGAATCAGTACCATAACCTGTGGGGAGCTCTACATTCAGCCCAAGAAGACTCTAGGATTGAGTTCACCTGAGTGAATCTAAAGAGATCGTAACTACACGGTGAATTTCTTTGACTTCCATGGAACACACCATAGGCTCAAAAGCCACAACCACAGTCCCAAACTAACCCCGATATTCCCAACACCAGATATTCCCATTTCACATTCCCTAAAGTTCTATAATGAAGGATTTAGTGAGAGAAAGATTAGGCCAATGAAGCCAAGAGCTTATGCCTTTAACAATCACCAAGTCATTGTAACATACTGCAAATTCCTCTAACTCCATCCAGCTTAATTTAGAAAGTGATTTTTCTTTGATCTGAGTTGATGAATATGAATGCGCCAGACGGGCACTGTTGCTCTTCTACACATGTGACAGATGTCACTGATCAGTCGGGCTCCAGTTTCCCCCACACACACCAGTCAGCCTGGGGATCCTTCTCCACACATTGTTTCATGGATTAGAATTAACCCTTTGGAAAAAGCCTTGCCAGCCCAGCTTTGGAGAGAGGAGACGGCAGATAAAAGGGGTCCGAAAGGTGTGACTCAGTGTAGTTCACCTCCATCTTACTGATGTTTCTTTCGAATAAGTGGATTTGCTTTGCTGATAAGATAACTGGACCTATTATTAAGCCTGGTCCTCAGCAGCATTCAGCAGGCGACTTTATACCTCGAGGCAATTGTCCTTTCCTCTGATAGTTACTCGGTACAACGTTTAAGGGGAAAAAAGCACTGATAGATGATCAAACAACTCACTGCTATTATTTCCAATCCATGAGAGAAATCGGAAAGGGCTTTCTCCAAATATATGTTCTGTTTGTTCTCTCTCCCAGGGACCGCCTTGATGCTAATCTCTCAAACCCACATTTCTAAGGGTAATGCTTCAGTTATATTTTCCAGGGGAAACTGTCTTATTAAAGATGAAAATAGTGCTTTGAGTACAGTGTTTCACCCTCTAATTTATTTTATGTACTATCTATTCCATAAAAATGCACTACTACTATGAGAAGTCATTCCTCTTCACAGACAAGAATGTATTGAAAATATTTCTCAATTATTCTATTCCTCCAAACAAGCTACTTAATTAACAGCAATAACATTAGTCATGTCAGGGGAAAGGTCATTTCGGATCTGTGTTAGGTAATGTCTGTATACACAGGCTGCTGCATTATCATGACGTGCTACTTATGTTGGGGGCTTTCCGCCCCAGATCTAGTCAATTGAAGCAAAGAGATATATTTACAAGTCCATTAAACACCCTTCTTCTTGAACACTTTAAAAATACCAAATATTCTTTTTCCACACCACTTCCATTAAGAGATCTTTTAACTTGAAAATACTGAGGGGGGCAAAAGTAAGTTTACAGTTGTGATAGACAAAACTAAATTTCTTCTTCTTTTTTAAAGATTTTATTTATTTATTTTAGAGAGGTGGGGACTGGAGGGAGAAAGAGAGGGAGTGAAACATCAATGTGTGGTTGCCTCTAGCACACCCCCTACTGGGGATCTGGCCTGCAACCCAGGCATGTGCCCTGACTGGGAATCAAACCGGCAATGCTTTGATTCACAGGCCTGAAACCGAAGTTATTCTTGTATTAGTATTTAATATTGTATTGTTTTCCATACAAACAACTGAAAATATACTTTTGCCCTCCCCTGCACATCATACAGCTTTTAAAACTGGAAAAAAATGCTGCCTCCTTTTTCATCCTTCTCCATGATCATAACAAACTTCAGTGGTCATTAAAGGTAATAAAGATTTCTAAAAATTATTTAGAAGAAAATTTAAATCACTCATGATTCTGTCACTCAGATATAAGTATCATTAATATTTATAAATTTTACATATTCTAAATATATCATATTATTAATGGCATTATTATTATTTTTTTTACAAAATATTGTGGAGACTTTTCCCTGTAGGCAGCTGAGCACTACAGAGCCATTTTAAAGAAGTGTGTGACCTTCCACTGCATGGATTGAGTACAATCCATTCAACCAACTTCCTGTGACTGGACCTTAAGTTGATTTCCAATTATTTCTACCATAAATATCTTTGTTAATCCATCATTTTGCCACATTATCTATATTATTTCCTTAAGGTAAATTCTTAGAAAACAAAATGCTGGGTAAAAGGGCATACGGATTAAATGTTATGACCCTTCATTGAGCTGTGCCACAAAACCGTTGAGATCATAACATCTTGGCACTATATGAAAAAGTGCTAGCCATTCACAGAGGTCTGGGAGTGATTTTTGGCACCCCCACTCCTGGCACTGGTCGGTGGGGGTACTATTTTTGGCTCCAGGATATAGTCAAAGGGAACTACACGTCTGATGTTGTTTTTGTTTTTCTTTCTTTCTTCTTAAAAGAAAACTGGCTCCAACACTATATATAATAGAATTAATTTGAACAATGATGAAGAGGACAAGGGGGTTCACATGAGTACCCTATGTAAAAACAGCATAACCAAATGGCCAAAATGACCAAGAAAAACCAGTGAGATCTGAGAATGCATAAACACATTGTGTGGCCCTTGGAGGGTCACTGCCCTTCTCTGTCTTAGTTGATTAATTTGTCAGGTATTAATTAAATCTGCCCATAGGGTTTTGAAAATATTAAAGATATAAAGAATAGAAAAGACATCAAATTACAACTAAATTATAGAACAATCATCACTGAAAACCTAAAGTCTAGCTTAAAAGTGGTCTTATAACTAAAGATGTGCAGAAGAAGCCATGTAGAATATGGTGGGAAGGGCAGAGACACGGAGAGGACCATTCTCACGCCCATGTGGGGCAGTCTGAACTTGGGAGCGATATCTGGGCTATGGAGGTTTCTCCTGAGAAGCCTCACACCTGGCCCCCCAGCCCAGGATTCCAGTGCAGGGAAGAAACCTTCCCATAATTTCTAGCTGTGAAAACCAACATATATTATGGCTGAATGAGTTGGAGAGCTTCTGGAGTGACAGAAATTCCTATTTTAAAAATAGAAAAACATATTTCTATTCACTCTTTTTTTCAAATACAGTTTATTTTCAATTTTTTTGTATTGGTTTCAGCTATACAGCCTAGGAGTTAGATAATTATGCACTCACAAAGTGTTCCCTTGATATTTAAAGGGCCCATGCAAGGGCTTAGTTACTGACGGACTCCCTGCCTCTGAACTCCAGAGCTGGGGTAGCAGCTGGAAAGGTGCCAGGGACATATGGAGGGAAACTGACCTGTCTGGCTCCAGCCTGCCCGAAGTGCTGGTGGAAGCCACCGTCCCTGTGCTGGGCCCTCCCCTCCAGGTGCAGGCAGGCAGCAAATCTGAGTCCTCATGAACCTAGCTAACGCCCTTTGTCCAACCCTAGTGATTCCTGAGACCCCACCCAACGTACAGACCTAATCCACTTCTGGAGCCTTCCCCTTACAAATGGCTTGCTTGGCTTATTCTGCAGACTTTCCTAAAATCTCTCAAAGGTTCACAAACTCCCAACGAGCAGCCTCGTGTGCCCCATACCTCTTGCTAAGCAGCCCGAAGCCTAGTACTAGGAAATGCCAGCCTCAGTTTGCAGCTCAGCCTCTCTCAGGCAACTCCAAATCCAACATAAGTGGCAACCATCTTTACATGTCTTTGTAGATCACAAAAATGGCCCCGGGCAGGGAATAGGCAGTGGCTCATCTTAGCCTGAACCACAGCCCCTCCCAAGAGGCCCCAGAACCAAAAAACTGGGTGACCAACTTCAGACCCCACCAGAGCACCACCGAACCATATCCACAAATAACACACTCAAAGGCCACACTCGGCAGGAACCAGAGCCCCACTAAAGTGAATTCTGTTCCATATGGTCAGTCCCTGAACAACGGCTCCTCCACTGTAGTCACAGCCAGTTCTCAAAATCAGTCAGAGGGGCAATCCCTCCCACTGACATTCCAGTGGCAATCAAGGCCCAACTACAGCAGGAGGGTGTACACAATTCACACCAGGAACACACCTGAAGCACCTGGTTCAGGTAACCACAGAGACTGTTCCATTGGGCCCCAGGGATCACCAACTACTTAAGGTCACTCTACCAAGATCAGGAGATGTAGCAACTTTACCTAAGATAGCCATACCTCAGTACTTGCCAGCTTCAGAATTTGTCAAACCCTGTAAGCAGAGCATTTTGACAAGAAAAAAATGTTTTAGCACCCAGCACTTGCTCGGGACTTGTAGCACTTTCTAGAACTTGTATGAGTCATGACGCCACCCTGCAGGAGAAAATGCTTCATCATTCAGCACTCATCAGTTTTCATATTTGTCACGAGTTCTAAAATGAATTAACGATGAGTATTGAGGTACCACTGCACATAGAAAGAAACACAAGAGGGCAGCCAAAACACAGACAAAAAACATGTCCCAGATGAAAACAAAACAGGATAAAACTCCAGAAAAACAACCAAACAAAATGGAGAAAACCAATCTATCAGAAGCAGAGTTCAAAATATAAATTTGTTTAAGGACGTTTAATAATCTCAGTGAGAACTTTAACAAAGAGATAAAAATATTAAAATAGAGATAAATATAAAAAGAACCAGTCAAAAATGAAGAATACAATAACTGAAATGAAGAATACATTAGAGAGAATTGGCCCTGGCTGGTGTAGCTCAGTGGATTGAGCAAGGGCCTGCGAACCACATGATCGTGGTTCGATTCCCACGATCGATTCGCGAACCACATGATCGTGGTTCGATTCCCAGGGCACATGCCTGGGTTGCAGGCCAGTTCCCAGCAGGGGACTCATGAGAGGCAACCATACATTGATATTTCTCTCCTTCTCTCCTTCCCTTCCCCTCTAAAGATAAATAAATAAATCTTTAAGAAAAATTCTAAGAATACATTAGAGAGAATTGATAGTACATTAGATAAAGCAGAGGACTGAATCAGCAATTTGCCATATAAGGTAGTTCAGATTACCTAACCAGAAAAACAATTCAAAAGAATGAGGATAGTTTAAGGGGAGTCTGGGACAACTTTGAGTGTACCAACATTCACATCACAGGATACCAGAAGAAGAAGAGAGGGAGAAAGGAATTGAAAACCTATTTGAAGAAATCATGACAGAATCCCTACCTAACCTGGTGAAGGAAACAGACATACAAGCCCAGGAAGCACAAGGTCCCAAATAAAATAAACTCAAAATGGCCCACACCAAGATACATCATAATTAAAATGCTAAAGGTTGAAGACAGAGATGGAATCTTAAAAGCATCAAGAGACGACTTGTAATGATCTATAAGGAAACTGTCATAAGACAGAGCTGTCAGCTAATTTCTCAATAGAAACTTTGCAAGACAAAAGGGACTAGTATAAAATATTCAAAGTGATGAAAAGCAAGGACGAACAACCAAGAATATACCCAGCAAACCTACATCCAGAATCAAAAAACAGATAAATAACTTCCCAGATACCCCTCCTCCAAAAAAGCTAACAGAGTTCATCACCACCAAGCCAGTATTACAAGAAATATTAAAGGGATTTCTGTAAAAAGATAAAATATGAATAATAAAATTGTGATAACTATATATCTATCAATAATTACTTTAACTGTAAATAGATTTGATGCTCTAATCAAGACATAGGGAGGCTGAATGGGTAAGAGAACAAGCCCCTTGCTGTGCTATCTACAAGAGACTCACTTCCACTTAAAGACACACAGATACTGAAAGCAAAGGGATAAAAAATATATATTTCATGAAAATGAAAACAAAACAAAACAAAACAAAAAAGGCTGGGGTAGCAATACTTATACCAAACAAAATATACTTTAAAACAAGGGCTATAATGAATAAGAATCCAGCAACTCTATTCCTTGGTATTTATTTGAAGATACCCAAAACACTGATTTGAAAACATATATGCATCCATAAGTTCACTGCAACATTATTTACAATACCCAAGATATGGAAGCAACGTAACCTCTGTCAACAGACGAATGGCTAAAGAAGTGGTGTTTATATACAGTGGAATATGACTTGTCCATAAAAGAGAGTGAAATCTTGCCATCTGCAACCACATGGATGGACCTAGAGGGTATCAGGTTGAGTGCAATTAGTCAGAGAAAGACAAATGCCACTTACATGTGGAATCTGAAAGGCAAAGAACAAACAAAACAGAAACAAACTCATAGATACAGAGAATATATTAATGGTTGTCAGAAAGAAGAGGGTTGGGAGGATGGGTAAAATAGGAGAAGAGATTAAGAAGTAAAAATTGTTAGTTAAAAAAGTCATAAGGATATAAGTATAACATAGGAAACACAGCCAATAGTATTGTAATAGCTATGTATGGTGTCAGATGGGTACTAGATTCATTAGGGTGATCACTCCATAAATTATATAAATATCTAATCACTACGTTGTATACCTGTAATATGTCAATTGTAATTGAAATTTTTTAAAAAAACTACTTAAAAAAACAAGACAAACAAACAAATAGAAGACTGAAAAGAAAAGTGCTTTGGAAAATACAAAATCTCTTTAAATGATATTTAAAAGTCAGTATTCTAGAGAGGGTATTGTTTTGTGTTAAAAATAATAAAGTTAGTAGATAAAAATGTATAAAATGATAGAAAGTCTGACAGTTTGAAATCAACCTCATGTTCAGGAAATCCAAAATTTGCCAAAAAGAGCCAACAAAATATCACAGATTTCAAGAGTTCAAGCCCCTCAATGCTTAATCAAATAAACTGAAAAGCTCCGACATGTAGAAAAATCAGCAAACATTCCATATCTAGCTAACGGTTTATATTTTTTGTTTACTTTTTATGTTCTTATCTACTTTTTTTAAAAAGATTTTATTTATTTATTTTTAGAGAGGGTAAGGGGAGGGAGAAAGAAAGGAGTGAAACATCAACGTGTGATTGCCTTTTGCACACCCCTTAGTGGGGACCTGGCCCACAACCCAGGCATGTGCACTGCCTGACTGGGAATCAAACCGTGCCCCTTTGATTCCCAGGCCAGCACTCAATTCACTGAGCCACAGCAGCCAAGGCTACCGTTCTTATCTACTTTTAACATTGGACATTTTATTTGTGATTCAGTGTTTGACATGAAGTTAAAGTGAATGTTACTTTTATTTTATTTTATTTTATTTTTATATTAGAAATGTAGTCCTAAAATTCCCAAGCAAATGCACTGTTTTCTTGCCCCCTTCATGCTAAGGAGCATGCTAACATGTTCTCTGGAATTCAGATGAGAAGAAGCTTTTGTCTTGTTGGTGTTCTGTTTCCAGGCTCACACTATGACGCAAGGAAAACACATCTTCCCAGCAGAAAAATGACAAAAGGCAATACACACATAAATAATAAAACAAAGGAAGATCAAGAGATGCGTTGGTGGAATCCATTAGAGGCCAAAACAGGAGTCTCTGAGTCGAGGGCCAATATCTCTGATGTGTCCCCCTTCCAGTCAGATAAAATTGGGGTGGCGGGTCAGTTGCCACTCCCAGCTCCCTGCCTCCTTTAGACGAAAATTTTGCTCCCATTTTGTTTGGCTTGGGAGTCAGAAGATGGTATGACTGGGACTCCATCTTCCTTTTGAAGTCACCTTCTGGATGAGAACGTCTTCCCACAGAACTCTGTTAGAAAATTGATGGAAAGAAAGAAACTCTGGTAGTAACACCCATAAGATTCGACACTCCCTGGTCATTCTTTCTTTCTTTCTTTTTTAAGTTTTATTTCTTTATTTTTAGAGGGAGGAGAAGGGAATGAGAAAGAGAGGGAGGGAAACTCAATGTTTAGTTGTCTCTCACACACCCCCTACTGGGGACCAGGCCCACAACCCAGGCGGGTGCCTTGACTGAGAAATGAATCAGCAACGTTCTGGTTTGCAGCCCACACTCGATCCACTGAGCTATACCAGCAAGGGCTCCTGGGTCATTTTTTATTTATCCAAAGAAAATCACTCTGGTCTAGATTCCGTCCAGCCATGTGGTAGCCTCATGGGTCACCCAGTGTACTGGGTACCTGTTATTCTTCCAGAATCCCAGCTGCACAAAAAGGAGCGGGTGGGGCATTCTGTCTACCTTAGTAACCCAACAATGCAAAACCTTCAGTGTTCAGAGGCCCTGGGTGTTTGGAGGGCAATTAACATTAAGAATTTTAAAAGTAACAGCAGTACAATTCATTTCATAAAATACCCTCCTGAGAAAAAGTACCCAGGAAGGCATTCTGCACCCCCACCCCACTTCCCACTTCCTTCCCGAATCATTCATTGTCTCTGGAATCTCTACCACCCTAGACACGCTTCTCTCACAGACACTATTCCACTCTCTTCCTGGCTCTGCTACCTGGTTCTTTTCTCCCGCACATTCTTCCCTGCACTGCCCAGTCTCTAAGCTATCTCTTCACAGTACAGAGACTTTGGCTTCAATGCCTTGATAAAATAATACAAATTTTCATTCAAGTTAAAAATATCTTTTAATCCAAGTTAAAAATGGCATCAACTGGAGAACTGTGATTCCTGATACCCCAGTGACACTGGAACCATCTGAGTCACAGGAAGCCTGACCCTAGGAATGAAACACGTATTTTTTGTTTATTGGTGTGTTTCAATGATAAAAACTCCTACTCCTCTCTCATTTTTATCTTCCCTCTGACAAGAAGACTATGCTGAAGGCAAATGTTTGCTTGTAAAGAATACGCTAGCCTCCTGTTAGCAGAATCCTGACCCTCTGAGGGCTATCAACAGTAGACACATAGTCCACCTTCCCCACCCCTGGTTTCTCCAGGGCAGGAGGTGGCAGGAACGTGAATTCTGAGGTCTGTGAGTTAGGTTGTTTTGGGGTTTTTAAGACCAACTTACATGAGTGAAGGGGAATCAATGTCATATGACAAGTTTATTTCGTGTCTATTCCCTAACCCTTCTAATAGTAACAATAATATCAACAAACATTTAATGAAAATGCATTATGTCCCAGACACCATTCTAAGCCCATTTTATGTCATTAGAAAGACTTACTCTGTGATAATGAATACTTTACATTAATTGATTCTGATTTCATTAGTATCAAGAATGGATTTGTCAAGTTCTCCCTTCATGCCCAGCATACCATAAGAAAAATCATGTTTCCTTAGTCACCAAATAACACTATATAAAGAAGACAATAAGTCAACATTAAAATCAGATGTTTAAAAACCTCTAACATATATTAGACTATTACAAAATGCCCAGCCTTTGCATATACATTACCTCCCTTAATCTTCATGGTAACCACAGAAGTGGGTGTCAGGGCAGCCTATAAACTGTGACACCATTGTTCTTTTCTCCAAAACACACACACACACAAAGATGACACATCACCTAGAGTCTGTGTCACATTATTATCCTATTAACATCATTAACAATTTCCTCCTCAGTAGTCAACAAAAGAAGAATCTTTTCCCTTAGAGTAGTAATAAAATTACCGAGCTATTATGATGATGCACTAACCAAAAATGAGTTCAGAACAGATCATTTTTTAATGGAACTGACAATGCCACAATTAAGAGGACATGGTTTCTGACACGACAAATGAAGAACTTTCTAATGAGAAAAGTTACCTTACTGTGTTAAGATCATGATTTCCCTGGGATGGGACAATGCCATTGTCTTCTTTTGAGAAGGCTACCTTGCCAGGATTATTATGTTATGGTCCAAAATGAAGTCAAAGCTAATATGTGACCTACGAGGTCTGTCTGAAGGTATCTAGCCATGTAATATGAAAAGTAGAGACATTTATTGAAGAAGATAAAAGACACAAGAAACATTGTACATAGCACAATGCCACCTCAGTCCTTTTCAAAGTAGTCACCTTGGGGCCTCACACAGTTCTCCCAGTCACCATCAGCTGCCCCATCATAATTTCCTGAATCTCATCGACTGTCTGAAATTTCTTTCCTTTGAAAGATGATTTTATTTGGGGGAAAAGGCAGAAGTCACAGAGTACCAAATCAAATCTACGCTGTAAGGGGGCTGAGTCACCTTGTTGATTTAACGTTTCACCAAAAAACTCTGCACAAGATGTGATGCATGAGCAGGCATGTTGTGGTGATGAAGCTGCCCATCACCAGTTACCCATAGCTGCAGCCTTGTGAATCATCCAAACAGTTTGAGAGAAGGAATGTTCAAGCTTAATGGTAACATTTAATGCAGACTTGTTGCTCTACTCACTCAGTCATTTGGAATGTGACAGCCACACAGTACACAGGCTCACTCAAGTGCATCTACTGGTAGTACAGTGAAGTCATCATTGTTCACACACACATTGCAGCTCAATTTCCTTGCCTGCCAGGTTACATCAATGTTGTGCAAACCGTTCTTGTTATATGAACAATGGCTGGACTTTATTCTGGAGAACCTTTGTATATCCCCCCCATCCCTTACTATTTCCATAGTAAGTACAGAGTGGGGGCTAGAAGAGCTAGCATAAGACAAAGTGGTCCATCCACCTTCTACCTTAATATTCAAATCTTTGGCTCAACAGCAGCATGCCTTCCCCTTTTCCTAGTCCCAAAATAATCATTGGGCATCTTCCACCGATGTCTAAAAAACCCCACTTTCTTAGATCTATACACTTCCCACTTTGAGCCCTTTCCCAACTTTCTAACCTGATGTTTTCTCACACAAAGCTCCTGAGTAAGACCTCTCTCTCTCACATACACTGCCCCCCTCCACAGAATGAATGACTGTCTGTGCTACTTTCTCCTGCCCTCAGTTTCCTGTGTCTCCCGGAGGACACAGTGGTGCGTGATTCCCCTCCCATCATGATCTAACCAGAGAAGCTCCTAGCCATCAACTATGTTGCCCTAGCTCATGCTCACTTCCTATAGTGTTTGTATAGTTCCCTAATCCTAGAAATGGACATAACATTCTCTCCTTCTCTGACTCCATCTCCCTCACTCTGCCTCTGGTGCTGCATTAATGTCCACCTCACTCTATCCATTTTGGATTCCCTGCCATCCCTGACATGCTCCAGTGTCCTAGGAGATTGTTGCACCAGTTCCATCAAGCACTCTGCTAGGCTTGGGTGACACGAGTGGGAGTGGGAGGGGCCACCAGTCCCATGGACCCTGGGTTAGACCTAGTCTTCAGAATGTGTTGAAGAGACTGTCATGTGAAACAGAATCTAAAGACTTACTGGGGCTCCTGTAGATTACATCTATTGCTTTTCGCCTATCTCTGTGACCTGTCATTCTGTCATAGGAGGAAATTGAATTGGCCCACACAATTTTCTCTTTACAATACCATGCTGGTTGCTACCCAGTTCCTCAGGCTTCACTGAGAGATGAAAAATTGATTTCCAGATGTTGTGTTTCGGTGTCTTCCTAAGCACTGAAGGTGACTGCTGATAGGATGCAGGTAGAATTCACTTGATCCAGTGGCTGTTTCTCTGAGAACTCAGGCAAATTAAATTTTACACAAATTAGATTTTACTTCCTGGTTGCTTTTTTTAGATAGCTGATTTCAGACAGAGCCTTAATGATCTGTAACTCCTAATGTTTGAGTTGTAATGTTACCCTCCTTAAATCTTCAGGCACTTAGGCCCTTTGTTAATGAGATATAAAAACATAAATAAATTCATTGGGTAAGCTAAAACAAATAAAAAATATTAATAGGTATCATGCTGCCAACCATTTCTTTTAATTTACATAATGAAAACACCACCCTTTCTAACATTAATAACTATCCTTTGTTGAACATATTATAAACCAAATGTCTTGCTAAGTGCTTTATGTGCATTTTTCTCATTTAATCTGTCTAATAATTTTTTAGACCAAAGCAATTATCTCCATTTTTAGGTGATGCCATTGAAGGCCAAATAATATATAACTTGACCAAATTTACCCAGGCATATGTGGTAAAGACAGGATTGGAAACCTGCACACATGGACACGGGTTATTTTTTCCCCTTTGAACACAGGACGCAACCTACTACACATACTCCTTTTTAGCTGAGTACACTCTGATCAGCATGCCTTGGGGATCTGGCCAAACCAGCACGTGAAGAGTGGCCACACTGACCCCAACCCCAAGGTACCTGTGATACTTTCCTGAATGAATGCACCACACTTCACCATTCCCCTAATGACAGATACTGTGTTTCCCCAATCTTTTGCTATTAAAATAAAAGATGACATAAACTTTCACATATCATCTCACATAATGTGAAGAATAAATTTCAAGCATGGAACATCTCAAAATGGTATATGCATTTGAACTTTTATAATTTGTATAGTGATTTCTAAATCAATTTCCATAGGAGCTCTATAGATTTATGCTCCCCTTGGCATTGTGTGAGGAAGTCCTTTTTCACATGGTCTGGCCAACAATGCCTAACATCAAATTTTGAATTTCTGCCAATTTGACTGGTAGGAAAAATAAACAATACTATCTCAAAGTATTTTTAATTTTCATTTATTTTATTAAGAATGAGACTGAGAAATTTCCCTTTGTTTAAGATTTTTTGTATTTCTTTGTTGGTGGCTCTTTGTTTATATTCTTTATCAATTTTTCTATTGCGTTGAAGGATTTTCCTGCATGATTTTCAGATATGTTTTTTATATGAGGAAGATCAAAGCTTTGTCTGCCGAGCTTTAATGGGGAGATTAGTTGGAGATTCTCCCCATTTATTATTGGTTTTTTGATATTTGCTCTCATTGAGAAGATTGTTGTTTTCATATGGTTATAATTAACTTTTTCATTAATGATTAATGAAAATTAATCATTAATTTTAAGACATACTTTTAAAAAACTTTCTACTCCAAGGTTATAAAGGAATCTGCCCATATTTTCTTGTAGGACTTTGGTGATTTCACTGTTTACATTGGTTTGTAATTTATACCGGTATGTGGCTTCAGATATCACGCCAACTCTGATTTTATGTTTGTTTTAAACTGCTACCTTCTTTGTCAAATTATCTCCTCTTTCCTCATTGAGGTGATGCCTTTTTCATACACTGAATTTCATACACATTTGGATCTACTCTCTGTAATTTCCCCTTCTTTTCCTGAAATCTGTTCATCAAATTCATATGCCTACAACACACTCAATTCCTTATTGCTACACACCTTCATTGATCTTTTTGGTGTGCCTACCTTTTCAAATTTGTTTATTTTTGTATATAAACTTTAAAGTAAACTTTTAATGACATCATGTTACATATATAAATTGACTTGTTGGGAGTTGCCATCTTTATATCATTTTATTATGTTATCCAAGCATGAGGGATTGTTCTTTTGTAAGTTTCAGACTTTCTTTGTGATTTTCATTTGTGATGGAAAGTTTCTTTATAGGGGTTCTACAAAATAAAGTGTTTATCCTGGCATATTTCCAATGTTTTGTATGTTGCTATTTTAAGTTAATGTTTTTGTACCATCATATTTTCTAACCATCTATACCATGGAAGTTATTGATTTTCTAAAACTAATTTTGTATACCATTTCACTGAGTTTTCCTTGTAGAAATTCTTCATGAATCAGGTTTTGAGCCACGATTAATATATTTTATCACACTGGAAAACTGCCCACGCATTTTTATTTTACATGCTGTGTATCTTTTAAATCAAGACCAATGGTGAATTTTGACCAATTTGCATTTCAGTATCTGTGGAGATACATATGTCTTACCTTCATAGAAGTATGATGACATATCAAGACACTCCTCTGTATTGTTCCAATAAATCTCACCTCCTCAAAAAGTATCACTATATGAATAGGTGCTCCCTCTGTTTAGTCACGTTTTATGTAAGATTTCAGCCAACTAGAGCTGCAGGCTGGCATGTGAAGGTGAGATCTCACCTGCACAGTGTGTCTCTTTGCTGGCACCTCTGAGACCTGCTCCACTCGGTCCTCCTGATTCTCTTCACATCTTCCTTCTCTCTCCCTCCGGGCTCCATCTCAGTTTACACCTCCCTCACACATATTACAAAGTCTGTGGCATTCAGAAAATGCCGAGGAAAAATGGGTTAACTTCTCCTCTTTATTCTTCTTATGTGTAAGTGATTTCTAAGAGAGGAAGAAAAATGCTGTCATACTCAGCTACCTTCAAAACAAATGTCCTCGAGGTTTACTTTCTACCTCTAGAACAAATATGTTTTTTAATGCCCCATAGTAAGTTATATGTGGAATCGCTGCTGTCACTCACGAATTCATTGAATCCCCTCTCATCTAGAATGCCCTTAGTTACAATCCGTAGGTAGCTGCAACCAAAACAATCAGCATTATTCAAATCTAGCAATTTTCTAAACAGACTTTAAAAAAGGATGTTTATGACTATACACATTGAGTTATACAGTAATGCCTATAAATGTTTTCATTATAAAATATTTGAACAATAGAAAACAAAAAAATAAAAAGTGAAATTGCCCTTTTTATTTTCTCTGCCAGTGAGAGTGTGTATTTACTCTCCTCCCCAGAGCCAACACCCTTAACAATATGGTGCATGTTTTATGAGACTCTATTCTTCTGTGCTTCTATACATTTGTATCATATATGTTTTAACAGATATGGGACCAGATGAATATTGTTTTGTATGCACTATTGTATGCGTCTGTATATCTGTAGGATAGAGGCCTTGAAATGGGATTCGGAGGGCAAAAGATAGACACAGCTAAAAATTGTTACAGATATTGTCTATTGCTACCCAGAACAGCCATGATAATTAAACTTCCTGTCATAAAAATAGTCATTTTCCCATTGTTGACATAATTGGATATCTTAAATTTGTTTATTCTATGTTATTTACTGTAGTTTGTATTTCCCCTTATTATTGAACCTGGATGCATTTTTTCAAACCTGTTGACCATTTATATTTCTTCACTAGATAGCCTTCTACATCTTTTGTCCATTTTTCAAGTTTTTATAGATTTGTAGGAACTTTATAAATACACTGGAGATTAATCATTTATCTATTACACATACCATGAATAATTCCTCCCAATCAGTTTTTCCAATCCAACTCAGTTTTTCACCTTAAATTCATGATACTGAAAGTTTCCCTTTTCATAAAATCAACTCTTTATGTTTTGGCTTCTGGATTTAATATGTCTATTTGTTTATTATTTAATTAAGAGAACCAAATACAAATATACCTGGTAAATTCTTTTGCTGGGACTCTCTGCATCAGGCCTTGCCTTCCTGGCTTTGAGGACTGGGGACAATGAATTAAAGACCTGGTATCTGCTCAGAATTCCCCAGATGATGAGAGTATTTTTACCCACAAGCCCTTTGTTGTTATTGAAAATCTTGTTCAAGTGCTTCAAACTTCCATTCATGTACACTTTTCCCACCATACAGTTCTCAATTTTGGGTTCTCCTTTACTGACTAAAGATTGTGTTGAGGTCATTATACAGACCACAAACCTTCAGTGTCCAAAGTCAGGGAGAACTGGATAGGAAAGCTAACCCTGGTATATTCTAGGAGAGAGTTAGAATTTTTTCTTTTCTTTTTTTTCAACAGAAATTATCATCACTAAATGCATGTGGTGTTGGAAGGGAAATGGCATGTGAGTTAATAATAGAAGATGTTAAATGAATTACAATTGCATTTCAGTCAATCCGAATTTTCCTTCAGTCTTTGTTTTCTATTAATGCGTCTTCATTGGTTTTTTAAGCTCCTTTTACCAAAAAGCACACTGTTTCCAGCTTGTATTTTCCAATCTTGTTTCCTTAACACTGATCAGTTTCTCCACGGACACTTTGGAGACTTAGCCTGTCATGGAAATGACACTTTTGACGCCCTTTCCATAGGCCAAAGCTAACACCCAAACGAGGCGCCCACATCATGGTAACATGATGGCTCGTTGACCCTTCTCCTCAGTGGAGAATATCTGTGCCAAGTGTGCCTATGGCCCAGGCCTTTGTGTTTAGGGAAAACAACATTCCCCAAGCAGAATTGTTAACAATACTCTTCATTGTTAACAACACTCTTTCTTTTATCACTTGTCATGGGTTGCAGCGTGTCTTTATGCTGTGCTGTGTGTATCACTAGTCTGTAAACAAAGCAGACACCAGGATGCATGCGTGTGTTTAGTGTTGCTTCCCCTCCCTCAGGCAATGCCCCTGGTCGAGGTAACATACTTAGGAGAATTTTAACAAATCTTAGTTTGGGAGTTGGGGAAAAATGCTGGGCTTGCTTGTCATAAGTTTTTTCTTCCTATCTTTTTGCCTCTCATTAGCTTTTGCAACTTTGTAAGCCAAGCTTTTCATCAAGAAATGTGCACCTAAGCTAGACCCTTGGTTCTAAATGTTAATTAACTATCTTTAAGTCTGAAGAAATGCCCTAAAGTTCTTTCTGTCATGAAACTGAGAGACCCCCGAGATGGCAGTCAGAGCTAAGTCTCCAGAGATACAAATGCATAGCTGAGGCTGCTGAGCCCACGAGGTGCACCATGTCTCTCCTCCCTTCCGCCTTCCCGGCACCTGCCCGGTGCCAACTAGTGAGACCACCGTGGAGGAAAAAGGAAGCTGTACATTGACAAGCTTGTGTCACACTACCTGGGCCAGAATCCCAGCCCAGATTCTTATTATGCCTTAATTCCCAGTTTTGTAAAATAACGATGATATGAGCAGCTAAAGTAGTGCAAGGCACTTAGTGATCAAGTGTGGCCAGAATAAAAAAAATTTAAAATTTCTTAAAAAGCAGCAGTAACAAGCCCTGGCTGGTGTAGCTCAGTGGATTGAGCGCGGGCCTGCGGACCACACGATTGCAGTTCGATTCTCAGTCAGGGCACATGTCTGGGTTGCAGGCCAGTTCCCAGCAGGGGACTCATGAGAGGCAACCATACATCGATGTTTCTCTCCTTCTCTCCTTCCCTTCCTCTAAAGATAGATAAATAAAATCTTAAAAAAAAATAAAGTAACAATCACAGTATCCATTATAATAAACTTCAAAAAGAATAAAAGTGAAGTGAATTGGGGGACTGGAGAAGCTCTTTCCATTACCAATATTTATCCAGTCTCAGCTCAAAGGTCACTCATTCCCTTAGAAAATAGTGGAAGACCAGTGTACCAATTTCCTGTTGTTGCTGTAACAAATTATCAAAACCACTGTGGCATAAAACAAACAACATACACACAGTCCTACAGTTTGTGAGGTCAGAACTCCAAAAGGGTCTCATTAGTCCATGCTCGAGATGCTGTCAGGGCCCTGTTCCTCTTAGTAGTTGTAGGGAAAAACCTGCTTCCTTGCCTCTTGTGCATCTAGAGGCTTCCAGAGTCTCTGGCTCTTTGCTCCCTTCTTCCATCTTCAAAGCCACTCTCCCAATCTTTCTCTGACTCCAGTTTTCCTGCTGTTTCCCTCTGCTTCCCTTTTCCGTAGTTAAAGTACCCTTTTGATTCCATTGTGGCTATCCTGAAAATCCAAGATAATCTCTTTAAGATCAGTGGATGAACCATCTTAATTTCATCTGTGACCCTAATTCTGCTGGCCATGTATTAGAATATATTCACAGGTTCCAAATATTAGTACACAGGCATCTTTGAGGGGCCGGTATTCCGCCTCTCACAGTCAGCACTGTTTCTATGAATGTATAAGGAAAAACTAAGACATTAACAAAGAACCAGAGCATAAAAACTTAGAAAAAAATGTGCTGATGCTCCAGAAGGTCTCTGTGTTTGAAGTTTGTGATTCTTCCCTGAACGATGAACTCAGAAAGGAAGGTACTTGTGTCCCATATTTGAAGGTCCCAAGGAATTGGGAGTTTATATAGGGGAGACTACATACATATAGTCTATATATAGACTATAGACTATACACACACACACATATTTTTTACCCCTTCATATTCAGGTTTGCTGAGAAAGCAACCATGGAGTTAATCAAAGGTCTATGCCAATTGGCAACAAGTCACACAGAGTAAGGGATTAAAAAAAAAAAACAACAACAAAAACACAGCTTAGTACTGGAGCTGAAGAGCAGGCACAAAAGTGATGCCTAAGCTCTAACTGGCCATCCCACCCCAGGCTCATATGGAGAACCACTTTGAAAGTCTAGGCTTTTAACTATATATTAAATTGTTTTACTGTGTTTGAATGAGTCACACATCACTTTGTGAGCCTCGCAGCATCTTATATGAAGTTAGTAAATAAATCTATATTTCTGCTTTTATTATTTCCTATTGACTTATATGGGTAATGAGACTCAAAGCTGATAGGTGAGATCCAATCTGTTCTCACCTCTCCATTTCCAATGCTACCCAAGTCCAAGCCTCCACCCTCCTGACTGAGCTGGTAAAATAGTCTCCCATCTGGTCTCCTTGATGTCCTTTTTTTGTTCCAACATAGTTTGTTCTCTACACGGAAACTAAATGATCTAAAAAGTTTATTAGCCAGATCACATCATTTCCCTGTTGAAAGCATTCTCATATTTTCTGAATGGAAGAATAAAAATGGACTCTGGCCCTAGCCGATGTGGCTTAGCTGGTTGGAGTGTTATCCTATACAAAAAGACTGTGGGTTTGATCCCTGGTCAGGGCAGGTACCTAGGCTGTGGGTTCAAGCTTCACTCCAGGTGTGTATGGGAGGCAATCAATCAAAGCTTCTCTCTCTGATTAATGTTTCTCTCTCTCCCTTCCCCTCTATCTAAAAAAGCGATGAATAAAACGTCCTCTGGTGAAGATTAAAAGAAAACAGACTCTGACCACTGTCTCAAACAGGCCCCATGTGAGCTGGTTCCTCACATCGCTCCCCCACATTTGTTGTGTTCCAACCACATGGTTTCTGTCTGTCCTTCGATCACACCAAGCTCAGGCCTTTGCACTGGCTGTACCCTCTGCCTGGAAAACCTGTCCCACTGTCTCCATATGGCTGAAGCCTGCATATCCAGCTGCTGTCAGGTCAAAGTTCACCTCAGAGTGACGTGTACTGGTCACCTCTCTAAAGTAGCCTACACCCACACTTCCAGCACTGTCAAACTAATCTTACTCTTATTGGCTTTCCACCACTTATATTCATCTGAAAGCATGTTGCCCGTGTGTCGACTGACTGGTGTCTGGTCTGTGCCTCCCGCTCCCAACCTCCCTCCTCAGAAGGATGACTTTTGATAAAGTAGGAAGCAAATCTGCCTCATTTGTGGCTGTAGCCCCAGGTACCAGAATAAAGCCTCATACATAGTGGGCACTCCAGAAAAATTTTTGAATGCCTTTAGACACATAAATTGAAGGGGTATATTCATTTCACAAAAGAATTTTCATCAGAATAGTGATTTAAACAGTAAACAGATATGTTTATAATAGCATTTCATTTATACTTTGTACCTCAGTTTCCTCATCTATAAAGTGTTTGATTAAATGGCAAATAAGGCTATTCTAAATAATTATGGTTCCATGATTGTGACTCAAATCAAAAAGATTACAGCTAATTTTCAAAAGGACAGTTACTAAAGAAAGTGGTGTCCACCCCTGTAATTTAAAAAATGATTCATTCCTCTCTGATTCATCCAGAGTGGAAAGTAATTTTTAACACTTTAGTTGCTGGTTTCTTTCTTTAGCAAAACTCTCCTATAGCCAGAAGCTGTGAACCATGGTCAGGCCAACTGTTCAGCTTCACAAGTAAATACAGATTTTTTCACAGGACCGAAACGTTAAGTCAGAGATCTACAGAAAACAGAAAAGATTTTGCTTCTCTTTATTTGTTTGTCACCCCACTTTCTACCTATGAATACTTAGGTCACTGAGTCTTTGGAGCACTGAACTTTTGGAATCCATTTCATTCCCTTGCAACTGAACCCACCTGAGTTCATTCTTCCCTTTTCTCAGCCCAGTAACACTGGTCTCCCTGCTGTTCTATCAAAAGACCAAGCTGCTCCTCACTCCAGGTTTTATCCTTGCTTTTCTCCTGTCTGGAACGTCCTTTCCCTAGTTGGTCCTCATGGCTTTCTCCATCACCTGCTTCATGTCTTTTCTCAAAGTCACTTCCTCAATGACACCTTCCCAGACACCTTACCTAAATTACAAGCACATCCCCAAGTCACGCTCTGCCTCTTTGCTTATGTCTTTTTGCTCCTGTGCAAAACCACTAAGAAACACAGTGCGCCTTTACTTTCCTACTCCCACCTGGATGTAAGCTCTAGGAGGAAGACATTTTTGTTTCCTCCCCAGCACAGACGCTGTCAGAGCAGA
The DNA here is from genome assembly GCF_014824575.4 of Sturnira hondurensis. NCBI lineage: Eukaryota > Metazoa > Chordata > Mammalia > Chiroptera > Phyllostomidae > Sturnira > Sturnira hondurensis. Next base: position 5,443,573 of record NW_028088227.1, on the reverse strand, counting down.
TCAAGGGCACACAGTATTTTCTGACTTCCTGGTCTTTCTATATTTGTGTCTCTCTACATACAGACTAACAGGCCTGGCAGTGGCACCTGCCACTACTTATAATTCCTTCTGTTACCTCCAGTTGAAGTTTTTCACATCAGAACTAATCCCAGTGTTTGAGAAGGGTGATTCCACACTCAGCCCCCCCTGCCCATCTCCAGGGGACCCCATCAGTTCTGGACATGCTCCTTGAGCACCTGCCATGGGGTTAAAACCACAGGCAGCTCCCTAAACCCACCTTGTTCTCTGCCATCTCATGACTGCAAGACAGTCTACTAGAGTGTGATGGGACATGTCTGAGGACCCTGGGGACAGGGACCATGGTTTATATAATATTATATTTTCAATGTCTGACACATAGTAAGAAGTCAATGCACATTTCTGAGAAAGTAGATTGCAGGTCTTGGACTCCTTGGCACAGGAATTTGCACAAAAGTAACCATCAAGAGTCACTGTGTAAACTAATCCTCTTTTATCTTAAAAAAAAGTCCCTCCCCATGAAGTCTGAAGCAGTTGGGAAATACAGTAAGGGAGAACAAAAGAACCCTTCCAACCATATGCATTTCAGTCCAAATCAGGGCTATAAATGGCATAACTTAGACAACGGCCTTCAAGGGGGCAGAACCTCAGTGGACACAGTGCCTGCAGTGTGGAACTAATCAGAAATAACATTTCAGCATTAGGACAGTTTGGTGGCTCACAGAACAGGAAGGGGCAGTCCACTGTCAGAAGCCCTAAAAGAAACGGAGTCTGACCCACAGTCCAAGGGAATGACTGCCAATCCCTTGGCCAGTAGAAAATTTAATTAAGCAATAATTGCAGAAATAATAGACACATACACTCACTTTATAGAATAGAACTCAAAATTCATTAACTGGAGTACCAACCATCAACAATTCCCTAAGTAAAGCAGCCCTGGCTGGTGTAGCTCAGTGGATTGAACGCCGGCCTTCGAACCACACGATCACAGTTCGATTCCCAGTCAGGGCACATGCCTGGGTTGCAGGACAGTTCCCAGCAGGAGACTCACAAGAGGCAACCATACATTGAATATTTCTCTCCTTCTCTCTTTCCCTTCCCCTCTAAAGATAAATAAATAAAATCTTTAAAAAAAATCCCTAAGTAAAGCAATTAGCCAGTACTAACACTCACTTTAAATATTAGAAACTGTGAAATTTTAACATAAGGACAAGAAGGGAAAGCAATGATAGGAGATGCAAAATTTTCAAAATGGATTAAATTTGTGAGTTTACCAGTCAATAATTCTATTTTTTTCTTTCTTTCTTTTTTTTTTTTTCCTGAGACATGTACCCTTTGAAGATCTCATGAAAATGTTTTATCATTTCTGGTCAAAAGATGCCCAGGATGCCCCATCTTCTCTACTTTAGTGATTTAGAGGATGAACAAAGCCTGTCCTTGCCTTCGCACTTCCCAGTGGATGGGATCTAGCAGTCCTTGGGGTCATTCGCCTTCAGTCAACCCGGCAGGAGAAGGCTCCACAAAGACTCCACTCCAGTGCCCTCCTTCACTTTCTCTTCCACTAATAGCTTAATGGCACTGCCGGATAGGCTTGGTTTGTACAATACCACCAAGGAAAATATCGTATCTGCAAAATGTTACATAAGATATTATCCCCCTGTTATTTTAATCACTGTGCTCTCTAGTTTGAGCTTCTTACGTAATGGTATACCTGGCTAATTTCTAGAAGGGAGAGCAGTATCTCCATCTTTTTTTTAACTTGCTTTGTGTAACTTTGCATGACCCATACCCGCCTATGACCCACTTGTCAGCTAAAATTTCAGGAGAGAGTGATCACTTGGAAAATGAAAAGGTGCACGACTCCAGGGGGTTAAGTGCCTGATCCTAGAGACTAGAGTGAGTCTATGGCATGTCTTGTGCTTGGACCCAATTAAACACGTCACTTAGAGCAGAGCAAGGGAGAGAGAACAGAAGAGAAGTTTTTGATGTTCAATGCCACTGTGCTGATGGCAAGGACACTACTTTAGGAGTCCCTGAGCTGGTTCTAAAGGACAAGTGATGCCCAAATGTCATCAGGGTGATGGTTGACAAAGCCTGCAATCAGTCAGCCACAAACAAAAATAAATGGCCTGTCAAGAAAACAGAACTTCCTTAGGGAAGAAGAGATTTTCTAAAAAGGAAACAAATTTCATTTTGGCTTGAATAATCTAAACTGACTGACTGGCTTCAGTCAACTGCCACGTTATGAGGCCCCCACTTTGATCGTAGTGAATTGGGGCATTATTTGGTGGTGTCTGAGTAGATAAAACAAAAAGACTGAAACTTTTGGCCTGGCTGGTGTAGTTCAGTGGATTGAGTGTCAGCCTGTGAACCAAAGGATTGCCAGTTTGACACCCAGTCAGGGCACATGCCTGGGTGTGGGACAGGTCCTCGGTAGGGGGTACATGAAAGGAAACCACACATTGATATTTCTCTCCCTCTCTTTCTCCTTCCCTTTCATTCTCTCTAAAAATAAATAAATAAAATATTGTTTTTATTAAAGACTGAATGAAGCTTTTGGCTTATTTTCAATTTATATTAAGCACAAAAATTCTCTTCTCAAAAAAAGACACTTAGTATTGAGTTATACACCAACCATTGCTATTTTCTTGGTTTCAACCATGACTCAATTTCTCCAAATGACCCAGTACTAGCTACGTATTGACTTTTTGACTCTCATAATGCTGGATTAGGTATATTCAGATACAGGTAATAGTGTGCTGGTAAACTAGATCAAAAGAAGGAAGGAAGGGAGGGAGTGGTGGGTAGGAGAGAGAAGAGAGGGAGGACGATAAAAAGAGAGGAAAGAAGGAAGGAAGGAAGAAAAGGAGGGAGGAGAAAAGAAAGCCCCAATAAGTCCCATTTGCTGATTCCTGTGATATAAGTACTCTACTATGGTCATTTCAAGTCACTAAACTAGGGGTTGGGAAGACATGCACAAAATTAACTGTTTTGAGGTAACAGGAGCCAACACCCTGAATGGGAGAAATAATTACTACAGCCACAAAAACAAACTTCCATTTCTAGCATTTTAGATTTCACAAAGTACTTTTCTCACACATGTGTTCATCCAAGTCTCAGCTTTCTGAGACAGGTGCTATCCTCGAAACTGAAGTTCAAAGAGTGTCAGTAGTTATATTTACTAGGAACCGTAGATAACAGATCTGGGATAAACCCCTGATTTTTTCAAACTAAATCCTCTGCCACTCTAAAGTTATTTCAAATGTTATGACCTTAAAATTCCAATTAATATAACATTTATACTATTCTATTATAATTATTCTATTATAATTATATATTATATATTCTATTATAATTATTGCTTAATGATTTGATAATACTTTATAGTTTTTGGAACATTTGCACTTAACTGAATTTCATTAAAACACGCTGAGGTAGCCAAGACATCATTACAACAATTTTAAAGCTCCAAATTCGGAGGTTCCAATAAGTTCAGAGACTTGCAGAAGATCTCATAGGAGGTAGAACTATTTCACAATGTAGAGGAAATGGCTTCCTGGACTAGAGTGACCAGGATGCATAAACACTGAAGAAAGAAATCAAGGAAGACACAAACAAATGGAAACATATACCATGTTCATGGATTGGAAGAATTAACATCATCAAAATGTCCATACTATCCAAAGCAATTTACAGATTCTATGCAATACCTATTAAAGTACCAATGGCATATTTCACAGACATAGAACAAACACTTCAAAAATTTATATGGAACCATAAAAGACCCCGAATAGCAGCCGCAATTTTGAGAAAGAAGAACAAAGTAGGAGGGATCACAATACCTGATATCAAACTGTATTACAAGGCAACTGTAATCAAAACAGCCTGGTACTGGCATAAAAGCAGGCACATAGACCAATGGAACACAACAGAGAGCCCAGAAATAAACCCAACTCTCTACAGTCAATTAATATTCAACAAAGGGGGCAATAACATAAAATGGAGTAAATATAGCCTCTTCAACAAATGGTGTTGGGAAAACTGGACAGCTATGTGCAAAAAAATGAAACTTGAGCACCAACTTACACCATACACCAAAATTAATTCAAGGTGGATAAAAGACTTAAATATAAGCCATGACACCATTAAAGTCCTAGAGGAGAACATTGGCAGGAAAATCTCAGATATTTCACGCAGCAACATTTTTACTGATATGTCCCCTAGAGCAAGGACTATAAAGGAAAGAATAAACAAATGGGATCTCATCAAAATAAAAAGCTTCTGCGCAGCTAAAGAAAACAGCATTAAAATAAAAAGACAACCAACTGTATGGGAAAACATATTTGCCAATGATACCTCAGACAAAGGTTTAATCTCCAAAATATACAAAGAACTCACACGACTTCACTCTAAGAAGACAACTAACCCAATTAAAAAATGGGGAAAGGACTTGAACAGACACTTCTGCAAGGAGGACATACAGAGGATCCAGAGACACATGAAAAGATGCTCAATATCACTAGCTATCAGAGAGATGCAAATTAAAACTACAATGAGATACCACTTTACACCGGTGAGAATGGCTATCATAAACAAAGCAATAAACAACAAATGTTGGAGAGGGTGTGGGGAAAAGGGGACTCTGGTCCACTGTTGGTGGGATTGCAGACTGGTACAACCATTATGGAAAACAGTATGGAATTTTCTCAGAAAACTAAAATTGGACTTGCCTTTTGACCCAGCAATTCCACTGCTGGGATTGTATCCTAAGAACCCTAAAACACCAATCCCAAAGAACCTATGCACCCCAATGTTCATAGCAGCACAATTTACAATAGCCAAGAGTTGGAAGCAACCTAGGTGCCCATCAGTAAATGAATGGATCAAAAAACTATGGTACATATACACAATGGAATTCTATGCTGCAGAAAGAAAGAAGGAGCTCCTACCTTTTGCAACAACATGGATGGAGCTGGAAAGCATTATGCTGAGTGAAATAAGCCAGGTGTTGAAGGACAAATACTATATGATCCTACCTTTAACAGGAAGCTAAACAACAAAACAAACAAGCAAGCAAAATATAACCAAAGACACTGAAATAGAGAACAGGGGGACAGCGACCAGAGGGGAGTGGGGAGGGAATTTCAGGGGAAATAGGGGAGGGGTTTAGAGGAACAAATATAAAGGATACATGGAAAACAACTAAGAAGGGTGGAAATGGGAGGGAGGGGGGAGCAGGGGCTGGGAGAATGGGATGGGAGTAATAGAGAGAAAACTATACTTGAAAAATAATTAAATAAATAAATAAAAAGTTAAACCAGAACCGATACTTATTAAGTGTAGGGTTCAGTGGAAGGGCAGTATCCGGGATAAAGTTGAGCAGAAAGGGAAGTCCCAGGCCTTCTGAGACAGGGCTACCATCTTGATTCCACCTATATCTTTACATTTGGAAACACTTGGGAAGATTTAAAAATCTCAATCGCTGGGCCAGACCCAATAAAACAGGTTGAGCCTCTCTTAAACAGATGGGGATGCTCTTAAGCTATTTTGTAAGCCTTTCCTAGATAATGGCAAGTCCCTCTGCAGGCACGCCCCAAAGAGCTCTGCTCTGCCTCTGTGCTGGGTTGACGCCAACTGACAGCAGGAACCTGGAAAGCAGAGAAATCCACTCTGCATCTGAAGGAAGACTCCAGCCCCATGTAAATCAGACCTGGACACAGTTTGGGGGGTGAGGCTGTTGTTAGCACGTGCTCCCTTGGTGCATCAAGCTGCCTCCCTCTCCCCTTTCCCTCCACCTTGCCTCCAGTAAACGTGTGGTTTTTTTTAAGATTTTATTTATTTACTTTTAGAGGGGAAGGGAAGGAGAGATGGAGAGAAATATCAATGTATGGTTGCCTCTCATGAGTCCCCTGCTGGGAACTGGCCTGCAACCCAGGCATGTGCCCTGACTGGGAATTGAACCGCGATCCTCTGGTTCGCAGGCCCGTGCTCAATCCACTGAGCTACACCAGCCAGGGCCCAGTAAACATGTTTTAAATCTGCTTCTCTGCCTCTACTGATTTCTATTTTGGGGGTGGGGTGGGGCAAAAATCCCTTCACCGCTGACACCAAGATCAATTACAGATGAATAAATATCTGATGGTAAGACCCAGGTTTAGTGTCTGTAAAACCTTCCCCAGTTGCTTTACAGAGGTAAATTAATACATATGGGGGAACAATCAACTTATTCCTTCACTTGTTTATTCACTCACACACTGCTCCATCCATCCATTCATACAAGTAATACTGTTGCACACCTACCAGCACCTCTTAGTATGAGACACTGTTTTAGATGCTGAGACTACAATATGGACAGAGATAGGACTGTATTCCATCAACCCTCCCATGGAGCTTCTACTCTAGAAGAGAGTTTACCCACGAGGAAAGAGAACTGTGTAATTTGGGGGGTGGGAGGAAAGTATCCCATAGGATACAAACTCCAGCAAGGCCATGGCTCTTTGCTGGTTGGCCAAAGGTCAGTGCCTTGCAGACTTTCAGAAAAAGACACTTTTAAGTGGGATCAGGGATCCTGTTCCATTTAATGGTATTTCACCTTGTACATCAAATTAAGTGAGGGGCTTTAGTGGTTTGGGGTTTAATCATAGAGGTACCTTAATTTATACACTAGAAAGTCTCCTAAATTGCTCTGTGTAAATCATTTTTAAGGTAATGGTGAATACCGCTTTCCTATTAACTCAGATTATCATTTATCTTCATTACAAATGAACTTTAATTGAAAATGGCTCCTACCAAATTTAGCTAAGAATACCTTACTGGGCCCTCTATTAAACACCAATCAATAAAAAACAAACCAATCAAACAACCAAAAAAAAAAAAAAACCCTTCTCGTAAATGTAAAAGAGAAGTTAATTATTTTTTCATGTCAATTTACACGAAGAGACAGACTTTCTTAATTCCTTGATCCCCTAATTCAACCACGTGTAAAGATACGCTTGTAAATGTAATACACCTATATTTATTCCCGATGGTCAGGAATCACATCCTCTTTTCAGGACTGATTAGCTCAAATAGCTAACAATATCTTTTAAAGTGCCATTAAGTACATAGATAACCACACAGGGGAAATCCGCCTTATGTCCTCAGCCGACATGGGTCCTGAATGCTCACTGACTCACGTGGCACAGGGCCTGGAATGCTCCTGTCCCCCACAACCGACGGGGCACTCCTCACTTCTGAGCACCAGAGCCCTTCACACTGACCCTACAAACAGCATTGTCCCTCCGCCTTCAAAATCTACTTCTCTGATGAGCCTGCACAGGATAATGAGTGAGCAAGCCTTGTCATCTCAAGGCCAACACTAGCACACAGTTTCAACTGTGCTCCCAAAAGGTCTATAAGTAAATTAATGATTGAACATTTATTTCAAACAATGCTGCTCTACAATACACACATTTTCCCTGGTCACAGCATGCTCAGATGTGCTTTCTTAATAGAACCTGATTTTATATAAGAGAGAAGGAGGGAGAGTGATAGAGAGAGAAAGAGAGACATAAAGGAGGAAGGGAGAGAGGGAGGGAGAGGGGAGGGAGGGGGAGAGGGGGAGGGGGGAGGGGGGAGGGAGGGAGGGGGAGGGAGGGGGAGGGAGGGAGGGAGGGGGGAGGAGTAAGCAATTCCCAGTTTGGCTGCTATTCCAGAGGCTTCCCAAAGCTGAAATGACTTGAACCGCCGAAGTGTGCCATCTTGGCTTTTACTGAAGTGGAGGCAGCCCAGGGGAGCAAATACGAATTCCGTAGACACCGGTCACCAAGTCTGCAGCTCAGCCTTTCCTTTTGCATCTGTCTTTCCTCCTTGCATTTCCCCTCTGGCTATTTAATGCCATTAGAAAGTGAAGATGAAAATTAGATAAAACTCATTGAACACATATTTTGTCTCAGCAAGGAAGCAATTTAGATGGCAAAGAAGAAAACCCTAGCCATCTTCAATCACAGAGTACTTGTTTATAAAAACTGCTCAATTAGGCATGACATGGATCATCTTGCTTTACAGAGAAGAACACTGAGAAAGAGAAGGTTATTTGCCCACCATCACACGGGCAGTGAAGAGAATATAAGTCTCCTAATTCTACATACTTTATCTGTTTGACCACACTTTACGGATATCGCAGAGGCATGCTCTCCCTCCCGCCCCCTTCCACTACGGATAGTGAGAAACAGCTGTGACTGGACGCAGCAAGTGCGGCAATCAGAGATCGCTGCAGGGGCGGCAGCTTCACAGTGTCAAGCCCGACACCTGACAACTCCACTGCTTCATGTAGTATTTGTGAATGAGCCGTCTCCTTGTCGTATTTATCACAGAGAGTAATTAAGGCTGAAGCTCTTTCTCTTTCAATTACAGCATTGAGCTGGTTTAATTTCAAATGCAAAGAGAGCAGGTACATAAGGAGAGGGGGAAAAAAGAAAGAAAAAAGGAGTGGTATATGATTATCAGGACAGCACCAAATAAGCTTCATTCAGAACACATATAGAAAAATGCAGGTATTACAGAAGGCCGGAATGATAATGAATATACTGTTTATTATAAACCGGTCAGAAAGCAGGCTGTTAGTGTCTGTCCACTGCACAATTGCCCATAAAAGTTAAATATACACACCATATGGTGAAATATGTGGTTGAGTTCTTGAATAATTTTTGTTCCAATTTGTTTGAAGATCATAAACACACACACACACACACACAAATCCTTCCTAGAAATACTCTGTAAAAATATTTTATTCATTTAATTTTAGAGAGAGGGGAACAGAGGGAGAAAGAGGGGAAGAGCATAATAGATGGGTTGCCCCTTGTGTGCACCCTGCCTGGGACTGAACCTGTAGCCTAGACATGTGCCCTGACCAGGAATAGAACTGGTGGCCCTTGGCTTTGCAGAGTGATGCCCAACCAACTGAGCTATAGCAGTCAGGTTACTAGAAATACTCTTGATTAAACTCCATAGCCATACCATGGAGTTTCTGGATTATTCCTCCCATTATTGCACCCCTGTATTAATCAGGTTGGAGAAAAAAAGATTGTCATCATAAAAAGGATGTCCATGTTGGCTGAATAATTTAATACTTAGTATAATTCAAAGCTAGTATTCCATGCAGTGCATTCATTTTCAGAAAGAGGAACTCAAAAATTAGGTAGATACTAAAAAGTCCTCTTCTTTTTTATCATTGTCAATCAGTATTTATGAGTGAGAAGGAGAGGGAAAAAAGCAGTGCGGGCAGAGAAAGAGAGGCCACCTGACTCGCATCTGTGCATTGTGGAAGTCAGAAGAAACATGAAGGGTACAATCTGGCTGTCACTAGGAAAAGCTAGCTAGCTGGTTTGTCATCTTTTAAGGCCACTCACCGCTTGGTATAGTCACTATGGTTCAAGGTCTTTGCTGAAGATCAAATAATATATCGCAGCGCATAACAGTACTTTGAAAAATACAGAGTTACATAAGCATAAGGCTTTATTATAGGCAATATGTGCCTCAAGAGATGAGGAAAGCTTTAAAAAACAGAAAAGATCATAGATGGAAATACCTTTATGAGATCTCTCTGCGTCCCTCTCCCACGCCACCCTCCGGAAGCACGTCCTTTGCAAACCCAGAAAGAAAAACATCCACTCAGTTCCTTTCCTCCTGCAGCTCCTCCTGCACTACTTTCAATAGCCCATTTTAGGAACTGTTACAAAAATGATCACTACAAGAATTATTGATGAAAATAACGAGGACAGTGATTTAGTAAACATACGAAATAATGGTTACTAATAAATATGTACTACTATTTACTACTAAATAGTTACTACTTAACATACAGTTCATCAATGAATAATGAACTATATTTAAAAAATAATAATGGTACCTAGAGATTTTGTAGATATGTAACCTGATCAATACTATTCTTTTCTGTGGAAAAAAATGTCTAGATTTGGGTTCTGGTCCTATATCTTAAATCCTATTTTAATTTTATGCAAGTCATTTTTCCTTACTAAACTTCCATATCTCTTCTGGAAACAAGGAGATTGCACTGGACACGCACCTAGAAACCCTCTTAGGCCCAGGAAGGCAAGCTGTGATAAGATACCTCTTGAGAAAGAGCCAGCAAAGAGAATCTATTTTTGAGAGGCAAATGTTTTATAGTCCTAGGCATCTTGGGCTTTTACTCTCATGAGCAAAGGGGATGCTGGTTGGCCATATCAGGACACCAGCATGTGACTCTAACAAGGGAGAAAATATTTGACCCATCAGCTCCATAGAAGTCTAATTACAGGGGGATTATTTTCACTTGGTGAAATGCCTGGATACCTAGTATTTGGTGAGAGAGCAGATCATGGCAGCATGGATACCCTGAGAGCAAGCACGGGAAAGGGTTGGTTTTACATTTAAACACTGAGGAAGAAATATGGAGAAAGAAGGTTGGTGTACATATAGGGCTATGTTGAAGAAATGCCCAACGGATGCATGCAAGTTATGAAATGGCTGAAGAAAATTTTTTTTTAAGATTTCATTTATTTATTTTTAGAGAGAGGGGAAGGGAAGGGGAAAGAGAGAGAAACATCAATGTGTGGTTGCCTCTCATGTGGCCCCCACTGGGGACCTGGCCTGCAACCCAGGCATGTGCCCTGACTGGGAATAGAACTGGCAACCCTTTGGTTCCCAGCCCATGCTCAATCCACTGAGCTACACCAGCCAGGGCTGAAGAAAATTTTAAAACTGGGAATACTTAATCTTCAATTAGAAGATACATGCATTTTACAACGCAATCTCGTTTCCCCTTCTGTAAATCCTCAGTAAAGAGTGCTGTTCTCATGCTTTAAATAAGTCCCGCTTTTAGTGCTTTTGACAGTTCATTTTGGGATGTCACAAAAGGGGTTATGCTTCAAATCTGGATCTAAATGTACAGAATAGAGACGGCTTTGAGAATAAAAACTACCAGGGGACTTGAAGTTCTTTTTGAGAGTGTCTGAGACTTTCAAGAAACACAGAAGAGGAAGACCACTCAATGCTGCTAGGCTAAGAAATCTCTACTGCTCATCTGTTTTATCTATGTTTATGCGTGGCCGGTAAGGAAAGCCTAAGTTGCTATTTATGAAAACTCTCTGAGACTTTTGGATCATAAGCTAGGGCAGGGGTCAGCAATCTACAACCCATGTGCCAAATCTGGCCCACCACCTGATTCTGCAAATACAATTGCAATGGAACACACTACGCTCATTCATTTGCATGCTGTCTATGACTGCGTTCATGCTAAGACAGCAGAGTTGAATAGTTGTGCCAGAGATCATGTGGTCCACAAAGCTTAAAATGTTTACTGTGTACCCCTTTATAGAAAATGTTTGCTGACCTCAGGGAGGAAACTACATTGGTAGGAAAATGCCTTTTGATAGGCTGACTCAGAGTCTCAGAGAGCTTCCTTCTTCCACCAGGCAACAAGACACCGTTTAATAAGATTCGCCTCAAGAATTGGCATAGACTTTCTTCATCTACCCCTCACGGACCATTATCTTGACAGGATGCATACCAAATAAGACAACACATATGGCAATGAAAGAAAACTTTTGAATTGGAAACTCTAACTGCTGGGCTTCCTTCCATCACAACCATTTCACACTCATTTGTTCATCAAACACGAACAAAGCACCGTCTCCCTGCCTGGCACCAAGCTAGGCAGTGAGAGCCCAGAGATCAATAAGACACCGCCTGCCTTCAAAAATGCTCACAAAGGAAAGGAGACAGGATCCAAATTGCTAGAAGGCACTATGTGGTTACAGTAGCAGAAATCTGCACAAAGTGTACCTGCTCTAAACGTTTCCTTAGTATTCAGGCACTGCCCCAGGGGTGGGAAGCAGTATACGGATGGCTGCTTTTGTTAGACTGAAATACCCCATCATCTGTGGCCAACACTTTGGTCAATCTTATTCAAACATGGCATCTTTGTATGAAGCAGAAGGAAAGACGCAGGATAACAGTTATGCATGATCTAGCAATTCTAGGGAGCAACTGGTACAAATTAGAGACACCGGCCTTGGGAGCTGTCAGAAGATAGTCAATGAAGAACGGATAGCATGAGGGGAAGAGAAGCTAGTGCCTTTATCTTAAATAGAAGAAAATTAGATACTGCCCAAAGTAGAAGAAGGAAAAATAGGAATACAACTATTTTATGTAAAAATCAATAAGTAGAAGAAATGAAAGATAATTTAACAATCAATAGGAGAAAAGGGGGAAGGAGAAATTGCTATGTTTGCCTTATCTTTCATAGCAGGGAACCACTAGATAGGTCTCTATTTTTCATTAAGATAACCACCAGAAGAAAGAAAAACATATGGTAAGGTATGGTAGTCTGAGAAAGTGGAAATGGGGGCATAGGGAGAAGGGCAAGGAGAGAGGCTACTCCCCAGCCCCAACTCTCCTGGACAGCTTGACTTACCTTCATGCACATGTATTATGTACATGCACATTTGCATGGAAGTAAAAAATGCAAGTTGGAAATTTAGTGGTACCAGGTACATTCCATAGGGAAAGAGACTAGAGTCCTACATGTAAAGACTTTACAAAGGATACTAAGTCAGTTCATTAATATAACACTAATAGCCGGAAGCAAAAATTAAAAAATAATGTTAACCACATCTTCAAATATTTTATTTTGCAGATGTAATGTAGTTAAGGATTTTTTTAATTTTTTAAGATTTTATTTATTTATATTTAGATAGAAGGGAAGGGAGGGAGAAAGAGAGGGACAGAAACATCAATATGTGGTTGCCTCTTGAGCGCCCCCTTATGAGGACCTGGCCTGCAATCCAGGCATGTGCCCTGACTGGGAATCAAACCAGTGACCCTGTGGTTCACAGTCCAGCACTAAATCCACTGAGCCACACTAGCCAGGGCAACACCTCTTCAAATACTTAAAAGTGAAAGCAATACATATATTTTTGAATAATCATTTTTAGCATCTAACATAGCTACTGGAACAGATCAACCAATATTCATTAATTCACACAAGGGAAAAAAAGAACGTGTAAGAGCTGTACTGCCTACATGCAGATATGAAACTGAACACTTGATGGGAACCAATCACTTAAAACAAAACCACAGAATGTGAGAATAAGAGGACCATGGAAATATTTTGTTTAGTTCCCTCATCAGGAAAAACACATGTGGGGAGGTTCCAAGTCACTTACCTACTCACTGGCCCCCCTAGCGCTGGGACCCACGTGTCTGGTTTTGTAGTTGGTTCTCTTTCCACTACACCAGCAGTTTCCAACTGTGTTCTGTGAAGCCCTAGGACTCTGAGTTGGTGGCTCGGGAGTAAGACAGTAAAGGAGGTACAGGCAGCCTAAAGCAGATGGGGATCCAAGCATGCACCCTCTACAAGAACAACTCTTTAGTATGTTATACATTCTGCGCTGTGAGTTCTGCCCAAGGTTTTATTTAAAAAAAAAAAAAAAAACACAGCAAAAAGTTTTGGGACTCAGAAGTGTACCAAGCTCTGTCTTTGGCCAAAAATAGAAATCAGATTCTCTTAGTATTAACCATGTTGTGAAGGTTTCTGTAACACATTACATTTAGTAAGTATTTTAGGTTTTTTAAATAATAATAAGCACAGGCCCTTTCCCCTTGAAAACTAAAGAAAAGAGTTTATACGGGTGTGCATTTCTTCTGCTTAGGACAGGGAGGTTCCCCTAGAGAAAGACAGTTGATTCCACACTCAACTCGGTGATCTGATTTATAGCAAAGATGACGTTGGTAACATTCCACTTAAGCCTTAATCCCAATGAAGCCACTGATTCTACACTTGAAAATCTGTATTTGGAGACCCTCACTGTTACAGAGGTTTTGATACTCTTCAATTTCTGTGTGAATTTTGAGTAAGAGCAAAGATTTGTGGAACAGTTGCAAAAATGTATTCTTGTCACTATTTTTCCAAGGGGCACAGTCCAAACAAAGCACGTGGGATTTTCCTTATAAGACTGCTTTGTAAGAGCATCCTCAACATGTGTGATGATTTCAAAATCTTTGGGAATTACTGCATCTTAAAAAGTTATTTAATGTAACTGTCTCACAAGCTAGTTAATGAGACTGGCTGGGAGATAACCTTGAGCTGCTCTCATTCTCCAAGAGGTATCCTGGGAGGTGCAAGTCAGACTAAGATCAGGAAACTCCATGGCTTTCTAACAGGGAATGGTGAGTAAAGTGAGAAGAATTCCACTATTCACATGAAATATTACAATAGTCCTCCCTCTTATCTGTTCAAGACCCCCCAGTGATTGCCTGAAACCACAGATAGTACCCACCCCTATAGATACTATATGTTTCTTGTGTATCTATGATCGATATATATGTATCTGTGATAAAATGTAATTCATGGGTTAGGCCCAATAAGGGATTAAGACAGTAACTAATAATAAAATAAAGCAATCATCACAATATACTGCAGTAAAAGCACGTGAAGGCGGTCTCTGTCTGTCCGATATCTCATCCGATAACTCAGACTGCTACAAAAGGCAGGATGAACACCCCGGGCACAGGGATGGTCCGGGTCGCAGGCTGGACAGAGCAGGATGGTATGAGATTTCATCATGCAGCTCAGAACTGAAGAACTATTTATTTCTGAAATTTCCATTTCATACTTTTAACTGTGGTTCATCACAGTTGAAAAGTTGTTTAAATGAAACTCCAAAAAATAAAACCACAGATAACAGGGGACTACTCCATTTCTCAGTGTGTATCAGGCACTCATTAGGCAAAGAACAGTTGATATGATCACACTTTATCCTAACAAAGGTTAATGGAGGAGGGTGGCCTTTCTTTTTACAGATGAAGTCGTCGCACCTATGAATCTAAGCAACTCACCTAGGTTCATGAAACCTTTAAAGGAACGAAGCCAACACTTGAACCGCATTGTCTATTCCCAAAGTCTGTCCTGTACGGCACCTCTTTTATAGCGAGCTTCCAGTGCGGAGCTCATAGCTTTTATAGGTCAGACTGTAAAATAACTTCTTAGATGAACATGTATCTCCTCTCTCTGTTTCCTCCCTCCTTTCCCCCTCCTCGTTTCCCCCTCCCTCCCTCCCTCCACCCCACTCCCTCCACCAAATACACAGAAAGCTGTATAGAGTTCCCATCCTTATTGTCTACTGTATCTTTGAAATATTGGTAGTCAGGATAAATGATAACTATAATTAGGCCAAATCCCCTACATAATAAACATACATTCATTCTCTAATTCATTTCATTTATAACTTGCGTATGTGTGCACATGCGTGTGTGTGTGCTGATGTGTGTTGAGAATATAACTCAGTGTGAGCACACAAGACAGCTGCATTTCACAGTTGAGTCCTCAGGCAGCAATATTTTAGCAGAATGAACATATCGAGTCTTCCCAATGACTTGCGAGCTGTGAAAGACATCGCAGAGAACTCCAACTGTAAAAGATATATTGGCTTCAGAAGAGGAATGGCATTTGGACGGCTATGCTTTAAAACAACGCTGGGAAAGAGACAAACAGAAGACTGCAGCTCTCATAGTAAAAATCATCAGCCCTGGTTGGTGTAGCTCAGTGGATTGAGCTCGGGCCTGCAAACCACACGATCGAGGTTCAATTCCCAGTCAGGGCACATGCCTGGGTTGCAGGCCAGTTTCCAGCAGGGGACACACAAGAGGCAACCATACATTGATATTTCTCTCCCTCTCTCCTTCCCTTCCCTTCTAAAGATAAATGAATAAAAATGTTTTAAAAAAATCATCACACCCGGGGGGCCAGGGTGCAGAGCTGGGGGTGTAGGGAGAGGCTCCAGGTCTCCTTCTCTGTTTATCAGGTTTACAGCAGATGCTGCAGGAAAATGCAGTTACGAGAGGGGCCCGGGCCAGTAAGCGCACTGGGACAAGGATACGATCTGGCCCATGATCCCTGCCACTTTCTTGTCCCTTCAGTTCTCTAAGTCCTAGCACTCCGCAAGGTGAACAAAGACATCTGCCATCCCCCTCAAGAGGTCTTTTCCAAGGCCATGGCTTTTAGAGGTGTCTCTTTCTTTGATTTGGTTTGAACAGCAACAGCTCCCTCTGGCATTTGAGGGTCCCTAAAAATCTGGAATATTTTCTGTAGGATCCTCCTTGTCCTGCACAATCTAGATGGTCAAGAATCGTTCGGTGAATAAGGGACTGACTACGATATCCACAAAGGCCAACTACTGAGAGGCAGTTCTTCACTAAGCATGCGTGATATACAAACACTCAAAACGGCCCCATAGAGGGAGACACTGCTATTGCTGTTTTACACACGGTGAAGCTGAGTATTACACAGGGTAACTGACGTGTCCAAACACGTGGTTAGATGGGAGCGGGGCTCAGAGTCAAACCCAGGCTGTCTGACAGCAGACCCTAATCACAGAGGCAAACTGGGTCCCTATACCTACACTGTCCTTACCATGAATCTAGGTCCCTGGTCTCCTGGGCTCCTCCCATGCATGGCTACTCAGAGAATTAAGGAGAAAGCAAAGTTGATGCACAAGTGATGGAAAAGCTTGGAGAACTGCTTCAGCAGACATCTGCCAATACGGCTACCCCTCCTCTTAATTAGTAGTAAGTGCCTGGGGAGAAGGTTAGCTTTCCAAAGAGCTGGCTCTCACAAAAGCTAGGGAAACTCATTACTCCTCACCACAGGGGTCTGGCTCTCTCTCCACAACCCTCCAGAAAAGCACAGTGGAGTGACTGCAGGAGAGATGCAAAAACATAAATAACAACTGTGCTTTCTAAATGGCCTGGTCTATGCCACACTTCTTCCAGAGAGGTATCTGAAACACTTAAACTTCATTTCCAGAACATGCAGGCAAAATAAGAAGTTAGAGGACTCCGGTGTTCCATTTGTTTCTGGGACAGGAAGAAAGGAAGCGGGACCTTAACAAGCTGTGGGTCTGGGTCAGAAAGCCCCACGATCCAGAACACCTCAGAGATCTGCAGATTTTACAGTTCATAAAGCATTTCCAAGTGGATGCTCTCATTCCTCTTGAATTTGTGAGTTAGTGAAGTGTGCACGAGGCTGTTTCACAGGGTGAGAGAGTGAGGAGAAGATGAGAAACTTTTCATGTGTCTTCCAGCCTATGAGTGACTTGAACTCACACACTGACTCTAGGCACAGTGGTCCAT
The DNA here is from genome assembly GCF_014824575.4 of Sturnira hondurensis. Lineage (NCBI taxonomy): Eukaryota > Metazoa > Chordata > Mammalia > Chiroptera > Phyllostomidae > Sturnira > Sturnira hondurensis. The sequence goes on along the minus strand of NW_028088227.1, from coordinate 5,426,386 downwards.
CCATCACATTCCCTTCCTTCAATACCAGTAAAAGGTGTCATAGGTGCATGAGTCCTTCTAGGACTCTGTTAGTGAATATATCCCTCCCTCCCCACATTCTTTCTTCCACTCCTGGTAGAGTATATGGATTTTTTTATTTTTTAAATGTGATCTCTAATAAGAACAGTTGGAGAAAGTTGGAGAAAATATAAACCCAAATATTTTTATTAACAGGGGAAAACTGCCCTATCTCAGAGAGCTTTCAAAGGCATCTTTGTAACGGCTTGGGCAAGGCAAGGATCCTGTCCCCTGACCCTGAGCACCAACCAACCCCCCAGGCAGAGTGAACAAGGTTGGATACATCTAGACAGTGTGTTTTTAAGAGTACAGAAAAGCTGGTGTCCCTTAAGTCACTAAATTGAGATTGAGGAAATGTGGGTTTCCTTCAGATTCTTCTACTACCCATATTTAAAGCAAATAACATAAGCGTGTACTCTGGGTCCTCTTGCCGGTAAAATACAGGGATACTTATGATCTCTTCCAGTGAGGTAGTTGATCAAGTTTTGATAGAATTGGAAAAAGAAAAAAACCTTGAAAAATGAACTGTAATTCATTTATAATTAATGCAGCCTCTCACATACGAGAATTTATTATGCTACTCTACACCTACAATTTGTCCACTGTGCTCACAATAATCCCTTAGATTAGAGGTACCTCCCATTTGTACAGAGTAGCAAATTTATCAGAGAGATAAATAACAACATTAAACAAGATGTGAAATTGACGGGAATTTAGGGACTCAAGATATCTCTGGTACCATTCTTTCAAGTGGGATTAGATGTGGAAATCCTTGGAGAATTGTAATCAAAATACCTCACATACGAATGGCAATAATGTGGCAGTACTAGCTACAATGAATGAACCAAGAAATAATGCAGGATTACTAGCTACAAATGTGATGCTGAAGCAATAGGACCCCAAAAGGGTAAGACGTCGTGGTGAGTGAGGGGGAAGGTAAAAAGATCTCAACTCAAGTTTGAGGTCAGGCCAAACAAGACAGGTAAGCATAGGCATTCCAGTGAGAACAGAGTGGAACAGCACTGGAAAGACAAGGAGGGCAGCTGAGGGAGAGAGGACAGTCAACAGGAATCAGACAACCTGTCGAAGCAACTTGCAAGGTGCCCTAAACACTGAGTCTGGTAACCAGAGCACTGCCCACAAGGAGAACATGCAGGATACGAGGTGCCAGTTGCCAAGCCTCAGTGCCACGTCCATCCCAGAAACTCAACCATTAGATATTCTATTCCTAGGAACAGGTTCTTAAGGGCAGTGGAAGTTTGCACAGGCTGCAGCAGAGGGACTCAAACGTAACAGTTTTATGGGAGCGCAGTCTTTGAAGTCTTGATTTGAAGCATGGCTCTCACAAATTAGCTGTGGAGCTGTAGACAAGCTATCCGAACTGTCTATGCCTATGTATTCAAGTATGTACCTATGTCATAAGGATGTGATGATTCTAGAATGGCATATGAAAACATGGAGGACACCTTAAGCACTTCATAAATATTATCATTAATAGTATGAATTTGAAACACTTTTTGCAAAGACTCATACTGCTATGGTCTGAATGTCTGTGTCCCCCCAAAGCCATATGTCGAAACCCTGGAATGGTATTAGGAAATGGACCTTTGACAGGTGTTCAAGACCTGAGTGTGGAGCCCTCATGGATGGGATCGATGCCTTACAAAAGGAGCTCCAGAAAGATCCCTAGCCCCACCTGTCTGGACACACGCAGCAAGAAGGTGCCAGGAAGAAGGGGCTCACCAGAAGGTGACTAAGGAGGCTTCTTGACCTTAATTCCCTGATGACAGAACTGTGAGCAATGCGTTTCTGTTCTTCATCATCCCGAGTCTGTGTTATTCTGTTATAGTATCCCAAATGGGCTACGGCACATTTCTAGAACTCAAACTGTGTACAGGTGAAACACCCAAGTTACCTTGCTGGAATATATTTGGTCTCCCTCTAAATCATAGCTGTTGAATATGGTCAGAATAATTTTTAGTCCATATTTTTTTATTTAAATGTTAGGTGACTTCTACATCAAATCCAAGACTACTTTATGTAAAAGGTGATAAGTAACAGATAGGTCATTGAGAAACACTGCAACGGCAGTTGACTGTGGAAGCGTGTTCTCCAGTGAACATAAGTGTTCACAGCCATGCTTTGCCATTGTTCCATACAATGTAATCATACGTTCACTGTAACACATAGCCCTAGCCTGTAACGTTAAATACAGAAAATGATTAAATATCACAACATTGTATTACAATCTAGATGTTCNAGAATAATTTTTAGTCCATATTTTTTTATTTAAATGTTAGGTGACTTCTACATCAAATCCAAGACTACTTTATTTAAAAGGTGATAAGTAACAGATAGGTCATTGAGAAACACTGCAACGGCAGTTGACTGTGGAAGCGTGTTCTCCAGTGAACATAAGTGTTCACGGCCATGCTTTGCCATTGTTCCATACAATGTAATCATACGTTCACTGTAACACATAGCCCTAGCCTGTAACGTTAAATACAGAAAATGATTAAATATCACAACATTGTATTACAATCTAGATGTTCCACCACCTGAACTAGTTTGAAAACCAATAATCTAAAAATTGCCTACTTCTTTAGCTATCTCTGCTAAAATGAAACAAACAAACATATTGATAAACTAGAGTTGTTTAGATTATTTCTAAATGCATAATATGAACAAATAAATTGAGTGTGCAGCTGGCTTATAAATAAAAATATTAAAATCCGTAAGTAGAACCACTGTTTTTTTTTTCCCCTCAAAACTGCTCTGTGGGTGTAGGCTTTCCAGGATTTTCTTCTTCCATGGCTCCTTTTAGGGATCCAGGCTGGTGCTTTCTCTACCATGAAGAGGCAATACTGTGACCTCCATTGTGTCAAACAAATGAGGCATAAGCAATGCCAGCTGCCAGTGAGTAAGAGTTTCTTCTTAAGTATGTCTGTTTTAAGTTTGCTGGAAGAAATGGTGGACAAAGGATTTAAAAGTCTTTCTCTTATTCAGCATTATTAGGGACACTTTTAACCCTTGCAGAATGTTATGCAAAATTTTTAATGTGCCCCATCTTCTGGACTGATACAGCCCCTCCTTGCCCCCTTCACAGGGTGTCTAGTGCAGCGTACAGCTATTCAACTACACGCATACATCACTGTAGGCAGTGGCCCTAAACACAGTGAGTCTGAGCTTCATGACAGAGTCTCAGGGGCCTCGACGATGCGTCACTGCTCAGTCTTCCCAGCATTATTTCCAACTGTCACCACTCACACCTGCCAGTCAAATCTCCCAGCCATAACCTCTGCCATCTTCCTAGGTGGGGGTATTGTAATAAAGAACCAACAGTCTAGGGTCAGGTGGGCTGAGTTCAATGCCAACTCTATTTCTTACTAGCTGTGTGATTCTGAACAGATTATTCAGCCTCTCTTCTCCTCCTCTATAAAATGGGGATGGTGATAACCCCTATCTCAAAAAAATAAAATGAGAAAATGTGGTAAACCATCGATCCATCTGCTAGGCTCATAGTAAGAACCCAGTAGGTATTTGCTACTAATAATCTTATATATTTTTTATTTTTATTTTTGTCACTACTACTTCCGTCTTGCTCATGGTTTCTTTCTGTCTTTCCACCTTACCAAACTCCATGGTTCCTCTGAGGATGAGTCCCTTTCTCCACTAACCCTACTCCAGGCCACTCTCTTGACTCTGACCACCCCTATGTAATTCTAAACCAAATTCCATATTTGAGGCAGCGGGTGTTCCCCACACCACCAAACAATCTTGTACACCAGCTGGATGTCCTAACAATTCAACTCTATGCTGACACTGTCTGAAGGTAGTGTCAGACTCCACAGGCTAAGAGTTCAATTCTACAAGACTGCCCACTCCCCTCAAGCTCCCTGTGCCTGATTTCAGACACCTATTGCAAGCCCAAGTCATCACCTGAGCTTCTGAACCACTGGCTAAATCAAAAGTTTCCGTAACTCCCTCCTTTGCTTTGATTAACTTTCTAGAGAAGCTCACAGAACTTAGAGAAACATTTTACTTACTAGGTTACTGGTGTGCCAGTCTCCCAAATATGTTCCCTAATGGAGAAGCTCTCTAAAATCTTCCTTTTGGATTTTTAAGTAGGCTTTATTACATAGGCAGTATTGATTAAATCATTGGTGATTAGCTATAGTATTGATTAAATCACTGACAATTAGCTATAGATTCAACCTCCAGCCCCCCACCCCACCCCCTTCCTTCCAGGGAGGTCAAGAGGTTGCACTGAAAGTTCCAACTCTCTCATCACATGGTTAATTATCCTGCCAAACAGCTCCCATCCTTTGGTGAGGTTCCAAAATCACCTCATGAAACATGACAAAAGACACCTTGATCTCTCTTAGAACTTAGAAAATTCAAAATGTTTTAGAAGCTCTGTGCTTTGCACTGGGGGTAAAAACCAACTATATACTTCTTATTATAAATCACAATATCACAACCTCATACAGTTAGCATTACATTATGGCCTGCCTTTTACAATGTCCTAGCAACAAAGTCTACAAGAAATATCAGTCCTATGAAACTCTCCTCAGAAAAGGCTGCTGTATTCAGCTAAGTCTGGGGGGATGGCACATCGTCTCTCCTCCGGGAAATCACAGAGTGCTTCAGCACAGTAAAGGCTGTGAAAAGTCCTGCACTGAAAAAAAAAATCTTTTGAGCATTTTAACCTCTATTTTCTGACCCATTTGAGTAAAGAAAACTAGCTAAATGTAATATCCATTAAGAACCCAAAGAACGAATGTGTCGTACATAGGTCACACTTTGGAAAATTCTGCCCTACAGCTGAACTCAGTGGAACTATTGGGTCCTTGAAGGCAAGGAGGAGGGGTGATGCTGAAACCAAGACTCACATCCCTCTCCTGTTCCCCAAAGCTGCCTTCCAGGGACCTCCACGGCACCTTAGGGATCTACTGAGCACAGTTAGGAAACAATCAACATACTTTCTCTCATCTGATCCCCAGGAGGCAGGAGAAATATTATCATCTTTGTTTTGCAGGGAGGAACACTGAGGCTTAGAGTCTTCAGGATTAAATGGGCACACACAAACCAAGCATTGTGTGCAGAACCACTTTCAAATAAAATGCTCCTTTCACTGAGCCTTGCAGAGTTCCTTAAATGTGTAATGAATGCATAGAACCCCACCTGCTTCCTGTACGTGGGGCCAGCTAACAGGTAAGAATGAGGGAAATGAAGGGGAGGGCTGTCATGGAACATGTATAAAGGACCCATGAACAAAGCCAAAGGCAGGTAGGATTGAGGGTGGAAAGTGGGGCATGTGGGGTGGGGTAAAATGGTGGAAGGAAAATGGAGACAACTGTACTTGAACAAGAGTTAAAACAATTTTTCAAAAAAGAATCACAGCTGCCTTTCCTTCTATGCTAATAAAAATGGTGTGCCAATTGTAACTATGACCAGGCATTTTCAAGACCAGTGGCCACTCCTCAGATCCAAGAGGACACGCAGGCCTCAGGAAGTTGTATTCTTTTTTTTTTAGAGGGGAAGGGAAGGAGAGAGGGAGAGAAATATCAATGTATGGTTGCCTCTCGTGCGTCCCCTGCCAGGAACTGGCCTGCAACCCAGGCATGTGCCCTGACTGGGAATCAACCATGGTTGTTTGGTCCGAAGGCCGGCACTCAATCCACTGAGCTACACCAGCCAGGGCAGGAAGCTGTATTCTTCCTATGGTTTTGAATCAAAATCTGCAGGAATCAAATCCATTTCAGCATTCAGTGGCAGTGGCAGGTATTTCTGTTTCTCCTTGATACTTCACAGAGTTTAGTCTGATCTTTAAGATCAGGAATGAAGCCCTGGCCAAGTAGCGCAGTTGGTGAGAGCATTATCCTGACATAGCAAGTTTGTGGGTTCAATCCCCAGTCAGGGCATATTGCTAGGTTGTGGATTCAATCCCCCAATTGGGGTGCATATGGGAAGCAACTTATTGGTGTTCCTCTCTCACCCCCCCCCCACACACACATACCTCCCTCTCTCTCTAAAAATCAATAAGCATATCCTCGGGTGAGGATTTAAAAAAATCAACCAGAATACATAACTAAGTGAAACAATAAATCAATACCTCTGTCTCTCTAAAATCAATAAATAAAAGTTATTTTAAAAGATCAAGAATGGAATCAAGGAAAGGCAGAAGTGAGAATGCAGTTCTGAGGGGCTGGGATTGGAACAACAGTTCTCTCGTCACCGCCATTCTAACCATCACTAATCACCAGGAGAAGCTTTTAAAACACGTTTCAACACTTAGTCTAAGTGAGGGAAGGATGTTTAGTACATGTGGAAATATTTGTGATGACAGAAATTTGGGGATACCATTCCAAAGTGTCTAAGAAGACACAGAGAGGAGGGGCAATTTGTTCTAGAGGAAGGAAGGAAGGGAGAGGAGGCCAAACAGGTGGTTTGCACTGGTGTGACAGAGCCTGACACTCCCCTGTGGGTGCAAGCACAGCTCTGTGCAAACTGATGGCCAGGAAATCACACTGGAGAGGCCAGGGAACAGAGGAACAGAGCTGTGATTAAGTGGGTATAGCACAGCTAATGGATCTCAGCATTCCAGCCAGAACCCGGCCTCGCTGTTCTCCGTGTAGAATAACCTCCACTAGCACCTACTGAGTTCACAGTACAATTCTCTTTCATCCTTCCTTTCCTCTTCCCCTCCCTCTCCTTTTTTACTGCACAGCCTGTGGTTCATAATTAGGTATCTTTGTTAAATTACCACCTAGGATTCAACAAGGAGTACTAATGTACAGGTTTGATCTAGAGGTCAGAGAACTATTATAGACAATGACTCACCATCCACTTTCCACTTGGCCAAGCTCATTTTGATGGAACTTCACTCAGACCCAACTGAGCCGATCTCCCTGAACTTGGGTAATGGTTTAAGTGAAATCAAAACTACTTCGGTGCCTGCCTCAATGCTGCTTTTAGCATAAGAGTACTCTGCATGGCACATGCCCACTTCCACTCTAGTTTACACCAGTGCTTGGGCGTTAAAAGGTAACTCTGAAGAACATTCTCGCTACACGGTGTGTCCTTAGCTGAGGATGTGGATCCATCTGTGAATATCCCAAATGTGAAGGAGCAACCACTGTACCTCTCAAACAACATTATAAAGCCTGTCTGAATCACTCAGGGTATTTGGAGTCATCGTTAAGCACATTTAAAACCAACATTGTTTAAAATCTTAACATTTCTGTGTGGGATCAGTAGTTTATAAGAGAGATGTTCACAAATGAGTACATTTTGAGCTATTTAATGAAGCAGAATCTCATGTTCAGAGCTATGGAAAGATAAAAAAAGTTCAGTGTCCTAAAACTTATTGCAGTGGTTTTTAAACTATTATAAAGCTATTATAGTTTTTAGCTATAGTTCTAGCTATTATAGCTTTACATTTTAGGTTTTCCAATTGAAATTGTATATGAAACCACAGTACAGAAGTGAGCTGACTGCAGAGCTGCCCTGGTGTAATGGGATTCAGTGGGTGGGAAGGAGCTGAGGCTGAGCTCACCAGGCCTCTTCCTCATCCTTCATTCTCAAGTCATTGTCCCTGAACAGCAGGGCCCACAGAACTCAACTGCAAACTGCTGAGCTAGATCACTTCTCTCCCTTTACAATAGACTGCAAAGGACTCTGGGTTAAGCATGCATGGCCCTGGCCTTCATTCCTATCACTGACAATTATTAGCTTGATCCCCAGGAGAAAAACCCTTGAAATGGTCAGCATTTGTTTCTTCTGTTATAAATTGAGAAGGGAACAAAGTATGCACGCACATACACACACACACGCACTTTCACTTCAAAGATTTGTTTCAGGATCAAACTGGATTTAGCAATACCATTTTTAAAGCTCTAATATTTAGATAAATGTACAATATTGTTGACTGTACAGGTAATTTATAGCAAGTTTCAAAAGAAAATAGGAGAATGATCAGCCAGAGTATTATGATGTAAAGGAAGACAGAGGAAAGAAAAGCAATTCCGAGCTGGGCTATAACCTAGAGGCATATTTCACTTAGGGAGTCTTCACTAAATATCTGACTGACTAGAGGGGCCATCGTGATGAATGCGGAGCTCTGTTATGTGGTACAGACTTGGGAGGAAGCACCTTCAATGGCTCATTGCCTAAATCTTCTACACACATGAAACACACACACAAAGAAGCCATGTGAAATGGAGGAAAAATTAAAACCAAAGCAAGGAGCTCATGCCAGGTGCGAGGGTAACAGCTTAGCTACAGTCTCCTGGAATACCTTAATTCAGATCTCTTTTAGAAATGCTGTGCTCTTACTGGTAGGAAGCATCTACTTTAAGCCCAGGATGCCAGCCTGCTCACACCTGAATGGGAGAATTCCGTGTTAATATTGAAATCTCACTAGGCAGATACCTAAGTATCTTGCTGACTCGCCAATTCTTCCCTGTTCCCCCTTTTCACCTTCTTCTCCCCTTCAAATTCTGTTCAGATTCTCTCCAAAAAATTTGCCACAAACGCCTCAAAAGCAAAGGAAGTGCAGCCCAGCTGGGCCCTTGTTGGCTCAGGGCACTAAGAATGAGCACTTCTCTCTTCCTTAGAGAATTCAAGGTCACCAATTTACCCTCTTCTCCCACAGACTTGTGACCTTAAGGCTTTGGGAAAATTGAAAGTCTTATCTCTTTACCCCCTGCAGAAAGTAGAATATCAATGATCAATTTGGAGGGAACGTTAAGTGGAATAAAGTAGTTAGCAGTAGAGACTAAATATGAAAATAAGGCCAGAACTATCAGAAATTGCAAATAGAAATAGTTTTTTTTAATGCTGTCCCTAAATATTAGAAGGGTGAGCTCTATTAATCCAAGAATTCTGCAGTGATTGCTATTTTGTTTGCCTATTTGGTTTTCATCCTCTCCCACCACCACCCAGCAGAAATTAATTCACCTTTGCACCAGAGGCTCTCTTTGTATTGTGGGAAACTGCAAATACTCATTTCACATCTTCAAACAATGCCATAGACCAGTGTGCATGATATAGCTGTGTCTCTCTAATTATGTGACATCCATCAGGCAATATGACAGCCTAGAAATCCTATTTCATTCTCCACAGCACTCCAAAATATGTTTTGAAAGAAACTCCAGACACCCAATTCTCTAAACTTAAAACTGCAGAGTCATTCTGAGTCCCCTCCAACTATGCTCCTTACATCCTTTCGGTGGCCAAGAATCAAAGATTCTTCATCCATAAATATTCTAATACCCATCTTTCTCATAATCCCCACTTTCATAGTCCTCTCCAGGCTCACATTACTTCTTACCTGAATTACTGCAATTTCCTCCCAAAGGGTCCCCTGCCTTCACTCTCCCCGTCTCAGTCTGTGCTGTACACTCAGCCAAGTTAAAAGTTTCCTAAGCATAACCACGAGCATGTTGGTGCATCACTAAAAATGTCCTGTGGTCTCCCTCTGCTCACAGGAGGCTTAAATGATAAGACTGTAGATAATGATATTTGCTCAGTGCCTACCTCTTCAACTAGAATGTAAGGGACATGAGAGTGGTGACTGATTTTGAACTGTGCTGGGCACATAGTAGGGACAATACATATTTATTGAATGAATATGTAAATAAAAATGGGGTAAATGGATGGATGGAAGGATGAATGGAGAACAACTGGATGGATAAATAATGCCTCTTTAAATGGCACGCTTACAGGAGTAAATAGAATAATTTATATAAAAATGTCAAGCATGGCCCTGGCTGATGTAGCTCAGTGGATTGAGCACGGGCCTATGAAGCAAAGGTTCACTGGTTTGATTCCCAGTCAGGGCACATGCCTGGGTTGCAGGCCAGGTCCCCAGTGGGGGCGCATGAGAGGCAACCACACATTGATGTTTCTCTCCCTCTGTTTCTCCATCCCTTCCCCTCTCTCTAAAAATAAATAAATAAAATATTTTAAAAAATGTCAAGCATGGAATTTTCTTAAATTTTGGTCCTCTCCCCCATTTTCTCTATTACTCTCCTAGTACCACACCATCCCTATCTCCCAACCATGAAAGGCAAGACCAAACCATGGAAAGATCATGCTTTCCACACTGTGGGCAAGGGGAAAATGAATCAACTTTGAGTCTGGAGTTTAGGAGAGATGCCGTGGGTCGATAGGAACCAGCTCTGGTGATGAGATGGAACACACAACCGGCTACTTACAGATGTCGGATGGGCAGTCACAGGGGGACAGAAGAGCAGTGGTAAAAACAGCCTGGGTCTGCACCAGCGACGTAGAAGACATGAGTTTGAGGGACAGCTCTGAGGAGGAACAGGCAGGCTCACTGGAGAGTGAGATATGGAGCCTCTATCACCTGGCCCCAGCCTGTCAAACAGCCCACACCCAGGCTCGGCTGTCCTTTATGTCCTTTGTCTTTTAAAAAAATATTGATGGTAGAAATAATTGGGCTTTTGAGAGCTGAAAGCTAACAACAAGAAACACTCCATAGCAAGCTTCTACTGCCTTTAATCACTAATGTCCTAGTGGGTGTGTACCCTACAGAGAAGGCAGAAATGCCAAGGAGCAGAACTCCCTACAAGAAGAGTGTTTTATAAGGCACTTTTTTAAAAAGCCCATTTTGAGAAAGAAACCAGCTGTCTCTTAATTGCTATCTGCACTGTGGTTTCTCATGAGGGTTGAGGAAGGGAGCAGATTAAAGAAAAAGTTTTGAAGGCCACAGGCATGAATATCCAAATGATATGAATTTTAATATATACTTTAAAAAGGGCTAGGCGATGATGGAAAGATATGACTGCCTTCCTTTCATTTCTCTGTTAAATTAAAATTCCCTTAAAAGTACAGCAGCTACCTCTTTGAAAACATTGCAGGATTTTAAACTTTGGGAAAACTTACCTCTCTCAGTCACAAATTATACAAAAGCCTTCGGCTACAGGAAGCCCAGGCGCTAAGTATGGCAAAGGCTTAACACACGTCTCTGAAAGGTAGCTGACTTAGAATAAGCACCCTTCCACTTACGAGTGAAGCCACCTAGTTATCTAAATGAAACAGAAAGATGCATGAAGTACTCTCCTCACCCCAACTAGATAAACAGGCTGAGCTTCCAAGATGGTATTCATAGTCTATAATTTAAGAAATTTGAGATTATCAACTACAGCATTTCAAAAAAAAAAAAGTAGTTCCAAATAACATTATAAATCTCCTTCCCACTCTATCCTAGCTTCTGAAAAGAAGAGGCAACAGGAATGCATTTAAATAGAGTGTCAAAGAAATGAATCCACATTTTATTGCTACTATTCATCTTGGCTGGTAAATGGCCTCCACACCATTCTTCATTCATTAAAAATGGTTCATTTCCTTTGGCCTTTATTCATTGCCTAATATTCCTAATGAACTTAATGTAGCAAGTGATGTAATCAGACAAAAGAACTGTAGGAATGCTTTTCTGCTACTATAAGCAGATTTAAATCATATTTAATTAAGATTTTAGTGTTCACCAAAAGTCTTAGTTAACTATTCATCACCCACACTGCTGTTTATTCTTATTCTGAGCATTGTTCTTCCTCGCACTGAAGCAGGAGAAAATACTGTTTCCTGGGCTGAGTTCTCTTTGTTGAGCACAACGACCAACCAGGCAGGTACCTGACCAGTCCCAATGAAAGATCAGTCACTGCACGATGGGTATCCTAGACCCTCCATGGCCAAGGACTTCAGAAGCGCTGTCCAAGAGAGAGACGAGGGGTGACTGATCTAGAACCAGAGCTGCGGAGAGCCCAGCACAGCTGGGAGACTCGCGAGGCAGTGGCTTCTGGATAAAAATTGCTAAAAATAGATGGTGCATTTTGGTGAGGATGAGAGAATTCTATTTCCAAAGAGGCAAACTGAGAATACAAAATGGTGTGGAATAAGAAATCTGCAGCAAGAAAGTACCAGGGAATTCAAGAGGAGCCTCAGCTGGAGCACCTGCCTGGAAGGCACGTCAGGCTCTGTTCCGGACCCCAGAGGAGCAAGAGGCCTGCACGGTTTGTTTTGGTTTGGTTTTGCTTTCTGAGCAGAGCTGTACATGGTGGGAGAGGTATTTTGAGAAACATGATATGGTACTAAATAGTGCAGCTGGAAAAATCATGAGGATTTTGCAGTAGTCTGGTCAGAAGGCAATGAGGTCTTGGACCAAGGTGGTCACAATGAGGTACCAAGATGGGGCCTTTTGAAGAGATCCTGAGGGGAAGAATTGGTGATGAATGGACAGCCTTCCTGGAGAGGTAAAGGGAAGAGATGTCTCAAGATTGTTAGAAGAGTTTCAAACTGATTTCACTCTGACTCCCACCATGTCCATCCTTGCTTTCCATCTGCCAGGGGGAAGGTCCACACCACTGCTCCCGCACCTCATCTCAGAGGTGCTCAGCTGAATGTAACTCCCCCCCCCTCCCCCGCCCCGGCACTGAACTCACGCAGCGCATACGGCCATATGGCAGCCATCCTGCTCTGTCTTGGATGGTTTCTAAGCAGGTTTTCATATTCCCTTAAGCTCCTGGGGCAGCAAGCTCTCTGCAGCATGTCTGTGATCACTATGGCCCAGTGCCTGGCACACGCTGCACTGTGAGGGTCAGGTAAGTATTTATAGAAAGAGTCGTGAGAATCGAACACCACAGAGGTCCTCAAGCATTTCAGTGAGGGTCAATCCCTGGCTGAATGACTAAAATCTGTATAGTGACCCCAGATGATCATTCTCTGCCCAGAGCTGCTTTCTGATAAAGGTCACACAAGCTTAAACAAACAGACAAAAATCTCCATTTTATCTGAAATTTCCAAAGAAAGCTGAGAATCTCCGCCGCCAAGAATCTCTGTCTTCCTCATTGAGCTCCAACGTCAGACCAACAGACAGGTGTAACAAGGCTCCTCACAAGTCTCAAAACTGCACTATGTTGAGTGTCCTCACTGAGTCATTGATAAAAGTAAGTCCTCTTAGGGAGCAGGTCAAAGACCAAACCTCAGCCTGCATAAAGGACAGACTCACTAGGATTCTGTTTATGCTGTGGGCCCAGTAATATAACCTGTCCCATTTACAGAAATAATTTCATGTGGTGCTCACATATTAACAAGCTAATGGGAGCTCAATAAAACCTACATTCTTCTGACTTAGGCAAATAACACTTTAAGGCTCATTAAGGGACAACAGTAACGTCCCAAGGGCAGCGCAAGCATTTCGGTGCTGAGCTGTTGTCTCAACACTCTCTACATATCTGAGAAGCCAAGAGACCTCTAGACTCAGAAAACACCGTTTGTGTTCCTTCCAGCATAAACCTGAAAAAGAGAAATTCTGAACTGATACCAGAGAGGATCAGCATGAAAAATAAATAGCAAAAATTAGTGGCTTCCTGAACAAACCAAGTTTTCTTCTATAGTTTTATTATTACTCTATGTAAAGTCAAGTCATCTAATTAAATAGTAGTGGCTATATCTATGCCTGCAGGTAGGGCACATTTCAAAGCATAGCAAACTTAAACAAAATTATGAATCCTGTTGTATTTACCCATGTTTTGGATTGCATTCATCACTGCAGACAGTCTGGATTTGACCATCATAGGGGAACATGGTTCTAGAATATGGTTGCTGGAAAACTGCAAAGGGACTAGTCTCCTTCCTCAATGATGCCAAACCCTTGGAGGAAACGAATAAAGAAATAAGCCCCAAGGAGTTGATGAATGGGCATTCCTTCCTGAATGGTTCATACATCACACCTGCCCGTGTGACCATTATAGATTTTATTAACTTTAAAGCAATGCTATTCAAACAGGTATCAAAACATTTGAATGCAATGGAACTGTGGATGAAATATGATTGCTGCCTCTCAGTAGACTGAAACAAGCCGAGATCATTGAATTGCAAGGGAAACTGACTCAGCCTTCCGGTGCCATTTAAGGTTCTGTATTTTGCCTTCTAAAACTGCATTATTTGGTAGAATGCATGATGACACATTATTTGGTGTAACAATGTTCTAATGGTATGTTCAGAATCAGTTCCCCCACTATTGTGGTGCCCAATGGATTCTACTGATTGTATCCCCTCTACTCCAATTATATCTTCTGAGGCTTAGTATCAGTGAGGAAGCCCAAACTGGGCGCTTCCTGAGACAGCCCTGGTGTTTTGAGGGTGGGGTCAGAGGTGGGGACCAGTGAGACTCGGGCCCAGACTCTGCAAAGTGTCCAGGGCTGCAACATGGAACTATCTCAGAAAATATATTAAGTTCAAGAGCAACAAGTGTAGACTGCCAAACACAAGTGAAGGCGTTTAGAAAACATAGCAGAATCCTTCTTTTGCATTTTTCTTCAGGGCTATTTTTGTTTCTGAAAAGAAAATCATTTTCTTATTTTCTGAATTTAACTACCTTCTCCTTACATTCTCCTTCCCCCAGCCAAGCCTTCAAGTATCTGCTCATGAGACAGAAAGAGGCCCAGCAGTGCCGGTTCAGCAAGCTCGCCACCACATTGAGGGTGCGATGGTTGTTCATGTGAGCCGTGAACCAACCATCCCAAACAGGGTGGTTGCCTCGAAGTCATTCTCAGAAAGCCATTCCCCGAAGGCGAGAGTGCGTATGTGACTGTCTATAAGCTGGGGGAACAACAGGAAAGCAGTGACAAAGTCTAGCATGTAAACATGGAATGTCATAGTCATATTTGAATACAGTCACCCTATTTTACCATGTAAGTACCAAGGCCACATTCTGAATGTCCCCAGGATAGATCAATGACCTCAAGGAGGACACTGGGTTATTCTGACCCTTGATAAACTCTCTCCTCTTGCTTCTTTACTTCTGCAGCTGTAGTGGCTTGGTGGGTGGCAGAGTCATCTACCAGGGCTCTTCTTTCTACTCGAAATATGCCTCTCAGCCTCCCAAATTCCTGAGAGTTTCCACCCTCAGAACTTTCTTTGTTTAGTCAGTCCTCATGGACCCAAAGGCCCTCTCCTCTCCTTCCATTCTTCACACACATGACCTGTCCTAGAGGCCGCTCAGGGACCCCACCTCCAGCCTATCACACTGCCTTCCCATTCTGCTTACCTGAGCATTTGCCATTTTGCCTCTTAATCATTTACTACCTTTGTTGTTATTGCACATCTTCATGCAACTGCATATTGCATTTTTGATGAGATCTTGAGATGCTTGAGGGCAGCAAGCTGAAAACTCCTGGCCAGGTTTCAGTTCTTGGTAAAAGACCAAGCAAAGTCTGAAGATGCGCCAGGACCTGTGGCTCACCTTGCATCCTGTGCGGGATCCCACAAAACAACAGTGAAAGACCAGAGGGGGAGAAAACAGGCCAACTGGCAGGAGTGTGACTTCAGCGCAAGCTGAAGAGAGCCTTGGAAAGCCACTGGAGTTCCAGGGCAGGTTTCCAGAGAATCCCAATGCTAATGCATGCTTCCTGTGGACATAGTTAATTTAAGAGCACGTGTCTTGGAGGAAATGAACAAACCTCGGTGGTTTGTGTCTACAGCTGGGGAAGAAGTTAGAAAGTATCCACTTTGCTACACTTTGATGAGCTTAATAATTTTTCCCTCTCTTCCCTTCAATTAAACTTCAGGAAAGTCTTGGGTCTCTGTTCAAGAGAATCAGGAGAAGCAAATAACAGAGAAAAGTGGGGACTGGAGGAGTAATGAATATGAAATTTTTCCAATTTCACAATTTGGCCAGGACACTGCCACATTCCTGTTGGAGAGAAAGGGCCAAGAGACAGTCTTCAGTTCTGGCCCGACCTTCCCCCTTCAAAAGATACAAATCCAAAGAGTATCCTTAAGATACTTCAAATAAGCTGGGACTTTTCGTTATTTTAGTTTTGATATTCCTATTATACTCAAAAGATGATCCTAGTAGATCATATCAGACTAGGAAAGCTCAATTCAGGCACTTACAAAGATTTTTGCATTTATAATTGTGAAATCATGATTTACCTAAATACAACTGCAAGTGTAATCAGTCGGTACACGCTTCTTCACATATTTTAGTTTGGGGGGGTGTTTTATTGCCTCCATTTCACCATATGCAACATTAAGTATGAGGAGGAACAAAAAAAAACTGGAATTATTGTCTGGACAACGGGCCCCTTGTAGTACAGGCTTCTCTCCACTAGCTGAATGTTCTAGGAACCCATCTGTATCAGTGTACCAGCTGGTGTTGTTGTAAGAGGCTGCATTTGGCTTCAGTCAACACCATTTCATGATGGGTGATTTACAGCACACCTGCCTAAATCACACAAAGTGCTTAGCAGTTTTTGACCAAAAATGGCATGACCCCATGCCCCTTATTCACCCAGTCTTACCCTGAGTGACTTTTTTTTTGTTTCCTTGATTTAAAAAAAAAAAACTCCTCAAAGGGAAACGTTTTGCCCATGTTGAAGAGGTGAGACAAAAAATGGCAGAAGCACTAAAAAGCATCAAAAATTGATGAATTCAAAAACTGTTTTGAGCAGTGGAAAAAATTTCTCAATGGATGTATTGCATCAAATGGAGAGTACTTTAAAGGTGACTGAAGTTTAAACATGTAAGAATAAATACACACTTTTTAAGAAGTAAATTCTGTTTTTTGGGTCCCTCCTCATATGTCTAACTTTCAAGTAGAAAATAATTCTTTTTGTCAATGGAAATTTTGGGTAAAAATAATCACTAATATGAATCTTGCTGTTATAGGTTGTTAGTTTCAAATGAATATAAATGCTATTCTCTCACAAATTTCTTTTTAATTTGAGGCACAAATAGGCCTTTGTCCTCTCCTTCAAGGTTTGCCTTTAATATTCTCTGAAAGATAGATTACATTATTATCAGGAAAGTCTGCTGAAAATCATTGAATTTCTGGATCTAGAAGCTGAAGATATTTCTTATATGGCAAAGTATATCAATACTTGTCACTGACACAGAGATTGAATTTTTAAGGCATTTTTGGAGCAAAAGAAACAAAACAAATTTTACCTTGGCATTCATTTTAAAGCAAAACATCTAAATAAATCAGACCTGACTAAGAACATACCTGGGCTTTGGCCAGGTCTAATTACATGCAGAGTTGGCAAATGTACAGCCATAATCAACAGGCAGACAGCAGCACACCTCAACTCATCCCCCTGGGACATGCCCCAGGCAGGTGACTTTCAGACACACTGGAGACGAAGCCACAGTGGAGCCAGAGTTGTCCAACACGGAAGGTGGCCATCAGAGCATTTTTCTGATCATGGGCTTTCTATTCTCGATTCAGCCTTCCAAATAGCCATGTCTTTTAATGGTAGAATAGGAATGAAGATGACCACACACAGTGAGAGTAGAAGCACACGGTTTATGAAACGATGTTTACTGCCATATATGCATTTCATGGATTCATTTTGTGTGGAACTCACAGCAATCCTGCAGAGTTGCTATGTCATTCATTTCACAGATGAGAAAACTGAGACCTAGAAAAATTAAGCCACTTTCCCAAGATTATGAGAATAGTCCATGTATCAGAAGAAGTATTTCAACCAGTAAGTGAAGAAAAGCTCATAAAAAGGGGGTAAGCATCTAATGGGATTCTGCGGAATACTTAGATGCCATTCACTATAACTTGTTTCTTTTATTCAAGTTTGAATATCAGGAGACTCGAGGTGCTAGTCTCCTATCCTCGAGTTCAGATGCATAAAAAATGTAGTTTTCTTTCTTTTTATAAAACTCAGCAGTAACAACAATAGCAAATGCTTATAAAGCTCTTATTTTGTGCCAGGAGGCATTCTTAACACATTACTATTATGCCCATTTTACAAGGGAGGAAACTGAGGTACAGGGAAGCTAATTTGCCCACTGTGGTGTGGCTAGTAAGTGGGGAACTGGGGATTTTGAGGGGAAATAATCAGGCCTCAAAGTCTGTTTTTTTCCCAGCCACCACACATCAATATAACCCCTTGGATCCAACTTCCTTAAACGTCTGTGTTCAGTGTATTTCTCCTCATCTTGGTGGGGACACAGGACACCTGGGGAGGCCCTCTGGGGCTTTTTAACACTTCCATACTACCCTGGGGTGCACGGAAGTCATCAAGCCCCCTTGTACCTTACATACAGACATTCTGGGAGGTTGCCTCAGGCCCACCTTAAGGACATTATCTTAAAGCCATCGTTCCTTGGGGCTGTGCTGCTCCCTGAGTTTTCCCTAAAGAATGAGATATGTCCCAAATCAATCCAAGGACCTTCTGTGGCCCCAGCCCCAATTCTGAGCCTCGGTGTGAGAAGGGCGCAGAGCCCCTTCTCAGGGACATATCAGCATCTCATCTTTTCTTTGTTTCCTCCCACACCCAGAAGGATTTTAATTTCAGGCGTTGCTCTTCATTGAATTTAATATCCAAGTTCAAATCTGTATCAGATGGTGGTCCAAATAGGAAGCCAAAACTTGAAATTTTCTCTGCCTTCATGAACATTTCAGCAAAGGCAGGTAAGTCTCTGCAACCATCCCATTTATTAAGCTACAGAATTACCACGGGACCTGGCATGGCACCATGCTGTCCCCTACTCATCTCCTGGACACCTCGGAATCTGGGACAGAACTTTGACGTGACTCCTGCCTCTGCAGGAAACTGAAAAAAACAAAGAAATTTATAGGAAGGAACCAAGCCCCTCAAATGCACTCCAACTTTGAAGTGTTTTCCACGAAGAAGGAGCAATATTGCATTTCCACCTCAAGCCAAGAGCAGGCTAAAAGACTGGAAATATGCACCGGGAATATACATGACATTATTTTTCTTTTGAAGAATATTTTTAAAAATATTTGAACTAAAAAAATCTTTAGATTTCAAGGACTCCTTTGAGGAATCCTCTACCATCAGTGCGTGCTTTCATTTACAGGTATCCCCATCCCTTGTAGCAATCTGTCTCCTTTGACCCAAAGCAATAATGGAATTCTTGAAGTATTACATTTACCCATTAGAAATTAGCCAGACAAGGATCTACAGTTTGAGACCAAAGTTATTCCTATAACTAAATCCCCAGCAAGAGTTAAACAGTTAAAAGAACTTTAACATACTGCATAATACAACAACTTATAATAGAAGTTTTTCTAAAATGTGATTTAGGGTTTTATTTTCTCATCTTGATTTATGACTCTTAGATATGCAATGTTTTATACATAGAAGCCTTCTTGAACGTGTCACTTTATCCTAGCCTCAGGCTAATGAACTGATATTTCATTCCTTAGAGCCACAGAGATAAGCAGACCACTTACATATATGCTTTAAAAAAAATCACTAAACATCTGAATCTTAGAATCCCCATTCTGGCAACAGTGGGAAAATCACTTTCCCCCATGAACTTTAGTGTCCTCCTTTGTAAAATTACCCATTAAAAGCACTCAAAATTCTCACAGAATGACTGTAGGTAAAATAAAATATAGATACCGAGTTCTTAGCATAGCGTCTAGCACATATTATGGCTCCTGAAATGGAGAACTAATACACATACACGCACACAGGTACATAGTTCATATGGAATAGTGACACAAAGAAAATTAAATCTACTATTTTTTTCTGATGTAGCCACCTCAGGATCTCCCTTGTAGGCCAATGGAGAAGCCAAGCTTAAAAGTCCACTGCAACAGGCCCTGGCCAGGGGACTCAGCTGGTTAGAGTGTCATCCCAATACGCTAGGGTGGGGGTTCCATCTCTGGTCAGGACACATACAGGAAGCAACCAGTGAACGCATGGACAGGTGGAGCAGAGGATAGATGTTTCTCTCTTCCCCCTTCCTCTCTCTCTCTAAACTCAGTAAAAAGTAGATTCAACTATATACATTCAATCAGACACACCGCAGAGGCTTCTGGGCTGCCACGGTGATGACGGTGATACCAGCACTATCCAAGCTCTTACCTGTACCCTGTGATGGAATGACCGAAATTTGGCTTGTTTCACAAATGAGGAAACCGAGGCTTCGAGTGTTCAGAGAACTTGCCATCTTCACATAGATGGTATGCGGTACAGTCAGGATTGGAACCCAGGCAGTTCGTGCTCTCCACTTTCACGAAACAAAATGTTGCTTCTAACCTGCCAAGAGTCTAGTGCTCTGGGTGGTACAGGCGCCAGGTGACTGAAATGAAAGCAGACAGTCTGCCCTGCTACTGACTCTGAGGAGGGAGGCTGTCATGGGCTCCCCTCAGTAAGTCTGACGTGACTTCCCCCCAGCCCCATAGGGTTGTCTGGAGAAGTGACTCGGGTGCCTACGTGTTCAGTGTAACAGAATACAACATGCTTTCAGCACACGGAAAGGGCTGAACCTGAACCTGAACCAGCTTCAAACACAACTTAAGAGTGTCTGGCATCGTTGCATGCTCCTCATTTCCCACTCACCACTACTCATCCCAAAGCACTTTCTGGTGGGCACCCACTGCTTTTTACTTTTGACATGGTTTTGGTTAAAGAACTACTTTCAAAAGTATTAAAAAGAATGAATATCCACAAAGGTACCTTAAACATCCTTACTATCACAGGTAGGGAAAAGGACATTAACAACCATTTACTTATTTACTTGTTGAATTATTAACATTCTTAAACCAAGAAAAGTAGAAAGACTCTATACACATGCAATTTGCAGCTTCCATTTAGCGAGGCCCTACTATGTGTCAAAGTTATTTTTATTTCTCACAGCCACTTTGTGAGTTAAATACTGTCACTTTCCCTTTCACAGACAAAGGATACTGAGGTTCCAGAATACTGAGTAACTCATGCAAGGCCATAAAGTTTATTCAGAACCAGAGGTGAGGCTTGAACTCAGTTCTATCTAAATTCAAGGCCTTCACAGTGCCTTCCTATCACATCAAGCTGCTTCAGTGAGATGCTAGAAAATTAGGACAGTGAGCAAGCTTGACACAAATGAGGATTTGAATGAAAACAGGAAATACGACTCTCATGCTGGGACCCTGCAGGTTTCTGAGCACATTACTCCAAGACGCGCTGCTCACACTTAGGACATGAGTGAGGACCCAGAGTTTCAAGCCCCGACTGGGAGCAGGGGCCAGTGCTGGGCTTGATTTTCCTGGGGAATCAGGGTCTTGAGTTTTGGAAGACAGACAGCTCACATTGGAAAAATAAGCAGGTTCTGGGAGACACGAAACCCCACACACCACACCGAGCCTGGAGTGCATAGTCAGGAAAAGTAGACACAGGCTTGCACCTGCCGTGCCGCCCCCCCTGCCCCCCCGTAGCTTCCCCCTCCAGGCAGCAATATCCAATCTGTGTTCCATTTTATGGGTGCTCATCCTGTGAACTTGGGGTTGAAAAGAGTATCTGCTATCTTCTAGATTAAACAGAGCCTTAAATGCAGCA
Organism: Sturnira hondurensis; assembly: GCF_014824575.4. Classification (NCBI taxonomy): domain Eukaryota; kingdom Metazoa; phylum Chordata; class Mammalia; order Chiroptera; family Phyllostomidae; genus Sturnira; species Sturnira hondurensis. The sequence continues at coordinate 5,404,994 of NW_028088227.1, read as the reverse complement.
TGTGGACAGAGGTACTTCTTTTAGGAGCAGCCTGGATTATTCCTCTGCTTCCATCTATTTACTGCCTTTAATTGCACTTCATCTTCTTCTTCCCATCTCAGCAGAGGGAGGAGGGGAGGGACGTGGAAAAGCACACACTGCTGTTGGTGAGCAGGCATACCACCAGGCCTGGACTGCCAGGGGACGACAGCAAAGGGATTACGTTTCTGTCAGCTGTATCTGTGAGTCGAGCTCACTGGTGCACATCTTCTGAGCACGCCCCGCTCCTCACAGTGCACTGACNAGACATGAAACCCCACACACCACACCGAGCCTGGAGTGCACAGTCAGGGAAAGTAGACACAGGCTTGCACCTGCTGTGCCGCGCCCCCTGCCCCCCCGTAGCTTCCCCCTCCAGGCAGCAATATCCGATCTGTGTTCCATTTTATGGGTGCTCATCCTGTGAACTTGGGGTTGAAAAGAGTATCTGCTATCTTCTAGATTAAACAGAGCCTTAAATGCAGCATGTGGACAGAGGTACTTCTTTTAGGAGCAGCCTGGATTATTCCTCTGCTTCCATCTATTTACTGCCTTTAATTGCACTTCATCTTCTTCTTCCCATCTCAGCAGAGGGAGGAGGGGAGGGACGTGGAAAAGCACACACTGCTGTTGGTGAGCAGGCATACCACCAGGCCTGGACTGCCAGGGGACGACAGCAAAGGGATTACGTTTCTGTCAGCTGTATCTGTGAGTCGAGCTCACTGGTGCACATCTTCTGAGCACGCCCCGCTCCTCACAGTGCACTGACTAGTGGCCACACACCCCTCTCAAGTTCTGCAGACTAAGGTGTCATTCTCAATCCAGATGCATTTCTTAAAGTGCACGCTGGCCGAGTTGTCACAGATCAGTGGAAGGGTAACTTGCAAATGTGACAGGGCGTAGAAGACAGAAAGGATGATTTGTAAAGAACGATGTGGAAAATCAAGGGTTGATTATGGAAAAACAGGGAGCAGAATGATAAACGAGTGCCATCAGCCCTTTTTACTTTTAATGTTGAAGGGAGAAGATGGACTTCCATCAACACCCCCATCAGTGATTAATTCTTCTCTCCCTTCTCAAAACAAAACTAGCTTGCTAAATGAAGTGACAGAAAAAAACAAGCACAATAACAACAATAAAAATCCCAGCCTTCCTTCCCCATCTCTCTGAGGACAGTTTCCAAACAGAGGCCCCCTGTAAGTCCCATTTTCATGAACCGATAAAAATTCTGTGATAATTAACAAAACCCACCTGCATTAATACGTAGAAACTGCTACAAACCCAAATTAAAATGAATGTCCCGACTCTAAATGCACTATTCCGGGATATTCTTCATCATAGGACAGATCTAATCTTTACTACAGCTTAAGTAGGTTTTACTCAAGATTTTGGAGTAACAAGGTTTTGTTTTGTTTTGTTTTTTAATAAAATGATGACCTGATTTAAGACATCCTAAGGTAGGTTGTCCTCATCTTAAAAAGAACCATGTTCCAAAAAGTGTCTGTGCAATAATATTTTCTCTCAGAAATGTGGCATAGATGTGGGTAGGACGCAACAGCTGCGCAGTACTAGTAATCAAGCAAATCCCAGGCCATTAAGATAGAAAATATATTTTTTATTCTATTTAAAACAAGGAGTTTAAGGAAATAGACAGAGTATTTGTTTTGAGATTGTCATCGGTTACAATTCCTCCTCCCCTCATTCATCCCAGACTCACCAGCTTTCTTGATGGTCTTCGAAGACTCCATGCTTGTTCTTGCCACTGGGTCTTAATGCTTGCTGCCCCATCATTCAAGAACACATTTCCAAGAGATTTCTCAATGTCTACATCCTCCTGATTTTCAAGGCCTCGTGGCCTTCCCTCTGAGTATCTGAGAGATGCCCCCTACTCCAGTCAGCATCTGTATGACCATCCTGAGTCACTGTCTTCATTATCTGTATGAATGATCATATTATTTACTTTCACTTGACTCACTTGTTTACTATCTGTCTCCTCCATTCATACATCAATCATGTGCAAAAAAAGATGTTGTCTTCTTTATAGTAGTGATTATTCAATTCTTATTTTTGTTTTACTGCTGATAGAACCCTGAAGGGATTATTGTGTCGATAGATGCTTTCCAAAGATTCTTTATTTTATTTTTTTATGATTTTCTTATTTACTCTAATATGATTTCTAAATTTCTCTAATTCTTTAATTCCAAACTGATGACTATCCATTCAATAAAAGAGAACCAGGCTGAGGACCATTCTCTTGACACTTACTGATCAACACTAAAATGACTTGTCTCCTCAGAAACAGAATAGCAATGGTCAAGGATGGAAAGAGAGAGGTAGAGAAAAGTAAAACTGTCTGTGCACGTAACAAAAAAGAGCACAACGTTGTCTCAACGAATCTCACATCTAGTAAAAGGCATTAACATGGAGATCAGTGGGTGGAAGCAGAATCCCTCACAAGGAGGGCTCTGCAAATGATAAACCGAAATACTGCCACCGGCCTCCAAGGAGCACCACTGATGAAGTGCACAGTTGCCATTCGAAATGCACCCTAGCCCTGGTCAGGTGGTTCAGTTGGTTGGAGCATCGTCCCATTCGCCAAAAGTTTGCGGGTTCAATCTTCGGTCAGGACACACATCTAGTGATGTTTTGCTCTCATATCCACGTATCTCTCTCTTTCTATCATCCTCTCTCTATATAATCAATAAACATAATCTCAGATAAGAATTAAAATGCATTTTATATGAATACATATAAAATATGGGAAAACTATGCTAAAGAGAAGCCAAGTTTTGGATCCAGTTTTGAACCGAAGCTTGTCTAGGATTGTTTTCTCCCTGTGACATTTCTCCAGAAAGAACACACATTAGCTAGATGTTTCTACACAGAAACAGGAACATCAACATTTACAAAACAAATTAGGAGCAAATTTGAGTAGCTATTGTTAAAAAAAACTTCTGCTTAATAAAAGTGGTGTAAAATACAGTAACGACTAGTTATCCCAGGGTCTGTAATAATGGTTTTGATTACTGACAGAAAGAGTTTGTGCTGTAGCTGCGCTCCCTAACTGTCTTTGGTAATAATTGTCAGAGTCGGAGATTTGGAAATAAGTGGATTCTGTTAGTCAGTTCCAGGCACCACATCCCTGTCCTTTTCTATTGCCATGACAAGTGAAGAAATAAAACAGCTAAACAGAATCCACAGTAGGGAAAAGAAAAGCTCTACTAGAGAATTTCTCTGTGTTAACTCACTGCTTCCAGCATCAGAGGCCAGTCGGATTTTGATGCCCTGTGTCCTACCCATGGCTGGTATGCTGCCCTCTTATCGATGGAGCCTGAATGGGTCAATGAAGAAGAAGGGAGTGACTTCTCTCCCCTCTCTCTGTGCACAGGGATTTCAGTATCTGGTGTAAGAGTCAGAAGCGAGCAGGTGATAGATCAAACCTAAAAAAGTAGCTATGGGCATTTTACTCGATCTCCTCTAAATCTAAAAATGTGTGCTTAGAAATGAAGCTCCCTGGATTCCAGTGTTCTGAGCCCTGTTTTATTTTTCCTGTTTACTTACTTGTGTATCATTCATTCTCGTGCTTCACCCAGCAAAATAAGTGCAACTCAAGCTCTTTCAAAGAAACCAGGACCTAAGCGAATGCATCATTTTGACAGTGGAAAATGACGAAACATCTTTCAGAATCTCTCCGTACTTGGCTGATAAATGAGCCACATCAACTACAAATTCTGATACCGAGCAAAGACTAGTGAAAACAAGTGAGCCCATTCAAAATACAGCAAGGAAGACAGCCAGGGTGTTTGACGATTAGATAAGAAAAAGATTGGTTTTTGTTGATTTGTAAACAACGAGTGAAATGGAAAATGAGTTACACTGTAACTTAAAGCTCTCCGGTAATTACTTATTTACCAAAGCACCACTACAAAACAATGATTATACAGCCTTTATTTCTAAATTAATTTCTACTCGCTTGTTTTTTTCTAAAATAGGCAGTATGAAAAATTTCCATTCACAGGAATTAACAAAACATTCGTATAATGCACATAAAACCAATTCAAGCTACCCCCTTTTGCTCTTAACATTTTATTTTTGCCTGAAAGAATCTTTAAAATAACTTGTAATGATTTTTATATAATTAGAGTGAGGTCTTAAAATATAAACATAAATATGATAGTACAGATGAGTTTTTAAAGTTTAATTATAAAATTGATAAAATAATCAGAAATCTCAGTAATAACCCCTGTAATTTGACAGGGAATGACTCACTGGAAGCATAATTTTTGCAATCACAGGGCTTTGGGGATAAAAATACATCGATGAGGCAGGCACTGACATTTCTAATCAGTATCATATTCCGCCTGCTTTCCTGGGCATTTCAAAAAAATAGACGAGGCAATGACCAGTTCTGGAGTAAGGAACATGAGTAAAATAAAGATGGCATTTCAGGACCAAGGTGGCGTGGGGCCTCTGTGGGACTCCCCTGGCCCACTTCTTCTGCCGGTGGAACGCGAAAGCCTAGGCTTTCAAGACTGTGGCGTCACCATGTTGAATTGGCCTGCTGGAAAAAGCTGCCCGGGGAGACTCCAGGACAGGCAGGCCTTTTTTTTTTTTTAATAAGGGAGAAATAAGCTTCTATCATTAATCCTTCAAGATTCCATGTGTTTGTTATTGCAGTACAACCTCTTCTCTCCTTTATAACTGCTGTTGTGCATTAACAGCTCTGCTCTCCATTTATTTTCAGACTCAGGGCCCACCTTTGTGAGCTATCCAGATTCCTAAAAGTTGCAGATAAAACAATTCAAGTAAACTGAATAAAAATGTTCTATTTGTCTGTCATATCTGAGATGCTTTCTCCTGATTTCTGATACAGCTTCAGTTTGTAATAACAAATAAATCCTAGGATTTTATCTTACTCCATGGAAGATATTTCACTGCAGTTTTTTTTTAGAATATGAATTCTTTATTGAGTCAAATGGCGATAAACAGATAATGTAGAATGATAAGACTTACTGGGTCTAAAAGACCAGAAAATTATTAAGGAAAAAAAAAAAGAAAAGACAAATCTAAGAAAACACAGGTAATTTCTCCCTTAAAAGTTGAAAGGTGCACGGTAAGCTTGAAGTCCTGGACACCTGGAGATGGAGAAGGACTCGGGGTGATCAAGCACCCCATCTTGAGCTGCAGATGAAGACATGCAGGCTCAGGTTAATTACACGGCCTCTTCAGTTTCCCAGTTAAGTTCCTCCTGAGGAAAGGGATTTGCTTTCACACTGTCAAACAGCATCTGCCCAGCCCCCCTTGTTTGAATGAGTCACCAGTAACTAATATTTACATATGTAGTCTGGGACGTCGTATGAGTCCGTGGGGCCCTAAACTGTGTTATCTCTGACTTGATCTTAGTTTTTCTCAAATACTTCTAATCATTTTTCCTCTTCTGGTTTCACTACTTCCTTTTGTCTTGTCATACTTTAGTTTCCTTATTAACCTACTTTAAATGTTTCCTATAATAAGGTAGTTATAAATAAAGTAACACATAAAACTAAATAATTTCAAAGGCCCCTTCCAATTCTGACATTTCTTTTTAGGAAATAAGGGAGCTAAATATCTTATGTATTACATTTAACTGTAATTTATTCGCTCAATTATCTGAGCCGCCTCGAAGCAAGCAGTCAATCAGCGAGTGTTTTGTCCTGTACGAGGGCACCCCGTGGGCCTGACATTCCAAATCCCACATATCCACTCATCAGACTTTTTCTAGAAGGCGTTACTTTCATCCAAGATACATCCCTTACTGTTATATCAAAAAATAGTCAATAATGAATGAATGAGACGAATCTAGAGACAGATTCTCTGGGTTCCAAATGAGCTCTGCCATTGACAAAATCCTTGACCTTGAGCAAATTGCTTCAACTTTGTAAGCATCAGTTTCCTCATGTGTCAAAGGAACATAATGACAGAGTATCCCTATTTGAGAAGCATCGGTATTAAACGAGATAATAGACAAACTATTTAGAATGGTGCCTGGCACTGCTCAATAAATGTTAGCATTTTTTTGTTGGTAGATGATTATGAGGCACCATGAAAAGATGAAAGGAGTAAATGACACCAAAATTAATAGCTTCTTCCAATAGGAAAAACCTACAGGCATTTCTCCAACTGCTCACCAGTAGCTGTCAACTTTTGCAGCCCTTGTTATCAACTGAGCATGAAAGACCTGGGAGCAAATACCAGATTTGAAACTAACTCTTGTCTTCCCTACCAGCCCCCTTCAGCTTAACAGACAGACTGGTATCCAATTGCCTGTTGTTGCTGAGCCAAAACATAAAAGGCACCTAGTCACTAAGGCTTGGAGGCTTGAGGTTCGGAACTATTGGTAGGGGCCAGGGGGCACTGTCCCTTGGTGATAGCTGTCATGATATAGAGCCCCCCTGCCAGAGAACAATGTTGCCCTCCTAACACAGGTCAGATGCAAACTTCTGAGTATCGGAGATGATAGGTGAACTAGGCTCAAATGGCTGATGAACTGCAAAACCCCACCAGAGAAAATGGGAGGGTTAACAGGTGCCTAAGAGTCCAGGGTGACCTGACAATCATGGCCAGGTGCCTTCCCTAAACTCTGACTCAGGAAACCTATGCAAGGTGTGCATATGGCCACAATGTATGATCTATCCACCTCAGGGTCACCACTGAGGAATAAATACAAATAAATTCCCTGCAACAACAACAAAAATCCTTTTCTTCCAGGAAAAACATTTCAATGGTATAAACCATACCGTACACAACCTCCAATGAAGACGTGTCCATACGGAACGCGAATCTAAGGGGACAATGCATTTTTCCATTTGGGGCCTGAATCACTGCATCCTCACACCATTATTTCAGCTGAGGGTACCCTGCATTAACTCCTTCACCCCTCTGCCCTCACCCGAGGCTGAGCACCTACCTAGGTGCTCAGTAAAAACCTGTAGATGAATTGAATGGGGCTGGGAAGGATACTGTTTCTTCTGGCTAAATGAGTTTTCACACCACAGACTGGCAAAGCTTACTGAGTCTGAAAGCGCAGAAAATTCAAAAGAAAAACAATGAAGGAAACTACATGTAATTTTAAGAGTTCTGGAAAAGGGGATATATTGTTGTTTACAACAGAAAAAATATTCTACTGTTTTTCCTAATAGGTGTATGTTTATAACATCACGAGTGGTAACCCACATAGTTAAACATATTTCTAACATTAGAACGAAAAAAGTGTCTACCAATATAGGATGAAGTTTCTAGTCGACACAGTATTGTTAGACTAGGCAAGCTTAGATGGGCACTTCTGACAGTCTGGGCTGAGCAATTTTGGTTGTGGCGTATCCCCCACACTCAAGGCTATTCGGCAGCATCCCTGGTCTTGGACCACTAGATTCCAGGAGAACCCTCCCCTCAGTTTTCAAAACCAAAAATGCTTCCAGACACTGTTAAATATCCTCGGGGGGGTGGGGGGGGCAAAATCGCCCTAGGTCTAAAATATAATTCCATCACACATAGCAAAGAAGAGCAAGAAGTGGAGTGTGTGTGTGTGTGTGTGTGTGTGAATGCATGTCACTCAAATAAACCACGAGAACAAGTCGCACAATTGAAAGTCAGGTCAGAAGCAAGGCTGCTAGCCACAGTGCACCTACTGCACCACAGAACAGTAAGGCTTTGCGCTCTTTCCTTCAAGAGGGCAGGCGTGATTGTCCTCTGTGCTGCCCTCACAGTCCCCAAGGGCAGACAAACTGGCCGAACATGTACACTTCCCCACAAGTGAGCACTGTCACCACACCAAGGGACAAGCTGGTTCTCTTGCACTCTGCTTTCCCCCTTTTTGAAACAATTTACTAAACCTCTCAGAACTTTACTACCTATGAATCGGGGCTAACATCCCTCCCAAGGTCATTGTGAGGTTAAAACGTAACAACGTAACAGGGGCTGATACAAAAGCATTTGATAAATGCTTATAAAATCTGAGGGGGAGAAATGGTAATAGAAAAAATACAATAAAAAGTAAAATTACTTCCAATTTTATGATTAAGAATAAAGGAGTATGTAAATCCAAAAGAAAAGAAAAGACACAAAGAACAACATAATAAAAGCATATATTCATTGGCAAAGCAACTTTGAAGCTGTGCCCAAGAAAAGGCCGGGAGGCACTGTGCCGCCAGAGAGAGAGGCGGCCTCTTGGGTGGAAAGACACCAGGGACTCACGTCTCAGCACAGCGGACGGGGGCTCTGCGGCGCCGAGTCACGCTCACGCGGTTGCGATTCACCTCTCAGGGACAGGGGTCCGTGGGTTAATTCTGGCTCAGCCACCATTCATCTCCTGTTCAATTGGCCTGAATTTATCCTCATAGCTTAGTGAAGAGCAGCAAGCAAAAAGCCTTGTTATACCAGAGAGAGACATTCATTACATTTACGTGGAATTGTTACAAAAACATGCTCCCAGTTGAGAAATGCTCGCAAAGTTTGGCTCTCACGCATCTGAAGAGTGAACAATGATGTAGTGACCCACCGTGATCCCAGTCACAAAGAAACAGCTGAAGACCAGGCTCCAGGGGAATGCTCCTGGGGCTGTAGCCCCAAGTCTGGGTCTATTTCAAACCCCTCGGGTGACCTTGGGGAAGTCACTTCTTACCTATTCATTTACTCCAGGTGATTAATGCGCGCAGTCTCCCTCAGGAAGGGTGTTGCAGGGTCAGAAAATAAGACGACGTCTCTTTAACCTCCTTCCTCGTGCAGTCTGCTCCAAGCACACTGGCCGCCTAGCCTGTCCTGAACACACTGGGCCCCAGGGCCTTTGCACCTGCTACTCCCTTTGCCTTGCCTGATGCTCCTTCTCCCAGAGGTCTGCTTAAAAAGCCATTCCAGGGACACCTTTGGAGCTACCCGAGGGTAAATGTCAGCCTTGTGATACCTTCTATGCTTAGTCTGACTCCTTCCCAGCTCACCTTCCCCGTAGGATTTTCACCACATGACACTGTAGATGCTCTACCTCTCTATTTTTACCATCTGTTTTCCACACTAAAAAAGAGACACCCCAACAGTAGGAACTTCTGTCCATTTGTTCAGCTTTTGCCTAAAAGAGTGACTGATACAAAGTAGGTCTTAAAATCTGCTTCAAAATATATATGAATGTGAGTCTAATGGCATTGAACAGGAAAAAAATTGTAACTTCCTCCAACTTCAAACTCTCCTTTGGCTATGAATTCTGCTGAGAAATAATGTGGAAAGCTGGAGTTCAAGAATTTTCTTCCAGTGCGGGCAGTTTGAGATTTGGTTAGAGGCAGGAAATTGTTTTGTTAGCAGAAATGGCCAAGGTCCAGCAACATGGTCAAGTTCTATGTCTTCAGTCACAAGAAAAGTGATGCCTGAAATAAGAATGTGCCGGTTTTTTCCTCTAAACTCTACGAACTCCACATGAATCTACTTGTTTCTATGCAGCAATCAGCATTTATAGTTATCGTCTTCACACAAGAATTGGGCTCTGTCTTTAACTCTAGTTCTCATTTTATATTCACAGCAGGTTTCTATTATTACCCCCATTTACAGATTGAAAAACTGATGTTAAAATTTTTTAAAAACCCACCTCTCTAAAGGAATTCCCCAAGGATAGAGCATTGTAAGTATGTTTTCAATTTATTTTCACTTGAGTAAATCCTACTCCTCTGTTAACAGGCTTAGGAGTTTTTCCAATAAATCTCTGTTCTGCCACCTTCTCGCCCTCTGGCTTAACGCTACTTCCCTCCCCTGGGAGAGCCTTCGGTCTGCTCCTCCAGGTGGAAGTGATGGTAACACCAACACCTACAGCTTTGCAGACTCCTGAGGTAGCCCCTGGTCTCTCCTGACCTTTCAGCCAACTCTGGCCACTCCCTCGAGTCCACCCTCCCTGCAGGAGACCCGACAGCCCAGGGCCAGCCCTGCTCTGTTTGGACAGCCCACAGAGTGCCAGTCAAACCCTGATTTCAATGGGAAAGGAAAAACAAACAAAAAAATCAAAAGAAGAAAGACCCATTAAAATATCCGAATTTGAAAGGAAATGCCAAAAACATCAGAAAGACAGTAATCGTTTTAGCATTACATGGAAAGAAAAATAGAGAATTTATTTCAGGGCAATGGAAAAAATAGATTTCCCCCCCTCTTTTGAATGAGGCTGCCACGTGGTCTCTCTTCCTCTCTCAATGGAAATTTGAAATGGGGAAAGTTTCCCGAATAAATTTAGATCAGTCATGAGTTCATACAGTTTTGACATCATAACTCTTGTCATGTTACCATGCCAACAGGCAGTGAGGAGCTAACAGCTTTTCGAAGATATGGAAATTTCAGGCTTAGGTGCCATTCAGTTCTCCCTGGGGTGAACATGACCAATACCGCCCACCGTAAACAGCGAGGGCTGCCAGGGCCCCCTCTCACCCACTCTCCCCTGTATTTGCCAGTGAGCACTGGAAATACGTGATCTATTTCGGAAACAAAACCTGCACATCCACTTCCCTAAGTGGAGGCCCTGCATGGAATAAAAAGTTACGTGAATCTTGACGGCTGCTCTTGAAATAAACCACCAAGCTCCCGAGACACCCCCAGCTCCTGCTCCACGTGCAACATAACCCCAGCGTATCTAATGTTTACTCCTTCGTTTGCACCCAGCGATAAGGATGCACACATGTTTGAGTCGTGTTTCCTCAACTGTGAAAGCATGCAAGTTACAGTGACTAAAATAAAGGGGCGCCTGTGGCGGAAGTTGGAATGGAGGGTGCTGTGGCCTCTGTGGCTCCTAAACACATCCGCTCATCCCTGTTTCTCATCAGCAGGATTGGGTTTGTTTGGGGGTTTTGGTTTCTTTTCCAAATTCTGGGATATCAGGTACTGTTATAGAGTAAAAGCAGATACTGTATCTTCTCTGTCTCAGGTACAGTGCCCGATCGAAGGTAATAAAACTTATACTGTGTGGATTCCTTTATAATAGCAAAAAAAATGATAAAAAATACTTTGCTGTCTTTGTGCGGTAGTCTCCTAATTGTAACCATCACTGTGATCCCTGCCTGCTAGCAGGCATGTTATTGTGTCATTCCCCTGAATCTGGCCAGGCCTGAGACTTGCTCTGACCTCAGAATGCTACGGAGGTCACGCTGTGCCAACTGGGAGCCCGTGCTTCAAGAAGTCTGGGCCTCTCCCGCCTGTGTGCTGTAGGAAGCCCAGCCCGGTCCTGAAGAGAGGCCACATGGAGAAGCAGCGAGGCCCCCAAACAACAGCCCTGGGTGAGAACAAAGCCAGTGGCCACGGCCAGTTAGTCAGCCGTGGAGGCGAGACCATGCTGGAGGCCACCTCCGGGCCCAGCAGAGCCACCCTGCTGACAGACCGGCGAGCGCTCCCTGCCAAATGCGGTCCAAACTCCAGAACTCGAAAGAAAGGAAATGGTGGTGGTTTCAAGCCATACACCCTGGGGAAAGTTTGTTCCCTAACACTATGGTATGGATCGCAAGCACCCCTATTTATTTAGCAAAAATACATTGTAGCTCTTCAGGAAGACAAACCTGAGGTCAAATCCCTCCCACTTCCCTTTGCTGTGATGTAGGACAAGACACAAAAGCCTCACTTCCCACCTCTAAAAGGAAGGGAAACCTATGGTACCAAATCCATAGGGGGTTGAAAGGAGTAAATGAGGTCATCCACGTAAAGTACTTAACACAATACCAATCTCAGGACAAGCATGCAACTAAGACCAGCTATGATTAATATGGATTTTCTAGGCATTGTGGAGATAACAAAGAGTCGCTCTGGAGGAAAAAAATGCCACTTCAGACAGAAAATAAAAAATATATAAAATGATTAAAAACAGCATAGAAAACTATGATGCTATTAATGATGGCAGCCTTTTAGATGTGTGTCTTGAGGAAGGAAGAAGAGATGAGGCCAAAGAAAGCATATTCCTGAGTGGAAAGTCAGGGGACTATGTCTGTGGATTTGCTTTCGATTTATAAAACATGCTGAATGAAGCCACAGAGGGATGAGAGTCGTGCCTGTTGTCCTCACCAGTCAGGCTGCGTCCGCAGATAATAGTGAAGCCCAGAGTCAGACCAACCAAACTCCCTGGCCTTGTACGTCGTTCCAAACAGAAGCAATGGAATTCCTGGGCCAGTGTTTCCAAGCTCATCTAGTCTGTTAGACTACAGAAGCCGTTTGTGTAAATGTCCGTGCGAAACTGGGAGGATCCAGGAACAAAGGCTAAGAAGTGCCACAGAAGTATTAATCTAGGAAAGAAATAATATTGTTAAATCACGCACCACCTCAAGGCCCGTCTCTGAGCCATGATTTCTGCCACACTCCCAGGTCTCCCCCTCCGGGCGTGACTTTCAGTTTTTTTTAGCTGCTTACACCTAGATTTCACATTTAGCTTTCATCAAAGGATGAAAGGATGTCAAATTGCTTTCCTCACAGTAATTTACTAGAGCCCACAATCCTCCGGTATGGCCTGCCACCTGTTATTACTGTATCTAATACCTGGCAGAATGGAATTCCTAGAGAAACCCTCCCAGTTGCAAATGGAAGTGGCAATACTTAAAAGAGATTCCGTGGATCCAGGCATCGGCTTAGAAACAATTTTCCTTTTCTCCCTAAGAGGCAAGGCATGCAGCCCAGCAGGTAGCAACAGGGGGCACCCGGGGCCTCCCGGGTACAGCGGCAATTGAGAGGTTGAGTACTTACAGACTACATTACACTACTACCCTAGAAATATTTCTAATTATGTTCCAGAAGAAGTATAGGTACTTGAATACAATAAGTAGAGATAGAATTTCTTCCCCAAGTCACTTCTGGAAACAAGGTCTCCAGCAACTCCTATCAGTGGGGTGCAAACACACCCACGATCCAGCAAGGCGCTGGGCAAGTCGTGAAGCTTCTTGATTGTTGGGGAGCCCTTTCTCCTGCGTCCCTCACTGTCCTTCTCTCATTTCCTGCAGCCCGTTTTCCCGTCTGATGTCTGATTTCCTTGTCGCTAGAACATGCTTCTCAGAAGACAGCCTTCCTTCACCAAGTCCCGAGAAAGGATTTAAGTCATGGGGGCCAGACCCTATGCTAGGCCTAAGAATATGTACGATTTGCTAAAGAAAGCCAAACCTTTCACAGACTCAAATGAAGTGAGATTGAACATCAGCCACTTTCATAGGTGATGGGATTAGTCTTTGTTCTCGTTCAAATTATACCATCTGTTAAGTTACTTCTACCTACTCTGAAGTTAATTCTTGCTCATGCCTGATAGATGCACAGAAAGAGAGAGAGGGACACATTTTTGGCCTGGTATAATCTTAGAAACTACAAAGCCAGACAGTATCTTGCACCGAGTTTTAAAACTTGAAAAGCTGCTCCAGTTTCACTGTACAAAAATGAATATTGTACCTGCAATAATCACTGGCAAAGAGTAAAAGGAAAAAGCAACCCAAGAAAGGCAGAGAGGGTAAGAGATCACAGAGAGGTGGCTTCCCGAGAGCTCAGAGCTCCCAGTCAGGTGACACTGCTGAGGCTTTAAAGCTAGAGAACCAACACAGTATCCTTATCTGTCTCTAGGTGGTCTCCTTAAACTTCCACTTCCAGGTAACTTACTTTGGAAGCATTTCCAGGTCTGGAATAAGGATTTGAAAAGGAAGATAAAAGAGATCTGTAATTTATTTTTGACCCCTTCTTTTTGACAGCATTATTAAAATGCATCCGTGAAAAGACTGGCCTCTCTTTAGCCACTTTCTTATGCAAAGCGCTTACTGAACTAGCAGAATCAAGAACAAATGTGTGCAGCCTTGGCTGGTGTCGCTCAGCGGATTGAGCGTGGGCCTGTGAATCAAAGGATCGCAGTTCGATTCCCAGTCAGGGCACATGCCTGGGTGGCAGGCCAGTTCCCAACAGGGAACACGTGAGAGGCAACCATACATTGATATTTCTCTCCCTCTCTCCTTTCCTTCCACTCTAAAGATAAATAACAAATGCATGCAATGCACTGCCCTTGAATTTCAAAGTGATCTTTGTGGCAGGTGGCTCACAAACTAGGCAAGAGGGATGGCTGGCTTAGTGTGTTGTCCTCAAAATATTGAGCTGCAACCACAGCCAGCTGCCTATTGTGCCTTGGTCACATGGGAATTTTATTTTGTCAATTTCATGGCTTAAAGTGAATTTAGCATTTGTTGGTGGAACTACGCAAGGAAAGCTTCGAAAATTTAGTCATTAGCCCTGGTCCCTCAAGTCTACACTTAGCACCCCGCAAGCCTTTCCGTCACTTAACAGACAGCCTGACCGTGGAAGAACGGCTTAACCTCCCTGTGCCTACTTCAGCATCAATAAAAATAGGGGTAATCACAGTACCTGTCTCCAAGGGCTAGTAAGAGTGTAAATTTGATTATCCTCAGCCCCCCTCTAACACATAAAATGCACCCCCCAAATGTCAGCTATTATTATGACATAAAACACTAATGAATGTGAAAATTAGAAGACTAATTTTTCAGAAAAAATTTTTATCTCTAAAGGTTTTTTTTTTTTCCCCCAGAGAAAGCAAGGTTATCTCCTGCTGTTTAATAAGAAAGGTGTTTCAAGAAGACAAAGACACACAATCATTTGGCTCAGAAATAAGGGAGAAACAGACCAGGGAATTAAGGTATGTGGCTCTTAGGAGCTTAGTGAACAGACACGCCCCCCAGGCAGGGCTCTGGGGAAGAGGAAGCAGGGCTTTGGCGGAACTAATGAGGACAGAAGAATGGTCTCCTCGCTTTTTCAAGGGAAAAGACACAATGTGTGGTAGATGAATCCAGGCAGGGAAGAAACACCCAGTTCCACTAGGGCCATGTACCAATATTGCTAGAAGGTGAAATCCAAGGGTCTTCATGTAGGGGGTGTGAGACATGGACACTTTGGGAGATCCAGGCAGTGACCAGGCTTAGTGAAAAGTGTAGATCCAGTTGTCTTGGGAAGGTTGGTTGGAAGCTAAGCTGCTAGGATCTCTGTGTCAAGAGAAGAATCTAGACCAGTGAAAAGCACCCATGATCTGGGAGGAGGGGGAAACGAGAGACCGAGGTAGAATGCAGCCTTCTGCATTCTAGCAGAATGCCGAGGTAGAATACAGAACTAATCTCATCCACACACTCCACGTTCAAACTGGGGGGTATTGGGGAAGCTGCTGTTCAACTGTGTCAAATGAAGCCGAGAGGTCTGGACTCTGACTGCAGTTCTTTGGGTCAGAGTGCTTGAACTGTCAAATCCCAAACCCCTGCCACAATCTGATGCTGCGTGAGGCTGGGCTGTGAGTGGTCCCCAAAAGAGGTTGGGCAACGAGAAGCTCGCTGATGACATTGGGATAGGACAGGGGCAAGGAAGGGAGTCAGAGTCTAAAAGGAGAATGGGCATGCCACGTAGGCACTGGGGCAACACTTGCAACTCCCCAAAAAGACAAAGACAATTATGTCCTAGGACTGATGCAGAGATGTCACCTCACCAGGCAGTTGGACTGGAATAGCTGGAATAGCTGCCACTTAGAGCTTTCCTGTCACTGTACACACATTTTATTTTGAATTATTTTTTTAATTTAAAACTATATGTTACTCATTACTTTATGTTTTCGTTTTAGATATAGTCACGTTTCCAGGAATCTGGTAATGCTCTTTCTCCGGGGTAAGCGGCAACACACAAAGTCCCTGTCCTTACGCACCACACGTCTTCCCAGGAATGTTACACACAGTGGCTGCTCTGTCGGCCCGGGTTCTGAAGCTAAAACTGAGCAACATGACTCTAGATGGGCAAATAATACAAAGAAATTCTGTTTGGGGTGTCTTTAAAATTTTTTAAATAATTTTACTGGTTCTAGAGAGACAGAAGGAGAGGGAGATGGATGTGAGAGAAACATAAGTCAGTTGCCTCTGGTGTGTGCCCTGGCCAGGGATTGAACCTGCAACCTAGGTACGTGTCCTGACTGGGTACAGAACCTGCAGCCTTCTGGTGTACAGGACAACGCTCCAACCAGCTGAGCCATTCCGGCCAGGAAAATTCGTATTGCATGAGATTCACCATTTTAAAGTAAACAATTCAGTGGCATTTAGTTCATTCACAATGCTACACAACCACCACTTCCACCGGGTCCCCAAACACTGTTACCACTCCAAACGGAAACCGCACACCCACTGCCTCCCCTCCTCCCCCTTCCCCAGGACCTGGTGACCCCCAGCCAGCACTCTGACTCACCACACGTGAGAAGGGTTTACCTTCTCTGGATAGTTAACATAAAGGCCTCATACAACGCACAACCTGTTTGCGTTTGGTTTCTTTTAGTCAGCATGCTGTTTTCAAAGTTCGCCCACATTCTAGAATCCACCAGTTTGTTCCTATGTAATGGCTAAACAACATCCTATGGCATAGATAAACCACGATCTCTTATCTATTCACCTGTTGATGGACATGTGTATTGTTTCTACCTTTTGGCTATTGCAAATGGTGCTTTTACGAACAGGCATGTACATGTAATTGTTTGAGTACCTGTTTTCAATTCTTTTGGGTGCATATCTTGGAGGGAAATTGCTGGATTGTACAGTAATTTTAGGTTTAACTTTTCAGGTAGCTCCTCAAACCACTGGGATTGTTCATCAGTATGAGATAAACTGGCTCATTTTGATGGACCCATCACAGTAAGGCATTGAGATTTTATTCTGTAGGCTTGGGACCGAAAACATGATGTGCTTTCACACGCATTTTGCTAAAGGTCATCCTGGCTGCTATCTGGAGACTGAGAGCCATGAGACAGGAGAGAAAGCAGCGAGACCAGTGAGAAGCCTAGGAGTTAGGGGGTGACACAGGTGGCGCTGGTGAACATGACCAGACTGGAATGTTCTGAAGAGTCTATGGGACCCACTGATGGATGGCGTGCAATGTGTGAGGCCGAGGGAGGCGCAGTTTGCTAACGAACGTCGTCTCACACCCACTGCCACTCCACTTGAGCTCTCCTCAGGGGGTGCCCATCCGGGATGTGGCACAGGCAGTGCCTGTCATTTACATGCCACAAGATCATGAGCAGAAGACAAGCGAAAATGACTCCTCCAAATCCGCCTTGCACAGAGGAAAAAAATGTTGGAATTAGCAATGCTTTGAAATGCCATTCAGGCTCCGAGATTGGATTCTGCTGATCTCTAAAAGTCAGGGTTAAATGGAATTTTATTTACAGTCCTCTCCCATTTAGTATGGCTTGCTGAGCTCAAATGCGGGCAATTCACCCTGGCCAAGTGGCTCAGTTGGTCGCAGCTCCATCCTGTGCACTGAAAGGCTGCAGGTTCCACCCCCTGTGAGGGCACGTATCTGGGCTGTGATCTTCCGTCAGGGTGTGTACGAGAGGCAAAAGAATGCTGCTTCTCCCATCAATGTCTCTCTCCCTTTCTCTAAAAGGAGTGAATACGTCCTCGGGTGAGTATTAAAGAAATGTTGGCAACACACCCACCGATGAGATAAGTTGCACCGCGTCACTTATTCTAGATTAGAAAGACTGGGATAAAGAGCTCCTTGGGTCATCACGTGGGTTCCCCATCTCTAATCCTTGCCTTTCCTGAGACTGACTACGTACGATGGGTGGGAGAGATGAGGTTGGAGGGCGGTGCCGGGGGCGAGGGATGGCCCCCCGTGTGAACAGGATGACCCCACGGCAAATCCCCTACATTACAACACTGGGTCCCAACCACAGTGTTTCCCCCAATAATTTTATATTTTTTAAATGTATGTTGCTCAAATACAGTCATCTCCATTTCCCCCCCACGAGCCCCCCCAACCCCGTCCCACCCATCACCACCTCCCACCCTCCATCCTACCCCCTTTGGCTTTGTCCATGTGTCAGTAACTTCTGTCGTTTATCCGCATCGCCTGGAAAATTACCTTAACTCTCTCAAATTTATTCTTTAGTAGAAAGTCATGAAATAAGTTACATCTTTCATAAACTAGAACCCACAATGATTTGCATTATTAGAGCAAAAGGAAGATTTTGATCATATTTTCAAAAAAAGTTTGCAAATGCTTTTTTCCTTATGACTTATTAAAAGGGAAAAAAATAATACACTTTATTGAAAATGAATTTTTTCAAACCTGGATTTGAATGTTGGCTCAGCCATCAATAAATATAAGCAATAATGTAAAGACAGTGGGTAAGGACCTTAAAGTCTATGAGCCTTACTTCGTCCTCTCATCTGAAAAATGAGCTAATGATGCCCGACTCAGGGTCATTGTACGGATTAGATGAAGTGACTGTGAAGATCTCAGCCCATAAAAGAAGTTCAGGCCACATTAATTTCCTCTCCCCCTCCAGTAAGATAAAACTAATTTAAGTGAGAAAAGAACAGAAGATAAGGGACAAATCAAGAGCTGGGATTTCTGAGATTAATCAACCAGCCACGTTCTGCCTGCAGAGAGAACATGCCGTCTTATGGGCGATGGCACTGGAACACCCAGGGTATTTTTAACTGGCACGATGCTAAATGTTGCTCCACTGAAAGACTTTTCCTCACCTCTCTGGAATCACCATCACCAAGAAGGGTTTAGGGAGGCGGGCGTATCTCTAGACAGAAACAGAAATAGAAACAGGGCTAGACATCAGGCAGGAAGATCAGTGCTTGCTGATCAAATTTGTAATGGTCCTCCTGGCAGGGACCCAGCCACACTTTGGACATCCCGCAGCAATTCCTGTGGGCGAAGGTAAGATGCATTTAGTGCTGCCTCGGTCACAAAGGAAGGGGGCACTTTAGGGCAAGGTAACAACTTAGCCTACGGTTTTGCTGGGATACGGTAACTGAGCTGGCAGGTGTGGTATACATCCCATGGCCCGCATTGCAGCCACGGCGATTTCTTCTGGTTGTAAAGACAGCTCTCTCCGCCCACGGGCCATCAGAGTGACTTTCTGAAGTAAGAGTGACACAGGATTCCTCGTAGCTGAGGTACATTTTGTGACTTCATTTTTAAAAAGCTGCAATCAATTAGTGATATCCAGCAAGGCACCCAAAGTGGGATGAAGCAGCCCACATGAATTACACTATAATCCCAGGGTTGGGCACCCTTCTATCCTGGGCTAACCTAGTCTGTGGTCCTCGAGTTAGCCCTCCATTAGCATCACCCTCGTCTAATACGGAAACGTGCATCACTGGTCTGCCAGATGTGGACCCGTCCCCACGCCACTTACACAAGGACGATAGACACACCATGTAAATGAACACCTATTTGCCTTGAGAAAAAGGTGGGACTGTGGGGCATTCTATTTCCAAAATTAAATTGGGCACTATCAGATATTCATTGAGAATACAAGATTTGAAGCATCATGTGAAATATAAAATTTGTGCAATTAATGCACTGTTAAGAGTCGTCAAACCTCTACTTCTGGGCACCAGCATGACCTGCAATCACAGGTACCAGACCACAAGAGGGCGCCACCAGTGAGACCTCAGCGGCTCTTTGACCCTAATCTCTGCCAACAGGGCTGGTTTTCAAGGGTGTTGAGGATTAATAATATATTCAACAAGCCACATGAAACGTCTAAAACAAAAAAAAAGTAATGGCATCACTGGTTATCGATCAATTAATGTACCTCAGTTTTTGACAAACAGGAAAACAATGGAGACAATTTGAATCTAGATTTCAAAAAAGAAAGATGCAACTTTACAAGAAAGCGCCTCTTCTAGAGTATGGTTTTGCTCTAGGACCTTTAAGTTACAGCTGCTGAGACCCCAGGTCAGCTATCTGAACTAAGCAAACATTTGTTAACTGGACAGGGAAAGTCCTACTTTAATCCCGTCTGTGTCTTCACACAAGAATGGCAACAGGGAAGCTTTAAGGCAGATCGGCCTGCCTATTCCCCAATGTACATCCTGTTGTCAAGCCCCTGCCACTGAAGCCAGAAATCTCACTTGGCCTGGATGGGCCACGGAGCTCTTTCCCGGGACGATCCTCTGTTATGCTTGACTGGAAATGCAGAGCCCTGCCTCAGGCCTTGAGTAACAAAGGGCAGGCGGCTGCAAGGGGCAGGGCTGGCGCTGAGGGAGACCCAGGCGGCACCAACTGGTGGCTCACACACCAAGAGGCAGCAAAGCTCCGTGCCCAGCCCAGAGCAGAAGCTCAGAACGCTCCAGACTGGCATATAATAGTACAGGATGCCATAATGAACCTGCAGCTCCTCGCTGTTTTAAGCCTTTCTATTTTAAACATATATCTTGAGATCTGCAAACAGATTTTCCTCTCCATCTCTACTCTGCCATAAAATATGTGGACAATCTAACTCACGCTAGAAAAACGTCTACGCTCTATTACAAAGGCATGGCGTTGATTCTCCATTTCCAAAGATCTTTCTTTTGAGGCTGGGATGGCCATGCAAAGGTCACTGCATCACCCAGCGATTACTGAGTTGGGAGCTCCTGCAAATGCATGCTTGTCCTTGGCACACAGGAGGCTGTAATTCACCCTCACGGGCCAGCGAAACGACTCCTGCTGCTAAGAGTTCAAAGTGGAGTCCTTGCTTATTGCTCCAGTCAAACAATTTCATTTCTATTAGTCGGTGGTTGTACTTCAGATTTTATGGATCCAGTGGGGCTAGTGAAATTTTATGACCCTGCAATACAACAGGAAGAAAAAAGTTCTGTGAAAAAAATCAATATAATGTTTAAGGTCTTTGTTACCTTTATAACCTCCAGTGTTCTTTTACATATAAACTAATAAATCAACCTTTTAATAGAAGACGCATTCTTCAGTACTTGTTCAATACTAGGTGCTAAGTCCAATAATAAAAGCTATCAAGAAGAAGCAAATGGTTTCGCTACCTGAACAAGTGCAGCTGAAGTAGAATCAATTGCAGGACAAGGGTATTACTATTTTCAGGTGTCTTCTAGTTAGCACATAGGAATCAGCTGGTACCAAATGAAAATAGCAACTTAAAAATTAGAGCTGTTTTATAAACTATATTGTGTTTGCCTGAATTTGCAAAAGCATACAAGTTAGATTAAACATTTCAAACATCAATTCCTCATTTCGGCCACTTCTCAATTGCATGAGATATACTCCTCGTAACTTTGGAGATGAGTCAGCAGGCCTGCAAGGCACTCTTTCCCACAACCTTCAAGAGAATGGCTTTTTCTTATGTCAGGATACTGAAAATATGACTTGAGTAGCTAGTCTCTGGTGCATTTTAAGAAGTAGTGATGAAGACGCTAAGTATTCAACTAAAACTAAAATTAAATTATTCTACGCATTTCAGTGATGAATCTATCTTTTCCCATAAACCTCTTTGACCTGGCACACTCCAGGGGTTGGTAATCTGAACTCAGAAACTTTTCAACATGAATTAGCATTGTGTAGCCAATTTGAATATTCCGCATTAAATTAAATTAAATGAGAAACAGATTTGGGAAAGCAGTTCACCTATTTATTACGAACAGAACTTTATAGCTTACCATATAACACAGTAAGTACCATTCAGTGGTTAAGACAAATTGAAATGGACCTTATTCCAACCAAGTGCCTAGAAGAAAATACAAGGCTCTCTCTGGAAGGAAAAAATATGACCCAGCAGAAGGAAGAAATCTCTCTGGCTTCCACTTGTTTAAATGGCTTAGAAGAGGTCCCGAGACCCCTAATGTCCGAAATGAAGATGCACTTGGCAAAGTTAAGTGCTCCCCTCATTACACTATTAAAATGGTAGCTAATTGTTTACCTGATGGCCACTAATAAATGGAGTTGTTTCTGCAAACTCCAGAAGGACTGTCCCTTTCAGGGGGTCCTGCATTTCCATATGAAAGCAAACCCCCCAAAAACTGGCTTAAGATGAAAATTTCTTCCCCTACAATAACTACACTGTCTGGTCTAATAATTAAATCGACATTAAAATAGATTCACGAGAGAACACAACTAAGCTCAATTACATATGCAGACATGAGAATCTCACATACATGAGTCAGAGACCGCACAGCCATGGGAGATCCCAAGACAGGAAATTAAAATAAGGTACGTGTGACATTCTGAGCTCAGGATGAGGTACGGTGCTCAGGGCTTCAGAAAGAAGGAAGGTCATTTGCAGGATGGTAAGGGTGCATGTTCAGTAATTAGAAGTTTGACCTGCCCTATACACAGGTCATAAAAAATTATTTCTGGTAAGAACTCTTATCATAGGTAAGGTCCAAATTTAAATTTTGCAAGGGGAAGGTAAAAGACTCTTACGAGTCTCCAGGGCCTTGACAGTCTTCAGCTTAAAATAATCCGCGTGCCAATGTAGCGCGTTTCAGGGAGGTCCCCTCCCCACGGGAGCCAAACAATAATTAATGCACGAACCTGTGCCTTTTTCCTCTTCAAGTAAATTATCAGGCTATAGCATGGTCCTAATGAATGACACTAGGATTCTGATTTTAAAATATTCTAGATCACGTTCCAAAATTTTCTTTAGCCTATTTTGTTATCAATTTTAGATAGAATGACTAGGATGGTATATCGAAGGGCAGATTTTTTTTTACACATGCTGCTGATTTATTTTCTAAATGTTACTTAACAAATATTTTCTGACTCCCTAGCGAGCAAGGTAAGTAAACAGTAGTCAGATGGTGATACAGTTGGGTAGGTTCACAAGCAGTGCTGAGGAACGCATCCATGTTAACTGGGAGAGAGTGCCGTCTCCAATCTTTGGTCTTTCATCAGGTTCCTGCGTGGCCAATATCGGCATCAGCAGCGCAGTTACTGCGCTGAACAAAACTTATCAGTGAACACATCTTACACAGAAAGATATCACAGTAGATAACGAAACCTGACTGAGGATATTCTCCACATCCTAGAATGAGGAGACAAACTCTGGGCCAAGAAAGGGAAAAATGAGGTCAATGTTTCACACACATTATCTTCATTTTCTCTTACACTAATAATGAATTACCATGACCCCAGTGACTTGTAACAACCAAAGTTTATCATCTTACATTTCTGTAGGGCAAACGTTTGACAAAGGTCTCACTGGACTGAAGTCAAGCGTCAACATGCCGACCTTACTTCCTGGATGTTCTGTGGGGCAGATCTACTGCTTTGGACCGCATGATCCGAAAGGGAGAGAGGCACTGTCTCACACTTTCACACAGACTCCCAGCGGGTGGGCACCATCCCGAGACCCCCACTCACAGATGGCTGGCAGGAAGTGGGGACGGACAGCTGGCGGTCTCACTGGCTGCTAGCAGAGGGCAGGTGACTCCTGGGAGAGCAACCTCACGGGACACCCGCGTGTGACAGCTCACGGGACCCCCCCAGGACCCCCAGGAATGCTGGCAGGCACATTGGAGGGATGCGAAATCCTGAGTGCGCGGGTGACGGCCAGAATCAGATGCATTTTAAATGCTCCTGTTACTGCGGCCTCCTCCACCCTCTGACCAGTGGACTTGGGATGCAGGGCTCAGGAAGCACATGAGACTAAACAAAAGGCCGCCCCCTCCCTGTGCTTCAAGATCTTCCCTATTACACTACAAAAGCAGAGCATAAAGCTCCCCTTTGGTTGTTCTGACTATATCTGGCTTCTAAGGTTTCCCATAGTCGACTAAAGTGAGGGAAGAAAGGCCCTGGCTCACGATGAAGGGCAGGTAGCAGAGCAGGGAGGGGAGCCTTTACCCGGGTAAGGAAATCTAAACATGACCCCAATATTTAACGCTGCTCCCTCCCCTGCCAAACCCGCCGCAGCGAAGCCTCTCAGACAGCTCTGTGCAAAGGTGTGCTTTAAAGGGACAGGCTAAGATGAAGCGCAACTTCCACTGCGGAATTAAATGATGTCTCACAAATGATGTCTAACATGGGTTTGAAGCAATATCCTTGGAAACAACTGGACATGATTTTTATCTTCAGTTTTTTTCAAGGAGAAGGGCATTTCTTCTGAAGTTGATAATACCACCTCTGAAACGGTAGAATTTCAGTTAAATATAAAATGTGTTTGTTCTCATAAATCTTATAGTCTCCTGAATAACAATGATAGAGAACAGAGAGAACCCACAGGTTCAAATTTAAAAAAAATGGTTGAAAACACAGTTCCTTCTGTACATCTTGGCATAAACACCAGGGACCTTCACCTTTAGACACTTCTGCTCGGAATTTATGAAGCAGGTTTGCACAAGGGAGTGGATCCAAAGTTTTATTTTTGTTCCATGTGTATTGCCTCTTGAATCTTGCAAGGAAATAGCACATCAAGGGAAAGTTTGTTGAATCTAATTACGCTCTTTGAAGAGCTTAGATGATTCGGGTAGCAGAAAATTCTGAGCGTCAGTCAGGTGAGTTGGAAAGCTTTAAAACCAGGAAGGCCCTTTATGTGACAGTTACATGTGTGACATATGTGAATAACAGAGAGGGGCGTCACAAGTGCCTCAAGAAAGAATGGACGTGAGTGAGCAGTCTTGAGTGGAAGAGTTCAATTTAGTCCTTTATAATCGTGGGACTGAGGGTAAATCATGCCGCTTTGTTGGTTCGGTTGTAAATCGGCACATAGTCTGATACTTTATAAAGACTCTAGAAGAGTAAGATGGGGATGTAGAACATGTGATATTGGACCTCATTCTAACTAGCTGAATCAAATTAATGAATAAGCTTTGACGTAGTAATCAAAGTTGAAATAATTTTTTAAAAAGACTTTATTTATTTTTTAGAGAGTGGGTTAAAGAGGGAGATAGAGAAGGAGAGAAACATCGATGTGCAGTTGCCTCTCACACACACTCTACTGAGAACCTGGCCCGCAACCCAGGCATGTGCCCTGACTGGGAACCGAACCGGTGACCCTTTTGCTTTGCAGTCCAGTGCTCAATCCACTGAGCCATGCCAGCCAGGGCAAAGTTGAAATAATTTCCTATTGAACAACTCCTTCATCATAGCAACCCAGAGAACTGGTTTCTGGTAGATTCTCATTTCACAGACAAGGACTCAGAGTCCAAGTCTGCCCAGCAAGCAGGAAGAAGGACCACCATCCAGAAGCAGCATCAGACTCCAGGGCTGACACGGCAACGCAGTAGCTGATTCTGTCCTGTGTGTGTGTGTAAGCTCCACTTCCCTGGCCGTCCTAGGAAAAGTGCAGGTTCGAAGGTAAAGGTTTGGCAGCATCTGCGACGTGGGCTTTCCTTGCGATACAAAAGGGAGTGCACAGGTGGAAAATCAAGCACAGGTGGTATGGAGATGACAGTGGAGGACTCGGAAAAGCTGGCTGAACTCAGAGGCACACACTGGCTTATTCATCCCGCTGTCTCTTGCCTGTGATCACAAAGGCCGAGGGCTCAGTCCCCACTCTTGCAGTGAAAATTACACAAGCTATTTTCAGCCGAGGCTCAGTGAGGGAAACAGTTTCAGGGAGATGCACCATGTAGAAGAGGCGCTGAGAAGTGGAAGCCTTGCCTTTCGGGAGATGAAGGTAGGGGCGAAAGGTTAGCCCAGGGGCCCAGAATGCCTTAAAACCAAATACTATATCTTGTCTTAACAAAAACGCTGAAGAAGAGGGGCATTTTCATTTTTTAGGACATTCGTTTCAGAGGGCTACATCCCGAGTCATCACCAACAAAACAAAACAAAACAAAAAAGAACAAAAAAATATTATGAGAAAAACTTTGTTAAGAATTTTAGCTCTTCACAAGTATGCAGTAGAAATGGTACAAGTCCCTATGGCTTCAAACACACGTTCTGGAGCCAGAGACAACAACCCATTTCTCGGTAGGACTGGGCAGTAAGTACTTTGACCTTCGTGGGATCTGCAGTCTCTGCCTCTGGTACTAGACGCTGCCCTTGCAGTTGAGAAAATAGCCATATGCAATATTCAAATTTCATTACAAAAACATGTGTTGGGCCATAGTTCACTGGGCATGTTCTCAAGTTTGACAGAGTAATGAGAACCCCGCCAGACTCCCAGTCCTCACACATGCCCAGAGTAAGATTAAATGTTGCTCTTACAGCACAGGTGGCAAACATGAGGCCCGTGGGCCGAGTCCAGCCCTCCACCTTGTTTTATCCAGCCCAGCACCTTGTTTCTGCCCGGCAGCAGCACCATCCTTACCCCTAGTTAAGGAGTAGTTAACATTTACACAGTCCCAAAATTATATTTGGCCCTTTGAGGGCAACCACAAGGCTGATGTAGCCCCTGGTGAAAATGAGTTTCACACCCTGTCTTATATGAATGTGTTATCTTTTAATTCTGGCTAGAAAAATAAACCTAACACAAAAACGTCTTTCATAAAATCTTTACCTCAAAGGGAGTGGCCAAAGAACATGCCTGCAGGACCCGTGGGCATGAACAACGGTGTGGAGATTGTGTGAGGCAGTTGTGGGGGGCAGGGTGGAGGGGCACAAAGGGAAAAAGTTAGGACAACTGTAATAGCACAAATAATCAAATACTAAAAACAACCCTCTTAACTCATTTTTATGACAGCTTTACTGGGATATAATTTATGTAACATGCAATTCACATATTTAAAGTGTTAGATTCATTTTGGGGGGTATATTCACAACCCTCACTAGTATGCTATCTGCCCATTTCTGTGCAAGGTAATTGTTATTTCGTTTTGTTTTGCCTTGCTTGTCTGGTTTGGCTTGCATTGACTTGGTAGAAATGTAAGACACAACATGTCTGAAGCAATCAGCTAGCAATATAAGAAAACACATGGTGGGAATGCTAAGTCAGCAGTACATACAGAGGATACAAACACAACAGTATAGAAGGGTTGTGAGGAGGATCCTAAGGATTAGGTGCACAGACCTTGAAAGAGAACCTAGATTTGAATGGGTGACAAGAGGCAGAGCTGTGAGCAAAGGCCTAGAGATGGGAACAGCCGTGCCCTGAAACGAGCAGCTCCAGTGCATGTACCCCGACTGCAGAGGCAGTTGTCCAGGGGAGGTGGCCCGGCATGCCCAGGGTGTCAGGAAACTGAGTCTGGAGCTGACAGAGCCAGCATCAGTATCCCCAGAGGCTAAATAGTATCCGAAGACACTGAGGAAGGTGAAAGACTTAATTTAAGACTCTTTTTGGAGGACTGGCTGACAGTTATGGATAGGATAGTTTGAACAGAGAAACCTAGCAGCCTTTTGGGCACTGATTCTACCTGTGATGGTAACTGTAACAAGTGGACAGAGACCATTAACCCTGGCTCTGCATTAGACACACGTAGCCCCTCTCAGGGTAGGGACCCAACACTGGTATTTTTAAATAAGCTCCAAAGTTGCTTATGATGTGTGGCTAAGAACTATTTTTACAGGGCAATGGGTATGAGACTTACAGTATAAAACTAGAAGAAGTATCCATTCTCTTCCGCCTCTTTTTCTAGAATAGACCCCTTAATTAAATAAGAATACCTTAAACATTCTCTGATGTCTTGCATTTTATGGAGTAGCAAACAAAGAATGAAATTTTAAAAGCAGAGGGACTACATAAATTATATAGCCTATTTTGGCAAGCTCTTAGAATACCTCCCTAAAATAAATCCTTAAGCCCAGGCATGCTTTAGAGATTTTAAATTTTAGACTTACACTACAAATAACGCTGCTTGCTTGCTCTGGGTCCCAGTCAAGGCACAGCCCAAACACCTGTGTGTGTCGGGTAAATGTTAATGAATTCTGTCAACAACAGATTACCTTACATGGCTAAATTACTCCATGCCATTATCTGCGCCAGCCATCTGCAAACCTAATCCTCCCTGTGTACTAAAATCCCAAGCGCCTGCTAACTATTTTTATTTTACATTCCTGCATAAATCTGTTAAACTCAATATGTTACCGCAAATTCTCAAAAATCAAAGGCAATCTGCTGGCCTATAAAACACTGGTTACTGAAAATCGAAGGGTATAATATGATAGCAATTCAAGCAGTCAGTAAGCAATCTTTATTGGGACGGGGCTGAGTCACTAGCTCACGGAACCCCTGAGTCAAGGCCTGTGGTAAAATAAGATATGTTCTTCCAATACACCCTGTGGGCTTGAGCCCATTGATGTATTTCCTATCTAATAAAAATCTGAACAGTTGGCCTGATTGGATTTTAAGTGATGCAGATTTGAAAATCAAATAGGCCAACTCCCTTTAGACTTTATCTATTTAGACTGTAATTATAAAGAACTACAAATCACATTTACCACACTATTGAATGCCCCAGAGATTCAATATGAAATTTACAAAAGGGAGCAGCTATTTGCAGGTATGTTTTTTTCTATTCATAATAAACACATTTTTCCCTAGCACAGAATGCCTTCTCCTGATGTTGCTACATTTTCCTTAATACAACCAGTAAATCACCTTTGCTTTCACAAAATCTTTATTGATCACAAGTTACAATGCTAATCCTTACTTGTAATGCCAAGTTATAGTAGAGCTGAGATTAAATTTGCCTTTACTTAGTAATTATAAAGCACGTATTTGCTTTTCTATTTACATTTTCAGTCGTATAATTATACATCTTGAAGAAACACCTAGGAATCTACCCTCTGAAAATACGTCAATAAAAGTTTAGAAAAAGTCAATCCTACAATTATAGTTAATACTTCAAAAAACATCTGGTTCACAATATTCAAATAACCATTAAAGTATGAAAAACTAAAGATTCAGCATCTGAAAGTCCTGTTTTTTTCGCATTCTCAGGTATTTCAGAAGTTAACCCATCTTTTCATTCTTTCTTAATGATCCGTATTACCCTGAAATCTAAATAAACACTGTTCTGAACGTTCAAACGGTCTTCCATGTAACACACACAGGCTAACGTTTTCCGCATAAAGCGATCAGTCTAAAACCTTTCTATTCCATCTGAGGTATTTTCAAACATGAAAAAGTTTACAGGCTTATAGAGGCAATAAACCTACCCATAATGTTCCCTTATCAAACCTAAACTAGGTCTCGCGGGCCATAATAACCATGCAGTTTACAATACGAAGTATAAATGGCGCCCTACTGTGACTTGACATGCAAAGCTAGTAAGACTCTCATTGTGCACACTGTTCTTTCAGACCCATCTGCATTTTGAAGTTTGCATATCTTTTCGTTTGGATAGAAATCTCCAACTTCTATGGCTCATATTTATAAACAACTTGATAGCAAATATCAGACTGATTATTGAAGTTAAACATGTGTACCAATTATAGAGTATTTTCTGCATTTTCTTGAAATAGACATGTAGATTGCTTGTACTTGAATACATAACCTAGGATTTCTTTTAAGTGCCGTAGCTTAGGTCTCTCACATTAATATCTTCTCTTTATGAAAACTAAAAAATAATACAGTTCCCAGGTACTGTTTGCTGCCCTCTACTTACATTAATGCTTTTTTTTATTTGTGAAAGTATATGTACAGACTATTTTATCCGCAGTTTATACATGAATAAACCAAGCGATATAGCTCATACCTGGTAAAGCCAGGAACAGAACCCAAGCAATCTACCTTGCCAGTAACTATCGCTAGCCATTAGGTTACATCGCCATCATAATGACATAGTTCTTTTTATTCATAATTCAGCACAAGAGATACCAACATTTTAATTCCATTAGTTAGGCAGACTTGGTGGGGCACACGGAGACCCGCCAACCAGCTTACGTGGCTATACTACTGTGAGCATCCATGCTAGAGAGCTGTGCACTAGGAGAAGATGAATGAAAATCAGGGTAGGTCACCTACTGCTCTCCCACGGGATTTCACACTCCTGTGAATGAAATAACTCCCCAATGATTATAGATTCGATTCTAAACTTCTCTTCTCATTCATCTAGCAAATATTCATTGAGCATCGATTGTGCACGAGGCTCTGTGCAATGAAGAGACTGCAGAGACCACGGTGAGGCCCAGGCGCACCCTCTCTGCAGGGCAGGGACAGGAGCTGTGGGTGACTCAGTCATCCCAGGCCCCCGCAGTCCCACTGGCCCACCATTCCTTTTCGCTGCCTTCTTTTCAAATGCCCTTCTATGTACCAACTTCCCTCTGTACAAACTTATCAAAGCTCTCTCTTCAGGTCCATAGAAAATTCTGCTTTCACCAGGGAGTCCTGCTAGGCCCCTTCCCCCCCCTCTTTTCTTCTCCTTCGGAGCACTTACCCCACCTCCCCGTGTGGCCTTTGTACACTCATTTTCTAAACACCTGATTGACATCCATGTGGGAAGGGTGTGCATCCTATAAAGCCTTTATGCCCGTCCCGCCAGCATCCAGCACACAGCAAACACCTGACAAATACGAATTGCATTAACTTATTTTGGTTGAAAGAAATTTACCTACACTGAAACGAATTGAACGACTTAAAATTCCATAGCTATGTAAATCCTAAATTTCTAGAGCTTTTTTTCCCCGAAGCAATTGCTTTACAAGAGGGATATTGCTTTATAAAATTGTCTGTTACATCCGTTCTTCTTTGCATCATTGAAACTGTAGTGTTTTGTTTTTAAAACCCTAGAAAAAAATGGAACTCCAAATCACTCTAATTTCAGAAAGACAAGGAAAATAAATCTTGGACCACATTGGATACACAACTTATTAAATTTAGGAAGAAAGGCTACCCATGTATGAGTAAAAGAAACCTCTCCAAAAAACTGCAACAAAGGGCTTCCGTTAAGAAACGAAACCACTCATTAGGAGTCAGATTCTCCATCGGAATGGATGCTAATTTTTCTCCATGAATGATTGCTGCAATGTATTTTAACATACTAAATATTATCCTAAAAATCTGGAGGTGACCTCTACTTATGGGAGACTTAAATTGCAACAAGGTAGTACTTTAAGCCCTGGATAACATAATCAATGTGAGAATATAATTTAGAAATAAAAAATTTAGAAAAGCAAGCATTATAATTCTTAGAGTACAGGATTCTGCTCACTTGATCACTTATAGCTAAAACAGCCTCTTCTCGCCCCAGGTCAGCAGGATGTGGGTGTACAACCTTGGAGGCTGGCATCTTCCATGCATGGCAGCCACTCCTGCAAATACTAGTGCTCGGTAATTCTTTCAAACAATAGAAGTTTTTACTTATTGTGTGCTAACCCTAGAAGTGACTTTCAAAAAAAGCCTCTGTTGATTCACTGCAAATATAAGCTGCCAATAGGCACCCTTCTTACTGAAGGTAACAAAGAATCCTTTCCACAGTGGAGGCCCGTGTGGGGCTCAGAACACAGTGCGCTGCACGTTCTACACTTGTCTGATGTGTACCTCTGCTTCACAGCGTCCTCTCTGAAAGGAAAAGCAAGATGAAATTATAGCAAGGGCTGTGGCTATCTACGCTATTGGACGACACCAAGCATTCATTTATCTCAATATCACTGGGATAGGTATTTTGGTGTACGAGTTTAAAAAATACATTGTTTGAAAAACATCTCCTTTATTGGCCAAAGAAAAAGACTCTCAGTTTAGCTCCCAGAGTAATTAACACAGTGAACCAAAGGGTCTCAAAATATTTCTGTTATTGTGAAGGGTTGTTGATCAATCCTGTCATTTGATGTGAAACATGAAAGAGGTGGAAAGGCTAGATTTAGCCTTTCTCTCCAGCAACAGCGCCCGCTCTGAGAGGCCAGAGTCCAGACAAGTCTCTAGCTCCCACTCTGGGTGGCGTCAGTTATGTGAATTTGGGCACATTAACCTCCAGGGACCTCAGTTCCCTCAACAAGGAGCAGAGGGCCTTCGAGCGGGTGGGCAGAGAGGGCTCAGCCCACTCTGACGATGCCTGATTTTTATTCATTTTCTTTGTCATGGAGTTCCTTTTACCTAGAATGCCCCTTCCTACCTTTCACATACGCCCCTCCTAATTCTCTAGGTCTCACTGAGGTTCCTGCTTCCTCAGGAACCTGCATGCAGCTGTGCGCGGGGGCGTCTCACACGACAGAGGCATCATTCCGTCCCTGGTGAGTCTTCCGTAACTGACGCCTTGGCCCCTGGATTTGTGGTGTCCAGCATGGCCTGGGAACACAGTGGACACATGCAGCTAAACATCTGCTGAATGAAGGAGTTTCTCTACAATCCCAGAGGGCAGCAGTTGTGACTTATTTGCTGAGCTATGCATCTCTTGGGCTCAGCATGGTACTTGGCATATATCAGTTACGCAAAGGAATAAATTGATGTAACTTAATAAACAAACCAAAATATCTAGTGCTTGATGATTTAATGTGGAGAGCTAAACTGTCACATGAAAAGGAAAAGAGACAGGAAGAGAGAATTAAATGCATTGAACATTGAGCACACAAGATGCTAACTACGTAGAGAAGAACGTTATAACCTTCGCAAGGAAACATATTGGAAAGATTCCCACCAAATGTTAAAAGCAGTTGTGTTTGGTTGATGAAGCAATATACGACGATAACCTTATAATCACATAATCTTTTCTGCTGCCTTGTTTAATTTTATATTTTCCAATGCAGGGAGTATGCATGACTTTTATGATTCGGGTGATAAAAAAGCAATAAGCTTATTTTTGAGAAAAGGTAAAAGAAGTGACATCATCTGACCTTTGCTCTTCTGAGAACGGCAATATATAGGCCTGCAAGCCAATGAGGGTACATGGAACACGGCAATAGCATGCATGCTCACAAAGCGTCTTGAATGAATCCTTCATAGGCTGGAGGAAATGTTTTCAATGAGACTGTTGCTATGAATGGAGGGCATTGTCTGAGCCTCTTTTCTCCTTATTGAACCTGACAGTTTCATATGACTGATGCATATAACTTGAGTGTTTCAGTCTTATGCACCAGAATTTTCTTCACACCCTTAAGTTGTTGGTGTATTTCAAGTATGTGCTCATCATTCATTTCCTTGTTTGGCCCTTAAGTTTTCTGCTTTGCTCCCACTGCTTCTTGTATTCTCCGATTTCTGTACCGTGACCCATTGCCAGAAGTCCCAGTGACTATACTAGAGTGACCTAGTGGCCGGTGTCACCAGTTGTCAGCTTTTAAAAATGTAACGGGAAAGGGCCGACATCTGGATGTGTAAGCTCCTTGCGTTTGAACGCATGCCGGGCACGATCACGACTGGACTCATAGACTGAGTGGACAAAGCATCCAACGGCCTCTTTTTGCAACAGAAGGGAAAGAAAATATTTTCATCCGAAGACACTGGCTACATCCAGTGAGTTTGCTTCAAGGTGTTAGAAAAAGGTGTTTTTTGATTTTTTTACTTTATTTTTCATTACCGTTGACATAGAGAACAGTGCTTTTGAATTAAGTGACTGGACTGGGCGGGGTTTGAGGATGAAGTCTGTGTTTGTAAGGTTCCCAGGGGCGTCTGTGCCCAGCCCCGTGCCTGGCACCTAAGCAGCTTTCAATAAATACTGATCACAGGTGGTACAATTTCAAAATTTCCCTGTCACTGATTTTTCTGGGTGTTGTTTCCTCTATTCAAAGCAATTTCAGGCTTCAATATTCTTATTAGAAATAGATGCATGCAATAAAAATTGGCAGGTTATATAAGTTAACTGATGAATCAATTCTAAAAAAAATCCAATCCTTAAGCATATCCTACAGAAATTAATATAATCTATATATTGATCACCTATCTTTAAGCATATTAAATACTCATTATACTTGAATTATTAATTTTCCATTACTTTTATTTTTGGACACCTTTTCAGAATCTCCACATGCTTTGTGGCAGAAGCTACCAGTTTTCTAACCAATATCCACTCTCAGGCCCTTCTTCTCCGTGTATAAAGCCCCTACCTATATTGTTTGAGGGTGTCAATGTGCCAGACTAAAAAAAATTACCTCCCTATATATGTTCAGCTTTTTTTTACAAAAAGAGAGGGCCAATATGCTGTGAAAGCTCCTGTTGGTGCTGTGCAGAAATTCTGCAGGGCAGGTGGTGAGCTGGCAGGCACGCTCCTGCTTCCCCACCGGGGCAGGGCTGACGGGACTGCAGCTGAGTCTGTGAGACAACCGGGGGTGTGGGAGCCAGTGCCAAAACGTCAGAGCTCAGACACGAAAGGTCCCCAGGACACAGGCGATATCAGGCTGTCATCAAGAGCATGTCTACCTCTGGACTTCATTTTTAAATGAAGCACAAATGAACATCTATCCTTTGGAAGTCATTGTTCTTCATGTTGCTCACTTTCCCTAGCAGTTGGCTGCCATTCCCAGCTGATTCCTGACCTGTAGAGTAATTTTGCTAGACAATCCAGACATTTTAGGAGTTATTTGTTCTGCATGACTTCTCCCATAAGCCAGGTTTCAGTGAAGCCGTACGTCCAAAAGTGGAACTTCGCGTTCTCAGTGTATCCCATGGGCAAGTTCATGCAGGGCTTTCATTTCTTCATTGGGTCTCACATGATTTCCCTCCATGCAAGGACAGGACGGGGAACTCACCTGGGGTCTGTAGCAAGGTAGCTGGAGATCCGAATTAGTCCTGATCCACCACTTCCTGGGTTGGTGGCTTGGGCAAAATGGGGCTCAGTGTCTGAGAACAATGCATGGCAGGTATCATCTGGTGGGTTACTGCCAGGGCCCCTCACTTGGCCCTTTGCTCCTACCAACAGAGTTCCTGACGTAGCAGAAGCCATCTTGTTTAGGATTCAGGGCTCACTCAATTTTGTATCTGCTGCTTTCAGTGCCACCCTATAATACTTTCCCTTCGTCTGTGTGTGTGTGTGCATGTGAAAACTGAGAACACTCTCTTAACTAAACAAAATCTAGAATGTCCTTGGGAGAGGTTCTATGGGCAGCCACGGAGTTCATGGGCAGGGTGACTTAGACCAGCTCTACAACTGACTAGACTATGTGCGGCCCCTGGGGAGCCAGCCTTCCTGGGTCTGGGTTTCCTGCTCTGTTGGAGTCTGGAGTCAGTCTGCATGGACCTGAACAGCCCCGGCACTGGCCCTGGCTGGCCACACGGCACTGGGCAAGCTGGTGACCCTAACGCTCAGTGTTCTCAAATGTGAGTTTTGATTAATAACAGTGCCTTCTTATACTCATGGGGTGATGACTACATGAGATAACTGATATAAAAGACTTATACCCAGAGTGTAAGTTCTAAACAAATGATGTTGTGGTTATTATTTTTACTAATTTCAATATGAGAGGCTGGACTACGGGATCTCTAAGAACTCCCACAGCTCTTTCTAAAAAGTCCTTTTCTCTTCTTTCAGAACACTGGTGCAGTTTAGAAGCACAGCATCCGTCACTCACCACCTGTAATCCCATGGAATTCCTGCTCAGTGGGAGCCCTTCTCGTGGAGTGGTTTCATTAGGGGATTTGTGTGTTTGTCAGGAAGCAGCAGTCTAGGTGTCCCCCAGCAGGGAGAAGTTAACGGCCCAGAACAGAAGGCGTGACCACAGCTCGGCTACTCTGTCCAGCCAGAGCAAAGCAGAAATAACAGATAGTGGCCTAATAAATGAATGTAAGGCCACACCGAAAGGCCAGTTTCAAATATAGGATGTAGAGAAATAAAAGTCATAAAAAAAAAAACCAAGCTAGCCACGTTGAGGAGGTTAATCATTGAATGATGGTACAAAGAACAAAGTCTCATAGTCAAACCGAAGAACAATGCTGGGACCTGCAGGATCAATTTAAAGTGAACCTGACAGCTTCCCAGATGCTGAGAAACGCAGATATTAGGACTGCTGGTCCAAATACACGCCCCTCAGGAGGCTTGTGGCGGCTTCTGAAATTCTCACTCTAAGGATCATTCCTTTAGCACGCAGCACTATTTCTAAACCTACTTTTAAAATGGTAATGCGTAGCTAAAACGAATAGCCACTAGCACATACTAAATGAGCACACATTTGTGTAACTCCTTCGCCAATGTCACCTCAAATGGAAGAGTTCTGAGAATACAGCAGCGACGCCCAGAATTTGGATAGGTGAAATAAGGTGAAGACAGAGGTCAGGGTGAGAGGACCAGCGCAAGGGTGAGACTACACAGAGGATGTTTAAATAGGTGGGGACAGTGAGAGTGTCCTGAGTTCCTGCATAAATAGCCGAAAGCTAGGTAAAATCCACTAGAAGCACACGTGACCTGCACATGCAGCCTTTTAGAGGCCACTGAGTGTTACTCTGTTTCAATTACTCTTAGCCTTGTCCATGGGACCGTATACAAATGTTACACTGGGAACTTGGTGAAGGGTTGCAGAGTGAACCATGGGAAATCCCCACTGCTACTGGAAAGGGAAAAAAATACTTTACATTGCTACTAGGCCAGTGGCACTAATGTGATTAAAAGATGAGTTTAGCCCTGGCTGGCGTAGCTCAGTGGATTGAGCACGGGCCTGTGAACCAGAGGATCGCGGTTCGATTCCCAGTCAGGGCACATGCCTGGGTGGCAGGCTGGTTCCCTGCAGGCCAACTCCCAGCAGGGGACCCACAAAAGGCAACCATACATTGATGTTTCTCGCTGTCTCCTTCCCCTCTAAAGATAAATAAATAAATAAAAATTTTAAAAAAAGATGAGTTTATGTATGAAGAAATCCATGCAGCCATAACTGATGTTTGAACTCTTTGCAAAAGGTACATATCCCTGTGTTTTAAAGGTTTCAAAGGTAGTATACTAGTTTGGGGGATCAGCTCAAGTAAAAAATTCTAAATTTTGTCATTTAATGATCCTAAGGTTTTGGTAAGTAATTTGCATAAAGATCGAAGTTGCAGTGATGTGGTTAGACTAGTTCATGGTTTTCTCGCTATCTTAAGTGGCTCATTAATAAAGTAAAGCCTATGCATGAAAACAGGGTGGGTCATTCCAAGTCAATGTAATGACCATCTCTGTGCATTGTCTATATATCCACTACCGTGTGGTCCTGAGTTTCTCATCAACCTCTACATTTTCTATGAAAATAACAGGGTGTTCACTTGGGGTCTGGGGGCTCAGAATTGATAAGTTTTTATCATGATGATAGATAGGATTATTAAGAGTCATCATATGAGCAGATTAAAATACTCTCTCATGCAGAGGTGTGTATAGGGTTGGCACTGGGTCCTCTCTTTTAGCATTGGAGAGAGAGTCTCTTAGGTTGGAAATTATTTTCCCTTCTGTTAATATCTCAGTGCTTCTGCTTCATCTTAACTTCTCCAATAGCACAGTTTTAAAAAACGTCACCGCCCCCCTCTAGTGAACTGCAAGTGGCTTGGGGACCAATCTCTGGATGGCTTGTGAAAAGTAGGTGCTCAGGAAATGTTCAGCAGGTGAGAGCAAGAGGACCGCACAGTTGGCTGACCTGGGCCACTGCACATTTCTTCCGAATTGGAGATGGACTTTCTTGCTTTGCTTCCAAGACGGTCACAGCCCAGCGAGATGTTCACTGAAGCACAGTGAAATAAGCCCTGGAATGTTGGCCAAATTGGGACAATATTGTGATGGTCATAATGAAACAATCTTGTCACATAGACCCCTGGAACATATTAAACACGATGTTCCAGAGGAAAGTGACAGGATGCTGGAGAGAGAGAAAATCCTGACAGCCAACATAAATGCCATGGCTGCCTTTGCCCTGATTGGCTGGGAGTTCCCATGGCAGCCTCCACCTGTGCCGCTGTTAGCCGAGAGATGGATGGCTGGGGATTGCCACTTTTGTTCAGGCTCCTAGGCCCAAGAAGAACTTGGATAGAAGAAGTGGGGGTGGGGTGATAATGAGTATTCCCAAGCAAAAGTTAGTCCCAACTGATCAAATGGGTATTTATTTATATTTTATATTTGTAATGAGCACTTTTCAGTTATGTTTAAAAAACTATCAGAAAAAAAATTAAAAAAATAAAAAACTATCAGAATGTTCCAGAAATATTCTAGAATGTTTCTAGAGATTTTTTGCATTTTCTTTTCAAAATTTCTATGCTTATAAATTTGTCCTTAGGATTCACAAGCTCATGCTCCTAAATACAAAAACAGCTTGATGGAATTTTCAAGTCTGTCTAATTTATGAGAAGAAAAAGACTCAATTTTAGCCTTTACTGAAACGTGTTATACAAATAATTAATGTACATGTGTCCATAAACAATCATGGCTTAAAAAGTTTATGTACAGGATTTACTTTCCTTATATTTTATAACTGATCATGTTGATATACAACATATCAATTTCTCTATAGCTAAATCTAGAGTTGTTATTAAACTTTTAGTGCTAATAGTTTCCTAATTGAGTTTTTTGAAAAATTATTAATCATAAAATAGATAATTAAGATATCAAAACACAAGCCAAACAAACATGCAAAAAATAAAACTCCCAAGACAAATAGGATTTTGGGGGGGAAAGTATTTAATATGCTTAAAAGAGGAATCCATAAATGTTAACAATATTTTTAAAATATTACAGAAAGCAAAATGATTTCAGTGAATGTATTTTTTATCATGTTAAGAGAACAATCATTTGAATGCATTTATTCCGATGTAAATGGGTGACATAAAGAAAAAAACGAGAGGGACCGAAGAATGACTGGCCTGCACAGAACATTGGATCTTAAAGACGCACACGTCTGGGTTTGTGATCAGATTCTAAACGTCGCTGTGATTATCCAGTCTCGACAAAATCAGGCACTCACCACACTTAGACCCAAACAACTTGGTGCTGTGTCTTGAATTTTTGTCTTAAAAACAGCAA
Organism: Sturnira hondurensis; assembly: GCF_014824575.4. NCBI lineage: Eukaryota > Metazoa > Chordata > Mammalia > Chiroptera > Phyllostomidae > Sturnira > Sturnira hondurensis. The sequence goes on along the minus strand of NW_028088227.1, from coordinate 5,366,466 downwards.
CAAAAAGCAATGAATTCTATGTTTGAGAAGTCCTATCAGTGTGACAAAATTTCATTTCATTCTGTGTGCAAAATTCTGTAATACAACTAACAGTGCAGGTGGCTTTCCTCTGCCCCAGGTAACACAATTAGCGTGGATCACAGGCTCCCCACTCACCAATGCCAATCAATCTCTCTGGGCGGCGCCATGACACCGTGTGTGGGTGACAGCTGCCTGGTCCTCAAGGCCACAGCCTTAGAAAACCGAAGGCTTTATTACAGTAATATGTTTCTGACCAGTTCCACCTTATCTACATATTCACCTTAGCTTTAAAACCCAATTAAAATCTAATTTATCTGATCTTTGGCTCCTGAACACTATTTGGCAATGAATCTAACAGCCTTGTAGTAACTACATTACTACACATTGTGCCTAGAGCTGTCCTAGATAAAACTTTTACAAAATTGTCAAGTGCCATTTAAAGCTACAGCAACCTCTTTGGGGCTGCCACCATCTCGTGTAAAGAACAAATGCTTTGTCCTTATATGCAAGCTCAACACTAGGATTTAATACCTGTAATTTGAGTTATAATTCATGTGAATAGATCATTTGCTTCTCTTAAATTTTGACTAATTTTTTAAAAAATGTCAATTAATAAAGTCTTTTGACAGCTAAAAATTCCTCCAACACACACATGCACAAATATGTCTTTAAATTTTCCAAGTTGTGAATATACTCACATGTATAAATGTTACACTGAGAAATATATTTAGAATGTCAGACCAAATGAATCCTCACTACTGTGTCTGATACTCTGTCTTCTGAAACTGTAAAAAAAAATCCTGAAATGTTGATACTAATTCAGTTCTTGAAAATCAAGCTCCAAAATGTACACTTTTATTCACATAACGACAGATGTATAAAAACAAGGGGCTCATGTGCCTTTAAGTATTACATGTAATGAAATGCATGGCAGGGAGCAGACCCCCCCTCCCCCACCATGCATTTCATTACATGTAATTTCTCAGCCCCTCCTGGGTTAGGCAGAGGGGGCAGCAGTGAGGGGACTGCCTTTTTGAGGACCAAGCACTGTTCCAGGTATTTTCACACATGTTGATCTTATTCAACACAATAATCATGAGAAATAGGTATTATGCCAATAAAAGCTGAGTAAAACACATGTAAAAATTATGACTGAAACAGATTAAAATCTACGTGTTCCCCCATATTTCATGATTTACATTTCCATGCAGTAATAGGCTAATGGAGTGAATCTCACAAGACAGGAAGAACTCCTACAATAATTAACGCAAGGACCCTGTTCATTAGCGTTTCTAAAGGTGATTTAGAAGGACCTGGATGAGTCACTAAGTACCACTGAATCACTTAGGGACAAATGCGGTCCCCCTTTAATTCTCTTTGAAACTTTCTGATTAGGTCTAGAAGAAAGTCTGAGCTTCTGATTTGTTACTTCAAATTAGAAGTAGCAAATTACTGTACAGCATTTTCTCATCTTCCTTTTTAACAGAGGGAACAGACCTCAATATCTGCTTATAATTCATTTCCTTATATTTATGTTTGTGGCTGTTACCACATGATGACAAGTGATACTGATGCTCTTGAAAAAATGGTCATATATCTTTAACCTTCTAATTACATCTGATTTTAAAACTGAGGAAATTTAAGGAAATACCAAGTAATGGGAGGTGTGTACAGACAAGGCAAGACATGGTCAGAGTGAGGAGGGCATGACACCTGAAGACTGGGGACACCACACGAAGAACATTGCGTGAAACCCCAGGTCACCTTGCAGGTCATGGAGGCTGGTCCGTTCTTACAAGTAGGTGGCTTCCTCAAGTTTCAGTTCTAAGCCTATTATTTAGAACACGGGCAGTAGTTTCCTTTACAAAGTGTGTTGTCTTGCTGTTTGTTTCGTAGTCAGGCCAGAGAGCCCCGACTTAAGAGTATAGCTGACCTGGCACGCATTTGAAGTAAAAACCGATTTTTAAAATGCAGTGCAATCTAATACTGTTATAACCTGACAATCAGGTAGACAGAGAACAAATTGAATAAGAAACATATCCATTCTCATTCCGAATGCTTGTCTGAGGGACAAGAATCTGATTTCATTGAGAGTGAGGGGAGGAGAGATTCTGAAAAGATCTCTAGAGGTTAATGGAATAATTCACTGTATCTAGTTTTATCTCAAAATAAAGAAGGAGTACTTTCAGGCCACAACTTAGGAACCAGGTTAACCAGAGAAGCTTCCTAATGTTGGTTTTTTTGGGGGTTCTGCAGCTCACATAAGGAACAAATGGGGTGCAAACAGGTAAGTGCAGGGAGGGCTGGGAAATAAAAGTTAGTGGACTTTAAGCTTCAGGGCTCTTCACCCGGTACAGTCATCTCCAGATTTATCTAATATTTATTCATAATTTCTCATCTTTTTTAAAACACTGACCTCTCGTTGAGTTAAGCCTGTACCCAGAGGCACTAAAGGGAGGCCTCCTTCGTGGCCAGGCCCAGGTCCCAGCGCTGAGCCCAAGTCAGGCAGCATGTGCAGGGACACCTGCCAAGGACACCCAGCACCCCCAAGTCAGAATCCTCCAGGCACTTGAACTAACTCACCCTCCCCTAGAGGAGGGCCTGCCAGCCTTCCAAGGAAACCCCCGACCTCCAGGTAACCATGCCCTGTTTCCACGGTCTCTTTTCTAAAACTCACTCGCTCTTGCCCGAGACCCCTCAGGAAGAGACCCCCAGCACCCGGGAGGTGCTGAGCTCCCCCAGGCCATGAACTGCTTGCCCTTGAATAAAGGACCTCGAATTCATTACTAAATGGTTTTACTTTTGTCATTTGACAGCTCCAAAGTGCATAAACTTGACATCCACCCTCAGAGATACGGTAAAATTTCTTGAACATAACCAACCAAGAGTAGAAAGATGGGTGAAGATAAGGAAAATGGTTGTGACAGTGTCTAAAAGAAAGAATTCTCCTGAAGGGTGATTCTGGGACTGAATTCCACTGTGTGTGTGTGTGGGGGGGGGGGTGAGGGGGTGGCTGGAGGGGGGCAGACTAACAAGCAATGCTCTGGACACGAGCTGGGTGTCCCATAATTCAAGGCAATTCTGACATTATCCACCCAAAGACAGCACCAGCTCCCCCAGGTTCAGGGCTTAGTCCCCTTCAGATTCCATCTGTGAGTCCAGGTTGTCAACTGTGCTACTGACCAACTGGCTGCATGTTCGGGGGTTCCAGTGACTCCATCCTCTGGCTCAATTAATTTTCTAGAGTGGCTCACAGAACTCAAGGAAGCATTTTATTTAATATTTTCCCAGTTTTATCATATAAAATTATAACTCAGGTGGACAAGACGCACAGAGCAAGGTATGGGGAAAGGGCACAGAGCTTCCACGCCCTCTCCCAGCCCATCATTCCCCCAGAATAGCCATGTACTCACCAACCCGAACCCCATCTTTTTGGGGTTTTATGGAGGCTTCATTACAAAGTATGATTAATTAAACCATTGGCCACTGGTGACTAAACGCCATCTCCAGCTTCTCTGCCCACCCTGGAGGTCATAGGTGAGATTGAAGGTTCTGACTCTCTCATCATAGGTTGGCCCCTCTGGCAAGCAGCCCCCATTCTCTGGTGAGTTCCAAAAGCGGCAATGTCATGAACACAACAAAAGACACATTTCTGGCTTTCACCACTTAGGAAATTCCAAGGATTTTAGAAGTTCTGTGTTAGAATCAAATGAGGAAGAATCTATTTCTGGTTACAAATCACAATATCATAATTCCCTAAACAAAATGGGGTGAAAGGTGCCAGGAGAGGGACTCACAGTTCCCAGAGAGCCACTAGAAGGTGCCATAGAAAGGCCAGCCAGGGTGTCACGTGGGCCGAGGGACGGGCAAGGCCACAGTGCCGAGGGCAGGGGGGGAAGGGGTGGATTGTATGCAGTTACACTCCTACACGACACAGCCAGGAAGTGGGTTCATAACTACTGATCTTTAGCAACAGAACAATGAAATGATACTGTAAACCCTAAATCAACTCTTACATCTTTATAAGCACTCTACCTTCAGGGAGCATTGGCCACTAAAATTACCTTCATGAGTGGGGCACATGCAGGCATGAGAAAGAACATTTAAAAAAAAGAAAAAAGAAGAACCACTAGAAAAACTGAGAAAACTAGTGTTGCCTTGGTAAGAAAAACAGATTCAAATAAATGGTTTTTCCTGCACTTAGAATACACTGAATAGAGTATATCATTTTTATAATCCCTTTGAATCTGATGTCTTATTAGAAATCCTGTACCAAATAAAAGTAATGCTTGCATTTTATTTATTAAATCTCTCTTCATTGCTACTGTACAGGGGCAGCATGCAGATCACTTAAATGCACAGGGAACAGCTGCAGCATGCAAGCCTGCCCTCTCCTGGACAGATCTTTGGAAAGTTTACAGACGATCCAGACACTTTCCTTTTTTATGTGGACAGTTCTGTAAATAAACAAATCTACAAAGGGGAAAAAAAGTCGCTCAAAAAAGGAAATCTCTGCAAGGCAAGATAATACAAGATGCATTATTTATCATGGCCAGTCTTGTGCCCATATCCTTTGAAAATTAATCAGCAAAATCAGAAACCGTTTAGAAGAGCAATTTTCAAATAGGTGGTTATTTCCTATCCCAGAAGGACGTGGTATTTGTCTCATGGAGTTTTTACATAAGCACAAAACGTCAAAGGTATTTCAGGTTTAGAATTTCGCTAGGGCATTGAACGAGGTGGGCCGCCCTGGGCCAGATGAACCCAGACATCTGAAAATGAAGGAAGGACTCTCCTTGCAGGGGGTGGTGGAACAGGGCGTGTATGCTTTGAGATGGAGTAAAATGCTAACAGGCAAACTTGATTATCGACGCTTGTTATTTGTAATATTTTTTTTTTATTTTTGGTAGCTTTTTGTAAATTTGAAATTATTCCCAAATAAAAAGTTTATTTAAAAACTATAATAGAGGTTCTGGGTAGGCCAGAGTCTAAATTGTGGTTCTACCTCCACTTGACTTTGGACAAGATGTTTAACTTTCTGGGCCTCCGCTTCCTCTGCTCTGAGACAGAGATAATGCTTTTGGTTTGTTTGTTTGTTCATTTTGCCAAGTATGGCTCTTAGCATAATTAAAGGAAGTAATAACTGCGAAAGACCTAACCCCATGACTGGCACAGAGCATCTTGTCACTGATATGATAGTTGTTGTTATTGTTTTCATTATTCTTATTAGCAGGGGAGGAGGGCTGGTTTCCACCAATGAGATGAGCTAACTCTGCTCTGTCTCCGGCAAACGTTAAACAAAGACATGAAGCTTCGATTCGTGACCTGTTAAAAATCTGTGCAATTCACAATCTCATCCAAATAATTTGGGGGGTCTATTTATACATTTATCCCAAAACACCTCTTGAAAAGCCCTTCACATTCTCTACTCATCTTTGCATGTGAGGCCTTGTTGCATTTGTTCTAAATCTCTGTTCAGTAGTAGTGAGTCATGGTGATGTGAGATAAGTCTTAAACCACAGGGCTGGGTCCTTCCAACCTCCCAAAGGGCCCCAGTCTTCCCTTTGAGGGAATGAGCAAGAGCACCCGGTGCTCCCCTCTATAGTACCACATCTGCTTGTATCTAATATTGAGTTCCAGAGACTGGACATAGCTTCACCCACCCATAGCAACCAGTCAGTCCCCTGAGACATGTCTCCCTCTATTACAGATGCTGAAGGCGTATTGGAGGTGAGGCCTTTCTTTGGAATGATGTAAGGAAAATGGGTTTGAAATTCAGGGAAACCTGAGTTTAAACTTCAGTCCCACAGGTAATAGATCTTGTGACCCTAATCAAAGGAGCTTATTTCAGTACTAATTCCCTCATCTATAATGTGGGGGCAATGCCTTAATCTATTTGGCCTGTTATAATAGGGAGACTTAGAAACAGCAGAAACAACAAATTTATTTCTCATGGTTCTGGAGGCTGGAAGTCTGAGATCAAGGTGACAGGGTGGCTCAGTCCTGGTGAGAAGCCTCTTCCAGGTTGCAGACTGCTGACTCCTCACTGTATCCTCACATAGCAAAGAACTGGGAGAGGAGGCAAGCTGTCTCGAATCTCTTATAAAGGCACCACACCCATTCATGAGGGCAACTCTTATGACCTCATCCCATCCTGATGACCTCTGAAAGTCCTGCCTCCCAATACCATCACTTTGTTGGAGGGGAGGGAGATTTCAGCACATTAATTTTAGGAGGGCACATTCAGTCCACAACAGCTTTGCAGAGTTGCAGCGTTAAAGATAACATAAGATCTGGAACTAGGCATAGGATTATTGTTGCCGGTGTTTTCCTGCTGTTGGTATTGTGATTATAAATCTTGCAATCAGGCCAAGTTTATTTTCATCTTCTTAAAGCAAATCTACTCAAAATCAGAGAAAACAGAATTTCTTTAAAAATGTTTTCTGATAATAGATACAGTTAAAATAGTTCAAAATTGTTAAGATTTTGGATATAGATTTATGTAATTTTCAAGTTAGAGCTCAGAATTTATGTCGCTCTTTTTCATTTTATAGATTAAATAAAATATTTGTCAAACTTTATAGTCAGATCAAAAACTCACCACAGACCTGAACCTAAATCTCAAACCTCCCTTTTATTCATTGTGGTGTGGTTTCTATTACTTCATGTGACCTTTTTTTATATTTTTATTTTCTTTTTGTCACTGATCTTTAAATGTGTCACATACAATGTCACCTGGAGATGGATTCAGGGTGCCATAATTACAAAACATGGACGATTTAAAACCACAGGAAATGTTAAAACACAGACCAAGAACAAAAATATTTTAAACATGCTTAAAAGTCAGTTGGGGTGGGGTCATGTAAGGAATAAGAGATCCGGAATCCCAAAGACCTGAGTTGAAATTTCAACCTCATGGCTTAGGCTAGTGGCTTAAATGCTTTAAGATGCAATTTTCTCATTTAGAAAATGAAGATAAAACTCTGAGCCTAACAGTGTTCTTAGGAAGGTTGCACGTGAGAACACGTAACATTCTCTCCACATAGCACGTAATAAATGTTCATTCCCTCATCACAGCCCTTTTCATGTCAAGCCTTTAAATCTATGATGTATCAGGTAATGTATACCCAATTCACAGTAAGATGGTTCAATAAATACTATTGTGATGACGGTGGTGTTGGTAATCATGCTAACAGAAACCAAAAGCCCTAGAAAGCAAGAAAAGATCATTTTAATTATTAAAGATACCACAAACAAAGATATCCAATTAGAGCTAACCTAATGTGCATGTACAAAATCCTCTTTGGTAGCAGAGAACCAACTGGAAATGACATATGTGCATGAAAAACAGCAAATTAACGACCCATGAAACACACACTTCATTTCTGAGCCCATGCAGAGCAATGCACCCTATTATAGTAGACGCATTCAAGGACCCTTTGTCTGGGCATCAATAAAGGCTTCTCATGTCCACAGCATGAAATAGCAAGTGAGACGCTAAAACTGATAGGATGAAGATAGGGTAACTTATCAAGTTTATAATGCAATGCAAGATCTGTTCAGGCAACGTCCAGGCATTGTTAATACAACGAGAAAAGTTTGTACGACATCAATGTAACCTGGCAGCCAAAGAGAGTGGACTGAAATGCGCCTGAGTGAACAGTGACAACTTCACTGTACTAGTCAGTCGGTGGGGGGTAGATGCCATTGACTGACCATGTGTACAGTGTGGCCGTCACATTCAAAATGACTGAGTGAGTAGAGCAACAGTTATGCTTCAAATTGTGTGTGAAGCTTGAACATTCCCCCACGGAAACTATCTGGGTGATTCAGAAGGCCGCAGCTGTGGGCAGCTGGTGATTGGCAGCTTCATTCTGACAACACGCCCACTCATGCATTACGTCTCACGGAGAGTTTTTGGGGCAACACAGCAAATCACCCAGGTGACTCAGCCCCACTACAGCCCAGATTTGGTGCCCTTCGACTTCTGCCTTTTCCCCAAAACTAAAATCACTTCTGAATGAGAAGAGATTTCAGACCATTGATGAGATGCAGGAAAATATGATGGGACAGTTGACGGTGACTGCGAAAATTGTGTGAGGCCCCAACGTGCTTACTTTAAAGGGACTGAGGTGTCATTTTTCCTATGTATAATGTTCCTTGTATCTTGTACCTTCTTCAATAAATGTCTCTATTTTTCTTTCTTGTCCTCTTTTTAAAAATGTAACCTGTATTTTATTTTTCCCAATGCCATTTAGTCCCCTTGTACCTCCTCCCCGCAGCAATCACCACACTGCTGTCCATGTCTATGAATCCTTTTTCCTGTTGCTCGATCCCTCCAACACCTGACTTCTCCCCTATGCCCTGCTGGCTGCCATCTGCTCTCCAGCTATGAGTCTGTCTCTGTTCTGCCTGGATACTCTCTGGACAGACCTCATATATCTAATGAAAGTTTGAGGAACGACTTTCCCAACCAATTTTCTAAAAGGGGCCTAGTTCAAACTTAACATAGTCTTGAGTATTCTTAACAGCAACATGACATGTAACTAATTCACTTTACTTATACTCATTATTGAGTATTTTAATACTGTAAGTTGTGTGGTCCACAGACAGAATATATTTTTCAGTAAGTGGCCCATTCGTGCCAAAAATTTAAGCTAGAATATTTTAGAAATAAATATCAAAACTAAAGGCTGAGTTCAACTACTCTAGAATTAAGAAAACATGAAAAAGAAAAAGTTTACACATAAATACTCCAGCATCAGTGGCTGTAAGGTGTCCATGTTTAGAAGACAAAATCTTATAGGTCTTGAACTATGCTTTTCCATCTCCTCCAATATCACGTTCACCCAGGGGTTCCCTCTTCTATATCACAGGTAGCTCTTGCCCATGTTTCTTCTTCCATTTCTCCTGTTTTTTCTCTTTTCTCCCATAATTTTCCGTTACTGTAACACTATAAGCAGCCAGTGCCTTTTCAAAGCCAGGGAGGGTGCAGAAGTGGAGAGGAAGGCCAGTTCCAAACAACTTCAGTCATGCACACTTTTCCGTCTGGGTGTGCGGTAGTGAGGTTTCCTTCTCCTGGACCCCAAGGATGGGGCTCGCCACCACAGTGGCCCCCTGGATCTGAGGACCTCAGGTGCCTCAGCTCTGTAAACTTACCCAGGAAAGAATCAGATGTGTGAGGGAGGCTAAATGGGCAATTCTAGACCATAGGCATATTAAATGGCGCCTTTTGGAGACAACTGTTCTTTTCTAAAAGATTAGCATTGAGGAGTTCTGGCATCATGGAACAGGGCAAGGAGAGAGGGGTTCTGAGGGAAGGTGATCCACCTAAGATCCTCAAGTCATAGTTGGATCAGGAACCTTGTAAAGCACTAAGCTGCTCTGCCTGCCTATATTGCCTTTAAGAATATCTGTTTATCCCTGTGTGGGTGTCTCGTCTGCCTCCCTCTCCTCTTCTCATTTTATCATATGAAAGAAGCACTATGTATAACCCAAAGAATGGTGAGAAGTACTTTTTAATTTTCAATCTATTGCAGGCTGATTAACGTTCATAAAATTCAAAAAAAATGTTGTGAAAATGTAAAGATTCTATAAACCTTTCTAAGTGACAATTTTTGTTATTGAGCTTAGTGTCAATGAGTAATTTATGACTAGTTTATGGAGTAGTATTGGTCCTCAGATCACACTTCAAGCAACAACGATGCAAACCAATTAATAAATACATTTTCCCTAATTAAATTTTATATTTTCAATGTCTGAAAAATTTTAGTAAAAAAAAAAAACACAAGATGAATTGAAATCATATAAAACTGCAAATAATTAGAGTCTTTTAACCACAACTAAACCGAGGCACATTGTCTACGGTTGCACTGTACAAGACGGTCAAGTGACCCCATCTACTGGGTATGAAATGTGAAAACACTTCTTAAAATCCTGTGATCAAAGTCACCAGATGTAAAAACCACATTATTTTTGTAGTTAACATATCGAATCACACGGATGCTGCATACCAAGGCCAATTCCAAGTCTAACTGCTCTGTCAGAAGGCAGGTGCTAAGGTTCGCTTGACCCCGTTACCTGACGTTTTATTGCTGTGGGGTTCCTAGCAGGTCAGGGAGGTTCCACATCCAAGATCTAATTCCACACCCAATAGAAACTTCTCAGATTTTTAAAGTACCTATCAGTTAGTTTTGAAGAACTGCATTACACTTCATGTTCATAGATGAATGGACCCACATGAGGAGGATCTTTTCGGTCTCAGAAAATCTAGCTGCCAGTTTAGCCTTTGGAGAAAACTTGCCCAAGGTCATTATCACTAATTAAGGGTCAACTGGCTTTGGCCTTCAGGAAGTCAGCCTTGGTGGCCAGACTCACAGTGCACAGCAGAAATCTGAAACGGATGTCCAGGCATGAGGGTTTCCCGATAACGAAGTCCCCGTCCAACAGCAGCTCCGTGTTCCACAAGATGCATCAGTCCCTAGGAGTCTCACTGTCTCCAGGGAAAAGGCAACTCGAGGGGAACCCAAGGCTGTGTCAGCAAAGGCAGAGTCTTCCCCAGCGAAGGAGGATGCAGCTAGCATCTGTATTCTTTCCTAGGGCAAGGGAGAATCATTTTCATCTTGGCGAAATCTTATCCAGGTTCCTTCTCCCTAAGTCCCTACACGCAGCCAGATGCTAGATAAGCTACAAAATTGTTCTGTCAAGGACTGAGGAATCAAATGTGGAGCTGAATAGCATTTTCCTTCTGATCATTTCAGAGCTCAAAGTTTCCTCTCATTTTTCAAACTAGCCCTGTGTAGAACAAACTACACAAGTGGCATTCAAGTGACAGATGATTAGCTCTGATGATGGGGAGGGCAACCTAAGTCCCATAGGTGCACTTCTAAAAATAATTACAGAAGTGCTGACTCCAGGGGTGGAGGAAACCTACAAGTTCAACCTCCCGTTTGAGTCTCCTGTTGCTCAGCTAAATGGCCCCTCGGTCTGGTGCAGGGCACCACCTAGTGAAATGACAGCTTGCAGTGCTTGCAGATGACAGCACCAATGACAAGCTGCTGCTACTCTACAGCTTTGCTCTTGGACTGAGCCCAATGCTTCGTTGTTGTCTTACATATACTTGTGGAGTCATAGGAAACAAGTCTTCCTTTTTATTTCGCATAATTGTGCTTCAAATATTTGAACACAGCTATTCTGTTCCCACTGTCTTTCATAATTGAAACATCCCCCATTCCAGGAATCTCACTGCTGTGAGTCTCCCTCACCTGATAACCTTTGGAAGATTACTGCCATAAATCTTCCTCTGGAATCAATTTACTAGCCACTTTTGAATCCAATGATTTAATCAGTTTCTAATCCACCAAAATGCCCACAGAGCTCCCCAGAAAGACATTAAAAATGTTTTGAAGGCTTTGCTGGCACCTCAGTTCCCATCACATCTCCCTGGGAAAGGGAAAAATGAGGTTACCCTTGAATGGCCTGTATTTAGTAAACCCCTAGAGGGTTGTAGCGATGGCAGATTTTTCATTTATGACTCAAGTCAGACTTTTAATACGGGGTTCCATGATGTGTCTGTAGATGTTAAGAAAGAACAAGGCCAGGAACGTAGGAACAAATGCCATGTTTTTGTGTTGGCCCCGGTTGGACTGTGTTACCTGACAGGGCACCACGGGAAAACGGTCCCTGCCCCAGGGAGATCTCAAATCACACTACGAGGGGCGGACTCTAACAATTAAGTCCTCATGCACATGCAACTGCTTCATAGCAGCTATTGGGAACCGCTCTGCCCAGTTTCAGGAGTTGTAACCGCCCCCCATGGATAAGGCTGAGTGAGGAACCTCTGGACTGTGAGCCACTAAGGAGACAAAGTTTGTCTCTGGCAGCAGCGCTGCTTCTGCTTCATCCATCTCTGCCCCCAATGCTTGGTCAGTTAGTCAGTGATGGGTAAGACTGCTGGGGGGGGGCGGTGACCTAAGCCAGACACAATCACTTGGGAGGCCCTCAAGGAAGGACTCAGGGGGCTGCAGCAAAGAGGGGGTGATGGACCCTTGCCCCACTGGCTATTCTGACATAGCCTGAGTCCCCATTTCCATCTGGGAGAAGCGCTTCCTGGTTCTAATCCACTTAAGCCTAAAAACCTATGACTGGGAAGGCAGGGCAGCTCTTTGCCGGCTAGAATGGGTTCCAGGTGATCAGGCCTAAGAAAGAATATGTAAAATCCTGTGAAACCTGCTTTGTTTAGAATACTTTCATTTAGATGATAAGGGTCCAAGCAAGAAGTTTGTTCCTCAAAGTTTTATGGCTCTTTAGCATCTGACCCTGACTGAGAATAAGCCCTCATAGTTCTTTGAAATGTGATCTACTATTTGCTCCTTGCTGCCTGTGTTCCTGTGTATTACAACCCAATAAAAGCCGCTTAGGAAGGGGCTCTTGGTCTTTCTCCTCTGAGAGATTGACCACCTCTCCTCCCCAAGCAGATCATGTCTTGGCAGTCTCATTTTCATCCGTGGTGGACGGGGTGGGGGGGACTTGCTGGCAAAGTTGCCCCCACAAGCAGCCATCTCTGTCACCTATGCTAAATGACATTGGCCTTGGGCCGATTGGAAATTAGGCAGATACATCAGTTTTCCTGTGGTATGTAACAGTCCTTTACTTGAATGATAACGTATCAAATTTCATCTGGATCAGTTCATTTTAATGAACACAATACTTCATTCCCATCATACCAGGAATATCCTCAATGCTCTACATGCAGCTATGAAATCAGAGATTATGAACAGAATAGTGTGTTTCTGGACATTACAAGGTATGATTTCCTCAAAGTTACACACAGTGTCTTTTCTGCTCAACTATGCATTCTTCATGGTCTCCAGAAGAGATATTTGCTCATAACACATAGCAAATCAATATTTGAACACTGTTGATTAATAGAAATATCACCTTGCTTAAGTCAGCAAACTGCACGGTAGTAAAAACCATAGCTTTCATAGGACAGAGATGACATAAAAGAGGATTCCAAGCAGCTGCTCACCCTTAGATCCTTGAGTTTCTTACAGGGTGTGTCTGAGATCTTTGTGAAATCCCACACTCACGCTCCTTCTCTCACATAGAATTTCAGATGTACAGTCAAAGTATCTCTGAGAAAGTTAAGTGATCTATTCAGATTCCATAAACCCAAGATAAACATAAGTATATCCCTTAAGGTCAATTTTTTCTAATAAAGAACTAATGTTTTCATTTTAAAAATAACACCTTCAAAGTCATGCCCCACACACTGTGTGGAGAGTGAGCCCCTGAGAGGCAGACACTTGGTACCGTGCCAGGTCCGCTCTCACTAGGCCATCCACTGGCCGAGAGACCTAGCTGCTCATGGACCTGGGTTTGTGAGGTACGAAATGCAAACTCAGCCCTTCATGGGGCTACCACAGGCGTCATACGTGAACTTTTGGAAGCTATAAAAGTTAACAAAAAAACCCCACTAATGGTCTACTATGTGAATATGATAAAGAGAAAACACCTATTTATATATTAACATTATACAATCAAAACCAATATATGGCAGAATTTTAAACATTGTTAAATGCCTTTTAGGGAGAGGTGATAATATTATCAATGAAGGTGATAATATTTGATCATCCCAACTTAGACACATGTTAGTTTAATGATTAGTTAATAAGTATATTTCATGGGAACATAAAACAATATTTTTCTCCCTCATTCTCTCCTCATAAAAAAAAAAAAAGAAAGAAAGAAAAACAGAAAACAGTCATCAGGTTACTTCTAATCCTTTTCCTTGACTCTGTTTTTCTTCTTTTCTGACTGACTTCTGCCGAGTGCAGACTCCGCCCTTTTCTAAGAGCCCACGCACAGGGCTCTGCACCTCCGCTCTCCCGCATGCACTCTCAGAAGCTGCTCTGCACCGAAGGCAAGGTGGCTGTCCCCAAACCCTGCAAATGCTACCTGCCACCACTCCCACGTACAAACTAAACCAAACCAGAGCAAACAGAGAAAGAAACAGTCAATAAACAACTGCCTATCAAAATAAAACATGCATGAATTTATTTATCGTTAAGGTACTTTTTATCTCCACCCAAGGGCATGCTTATTGATTTTAGAGACAGGGGAAGGGAAGGAGAACAAGAGGGAGAGAAACATCAATTGGTTGCTTCTCGTACATGCACCAACCTGGGACAGAAACTGCAACCGAGGCACATGCCGTGACTGAGAATCAAACCAATGACCTTTTGGCTTATAGGATGATGCTCCAAGCAACTAAGCCACACCATCTAGGCAAAGCATGCATTTCTCAATCTCAGCCTTCCTTTGCAAAATTCATTCTGTATATTTTAAGTCCATTTACCTAATGAAGCTAACTTCGCATGCTGAGAATGTACCACACACATCTGTACGATGGATTTTACCCAATAGCATCCCCCTCACCCAAAGTAGCCTCTCCATCTGTGATAGGTTTTATTCCTACACACGCTCCAAACAATACAAGTGCTAACCCCACTGTGCATACGTAATTCAGTATCTTGACCCAGTGGTCTCTTATCTACCTATTTCTTTCTATTTTTATTATTATTTAGAAGAAACTTAATAGTCTTAAAACACTAAAGAGTCCAGATCCAGAATAAGTCACTAGTACATCATTCTGTACTGTCATATCCTGGAATAACTCCTAGAACATAACAGATATGCAGTAAATTCTTAACAATGCTTCCAGTTTGAGGTGCTCAATTCTAAATTTACTTTTAAAGAAATAAAATTTCCCTTACCCTGCCAGTGTGTAGCCCTACAGCAAATATTTTCTGTTACTGTAGTAACTTTAATAAATTTAAAACATTATCCCCAAGGTTATTAATTATCCTTTCCTTTTTGTGTTAAAGAAAATACACAGATTGATTTACCCAGCAAGAGAATAAGCATCAGTTCTGCTAAACTGAATTGGTATAATTCAATTTATGATTACAATGTAAGAAAAGGCCTCCAATTCATCTGTAGCTATCAGGGAGGAAAATGATACACTATAAAGAAAACAAATAAAATGTTTTATGGAGATGTTTTAGAATATTCTAACTTATCTCTGCTGCATATATTACGTTTGATACTCTAAAAACTGAAAATCATTATAATTTCTAAAAAAAATGGTGATTGCCAAGAGTTCTGATACCTTTGCTTATAATCAGCATGCAATTCTTTCCCTAAAGAGCATGGCATGGAGTCTGTGACTGGGGATGAGGGACACTCTGAACAGTGGCAGGTCAGATTGGACCGGGGGCGGCAGAGAAACTCAGGGCGGGGACGGAGAGGGGCCAAGCCCATTCTCTCTTGTTTGGGTAGGTTTCACACAACTGGTATAAACTGAGGGACAGAATGTGACAATAACCTCAGAATCTGCAGTCATCTGGGTATTTCGGTACAGGTCTGTCCACCTGCAGAGATCTGGGGTTCTCTGTTCTATCATAATCTCAGATCTGTGAGTATCAGCAGAGATAAGTTAGAATATTCTAAAACATCTCCATAAAACATAGCTTGATCAGATACCTAAATAATGGATGCCACAATTAACTTTCCTGTCAGTTATCTGGTTACTTCAGACAAAAGTCTAAGGAGTATAAATAAAATATATATTTTTTCAAAATCTGCCTTACCCCAGGATTTTTTTCCAAGTAAAAATTTGAAAAGAAAACCAGATATTTAATTCAATTAGTATGAGAACTGCTCAGGGATCTTAGGTGTGTGGGTAGGTGGAGTAGAGGGAACCAAGAGTCACCACTGGGGATCCCGAAGCATCTGGTCTCGGGGAAGTGTAGTCTCAAAGCCAATAAAGCAATTACGCAGCTTTTGCTTTTCCTTAACTTATGGACATGTATCAAACTACACATAACTGTAGTGTGGCAAGCGTGCTACTACTATGAGTCAGTAACTAAGAAGACTGCAGCATGAGGTAGACTTAAAAACAGTAAGTTTCTAAAGAATGTTTATTATCATGTGAGAATGCTCTGCTTCTATAATTACTGAACATAACCCACAAAGACAGGTATGTACAACCACACTTTCTTCAAAGTCTAAATTAGAATCAATATCTATAACAGGAGACCCCCCAAAATAGAATTTATTTATAAAAATTTGCATATTTATTCTTAGGTGTTTAAACTTCAGTCACCTTCAAAGCACTCTCCATTTGATACAATATACCTACAGAGACATTTTTTTCCACTGCTCAAAACAGTCTTTGAATTCACCAATTTTGATGCCTTTTAGTGCTTCTGAGCTTTTTTTTTGTTTCACCTCTTCCACGTGGGCAAAATGTTTCCCTTTGAAGACTTTACATCCAAGGAAACAACAAAAACAAAGTCACTTGGTGTGAGATTGGGTGAATAGGGAGGGTGGGGCAAGGGGGTCATGCCTTTTTAGTCAAAAACCACTGAACACTCAGCATGGTGTGGGCTGGTATCCTCATAAATCACCCATCATGATGTGGGCAAATAGAGTAAAACACAAATTCACTGAAGCCAAATGCAGCCTCTCACAACACCACCAGCTGGTGCACTGATAGAGATGGAATCCTAGAACACTCAGCATGTCAGGGAAGCCTGTACTGCACAAGGGCCCACCCTTCAGAAGGTAATTCCGGTTAATTTTTGGTCCCCCATATAATGCTTTCGTTAGGAATAATATGGACACTGATACACAACAGAGTGTCTATATCAAATGAATCCCCGCATCTAAGCTTTACCCCACCACACTACGTCTCATTCTATTTTATCTAAAATGTTCACTCACTTTGAAAATGTATTTGATCATTCTAACTCCATTCATCCCCTTGGCCAAGTTAAAGTACCTGACGACATGGACAGGACAGAGGCATGGAAGAAACCTGTCATCTTCCTTAAAATAAAAGGTGTGGCTGAAGACAGCAGATTTAACACACACCCGTATCCCTGCTCTTTTCTGAAACCCCAGTAAAGTGACCATAATACACTGTCCTGTTAAAGGCATCAGTCCTTAAGGACAAAGACAACAGGAGAAAGGAGCTGCAGACAGGTGTGGCAACTCTTCGGGCAAGTCTGAGAAGGCTGAATCCTGAGTCAGCATATGAGGAAACTCAGCACAACCCACTCACACCGCAAAACCCCCAAAGATGGAGGAATCGGAGGCATCAGGTTCTTCTGAAGGAAAAGGAGAAGAAAGGTCAGGTTAAAAAACAAGATGCTTACTTGAAACTCCATTTAAAAAGCAGTTAGATGCCCAGATACTATCTCCTAATCCAAGATACAGGCACCTAAAGGTTTATTTTCAGAAAAGGGAAAAAGGCAGACATTTGGACGGACCTGCAGAGTCAAGAGCAGAATCACTGCTCTGAATAGCGGGGCAATTCCTGGACCGTTGACACGCGGGTGCTGGCTACTAAGGTTATTACGTCTCCTGCTGTGTCCTAGAAGGCTGGCAGCCTGTGCCTAGAGACTGAAGGCAAAAGGGTCTGAGCTGTGGAAAAACGAGGTTCAGCTGTCCGCTCCATGAATGCCCCACCCCCATACCTAAGTGTCTGCTTTGCACGCACAGGGACAAATTTGGTGGCTGTCTCACAAGGTTGCTGTTGTCTGCTTTCCACTGGGATTCTTAAAGGGTTCTACCAGGATCTATAAAGGCTCACAAAAGGAAGATGTGTCCAAAGCACCATCTAACTGACCCTGAGGGATCAAAAGGCATACTAGGAAACAGGTGCAGAACTTTAAATGGAGAAAAGGGGAATACCAAAAATCCAATACTATGTGTAAGTACACTAAAATTGAAAACATAAAGTAACAAAAAAGAAATCAAAGAAACCAGAGACCAGAATTCCATGTTCAGTTTCAGCTATGTTACCTTGAAAATGTCCTTAACCACTTGATATTTTCCAGATATCGTATTGCTTGTTTTCAAGTAAAAGGCCTGAAATCAGAAAACAGCAGCTATAGGAAAATGAATGGTGATCTTGTGACATCCTTAAAAAAATCTACACAGCATGCCAGGCAACATTGTGTTACTGGGCCATTAGGGGAGAAAGAGGAAGGACATGCAAATAAATCCCTGCAAGGTTTCTACAGGTTCCGGGGGGGGGGGGGGGGCATTTGGNCAGAGTCAAGAGCAGAATCACTGCTCTGAATAGTGGGGCAATTCCCGGACCGTTGACACGCGGGTGCTGGCTACTAAGGTTATTACGTCTCCTGCTGTGTCCTAGAAGGCTGGCAGCCTGTGCCTAGAGACTGAAGGCAAAAGGGTCTGAGCTGTGGAAAAACGAGGTTCAGCTGTCCGCTCCATGAATGCCCGACCCCCATACCTAAGTGTCTGCTTTGCACGCACAGGGACAAATTTGGTGGCTGTCTCACAAGGTTGCTGTTGTCTGCTTTCCACTGGGATTCTTAAAGGGTTCTACCAGGATCTATAAAGGCTCACAAAAGGAAGATGTGTCCAAAGCACCATCTAACTGACCCTGAGGGATCAAAAGGCATACTAGGAAACAGGTGCAGAACTTTAAATGGAGAAAAAGGGAATACCAAAAATCCAATACTATGTGTAAGTACACTAAAATTGAAAACATAAAGTAACGAAAAAGAAATCAAAGAAACCAGAGACCAGAATTCCATGTTCAGTTCCAGCTATGTTACCTTGAAAATGTCCTTAACCACTTGATATTTTCCAGATATCTTATTGCTTGTTTTCAAGTAAAAGGCCTGAAATCAGAAAACAGCAGCTATAGGAAAATGAAGGGTGATCTTGTGACATCCTTAAAAAAATCTACACAGCATGCCAGGCAACATTGTGTTACTGGGCCATTTTAGGGGAGAAAGAGGAAGGACATGCAAATAAATCCCTGCAAGGTTTCTACAGGTTCGGGGGGGGGGGGTCATTTGGAGGGCAAAGACAAATAATAAAAAATAACACACTAACAAATGCTATTGAGGAAAATCAAAGAAAAGGAAAATTATGGCACCTGTTTTGGAATCTAATGATGTTAGCCCAGTGCTGGCCGGGTCCATGACTGGTACAGAGCCGGAGGCCTGAGAATCCCTCAGGCAACTGGCTCATACCCAGACACTTGGGCCCAGTCCCTGGAGAGTCTTGTTATTTGGGAACTGGTAGGGCCGTAGAACGTGTGCTTTTCGGAATCTCCTATGTGGTTCTGAGACACCGATGGATTTAAGGATCCCCAGGGAAGTCCGTCAAAACGGTGCTTCCTTTGGAAAACAATACCGTAGAATAGTAAAAAACAAACAAACCAAAACAAACAAAAAAACAAAACAGAACAAAAGCTCAATTCAGGGTGTAAACTGGCAAAGACAAAGCTCTGGGTTGATGCTACGAATCTGTCAGCTGCAGCCAAACCTGCAGAATTAGTAGAGACTGAAATCAACAATTAAACTGTTAAGAAAGAGGCTTTTAAATGATCTGTTTGAAACTGAATATTTTAGTTCTGGCGCTTACTGAGAACAGTCCTTCCAAGGACAATAAACTGCCTTTTTCCAAGTGGGGGAGCGGACGTGTAGGAAGGGATGTGCCTGAGGGATGTGAGCTTAGAAAAAGAGCAGATACCCTCCAATTAATAGCTCACAGGTAAAGTGCTGGTTCAGATTTGCTTGTTTATTTCTAAAGAATTCAAAGAAGAGATTAGCCACCCAGTTTCACAAGTCTTCTCTGAAATCCTGAATGTCCAGGCGGAGGTATCTATGGCTCAGTAAGACTTCCCCTAGAGAGATTTCATTTGGTGCTTTTTTTTACAAAAGTATGTATCCCCATTCACAAAAGGAAAACCCATTTTAAACCCATGCTATATTGCATTAACAGCCCTCGATTTGACCTGCTGATTTATTACACCAGGTGTTCCCTAACCAGCCTGCTCAGAGAAATCACTGGGGGTAGTTGCTAAACTTAGACAGTACCGGCCCACTGTGGAGACAGTGTCTAAGTTTTCTTCTGTTAATTTATCTCTTAGGTACATATACAGACTTGTTTATGCCTTTTTGGGGCTGATGAGTTCAGTAATGCCCAAAGTTCTCAGTTCAGCCTGTGGAATTCTGTGGCGCTAACAATGGCCCCATGACCCCCAGCCCCTCACATACAGCGCCTGAATGTCGGGCCCAAACAGGTCATCTTGGAGGAAACACCTAAGAGGGAAGAATTAAGAGTAAGCTGCTAGATGGATCTCTTTGAGCGGAAAAGCAACCAGTGACATGTTTCATATTATTTTTGCCTCTACTAATAGTTATTAAGATCAGTTCAGGCCTTTCTAGAAAGGATTGATGTGACCCTCTCTCTGCCAGGGCTTTAAAATGCAGCCTTAACTACAGGGACATGTCTGGGGACTTCAAAGTGGTCATGGAGAAGCCAAGTGTAGTTAACCTGAGCTAATCTACTTAAAGTTTTATCTAGGTGGTAGAACAAACAATAAAGGTGAATCATTTTGTTTCAAAATATGGGACTCAAAAAACTCGAAATCTAGGGGTTATGCTGCTGCTGCTGCTTCTATTTCCTCCTCTTCCTCCTCCTCCTCCTTCTATTGCTATTATCATGACATCACTTTTGAAAAATGAGAGGGAATCCATTTACTCAGTCCAAAAATATGTATTTACTGTTCCAGGCTAGTTACTCCAGACCCTGGGGACTGTGAAGAGGAAGATTCATCTCAGGGGAGTTTAAATTTCAGTGCAGGAGCAGACACAACACAAACAGAGGACAATTCTGGAGGTTGGCAGGTGCTAGAACCTAAATTAACATACTGATGTGATTAACAGCTGCATATTCGAGCTGAAACTTAAGAAAAAGAGCCATCCATGCAAAGTTTGAGAAAGAACATTTCTGTTAGACGGATGCTAAGTGCAATGTCACTGAAGCAACAAAGAGGTTGGTGTGTTCGAAGCATAGGGAGGCGTGCCACCAGTGAAAGAAACACTAGGTTCTTAGAGTGTAACGATTTCCTAAATGAAACAAAAGCAACTTTTCAGGAAGGGCTCAAGGCGGTATGAGGCCCAAACATAGAGGCCTTTGTGGTTGGTCGGTTATCTTGGAGCAGCACAGTCAGAAACAAGAACTCCAGAGTTCTGGGTTTCCACCTCCTTTGGAAACACAAAGGGAAATTTTATCCGGGCTCAGGCGTGTGGTGGTCGGGACAGCCTCCTACTCGCCCTGACAGTTCTTCAAGCTCTTCCTTGACACACCAGAGAGGCTCTTCAGGGAAGATCAATTGATGGATCGTGCTGTCCAGGCTGTCTTCCCTGGGATGGCCAAATCCGATGACGCGGCAGGAAGCTCTGTCAACAACCCTGCTCACTCACTCAGTCAAGGACAGCCCCTGACTGGCTGGCTCCTAACATTACTTGCTCTTCCTTATCATATTGATTGGCCTTGGAGGCTTCAGAAACAACTTTCAAGGACTTGGTGAGGGTGGGGGTGGGGTGTTTGATACGGATAAAACCTTGTTAGAATTCTAAGTGTGGAACTCGACTTTGCTGTTAAGGAATATTTTTACTTTCATCTCCTGTTTCATGGAATAAATTCAATGAAATTGAATTTATGGAATTATAAAATTCCATTGGGGATAAGGTGAGCAACATCCAACCAAGAGGCTGCTACAAGAGAGAACCAATTCCTGATCAAGAGGTTCCTGGCAGCACCTCACTGGGCACTCTCAGTCAGCTTGGCTCTCTCGCCCCTGTCATCTCAGGCTCCTGGCAAGCAGGACTCCAATCCAGCCCCTTCAGGGCAGGCCGTATTTCTCCACTATATGATGCTCAGTCCTGATCCCAAGACTTCCTGGTCAATCTGACAGTCTCTTGTTCCCTCATCACATATCCATTGCCCTCTCTGGTTTCTTTAAAGACAATTTATAATCTGGATCTAATAATTGCCAACCTTAGCCCATGTAGGTCTAATTTGTAATTAGTTGTTCTTGCTAACTCTCCTTCACGGTGGCTTATTTCGTTCTGTTTTGAGATATTCTGGAATACCAACTTCTGGTCCCTGTAACTTTATCTACCAAAATTCTTTGAGGCCTAGGTTTAAAGTGTGTTCCTCCAGTGAGGATTGGTATTTGCTTCTGCCAGGTACCTGGCAATTCACCACACATAGTGCCTTTAAATAAAATTCTGGATAAGCTTTGTGTCCCCCTAGAATATAGGTTCAGNCTGCCCCTTCAGGGCAGGCCGTATTTCTCCACTATATGATGCTCAGTCCTGATTCCAAGACTTCCTGGTCAATCTGACAGTCTCTTGTTCCTTCATCACATATCCATTGTCCTCTCTGGTTTCTTTAAAGACAATTTATAATCTGGATCTAATAATTGCCAACCTTAGCCCGTGTAGGTCTAATTTGTAATTAGTTGTTCTTGCTAACTCTCCTTCACGGTGGCTTATTTCGTTCTGTTTTGAGATATTCTGGAATACCAACTTCTGGTCCCTGTAACTTTATCTACCAAAATTCTTTGAGGCCTAGGTTTAAAGTGTGTTCCTCCAGTGAGGATTGGTATTTGCTTCTGCCAGGTACCTGGCAATTCACCACACATAGTGCCTTTAAATAAAATTCTGGATAAGCTTTGTGTCCCCCTAGAATATAGGTTCAGACCCCAAAAGTCTGTAAATGTGAGATCGTGAGTAGAAATTTTGGGTGGCAAGGTAGCATTTGTTGTTGTTGTTGTTTTGCTCTTTAAAGTCCCAGATAACAGGCAACACCATTGCTCCTCCCTGCAGCTGAGTTCTACGCTTTCCGATAATGCACTAACCGTGTCCCCATCTGAGAATGCAGGCTTTGTACTGAGGTGACTAAATCTGACTGGCCGCCCAGCTGGGTCCAAGACTTTGGCCTTTGTTCTTCACACAGTGTCCAATTGAGAACCCAAGTCTAGGCCAGGAGGAATCTGCAGACCTATCTCAAGTTTATCACTTTTTTGGTCATTTCTTGCCTCTGAGTAACCCCCTTACTTCCTGTGGTTCATCCATGCATTGAAAAGAATTTTTAAAAAATTCTACCAGGCACACAGGTGGCCAAAGAAAGAAAGGGAGGAAAATGGAGAAAAGAAGACGAAGAGAGCAGTGGGGGAAGGTACTGATTGCTCGGTACTACTTTTCATTCATTGAAAAGTCAACAGTCTCAAAAGACTGCCAGCAACTAGATCTCACTTTTGCTACTTGGGTATTTCCCAGTACTAGGTAATGAATTTATTGCTGGATCCCAGACAACTTTTAGGAGATCCCAATGGAAGTAAATGCCCTCAACAGGGCTCTCATCCTGCGCAGGTGTTGGTCAAGCTTACAACATCCATGCCTTACTTAGGTGACCACTCTGAACCATTCCAAGAAAATGTAAAACCCAAGACTTACTACATCACTTTTAGAGTTAGAGCAGGCCATATTATTAGTACAATGTACCAGTAATTTGTCCCATGCTTACACTCTGGGAATTTCAGTCCATCTCCCTGATCCACGAGAACAGGAGATGCCCCCATGTTGAATGGAGAATCTGGCCTTTGTCTCTCAGAAGCGTAATGGATCATGGAAAGGAAGGCATCTCATCTACTACCTCGGACAAGCTGCACTGCCTCCAACTTCTCACCACTGAAAGGCCTGGTCCTCCTATTGTTTACTCTCCTGGTGTCCAAGGAGTACAGTCTCAGTCATCTTTCTCCAAGGTCTCTAAAACTCAGCTCCTTTTATAAGAGCTTTTGTTTGCTTGTTTCCTGGCCTTGACTATAGTTGTGTTCATGGTATTCCTCCAGGTAGGGCTGCAGAGCCAGACACATCACTGACTGCTCAGGGATCTGCAGGAGCACCAGCCCCAGTCAGGACACACTTAAAGACACTTTCGTTTACTTTGTCTGTCCAAAAAAACCACAATTTTACAGAAGAAGGCTTCTATCTGGGGTTAATAGGATACAACCAAGAGATAAGAGTATTGAGAAGAACAAGGAAACAAACGGGACTTTTCTGTGAACACTGAGCTTCCTGACTGCCACTGTCATTTAATCCCTGAATGCTTGCATGAGGTGAATTCAATTATCTCCATTTAACAGTGCAGAAAGTTGAGGTTCAGTCAGTCTACTTACTTGCCTAAGGTCATGTTATTTTCAAATTTTAAAGCTGGGATTTGAACCTGGGTACAGCTGGCCACAACACATAGGCTTATCACTCTGCTAAACTATCCATAGTGGGGAAATGGAAAGGTTTCCTATAGGAAGCACCTTTTATGGCCAAGCTGATGGTATGTGAGATGATAATGAGATTTGACCCTGATGATACAAGAGAAACAAATCTTGTTAGGCCTGTACGTCCTGGAATCCTCTAAGTCATTTAAGTATATGTCACAAGCTGATAATAACAGCAAACCCGTGTACAGCATGATATACTTTTTAAGTGGTCCAAGTCCCCCACCAGGATAATTGTACAATCTTTGGATTTTTAACACCAAGGAGATCTGCCGTGTTCCCATGGGGACTGGATGTCGCCTACACCTGTGCTCTAGAGCTACAGTGGATGCTGCGTCCACATCACCCTAAGGCCAGCCAACCCCCCGCAAGTCTAGATCTGCTCCCGCAGCCTCGCACCGCACTCTCAGGCTCTGTGGGATGCTTGATATTGGCACAATCTTCCCCTCACTCTCATCCACATTGTTCCCCCCAGAGAATGTATCCAGACAGCAGGGTTGGACATTCTTCCACTGCCTGAACCTGAGTCAGTGCCAACCAGCATGCCCCTCCTTGCAGCTGAGTTCTACGCTTTCCGATAATGAACACCCCCTTGGCTTTCTGAGATCCCATCACAGCAGATTCAGTGGAACACCATTAGAAAAGAAATGCGATGAACATATAAGAAGAAGAAAGACAAGGACAAAAAATAAACCTTTGCATTACTCTGTACTAGTCCCGGGGTACCTCTGAGAGACACACTGACAATTGCCTGGAAGTGTTGGCAAGTGGACTGCAAATGCCCCAATTCAAGGATGCCAATCTCAGGCAGAACCCAAAGACTTTCTGTCCCAGTCCCATTACTTAGGGAGAACAGATCCAAAGGGCAGTCTTAGACCCCAGAGGAAGGGTTGGTGATCTAAGTGTACTTTTCCAATGCCTAAGTAAGAAACACCAACTAAAAAAGAATTTAAACAATCTCTCTTCATAGAGGAAAGGTCTTATATGAGAAGCATAATTGCACAGATGAATTTGAAGCTCAAAATTAATAGAGATAAGGGCACTGGACATATTTGAAAGGTGACAGTAGAAAGACGATGAGAAAAGGTACAAATGCGCAAGGCAAGTAAAACTTTCTCACCATGGGTACCAAATTTGTGATAGCAGGAATCTTACCCTTGGATAAAGATATCAATCCTATTAAGACAACTCTTAATCCCCCTTAAAGTGGAAAGCCTTTACGGGCACGTCTGGGCAACATTAACTCCCACGTGGCCCACAAGCATTTTAAAACATTACTTTGTATTCTGCTTTAAACTAAAAATTTTAATAGAGAAGCTTATCAGCCAACTAAAGTTTGTAAATCTCACTCCCTCTTTTGCATAATAACAGAAAACAGAGAAATGCGAAGGCCTAGGTAATACTGGAAGCAAATTCTATGTTTGACCAATAATTAGCCTTATTTTTAAGTGATAACAACTGTTCAGTCTTCCTCCTGCCTTCCTGTCTGGGAGAAATTGGCAATATAATAATTTCCATGACACTTTCTGATGACACGCCTCTCATGAGTCTCCCGGTGCTTCCTCTGCGACCGCAGACCAAACCCAGCCACTGACTGTGCGCGTTACTCGTTCTGGGCCCCTCTTGGTACTACCGCATAGACCCAACATAGAGAAATCCTGCTAAATAAAAACCAAAGTTTTACAGAAAATCAGTAAACTACAAAAAATACACGTAAGATCGTTTTAAATAGAACCCGAGGCACTGAAATTTGTTTACGTATAAAATTGTCACTGCACAAAATTTTCAGAAACCCCCTGAAAGCACACAAAGTGCAAAGCGGTGTCCTCACTCGGCTCCTCAGCCACGAGTAGGTCTGGTTTTCCAGATCGCCAGCACGTGAGGGCTTCCCTGCCTAACTTTTCCAACATTCTTCTGTGAAAACACTTTCAAAGTGAATTGCATCTAAATGAATTATTACATACTTAGGTAATGCAATGCCAGGTAGCCAGTAAATATAAGGTTGGAGGATGTTTATTAATATGGTAACATATTCATAATGTACTAAGGGAGAAAAACAGATTACAAATTGACATTATGATGAGTTCACTTTTCAGATCTCAAAGCATAATATACATGCATGTGTTATAAATGTATCTGTCATATAAGTTTAAAAACATTAGAAATACATACAAATTAACTAAAATGACATCTTTTTTAGGGGGATGAAATCCCTTTTAGGGGATGATATTATAAATAAATTTTATTCTTTCTTCATTCTCTAATCCCTTCAATGAACATGTATTTCTTTTCACCATTAAAAAAATAAACAGTGTAAAAGCTCACTATTTCAGAGCTCTCTCTGCCCTGAGTATCACTTTACACATTTGTCATACAGATTGTTTCCCGGAGCACTGGTGTTGTGTGAGCCCCAGAATTGGACTAAAAATAGCCTTTGAAGACTTCATTTCAGACCTCAACCTCTAACAAATAAGATCCACCAGGAATTCCCTTTACATTAATTTCTCCTCTGCAGGAAAGGCTATGACAACGACCCGTCAGGCACCTGCGATACGTGTATATGATCCCACGTCACTTTGTGTGCATGTGCTTTTAACCCGTGCTTTACAATAGTGCTCCACAAGTTATCCCCAGAGATTCCCTGAGGTGCTTCAAGAGGTTTGGAAGAAGTTGGATTTAAATTATTTTGTAATATGTATATCATTTTATTATTTATAAAAGTATAGTTAAACAATAACCCGCCCCATTTTTACACAGCAGAGACTAGCAAGTCATTACTTCACATCACCTGATTCTCTGCCATCAGTGTGCAAACAGGTAAACTTTAAATGTATGACTGTTTAGGAAAGAGAGTTTATGCATTAGTCTTTAAAAATAACCCTGAGAAATGCACAGAGGCCACACAGAGAAAGTGAACTGGGAAGCGCTGCACCGCAACACACCAGGTCCAGGCCTATCTGCTCACCACGTCTTCTCCCTAAGGCCTGGCAGTGAGTCAGGCGCTGAGATGTGGCAGTCGGATGCATCTCCCTATTGTTCTGCGGCTAGTTTTAGTACTTAGTGTAAGTATCGTGGGTTTTTTTTCAGTCTTTTATAAGAACGTGAACCATACTTGGATATTGTTGGTGATACAACTTTGAAACAAATATTTTTCCTACTAAACTCACTTGTCAAGTGCAATCTGTCTAGCAGAGTATCCAGACATTGAAAAGTGAACAATTTACAAATCATTACCACATCTGAGTAAATCATAATTCTCTGTGCAACCAAAACCAATGAAGACACCAACCGAAGACACCACACTGGTGTGACTGAGGTCACTGCAAGAGTCTTCCACACTGAGTAGTGCCCATGGTAGGGTTGTACGACACACTCCTCTCACTGGCTACTTTTTAAGCAACTTTTGCTTCAAACACAGTGGGAATTTGAGCGCTTTACTTCCCCTGCTACCACTGGCCTAAGCCACCCTCTTCTCATGAATTGTCCCACTGTCGGATCACCTGTCCTCTTGCTCCTTCACCCTTGTACTCCTATACCCTGTCTTTAACTCCTATGTCAGGGTGTTTTATGCCTACCACTCTCCAATGTCCTTCCATTCCATTACAGTAAAAGTCAAGTTCTATATAATGATGCACAAGACATAGTTGGACAACTTGTTCCCTGGCAGATCCCATCTGCTCCTCCCCATGCACTGGCTATAGCCACACAAGCCTCCCCATGAAAGTCGCAAGCACCTTGCTGCTCCTTCATCTCCAAAAGGTTTTTGACCAAACATATTCACCTCCATGAACCCCTTCCAGGCCATCCTACTTACAGTTGTACACATGCTCCTTGTGCCCAGGTTTTATATTTTCCCGTTTCACTTCTCACCATCTGAGATTAACTCTTGCTCAAATTATCTATTTACTGTCTGTCTCCCTCAACTAGAGTGTAAGCCCCATGAGAGCAGACAATTCATCTATTTTGCTCCCTTCTGTATCTTCAGGAGCCTAGAACAATGCCTGCCACAAAGTATAGCCAGGAAAATAGTACATATTGTTCAATGACTATGATATTCTAAATTTGAATCCATCACAAATTTTTTATCAATAAAGTAACCTATTAAATTGTTTTCTATCATGGGGTCATTTTTAAGCATTTTTTGAGATGAAAAAAGAGTTTCACTGCCCCAGGAAAAAAAGTTGCATAAAGATACAAGTCCAGAGAAAAGTTTAAGTGTTCGTTCCAATTTGGAATGTCTGTAGCACTCAGCATAACACTCCAATGGCCACACTTCGTTTTGAAAAGGAGTCTCCACCCCTTAGTGTCCACATGTGTACCATAATGATGTCCTAGTTAAAGACGGGTCATGTTTAGGGCTCTTCTCACTTTACAAACTTGACAGAACAAATTGAGGCCACCCGAGGCTTTCCTAATCTATCCCAACCACCTTTTCCAGCACGGCCACATTCCGCCATAATTTTTACCACGTGCTTCTGTTCACCCAGCCCTTTTATTTTACGCCATAGTTTCTTCCAAGTGCACAATGTTTGTTACATCTTCAAGTCACATACACATGTTCATGCATTTGAATGCACTTTTGTGGAAATATCTCACCTACCATTGATACACAGATGAGCTCAGGGTAATCTATGTGGCTATATAGCATGGCTCATGCCCCCCGCACTTCCCCGTCCTAATCACTTAGTACATAGCTCTTCTGGGCACCGCTCTCTCCCTCTGGTCCTTACCACTGGGCATGTGCAAGGTTTTCGTGCAGCTTCACCTACGAGTGAGCATTATCAAGTGAATCTTTATCAGGGACTGACTGGGAAACTTGGAGAATCCAGAAATGTCAGTTATGTCAATTTTTTAATTTTTTCTTGTCAATCTAACAGCTTGTTTGTCCTAATGATAGTGCCTAGCACATCCAGAGGAAAGTCTAAGGAGGTGCAGTTTGACAGTACCTTTATTCTTGGAGCTTACTGAAAAAAAAAATCCTATAAAGAGCCTTGGCACAACCGACTAATTTATTGGTTGTTGTTAAGTACAAGAGATTTTTCTGTCAGGACTCAGATGTATATGTGTTTTCATATTAGTAAATGCTGTATAAAAATACATATATTTTGATATCATGGCAGTAGAAATGAGTGAACTGAATAGATTATGGAACATGTCTAGCTGCATTCCATTGCTACCTTAAAATCACCAAAGAAGTATAAAGTCCAAGAAGATTTTACACACATTATATATTGCATTGGCCAAAAGTTCATTTGGTTTTTCCATAAGACGGCTCTAGTAGTGCTTAGCTGTGTTCAACTTCATTCAAAACAATTTGGTTAGGTTGTATTGTGACACCTGTCATATCACTGTGCATTTTAAAGAAACTTACCAAAACTGGTGAATTTTGGGGTAGCCATTTTAATGTTAAAGATGGAAGAAAATCAGTCATACTTTTAGCATATTATACTTTATTATTTCAAGAAAGATAAAAATGTAACTGAAGCACAAGAAAAAAAAAAAGATTTGCATGTATAGAGAAGGTGCTGTGACCAGTTGAATGTGTCAAAAGTGATACACGAAGTTTTGTGCCAAACACTTCTCACTGGACAATACTCCACAGACAGGTAGAACAGGTAAAGTTGACGGCAATCAAATCAAGACATTAATTGAGAGCAATCAACAGTATACCGCATGGAAGATATGCAGCACAGTAAAAAAAAAAAAAAACAAATCAATACAGTCATTGGTATAAATGAAAAAATGTATCTTTTATCTTACAGAAAAAACTAAACAGAATTTTTGGCCAACCCAATAAAAGTCAGTAAGAGGTGTTTTATTTCTGCTTTATGATCCTGTTGGTTTAATGTGAATAGAATTGCACATTTTGAAATTTTAGCACTAAGCTCACTACTGTATTGTTCGTAACCATGTCAAAGTAGAAACCAAATTTTCAGTAAAAACATAACACATTCCTAAATCACAAGACAAACAAGTACCTGGAGTCAATAAAATGCAAACAGCCATCAGCTCTGCTGACCTAAATGAGTTTATACTAAAAACAAAACCCTGCACTTGACAGGATTCTGTCCACCAAATCAAAAATTACATGTCACATCCCGATCAACTCTTCTTCAAAAACATCCTGTGATTCCTATTCCCTGGAACATCCTTTTTTTCCAATTGCTTTTATATATTGGGATCTTAGCCATCAGGGTGAGCTCTTCAGTGTGCACTTCCTTCTTTGGCAATGATTCTTCTTTGATAGAAAATTACCAGCCCATGTTAATATAAAACCAAATCCCACATACAGGTAATTAACCTGTTGCTATTCTGTTAAAAGCAACAACAAACAGAATATTAGACTTTATGGTATTCTTTTTTTTTTTGCTAGATCTAATATTCCAAAGATTTACACAGGGTGGGCGACACCAATAGAAAACATTCCTAGCTTTCTCGCGCGCAGCACTGTGGACCAACGTCACAGGACGTGTTGGCCCAGGGCCTCACAGAGAAGTCCCCGTGAGCAGCTGGGCACCACATGAAGCACCCACACTTTATCCTTTGCTCCCTGAAAATGAGCAAGTCTTCCAAAGTCAAAGAATCTCAAGGTTCATGAAAAGAAAACAGATATTGCTGCACCGTGTGTACATCTTTTAGTTTCCTAGCTCAAAGTTCTCTGCAGAGTCTAGTAGGAGCAGCACCATTCCTATCAATGCCGACTTCTGGGGCTTCGTGTCAGTCAGGGACTGAATTGGTAAGAAGAATTGGGCTGCTGGGAGGGACAAGGACTGGCTGCTTTATCTCAGAATTGCCTCAGAGTGTTCTAGCCGGATCCAGACTGGCCTTCAGAAGTTGTGAGCAGGTACAACGCCCCTGTTCCCTACCTGACCACTGCAGAGGGGAGGCCTCCAACACGTAATGCCCAGACCTCACTTCACTGGCATTTTCCTACTCTCTGCTAACTTCTTTCACACCCAGGAGACCAGCACAGAAGGAACTCCAGGTCTTCCACGGTTCCAAGTCCTGGGCATCCACAATATCACCCTGGCTCAACAAATGTAGCAAATCGATACAAACATGATTTGGTATCTTTCAAAGCAAGGAATATGGATTCCATCTCCTTTTTTTTATAGTTTTCATGCTACAAGAACTGACAGGAGAGGACAGCTATTATCTGTGCTGCAACACACGTGGACACCACTACCACCCACTTGAAAACTCGGAGCCTTCCTCTCATAATAATTTCTGACTGCCCAACAAATCAGTGACCTTCCTACAAGTTCTACTGCACCGAGAACATTTCCACCTTATCCAACCCTGCAAAAACATTGAAAAGCTATCACACTTATTAATGCCTCTTAGGATTGAAGATTAGCATCTGTAGCTATCCTTGGCTTTGAAAGTGCTGTGCAAAAGAGGACACGAGTGTATGCTCAGTTATTTCCATCAACCAACTCCTTTTGCCAACCAAAATTTTACCTCGATCAAAGGCCAGCCACTAAAGGGACCAAGAAATCACTCGAGCAAAAAGCCAACGTTTTTTCCAAAAAGATTTTCCTTTCCACTCTGCGCTTCCAAATCAAAATGCAACCCGTGACATCAGACTCTTCCAAAGCTGGTCTCTGGTTTCACCTATCTCTGTGGAACACCCATCCTTTTCTCATGCTGTACATGCTCGACCAAGAGTCCCAGACGGCGCACCAGAGTCCACCGCGACGTGAGCGCGGGTGGCCCAGGACTTACGTTGTTCATGTACTCGCTGAGCAGGTCCTGCAGGGCCTGCCGCACGGCGTTGCATTCGGCCACGATCCTCTCGCGTCTGTCGTCCCGCGTGCAGGAGGAGTCGGCCATGAGCGCGGCCCCGCTGATGATACTCTCCAGCCGCTCCTCCAGGGACGGCCGGAACCTGGCCTCACTGAACGTCATGGGATCCAGGATAATCTTATTCTGAAAGCAGTACCGAAAAAAAAAAAGTCAGCAGAGAAGAGATGGCTGTCTTTACACCCTGTTTCCTACAGCAGAAAAATCTGAGGTCAGGACAAGACTCTCTGTGGAGAAGAAGCCATTCACTTAGACAAGCCCTAAAGTGGCCTTGACAAAGTATCAACTTTGCAAAAGATACTGCGCTCTAAATTAATCTTCCAGAAGAAAACAGAACATCTTGTTTGAAGAATGTGTTCTTGGCAAAGGCGGTATCAACTGAAGAGTTTTCAAGTGAGATGGTAACAGTGGCTTAGTGTTTAAAAAATGTGTAGCCTTCAAGGAATGCCCATTTCACGCAGCTTTGCGGGGGTATGGGACGACTGGAGAGCCTCGGAGCAAGAACATGACACAGATTAACAGGTTAGGGTGCACTGGTGGTGACAGCCACATTTGTCCACCTCCGGAGAGGCCGAGAGCCCCACGGCAGGGTGCCTCTGAAACTGGAGCCATCCGCACCCAACAGGCACATTCAGCACTTGGTTTTCCCACCAGAAACTAGTATCCTTTGTGTAAAAACAAATATTCTACAAAAGGAGTTGTGTGTCTGTTTGTCCCAATGAACTGTTCTGGAGGAGCCTAGGCAAAGGGAAAGATAGAGGTATTTCCTTAAAGAAAGGTGTCATGGAGGATTTAAGCTTAGTGTTGCCCCTGGTGAGCCTGAAAATGTGTAGTCAGAGGTGACCAGAAGGGGACAGAAATAGGTGTCCAGAATTCAGATGTATTAACCTAAGGACCTGGGAATTGTCCAGAAGATGTGGACATAAGGTAGCAAATGGCATACTGGTAAACCAAATATAACAAGAAGAGCAGGCCGGAGAAGACCCGTTCATACCAAGTTCCAGAAGGAAGAGAACCAAGTAAGTAGAAACCGTAGAAGGACCGGGGCACAGCCTGAGTATTATCCCCAGTGAATCAAGCAGCGGGTGGTGAAGTATGTGACAACTAACGGCATGAAAGAGAGAGGTAAAGTTGACTTTGTCCACTGGCTGGTCCACTGGAGACCTTTTTCTGCTCAAGACAAGGGAAAAGGTCAGCCACCATGGAATGCCCACCACAGGGAAGACACGCTCACCATCCCTGGATGTGCACACTCAGAGGTCCAAGGACCAGAGTGGTGGGGACGGGGAAGTGGTCTTCCAGCTCTAGGATCCTGTGGTGGGACTGCCACGCTATTCCTGTTTCCTTTGATGTTCATTGGTCCTTGAGTGTTTGTCATATATTTACACACACACACACATAGACACACATAATAGGTAAGTAGTATATAGAGTATACATATATACTACATATATATGATATGTAGTATACATACAATATGCATATATACTGCATACCTATCATATACATATACACATACATACTCCCTCATATATACATGAGACAATTATCTTGCCTACAAATATAATAAAAAAGCAAATGAGAGTTGGTAGTTACACCTCTGCTGTGGCGGACTCCAGCCAGCAGAGTCCGCCTGTTGTGACTGAAGATGAGCATAAATGCACAGGCTACAGCAATCTGGTGGAGACAAGGGGAACGGCGTGGCCACTCTGTCAAGGGGGGAGTGCCTCTGAGTGCCTCAACCACTCTCTTAAGAGGAGAGTGCCCCGACCCTTGCCTAGACAGGCTTTTATTGTTTCTCTCAGGTCTTATATCAAAGAAGGATTTATTATTGATGATATAGAATATTATTGTCTACATTTTAGGTACAACCAAGGAAATGAAAATAACATGCAGTGGGGAAAGGCGGCAAGCTGATTAGCTCCATCCTTAGGAAAATTCATACAGGTTTTGGAAATTATCTTGAAGGTAGATAGTATATATGTGTTGTTTTAGACCAGGGTGGTGGAGTTTTAGCAAGAGCAAGCCGTAACACTCTGTATGTATTTTCTAGGCCTGATTTTCATGGGGAAAATTGGGTTTGAAGGTTTGGCTCCTGCTCACCACTTCACTTTTGTAGGTTTTCCATACAGAGCTGAGTCACATTTGCCAGACCAAAATAAACCAGTCCCCTACACTTTGCTAAATACCTATTATGTTCTTACTGGAGTGCTTGGTGCTAAAGAGAGAGTAGAGAGAATAGAAGACTCTCGTGTGATTTTTTTCCCTAATGGAACATAAAATAAGTGCTTATTAATTACAAAACAGGTCTAGGCCATTTGCTCCAGGAAGGTTTGCCTGAACTCTCCAAAGCATCCTAAAGTGTTTATAAGCTGCAGTTGCTTGGAGCATCTGGCTCCTTAATTCCTGGTAAAATGTGAACCTCTAACAGAGAGATCTTTTCAGCACAAAGACTATGAACTCCTGAATGAGTTCAAGCAGGTGACGACTTAGAAAAAAGAAATTCACAAAGCACAGACCAGGTCTGAGGTCCACTGGAATCTTGGATTTCCTAGGAACAAACTTACTGATCAAAGCCCCCTCTTGAGTTTAGAGGGAAAATGCATGAAGGCATGCCGACAGGAGCTAACCTGTCCTGCGGAAGGTTTTGGCATGAAGACCTCCTTCACACCTATAGTCTCTTAGATCTTACAAAGAGGATAAGTTTACTTAACTCAGAATACTGTGCCTCAGACCCTGTGTCTTAGGCCCTAGTCACCTTCCAAATAGTCTCAAAAAATCACGTGAAGCCCTGGCTTGCATGGCTCAGTGGATGGAGTGCTGGCCTGTGCTCCAAAGGGTCACCGGTTTGGTTCCTGGTCAGGGTACATGCCTGGGTTACAGGCCAGGTTCTCAGTATGGGGAGTGTGAGAGGCGACCACACATTGATGCTTCTCTCCCTCTCTTTAAAACAAATAAAGGGAGAAAAATTATGTGAAGTCCTCAGGACAATGGATGTCTTTGCACGGTATACCACCACAGCTGAGATTCCCACAGGGAAGCTGAGGGGAACACAGGTGTTCCTGCTACACCTGCTCTCAGTACTAGAGCTGCGTCTGCAACGACCCTTCCGAGTAAGATGCATTTTAGTCCTCTGTCTCTTCCTCACTCTCTTTTCATTCATTTCTACTACTTTTCAGTTAATATATTTATGATATTTTTATCATGCAATATACATGAGTACTGATAATCTAAGATTAGATTCATCAAAACATAATCAGACTATTTTCCTTTATAAAGATTACTGATTTCCAAAGAACACCCTCACAGAAACCCTTATCAATGCAAATCCCGATAAAAAGTATTTGTTCTGAGTTTCCAGGAGACTCTAAAGAATCATATATTGGCTGTTTCTTGCACTAAAAAATACAAAGAAGTATCAATTTGATGAAAGTACACTGAGGTAGATTTAAACTCTTCAATGAGGGCAACTGCAGAAAAGTTTCTCTGCAGAACAGAGAAAAATGTACCACTGACATTCAAACATTATTTCCTAAGTTATGGAACACCAGCTTAGAGATGTAATGTTTTGATGAAAACATAAGTTTTTGTTGCCAAATTTGCTTTGGAAATCGTGTGTGTCCCAAAGCAAATTATCACAGGAAATACCCTGGGGAGCTCTGCATTAAAGAAGTCAGTTTACTGGAGCATTCCTCAAACCTACCTGAGCACAGAGGGCCCCCTTTAAAACACACATGTTATCTCTGAGAATCTAGGAAACACACGTTGGGAAATGCAGCAACGGAGAACTTGCAGTGTCAGCTGAATTCGCCTCCTACCTTCCAAGCCTGGGGCTGTCAGAAAAGCACATTCACCGACCGAGACACTGAGCTTAAAAAACTCTGCACAAAACCTACACTATTCATCACATTTCTAATGGAATTATTCATTATTTATAGATCATAGAGCGAAAGCTTTTTAAAAAATCTCCCTAAAAAAATAAATTTACAATAGTCCAGTCTACACCTGTGGTGGAGAGGAGAGAGTTATGAGAATGAATGTGAAAAGTCCAAAGGAGGGAAGCCACTAAGGGGAGAGAGAAGGCATGAAGATCAAGGCCAGTGAAGATGTGCTCTATGTGTGTGTGTGTGTGTGTGTGTGTGTGTCTGGGGGGGGGGGGATCACCTGTGTGCATTCATCTATGAGAGGGTGGGTGTCGGTTGTGTGTAAAGGGGAATGTGTGTGTGTGTGCCTGTGCGTGGTAGGGCACATGTGTTGTTGGAGTGTGTGTGTGTGTGTGTGTGTGTGTATGTGTTCAGAGAACTGGCTGGATCTCAAACAGGATTTAGGCTATGGGAAAAGAATAAGAACACAAACAAATAGACAGACAGACAAAAAACAAACCAGAACAGAACCAAATGAAGCCAGGGGCTTAGAGAAAAAGATGACAGTTGCTAAATTAATAGGAAAATAAACAAACTCTTACAGCTGAAACCCAAGCAAGACATACAGAGAAGGAGATCAAAGCGAAGTGAGGGAGGAGTATTAGCTTCTGCATTATTCCAAAGTGACTTAAAACATACATATCTAGCAAGGTTCTCTTTGCTAACACACTTCAGGGTCATTTCAGAGGAGCAAACAGATCGCCTCCTTTTCCTCAATCAGCACAGACGAGCTTCTCCTCTTTGTGCGGCTGCCCTCTACTGGCGGGAAGGGAGCAGCAGCAGCATAAGGAGCATAGCAGCAGCAGCTCTCAGCATCAAAACTCACTTCCCTTCCTGGTCACTGAGGGAGTATTTTAAGCACCCAAACCGGGAAGGACAGGCCAAGACTCTCTGTCTCCCTTTATGACAAAGGTGTGCTCCTGTGGGAGGATTTCTGTGCTGTTTCCACCTGTACTGACTTATTTTATAGTCCACTGGGATTTTATATTTTAAATATCTGTCTCTTGTTTGCATTCTTAAAACTCATTCAACTGTTTATCGTTTCAATCTTTCATTTCCATCTTATATTGTCATGTTATTTCACTTGAAAATCATGGGCCTACATTTCTTACTTTACCTTTTTCTTTTTTAAGTATAAGACTTTTTATTTTTTTTAAATATTTTATTTATCTTTAGAGGGGAAGAGAAGGAG
This sequence comes from Sturnira hondurensis, assembly GCF_014824575.4. NCBI lineage: Eukaryota > Metazoa > Chordata > Mammalia > Chiroptera > Phyllostomidae > Sturnira > Sturnira hondurensis. The sequence continues at coordinate 5,329,349 of NW_028088227.1, read as the reverse complement.
AGAGGAAGGAAACATCAATGTATGGTTGCCTTTCATGCACCCCCTGCAGAGAACTGGCCCCTGCCGGAAACTGGCCTGCAACCCAAGCATGTGCCCTGACTGGGAATCGAACCGCGATAGTCTGGTTCTCAGGCCCGCACTCAATCCACTGAGCTACACCAGCCAGGGAAGACTTTTTATTTTATCTTATCTATTTTCATTCTGTTTATTTGGCTTTAATATTTCATGTGTTGTAATTTTACTTACACTTTAGTAACATCTTTACTTTAAGAATTATTGTTTTCATTTTTACAATTTATGGAGTGGCAATTGGAAAGCACGGCCTTAAAGAAATAAGCCACAATAATTCATTCCCAAGCAAAGGAAGTCAGGATTCTGTTCTGCCATCAAGCCAGTTCTGTAATGGTCTCTCTAGTCCTACCTACCTGATTTCCCATTATTTCCTTGGTTGAACTCTATAACAATTTTACCTTGACATAAATCAGTAGACCTTATGGTTCAAAACTACCTCTCTGAATAATACATTTACCTGTACTCACTGCACATGCAGTTGTTAGAAGCTGTAATTGTTAAATCATGCCTATTGTCCATGCACTCTACAAGGAGTGAAGAGAATGATCACGGCACAATGAGTTGTGACTGATGCAGGCTCTGATACAACTGGAGGCAGCAGAGAGACCTCTGCAAAAACAAGAAGTTGAACACATTACAACTGATGCGATAGGTCCACAGTTCTGTGGACCTTGATATTACTGTCCCCATCTTACTGAAATGGCAAATGATGCCAAAGATGTTGTCTCATGGTCATTCAACCAAGAAATGAGGACACCAGGACTTGAACACAGGTCTTTTCCTGTTCAGCCCAGTGTGCCTTCCATTGCATCAGACTGCAGATGTTCAGTTGAAATAAGCTTAATTATCATAATTGTAAATATGTATTTATACTTTAAAAACTACGAAACTGTCTTAAACCAAATATAAAGACATAAATATCATCTATTTGTCATCTGGATCATCTCACCCTTCTGATGGATAATGAAGCAGACAGCCACTCATTCGACAGATGGGTGCCAGGTACTGGGAATGTCTGAGGGCACAGACTGAATGATCTTTTATTTCAACACATTCACTGTCTAGTCAAAAATAAAGACATGTACAACCAATTATAATTTGGAAACTATACCGATGATGTTAAAAAAAGACAGTAACAGCAATTTGCACAGTTGGGTGGTGGGAGGTAAAGAAATCTCTCCAGAGACAACTACTCTTCAGCTAAGATTTCAAGAGTGAGCCAACAGTTGGCCAAGCAAAGTCAGGAACAGGAAGAGGCAATGAGACAGAACAGGAAGTGGGAACAAGTGCTGAGTTGAGAGACAGCATTGTAGAAGCTGAAGGGTAAAGTGTGAAGTCACAAGCATGGTACCATGGAGGTTCCCCAAGCAACTCTCTTTTGGGAGAAACTTTGATGTGAGTGTAGCTAACCAATCTTTCCATCTTCTGGACCTGTAGATCCATGACAGTTTCACAAGGACCCACACTTGACCCCAGGTAGCCCCTGTCAATCACTGATAGGCCCTTCCTGCCCAGTGGGGACTTCTACAACAGGCAAGCTCTGCTCCTGCTCTGGACTCCCCACTGGCCTGACCTGACCGAGACTTTCTCAAAACTGCGTGGAGGCTCTTCACACACAATCCTCTTTTTTTCTTGCTCTCCTTTCACAAGAGTTTAACCTGCACTGTAGTCAAAAAGCTCTCTTAGGGTATTTCTGCTGGTTCTCTCCCACTTTTTCCTGCACAAGCCATTCCTCCTACATGCCTGACCCCATCTAGCTTGCCATTTCCTTCTCCAAGGACGTGAAGGGGCAAAAAAAAAAAAAAAAAGAAAAGAAAAGGAATAAGAGACAAATTCAGTGAGGAGACCTACAGCTGTGACCTACCGAGACTTTCACAGCAATTAGGAAGCTTTCACTTTGTGAACACCCCTTTAGACGATGAAGAGTCACCCACAGCTTAAGAAAATAGGAGTGCCTAATCTTGTTTGATTTGAGATGGTTTCCCGGAAGATAGGGAAGGTAGCTTTGGCAGGACGAGAAGTAGGAGGCAAGGGAGACATCACCAAGCCTTCAGAACCCAGAAGAAAGATGGGAAGAGTACAAGGCGGTGTTGGTACAGGTTAAGAGAAAGGTATGTATTGGGCCCCATTTCCAATGTCATCTGTAAGATTTAGGGAAAGAAGTGCAGGCTGTGAGAATGAAAGTGTCAAAGATAAAACCTAAATGCCTAGCACGGGCAACATCAACAATGCAGGCGTCAGCAAGCTACATCCTGTATGTCAGCCTCCTATTTTGTAACTAACTTTGTATTAGAACACAGACCCATTCCTTTCCATACTGTCTATGACTCTTCTCACACCACAATGGCAAGTTGAAGTAAGGATGGAGACTGTATGGTCCACAGAGCTTGGAATATTTACTACTGACTCTTTAAGAAAATATTTGCTAGCCTTGAACAACTGTGATAAATGAAGAAGGGCAGGTTTAAAGTGCCTACAATTCATTTAAGTCCAAAAGGCTACTGGACAGTTGGTTATAAGTACATAAAACCACATAAGGTATAAAGATTTGTGATCATCAGAATAAATGCAGAAGTGGAAGCCATGAGAAGCGATATGATTCCCATGGAGACATAACAGAATGAGAAGAGTAGTGAGCCCAAGACACAACACTGGGAAACCCTCAATGTGTAACAGAGAAAGAGCCCTCCGATGACACAGTAAAGAATGGGCAGAGAGGTGTGACTACACCCAGGAGGCTGAATGGCCATAACTGACAAGGGAGAACAGCAAGGAATTCTACAAAGAAGGTAAGGAAGATCAGAAGGTGAGGACAGCCGAAACTGTCCATTGAATTTGGATGCTAGGAAGTTATTGGCTATAAATTGTGGGCTCACATGTGTATACCTCTGTGTGTATTGTACTTATTTATTTACAAATATCTTAATCCAAAAGCCACATTAGGCTCAATGGAGAGTAATAGAAGCAATCTAGCTAATGCTGAGGCAAAACAAAAATATGTTCAAATTCATAAAAAATTATGTAATATTTTTCTGAATAGTCTAAAAATCACAAGTAGAAAGGAGAACTAAATGGTACTGAGATTAAAAAGAAGATAAAGTATAATATAGTAATAATGTATTATAAAGTTGTATACCTGAAACCCATACAATTTTATTAACTAATTTTACCCAATAAATTCAATTTAAAAAAAAGAAAGAAGATAAAACTAGAGTTGACCCTTGAACAACACAGGTTTGAACTTCGTGGGCCCACTTGTATGCAGCTTTAAAAAAATAAACACAGTTGGCCCTGCCTTTACCTGTGAGGCTCAGTTGGCTGGAGACCGTGCTATAAACCGAAAGGTGGCAAGTTGGATTCAGAGTCAGGTCAGGCCATATACTTAGGTTGCATGTTTGATCCTCAGTCGGGGAGTCTACAGGAGGCAACTGATCAAGGTTTTTCTCTCACATCAGTATTTCTGTCTGACTCTCTCCCCTTCTCTCTTCCTCCCTTCTCCTCTCTCCAAAATCAATAAGCATGTCCTTGGGTGAGGACAAGAAAGAAAGAAAAAGAAGAAAGAAGAGAAGAGAAGAGCAGGCCCTCTGTATTCATTGGTTTTTCATCTGCAGATTTTACCATCCCAGGACCAAAAACTATTTTTGATCCGCAGTTGGGAACCCACAGATGCATAAGGCCCACCCTACAGCATTTTATATAAGAGACTTGAGTGTGCATGGAGTTTGGAATCATGAGGGTCCTAGAATCATCCTCTGTGGATACCAAGGGCTGACTATTTCTGATTGCAGGTTTTACAACTGTTTATTTTGAAAAAATGAGAATCAGCCAAAAAAGTACTACTAATTAAATGTGTTTTTTTTCATGAAGGCAATTATATTCCTGTGTGAAATCAATTGCCTTCATATATACAAGGTATCTCAAATTGGAAGACCAAATTTACCATAATAGGAAGTGTAAAACAAAACAAAACACACCTAGATGTCAACTGGATACAGAAATAAAAGTGTTCAGAGAGGTGAATAAATGGTCCGGACACACACTCAGAGCAAAGGACAGGGTTAGAATTGGGAAGCATGTAGCTCCCAAGTCTGTGACCCAGCCACAGCACGACATTGCTCTCCTCGCGCACTTTCCACACGCACGGGGCTAATCACCCTGAGGAAGTACATGCTATCAGCATTTCTGCAGCTCAAACACTGAGAGAGCAGCAGTGCACGGCTCCTTCATACCTGAAGACACTACAAAAAACGGTGAACAACCAGGGAGGAAAGATCTAAAATCCTGCTCCATCCTATTTTTTAATTTCTCACCTGTTTCAAACCAGTCAGCAGAAATTAGAATACACTTTTACTACCAAGAAGAAAAACAAATATATGTGAGTCTGTCTTTGGCTAGGAATGAACCATCCTAAAGCTGTGCTGCATCTAACTGCACACCAACAGCTGAGAAAGGTGAAGGGTTTTTGTGTTTTTTCTCTTTCGTAGCCAAGCAACAGCTTAATGACTGGGAGAAAATCTTTCTAGAATGCATGGCCTTTGTTGTTAATTAAACCCTTTAGAGTACTACTTCGTGTTTCAAATGTATATAGAATTTTCAAAATGTAAAAAAAAGACAACAACAAAAAACAATTTGATAATGGTATGGACTGGTTTTAATCATTTGTTTTCCCAAATTTAATCTTATAAAACATGGAAAAAGCAAATGCTAGTCGTATGAGAAATTCCTGTGGTTTTTCTTTTGTTTTTCACTAGTCTGTAAGAGATGTGTGTCCTGGGTTTTTACTACCTTCAGAGTTCAAGGTAGCAGCTAAGGACAATGATAAACTGCTGCTCTAGCTCATAAACACCAGACCCTCACCACCTGCTGTCCAACATAACTATTTCGAATCAAACAAGCAGAAGAAAGAATAGACGTCAGCATGCCCTCACCCAGTCATGCACTTTCACTTCTTAAAGATCTCGAAAAGGAATCTCAAAGAGGAAGGTAACATTAGTTAAACTCGTATGACCTTCTTATATGGAATAATTAAAACAATGAAAGACAGAAAGCCTAAGTGACAATGCAGGTTTAGGTGAGGGCATATTTCCCCTGCAGTTATTCTGAGCTACCCCCAGGAATCCGAACAATGTGCACACACCTTCACGTCCTTTCTTTAGTGCTTTTTAACACCGCTCCGTTCTTCCGTTGACCTCTGCAAGTTCAAAGTGTGTAGTTTGCCCTGTCTTGAGGTATAACTGGGAAGCCTTTATGTTTCACTGGAACCACAGCCCTTCTTTCCTTCCTCCTTCTCCAAAGTATAAAATTCCCAAGTCCTTCTGTGTCCGGCTATCTGAGGAAAGATACAAGGCCATGTGTTCTGGAGGTAACACTGCCTTAGCCAGGTGAAATTTGAGGATGACTAAGCATGCCTCAAGGATCATCCCTAAGCTTTGTCTTAGCTCAGAGCTTCATGCTGACCTTGGAAACAACCTGGGTCACAAAAGGTCACAGAGTCCCAGTGGGATCAAGGTTTGTTAAGACACTAAGTTTTATTTATTGTATTAGTTTGCTACACTGACAGAATCCAAAACAAAACGAAACAAAAACAAGTCCAAGGTAACATCTATTGATTAACTATTCACTACAGTGTTTTAAAAATGTCTGTTATCCAGTGAAAAGTATTTGAGTAGTGACCCCTGAGGCAGGCTCTCTCAGTTTCCCATTAAAATAACTACAGATGGAGAGAGAGAAAAAAAGGAATTTTACAGCAAAATCGAGAACGAAAGACATCTATCTATCCACTAACAAGGAGGCATGATCATAACTCTGGCTCTGAATTCTTTAAACACTTATTTTAAAGACTGAAGTCTGAGATAAAAGCACAAATCAAGACCATTTAGAAATAACTGAGGTATCTAAATTAAAAGCATGTTCTTTGTTCAGTTTTAAACACTAAGCTCTCTGTAGTATTTCAATAATTAACAAAGATACAGTTTCATCTTTCTCATTCTGTGTCAAGCTCTCCCAATGAGAATCTCTCTGTATTCACATGAAATTATCTTTTGACCTAATTGGGGTAACATTTCCTAATTGGAATAGAAAATACTAAGGATATTGAGTTTTAATCACCTTTTTAAAATTTAAGTTGCAGAAAAATGCTAACCTCCATTTTAGATTTGCCTTAATTTAAAAACTGCACAGTATCTTAGTGATTTTTAATGTCTCTGGTATATGGGTCTGTCTGGAGAAAGTCCGGCCATTGTTGATATAACAAGAATGATTTGCACAGCACTGATGTAACCTGGCAGCCAAGGAGGGTGGACTGGAATGTGCATCATGAACAATGACAACTTCACTGTGTACTGGTCAGTGGGGGTGGTAGACTCCACTGAGTGAGCATGTGACTGTGAGGCCATGACATTCAAAAGTTCTGAGTGAGTAGAGCAATGAATCTGCATCAAAGTTTGCATTAAGCTTGAACATTCCTCCATGGAAAATACTTGAATGGTTCAGAAGGCTGCAGCTATAGGCAACTGCTGACTGGCAACTTCATCAAGACAATGTTCCTGCTCATGCATCATGCCTTATGCAGAGTTTTTGGTGAAACCTCAAATCACCCAGATGTTTCAGCCCTGCTACAGCCCAGATTGGGTGCCCTGTGACTTCTGGTTTGTTCCAAAACTAAAACACCTTTAATAGGAAAGAGATTTCAGACCTTCAATGAGATTCAGGAAAACATGACCAGGCAGCTGATGGTCACTGAGAGAGCTGTGTGAGGTCCCAAGGTGCCTACTTTGAAGGGGACTGAGGTGTCATTGTCCTATGTGCAATGTTTCTTGTATCTGGCATCTTCTCCAATAAATGTCTCCATTTTCCATAGCACATGGCTAGATACTTTCTGGACAGAACTCCAATACTTAAAAATAAACTAATTATGCCATTTATCCACTAAGATATTATTTGTAGTCAAATAGTTCAGCTTAATTGGAAATAAATGGCATAGATGATGATAATTTTAGAGCACTTTTTATTCTTAGATGTTTAATTTTTTTAGTGTAACAAAGAGAAATCTATTGAAGCTCACATTGATTTCCTTTGACAGGAAAAATTGCTACTTAGGAAAACAGCTATTTACCAATGGTAATGGACAAAAACACGGGATGAGGAATTTCAGATCTGGGACATTCCTCCTGGCTGGTATGATGGAGTTTCATCCCCCACCCCCCCAATTATATTACCTGCTGTGGGCTATTTCCTGAGCATGATTTCAAGTGCTGTCAAGGATAATGTTTACAACTAATCACAGTAAAGCTGGGCGAAGGTACTCACCCTTAGCTTTGCATTATAGCAATAGATAAATTAGAAAGCAAGCATCCAAAATGCATTTAGCCAAATCAAGTGTTTAGAGAGTCAAAAAAGAAAATTTGCTTTACTCTTTTGCTAAGGAAATTATCATATTATCTCTTCATTTTCTTTGAACTTTCTACATTATTGACCATCTTTTTTTTTTTTTTTAATTCAGTCTTCATTCCATTTAACTTGTGCATGGTACTTGACATGATTTAAAACCATCCACTCTTTAAATTAAGCCTCACTACACTTAAGGGGTTCCTGCTTTACTGAGGTTCTCCTTGCACCCCTCTGACAGATTCTCCTCCCATCTCTTCTCCAGATCTCCTTCCTGGTCTACCCCAGTAGCCAGAGAGTAGGGGCAGAGCGGGCTTTCTGGGCACCTTCTGACAATCTAATATGGAGTAACTGTCAGCCATGAAAGTTATGTCAGAGGCAATATGTTCAAAACTGAAGTAATGTGGTGTAATGGGAAATCCCTTGGATTGCACCTAGAACACCCCAAACCACAAGTCTGGACACTGGGATAAGGACTCCACCTAGACACTGATATGAGTAGGACCACCATGTGCTGTGGGCTATAAGGGCTCAGTGCTCTGACCCCCCAGTACTAAAGCTTAGCTATAGATGGGTCACACTCAGAGCCCAACAGGTCTTCCCCTTCACCAGATGTGTGCCCCCACCTCAGTTGCCTGGCTTGAGATGAATGCCTGCCTCTCACCTGGGGACACTGCCAGTGATCAGGACTTTGCACTGGACACTCGCTCTGCACTATCATGTAAGCTCCCCCTTTATGGATGTAACCTGGGAGTCACCCTACTGGCTCTTTGGAGAGGTCTCCCCTAATAAAGCTGGCACTTGCGGAAGGACACACACATATGTGAGTGGCTCCTTTGCAGGGATGTTCCCTTGCTCATGACTCCTACTCCTTTTCCTCAAATTTCTCTCAATATCCTCCTTCTTGAAGGGTTCAGCTACTCCCATAAGCCTTAGACAGCACAGTTTGTGAATAAGAACTCCAGTTGCATGCCCAGTCCTCACTCCCTCAAGACCTGCTCTGTTTCTGTGGTTGCACACTGGACACCGACATGACAGCTGAGGGTCCTGTCACCCCCTCAAGTAGAACATGTGTAAGAATGAACCCTTCAGGCCCTGGCTAGCGTAGCTCAGTGAATTGAGTGCGGGCCTGCAAACCACACGATCACTGTTCGATTCCCAGTCAGGACACATGTCTAGGTTGCAGGCCAGTCCCCCAGCAGGGGACTCACGAGAGGCAACCATACATTGACACTTCTCTCCTCTCCTTCCCATCCCCTCTAAAGATAAATAAACAAAATCTTTAAAAAAAAGTATGAACCCTTCATCTTCTTCCAAAGCCTAACACCCTCCTTTCACTGGAGGAAGAAAATGGGAACCCCTAATCTCACTCCATTCTCCTAGTGCACTGATAAACAACTAGAACCAATAAGAAATCCTCAGTCAACAATATTAACAGGACAGCTGTAAAGTAGTACAGAGGTGGACAGCTTAGATCAGAATTCTGGCTCTAACTCCTTCTAGCTGTATATTCTAGGTGAGCAGAGTTACTTAAATGAGAAGTATCTCAGTTTCCTCATTTGAAGAGTAAGAATAATACAGCACCTATACTATAGGGTTGCTGAGAAAATCAAATAATACATGTAAGGAGCTTAGAATGGTATGACACATAGAAAAAATAAATATTAACAAGAAGTCATTTGAAATCACTCTTTTAAAATAATATCTTATTTCTTCACTGTCATTCTATCCTCCACCCTTTATTTGGGCCATTATGAGCTTAGAAGGAAGGAGAGGTCACCAATTGTAATGCTTTCCTATACTTTGGTATACAAGGTCTGTCCAGAAGGCATCCAGCCATATACTATGAAAAACAGAGACATTTACTGGAGAAGATACAAGAAACATTGTACATAGGACAATGATCCCTCAGTCCCCTTCAATGTAGGCACCTCGGGACCCAACGTAGTTCTCCCAGCTGCCATCAGCTGCCCCATCGTATTTTGCTGAATCTCATCAAGGGTCTGAAATCTCTTCCCTTTTAAAGATGATTCTAGTTTCAGGAAAATCCAGAAGTTGCAGGGCCCCAAATCTGGGATGTAGGTGGGCTGAACCACCTGGGTGATTTGATGTTTTGCCAAAAAATCCTGCATGACACGCGTGATGCGTGGAAGGGCATATTGTTGTGATGTAGCTGCCAGTGACCAGCTGCCCATAGCTGTGGCCTCCTGATTTGCCCAAATTGCTTCTGTGAAGGATGTTCATGCTCAATGAAAAATTTGATGCATATCTGTTGCTTTACTTGCTCAGTCATTTTGGAAGCAATGACCACAGAGCACATATGTTCACTCAAGGGCATCTACTACCCCCACCAACAAGAGCACTGAAGCTGTCATTGTGTATGCAGGCTCATTCCAGCCCATTCACCTTGGCTACCAGGTTACATTGATGTTGCACAAACTGTTCTCATTATAGTAACAATGGCTGGACGTAGTATCCTATGGCACCCACCTGGGTACTTCTCATAGAAATAGTTGATTAATATTTGCTGATTAGCAGATTTAGGGTTCAAGAACAAAAATATCCTTTTTTTCAAGTCTTTATCAAAAGACTTCTGGAGAACAACAGGGTACCATAGTGATATTTGCAGATGAATGCATGCAGGTGGCCCTTCAATTAGGAATGCACATCTTGGTCTACACTAGTATTTGATATGGCTCAGTGAGCTTGGGACACCAAATTATTAGCGCGAGGCACCTATGTATCAAGATGACAAATGTCAGTTCTCGTCTCAGTGTGAGCAGATGAGCTGAGGCAGACAAACCCTCTGGTTGGTGGACCACCACTGTAAAATCCTTGATCCTTATTTATGTTGAAGAAAGAACTACTTTCAATCTCCATACAGTGTAAACTAAACCAATAGGCATTTCCAATGTGTGCACCTGAGTGCAGAGTGCTCTTGGGTGGAGAGGGAAGTCTTACTGAAAGCAACGGTGTCAGAGAAATAAAAGTCCCACAAACATGTGAAAGTCTCATAGACAGGTGTGATTAAACCACAACGGGTCAACAACGGCTCGCGGGCAGTACTCAGCCTGCTATCCATTTTGTGTGTTTAACAAGCTAAGAATGACTTTTACATTTTTAAAGAGCTGAAGAGACCACGGGCCTACCCACATAGCACATCTATCTAAAATCCTCTTCCTCGTTATATTCTTAAATAGTAAAATGAAAAACACCAGGGGGTAAAAAGGAACATAGGATATGAGCCCTATAATCCATCAACTGAATAATTAGTTACTAGATTATCTATGGTTGAATATTTTTTAAAGTTTTATAATAGGAGAAGCAAGTTTTTCCCCCAGAAATTTATACTTTATGCCTTTGGTTTGCCATGTTAAAACAGAAAGTCAATTTATATTTCTCAGCAGCAATTATGACTTCATTGTTATCAGCCTAATAAATTCTTCGGTGATTTTCACAAACTAGTTATATACTCAAGTTTCTTGTCTGATGAAAGAATAATTGTATGAATATTCTGCAAATAGGAAAAGAAAATTGGTTCACTGGTCACAAGGAACACGCACAAACTTTGAGTGTAAACTCATCTATCTTTTTCCATCTATTGTCAAGCAGGCAAATTAAGATGGGAAAGAAAGTTTGGGTCTCACCAAAATAATGTGCAATATGTTTATTGGTTTTCAAGAATCATAATATGACTTGAAAAGTTTTCTTTGTGCTTAATGAGGATGTCATGTTCTCTTTTGAACTCTAGATTTTGATGTACATCTGGTGATGACAATTTAAAGTATACGGGCTCTCTGTATAGCACTGAATAACAGGTACCTGGGAAGTGTTCATGCAATTGAGAAGATAATGGTTGTCCAGTGGAACAAAAGAGAATGTTCGTGAAGGGATCGGATGTCTACTGTGGAGAAGTTGATATGGTGTATTGCAACAGTCCAGAGGAGAATAAATTATGGGTGGAAAAAACTAAACAGCCAGTAAGATCAAAACAGAGAGCAAATTAATTTCATGTTCATTCAATAAACATTTGCTTTACATCGATGTGCCAGCCCTGAGATAAGAGTGTGCTTGCAACCTGATCTCTCTCTTCCTAATGTCACATTGGAGAGACAGAAACTGGGGATAGAATAATACGTTTAATATTAAGTGCACAAAATATAATCATAACATGCAATGATTAGTGGTTTAGTTATTGGGAGAACTCAAGAAGCTTTCAAAAAACAAGCCACCTCAATAAGGATGAACACAAATTTATTAGGGAAAAAGAGAGAGTGAGAGCGAGAGAGAAAGAGAGAGGGAGAGATGGAAATTAGTTTAGCCAGAGGAAATACCATGAGAGGCAACAAGTGAGTGCAATAGCAATTTTTCATTATAAGAATAGTGAATAGTTAATTATCATAGAACATAACACGAAAGGTGATTAAAAAGAGGATAAGAGATGGGAAGGTAGTCACAGGCCTATTGAAATTATCTGAGAACACTGAGAACTTCGAAGTCCATCCTGAAGATGGCATTGCACTGGTACATAGCACATAATACCTGACTTGCATTTTGAAAAATCCAGACTGGCAGAGATGATGGAGTATGGGGGTGGAGGAGGGAGTTGGGAGGAAGGCAGGACAACCAGTTAGGAAGTTGTTGCAAAGATCCAGACAAAAACAAGGGCCTGAACAAACCAGGGTCATAAAGATAAAGGAGAAGGGACCAAGTCAGGAATTGAAAAAGGAACAGAATTCATAGGATTTCAAAATTAACTGGGGGGTAAAGTGGATAGGAGTCTAGATTGAATGGCTACATTCAGAAAGGTAGTACCTTGAGATAAAATAAGAAATAGAACAGGAACAAACGTTAGGCTTGACAGAGGAAGAACACTAGATTTAGTCTGAAAACGTTTAGATAGTAGTCATCCAAATTAACATGTTGCAGACACAGTTAGACACAGGCCTGGGCCTAAAAAGCAACATTGACATGTTGCAAACACATTAGACATAGGCCTGTGCCTCAGGAAAGAGGCCAGGCCTAGAGAAACAGGTGTAGAGTGCCTGGGGTCTCGACAAATCAGGCCCCTTTAGGGAGAACCAAAGCGGGTAAAGGGTCGAGGTCAGGAAAAGCCATAGTTCTGTGGCAGAAAAGATGAGCAAGCCAAGAAGACGAAGATGTAATGGTCAAAGCATGGGGGACAAAGCAAAATAAAATTATTTATGAAAGTCAAAAGGAGTGTGACCTTGAAAAAGTAGTTTATGTAAAAAGATGCCTAGCCCTAGCCCTGGCTGGTGTAGCTCAGTGGATTGAGCGTGGGCCTGCGAACCAGAGGATTGCGGTTCAATTCCCAGTCAGGGCACATGCCTGGGGTTGCAGGCTGGTTCCCTGCAGGCCAACTCCCAGCAGGGGATGCTCTAAAGGCAACCATACATTGATGTTTCTCTCCCTCTCCTTCCCCTCTAAAGATAAATAAATAAATAAAATCTTTAAAAAAAAAAAAGATGCCTAGCCCTGGCTATGTAGCTCAGTGGATTGAGCGTGGGCCTGTGAACCACACGATCGCAGTTCGATTCCCAGTCAGGGCACATGCCTGGGTTGCAGGCTAGTTCCCGGTTCCCGGCAGGAGACCCATGTGAGGCAACCATACATTGATATCTCTTTCTCTTTCTCTTTCTCTTTCTCTTCTTTCTCTTTCTCTTTCTTTCTCTTTCTCTCCTTTCTCTTTCTCTCCTTTCTCTTTCTCTTTCTCTCCTTTCTCTTTCTCTCCTTTCTTTCCTTTCTCTCCCTCTCCCTCTCTCTCTCCTTCCCTTCCCCTCTAAGATAAATAAATAAAATCTAAAAAAAAAACCAAGATGCCTGAGCATGCCAAAGATTACCCGAGACACCTCTGTACAGTGGCCGTTTCTAAGGCAGATGTCTTGATGGCTTTTGTTTTAAGTTCTCCAAAAGGCAAGCTAAGAGATATACTGATTTAAACCAAAGGGCTAAAGCACATGGCAAGGTCAAATATGCATTATTTTACTGTCACCATCACTATTATTATTATCAGTAACTTTGCACTATCAATATGTTTTCTTCTTCCTTAAACCTAAGTAAGTTTTGACAGTAATTATAACCTTTCCACTAAACTGACAGACTCATTTTGCCTCATCTGCTACCCAGCAAATACTGTCACTCATTCTTCCTTCTGACGAACAATGATGGAGAGCTTACTACCCACCAGTCACTGTTAGGTGCCAGAAGTAAAATTGCTTCCACAAAATACTGGTTTTTTATGGCACACATTTTAAAGGAATATGAATTCAAACATGAAGAACATGGGCATCTGCTTCTTCTTTCTACTGTTCATAGAGACTCCCTGTGGAAAGCCCCAGATCAGGGACTGCCTGAAAGACAGCATTATTACTTTTGAGCAACTCATCATTTAAGAATGGGCAGATGTTTGCGTTCTTGCCTAGATAAATGCTGCTTGCATAAGTTGAAGTGCTGATTGTTAGTACGCTCCTCTTGGTCTCTATTCCCTATGGCATTTCCGCTTTATCTATAGGGCAATGTTCTTTCTGCCACTGAGACACCTTGTTCTACCTTATACCCCGTCCACCCCCCCCCCCCGACATCCCTTTCAACATAAGAATTCCAGGCTCAAAGCTCCCACCACTTATCTCCATTCTGCACCTGCTGCCTATGTAAGGCCTGCATTACATGGCAGCAGGTCTGAACTGTGTGGGTTTAAACCAGTCACAATGTAGGTGGCTTTGCCAAAGCTATCTATCTCCTGCAGTGTCGTACTCCACTCTGGCAGCAGTTAACCGATGAGAAAAGCGGCCTTTCCTTATTATAATTCACAAGGTTTTGCAAAGCTTAAGTAAGTTGGGCACAGAGATGGAAGGTTGCTAAGCATCTCACCACATTCCCCTCAACCCCCGCCCAGTCCATCCCTGTATACAAATACCCCTCCTGAGAGTTGATTTTAAATGAATTAGTCCTTATGTAGGAATGCCAACAGTGGTCACTAGGAAACGACGCCTCTGTAACATGTAGCAATTATTCTCTGGTAAAATTCATCTAAGCATAGCTGGTGTTTGCATAATTATAAATGTACAATATGAACAAAAAGCATAATAGAATAAAAGAACAAACTGAAGATTTAGGACTATTGATACACAGGAAAGAAAGAGATGGTAAACCAAGGTTACTGGGAATGACTTGGGAAATGATTTGTTTGAAGGCTTTGGGCCAAAGACTGACACACAACAGCTTATACCTTATACCCCAGCATTGAGTTCACCAGTAATGAATCTATTCCAAGTATGCAGCAGTCTGACCCCAATACAGTACTAACCTTCAGTTGTAAATATCTGAAACTGTACCATCTGTTTTGAGGAGTCCACCAATAGCAACTGAATTTACAATATGATTCTTGAAACTAATATCTCCAACTTGAACCAACAAGATACATTTAGATCATTTTCCAAAACATCAACTTCAAGGTTAAAAAATATTGTTTAGTGCAAAAAGGTAGAAAAGCATCTGTTTTCCACCGGCACCATGGCTAACATTTACTTAGTGTTTACATCAGTCATGCTACATTGTGTTCTCATATTGTTTTTTTAATCCTCATTCAAGGATATGTCCATTGATTTTAGAGAGAGAGGAACGTGGGGAGGAGAGCGAGAGACATTGATGTGGAAGAGGAACATGGATGGTTGCCTCCCTTATGCAGCCCTGACTGGGGGTTAAACCAACAATTGAAGTATGTGCTCTGACCAGGGATTGAACCCAGGAACTTCCGGTGTATGGAACAATGCTCCAACAAACTGAGCCACCCAGCCAAAGTGCTTTCAATAATTCTCGCAACACACGTACATGGGCCACATTAGACCCCTGCCACCTATAGGGACTAAAAGCTTACAGACCTGCTCAAGCACCAGGAAAGGCCAAGAGGTAAACAAGACAGGCCCCCTTGAAATGCAAGGACCGATGGCCTTCTCTGCCTCCAGGCCCATGCAGAGCAGCTGGCCTTCTTGTAGTGAGTGGGGACACTTTAGTGTAAGCAGAGCAGAAGAGAAACATGGACATTGATGATTTTTAGAAAGACAGCTTTAGGGGAAATGTGAGCAAAAAAAAGAAGAAAAAGCAACAAAACTACACCAAGATGATCATCACCGTGCCCCTCAGTGATCACAACATACTTAAGAAGTATGATTAAGGCTATGGAAGATGACACTAGGCATTTCCAACCAGGCAGATGCACACGCATGTGTGTGCTCCTTTCAGAAGACCAACGAAAGCAGACGTGGGGAGCAAGCAGGGTCAGCTCTGGAGTTCTTCGTGGGACAATTTGAGGGCAGGAGACTGGTTGGGAGTGAGACAGGAGTTGCCTCAAAGCCGCACCTGCATGGCAAGCACATTGTTTTCCTCAGATCGCATGGTTAATTGGGGGTGTTTTTAGGGAGGTGGCGATGGGAAAGACGACATCCCCTTCACCCTTCTTTTGAATACTACTGAAATGAAAAGATTTGTTTTCTTCCCTGAGGTATGAGAATGGTGATTTGTATGACTTTCAGCAAAATGTTTGATCCCTCTGGAAATCACTTTCTGCTTTTATAAATTGGATCACATGGACTAGACTGAAACAAAGTGTCCTTTAGTGATAGTAATCTTTGCTTTTCTGAATATCCATGTACCAGTAGTTCCCTCTGGCTTATAAGAAAGAGTACATTCTAGTCTAGAAAATATGAATCAATCCTCAATCTAGGACAGAGAGAAGTCCTGCTCGCCATCACAACTGAGGGGTTTTATCCTGGAAGTTTTCAAGAGAATGTTAGTGACAGAAGAGTTGAATATCAGTCAAATGAAGGATTTAACAATGCCTTTCCATGTCACTTTATTTTTTCTTATCATTTGTATTAGACTCTTTAAAACCAGTGTCATATCTTACTAAGTAATTGCGAGTAGAAAGATCATTCACACCCTGGCTGGTGTGGCTCAGGGGATTGAGTGCCAGCCTGTGAACCAAAGGGTCGCTGGTTCGATTCACAGTCAGGGCACATGTCTGAGTTGCCGGCAGGTCCCCAGTAGGGAGCATGTGAGAAGCAAATGCACACTGATGTTTCTCTCCCTCTCCTTCTCCTTTCCTTCTTTCTCTCTTAAAAATAAATTAATAAAATTTTCTAATTTTTTTTAAAGAAAGACATTTGTGTAAAGTATGTGTGGTCCCTGCAAGAATCAGGAACACGGACCTAGGCCAGCATTTCATCCTCCATCCCGCCCCCTCCTGTCAACCCCTTCCCTTTCTTCCACGTGTACTAGGGCCAATCTCCAGAGACCACTAAGCCAGAAGAAATATGATATGTAATTAAAGCTAAAGATGGTTTTCACTGCCTCAAAAGCTGGTAAAGCAATGATAACCCCCAAATAACACAATGTGGAAGGTTACACACTTAGTGTTAGCATTGGCTTTACAAGTTCTCACTTAAGATTTGCCCTTGGAACAAGTAGTAATTTCATCTCTGCTTGAAAATCTCTTCATAATATAGAAGGAAGCCTACCTCCCAAGACTGCTTAATCTTGGCCAAGCCTTCTTTTTAGGTTGTTGTTCTTTGGGGGGTAGATAAGGGACAGCAAATGGTATTATTGAATCTACAGCTGCTGTCAGGTGGCATTAACGACTTTTCAATTAGGAACTGTCCCTAAAGGCTTTTCTTGGGAAGAGCTTCAAGGCCGATTCTGGGTGGAAGACGTTAAGAGAGGTAGGGGAAAAATGACTGGCATCTATGAGTGTCTACCATGGATTAGATGCCTACAGAGGTTGATCTCATGAGATTATCAACACTAACTTGGAGTCAACATTATTATCCCACTTTATAGATGAAGAAACAGAAGCATAGAGGGAGGTGGCTGGAACCTAACACAAGCTGGTTCTGCTTGCCCTACACCTCGTGTCCTGCTGTCCACCAGGAAGGCCGGTACAACCAGCGGGACCAGCACAGGGCTCATTTACGCCCTCGGTTGGGTCAGCTGCCCAACACTTTTACTGCTGAGTGTGCACCTGTGGGTACCTATGTTCCTGCATCTTTAGCTTGATGAACATGTGTAATCAGAACAAAGCAGAGCACCAGGCAACACACTCTGCTTTGTTCTGATTCCATGCATTAGGGAATGAAAAATGGGACTCCGCAGGGTATGGTAAAGTCTCCACGATACGCTGCTGGAGATGAAGTTGGGGAACTATGTTAAGGAGCTGGGTGGATGAGAAGTTCCAATGGGTGTTTTTAGAGGGAAGGGCAGGACTTACGTGGGTGGGTTTCCTCCACCACTGAATCAAACTAAATCTTAAAAACGGGTACTCACCTGGAGGCTAAAGACAAGCATGACTAACACAAGAAATCAGGAAAGAAAATAAGACGAAGGAGATAGATATTGTACTATTTTTAAATCCTGAGCAAAGGATAATATTTTGTTACTTTTAAAGAAAGAAAGGATGGGAGACAAACCATGGGAGGTCAGTATATACGTGAACTAAAAACCAGACAAACCATGGGAGGGAGTAGGACAGGAGGTGGGAGAGAGGGAGAGATGCAGGGAGGGAGAGAGAGATAACCATCGATGTGAGAGAAACATCAGTCGGTTGCCTCCTGTACAGGCCCCAACCGGGAACAGAACCTGCAACCTTCCGGTGCACAGCACTATGTTCCAACCAACCAAGCCACACCGGCAGGAGGTAAACGTTTTTAATAAACCCCAGTTACACCACTAAATAGCTTATCACATAAAATGACTTGTTTTGTGTCTTAATTTTAAAGTATAACTAATAAATAAATGATAATCAAATATTTGCCATCACATATTTAGACAATATATAGATATCCATATGATATTGATATGTGATTATCATAATTATAATCAATTACATCAGTATTCACTTTTATATTTAGTACTAGTTATGTGCAATAAAGGTGAACTCAGACACACAGAGTCTGTCAATATTCTCAAAGGAGAAAATTACCCTCATTAGAAATAATACAGATTCTTACTTTTTCCCTTGTGAAAAAAATAAAACAAGATGAAAATGTAATACTTTTGATTAAAGACAACAAGGAGGCAAGCAAATGAGAACTTAATTGCAATTGTAAAAAACAATATTTCAAATCTCAGTCTGCTATTTGCTTACTAATTTTTGTAGCTCCGTTGTTACTGACTGAAATACAGAAGAGAATACTAAATTGTGCTAGGATGTTTCCTTGGAGTAATTACTTTTTTAAAAGCATGAGAGAAAGGTAAACAATACTATTAGAAAATACTCCTAGGTTTATAACATCTTAAAAAGCTAAGACTATTTGGAAGCAAGAAGATATAGGAAGTGTCAATACCCCAGAATCACATTTCTGGACAAGAAATAACGATGCTAGGTAAACAAATCCTGGACGTGATGTAGTCCTGCCTGGGAAGGAGGGAAGACTCGGGGTTGCAGATGCTGGCTAGCCTGGTCCTACCTTCAGTTGGCAGACCTCCCTGGACTCTCACCCTGCCTCTGCTTCTCTTCCCACAAAACTCACCTGCATCTGCAACCATCTTTACCACCTTCCCAGTGCTATAAAAATTTCCCAACAGGATTAAGTGACTGTCGCGCATAGCATTAGCATATAAAAGGGTGCCACAGGCAAACTGAAAGTTCTCAGAGGGCAGGCTACACCCTGCCCACATTCACATTCATACATTTGGGCCCACAGCACTGTTTACAGGTAACCACCTGCTGGAGTATTTCTTAATGTTCCATTTGGCCACCAGATGTCACTCTACGATAAAGAACACTATAACACCACTGCTTGTTTCTAGTTAGAAAGGATTCAAAGGTAATTTCAGTTTGTTTTAATTTGCCAGAATGGAAAAAAGCAAATAGATTCAGAAGGCAGTGCATTAGTGCATTAAAGGGAGATATGGTGACGAACAGAGAATTGTTGATCCTACTAACCCCAGTTTGTGCTCCCAGATTGGAAAATCTGTCTCCATTTAAAAAAAAATGTGTCTAGTAGGTTTTTCCTTCCCTAAGAAGAAAAATGACAATACCAAACATATACTGTTAGGAGATCAATTAAACATGAATATCTTTAACTAGATTAGAAAAATGCTACATGTTGTAGAATTTGGATTAAGAATGTTTAAAATAAGGGAGGGATTTAGAGGAACCTATATAAAGGATACATGGACAACAACTGAGAAGGGGGGAAATGGGAGGGAGCGGGGAGGATGGGGGTAAAATAAATAAATAAATAAATAAAATAAAATATGCATCTGCATAAATCACTAAGCATTTAATCACACTGGCAGTATATAAGTGAACTAAAAACCAGAAGAAGAAAAAAAAAAACTTCTCTGCAAGAAAGTTCTAATGTGGAAAAAAAAACCTCCCATCAAGCACTGAAAGTTCCAAGATTTCATAATGGGAATTATAAAAAAAGGACTTATTAACAAAAAGTTATGGTAAAAAAAATGAACTCTTTCAATACATGAAAATAAAAAGTCAGCTCTCCAGGCCTATTCATTATGTTACTCCCCGAGACGGTCCAGGTCCTTCTACTTCTTCCCATTCCTACTCCAACAACACCCCTCAGACACTCATACCTCTCTCCCCCTGATCATTCATGCACCCTGCAGCTTTGCCCCTTGGAAATTTATTTTTCCACCCTGCAGCCAGAGGGATTCTTTATTTTTCAATTACAGTTGACACTCAATATTGTTTTACATTAGTTTCAGGTGTATAGCCTAGTGCTTTGATAATCACGTGCTTTACAAAGTGATCCCCTGGTATTTTAAGTACTCACCTGACACCATACATCAATATTACAACATTATTGACTATATTTTCCATGCTGTACTTTTATATTCCCATGACTATTTTGTGACTACCAACTGATAGTTTGTAATCTATTCACCTTTTTTCTCCCAACCTCACACCCCCAAAACCCCCTCCCCTCTGGCAACCACCAGTCTATGAGTTTATTTTGTTTGTGGGATATTACTTGGCCATAATAAAGAATGAACTTAACCATTTGTAACAGAATGGATGAACACAGAGTGTGTTATGCTAAGTAAACTAAATCAAAGAGAGGAAGACAAATGCCATATGATTTCACTTACACGTGAAATCTAAAGAATAAAATGAACAGAGGGATCTTTTAAAACAGAAATCTGACCATACACTTCCCTACTTAGATCACTAGCAACTTCCAGTACTCTTGAAGCCCAGCCCCTTGCAGGTCCTACAAGGCTCTCCAGGTTCTGCCCCCACCTCACCCACAGAGCCTGAGTTCTTCTCACCCCCTGGGCTCCACCCCTGGGCTGAGTAATTTACGCACTCCTTACCATCAGGCTTCTACAGGCAGTGATGCTCTTTCCCCTTGAGAACACTGTCATTCACACTTCATCATGCTAATTGCTACTTATGCACCACCTCCTGCAGAACATTTCTATGACTTCACCCTTCCTAACCTCATCTCACTGACGCACGCAGAGTGGGTGGGTTCACGCTATATATGTAAGTGCATATCACAGCATGTATGCAAGCTCTTTACTGAGCAATTCTCCTTTATGTCTTGCACACCTTCATTCTTATATTTCACTCAGCACACTGTAAGCTCTCAAGGAAAGATCTTAGCCTTCCTGTGGCTGATCCTTAGTGCAAGACCTAGTGATATCATCTCAATAACGCAAGGTCACACATCTTCAGTTATTTGCAGAGCTGGAGTAAGATCCAGATACCCCGTCCAAGCCCTGGGCTCTCTACCGTGTCCTGGGCTACTTCCAAGGGCCATTAAGTAGAAATTACTTCATAGGAATACAGAAGACACCATTATTAAGAAGTACTAATTAAAGTATTATGGAAAATAGTCATAATAACCATACAGATGTTAAGCCTTTGACAATATTGGCATGCATTAAGATAGGAAGAAAATTGCTGAGTTTGTCTGCTCTATCTTTTTAGTACCTAAATTAGGGATTTGAAATTGCTTACCAGAAGCTAAATGGTCCTTCTTACCAGCCTTCACTTTTGTGCATTTGGCCTCCTGCTTGCTAATTCTCTAGCAGACTAGCTACACCTTGCATATTTTTCACTGGTATGTTTACAGTGTTTTGATAGGGCTCTCTCCTCTCTTCTACTCACCCTGATTCTAAAGGTAAGAAACGTATAGTCTTCATATTCTAATGTGGGTGTTCCCAGATATCTGCAATCAAAATGATTTTACAGGATGTCAAAAAAGGAGATGAGGCCTGGGATAAGCTTCTCTGATAAATAACTATGTTGATTTTTCCACAGCAGAAAAAAAGATTAGAACTGGGAATGGGCTGAACAAGATGCTCTGTGAAAATGTACTTGGCCAAGGAGGCACTCCTGCTTTCCTGATGCAGAGATCACACATGAATCAGTAAAACCCTGCAAACATCACTGGGCTAGCTGGAACTCAGATTTGCGGCATCTTAAGGGACCAGAACTTCCACAGGAGCACCGATCTGTGTCTAGTAACAATGAAAGAGTATTATCTCACTATTCAGAAAGCATGAGAGTGATATTTGGAGCAGTGGGACCACAGACAAACTCACCTTCTCCTTCAGCATAGATCTCTGAGGCCGTGTATTTGGGTTACCTACAGAGCACTCACGCCTCCTCCACTGGAGCTGTACTGCAGCCCTGGGCCCCAAACCCTACTCTCAGGTATCCAGAAAGCTCTTCTCCATGTCCCCACAGTGGGCTGGGTCCTGCTGTGAAATGACTTCTGAAACCCGAATTCTTGCTGCTTACCCCCTTGGAATATCTGTGTACCCCTGGGAAGGGCACAAAGTTGGCATAACCTCTGGACAGTGACTGCTGGAGCATGGAGGTGCTTCCCACAGGACACTTCTCTCATCGATGCAGTTAGCCTGGGCCCCCTAATGTCGTCAGGTAGAGACCCTGGCTTTCCCCATAGGCCTGTGATTGCTGATGTCTCGTCTTTCCTTGTGCTCACATTCCAATATTTCCATCCACTGAACACTAGGTCAGTAATAGAATTATAATTAGACCAAGAAAACATATTTAAAGAAAAGGAAAAAGAGAAAGAAACTCTAAGAAGATGAGGTGGGTATGAAAAAGCGAGTAAAAATAGGAAGGACAACTTATACAGAGTTGGTATGTCACGGTGACATTTCAGCACTAGGTGGATGGGACCAGACTGTCCTAGTTCTCAAGTACAAAGTACAGATATTTAAATCTTGCAAGAAGTCTGGCTAATACTATTATAAAGGCCCCTCTTTCCAAAGTTGAAGCAGCTAAGAACTAGAAGACAGAAAGAAGCACATAGACTTCATAAGGAAGGTGTCCCTGGAGACTCTCAGACACAGTGTCACAGAGGAGGGGCAGAGGAGGGGCAGAGGAGGGTTAGATGGCAAGGCTGACGCAGGTAAGAGCTAGACGAAAGCCAAGACACGGAACCAAGGGTTAGAATCTTAAAGAACTCTGTTAAAAAAAAAAGTAAAATATGAGACTAGGTAAATATGGTAGCCTAACACTTTATTTTATTTTTAGGTTGTATAAGAGAAATACATTTTCTGTAGCCTGAGGAGATGGAACTAAATATACAAGAAAAATAAAATTATTAATCAAGCAAATTCCTAGAGCAAATTGGAAGTAAAGGAAGCAAGGTCACAAGTAGGGAATTAGAGAATTTGAGATAGCGTTTATCGTCTGATTTAAAAAAAAAACCCAATAACTTTAAAAAGAAAATAGCTACCGATTATAAAGATTGAATCATGAATGGCATTAAATTCCATTTTTCCAACATTATCTTCTACAAAAGAAGCTTCAAAAAAGAAATTCTGTAGGAGTAATCTAATTTTCCTCTCTCACTCTTGAAAGTTTTCTTGAAGTCAAAATTGACATTATAATCTGATTTAATTTTGAGCAGTCATTAGATTTGTTAAAAACACTTTTCAGTATTCTTTAGTAGATACTTGCACTAGATAAAATTAACCGCCTCAAAGTGCCACATGTTATGATAGGGTGATTTTTCCATTGACTAGCAATTACCTTACTTTTTGCTGGGATATCTCAAGAGATGTGATTGTCCGTTTTAAATTGTTGAAATACTGGGATTCTTCTTCATTATCTTGCTTCATAACTTGCCACATCAGTTATTCACATAGGCAGAAGGGTAGTGCCACAAAATAGGTCATCAACCACCAAGCTATGATCATAACTACCCATTAGAAATCAATCCTAGTAAGAAATTACTATGCGGAACTGTATGCCAAGAAATGTGAAAACCTAGGGAAAATGGACAAATTTCTAGAAAAATATAATCTTCCAAAACTCAATGAAGAAGAAGCAGAAAGCCTGAATAGACCAATAACAGCAGATGGAATTGAAGTAGTAATCAAAAAACTCCTATCACACAAAAGCCCTGGACCACATGGTTTCACAGGAGAATTCTAAAAAGCATTTAAGGAAGAGCTAACCCCTATTCTTCAGAGACTATTATTCAAAAAAATCCAAAATGATGGAAGACTCCCAAACTCTTTTTATGAAGCCAGAATCATCCTAATTCCAAAACCAGATAAAGACAAAAAGAAAGAAAACTTTGGGCCAATATTGCTGATGAACGTAGACACTAAAATCCTCAACAATATATTGGCAAATTGCATCCAACAATACATTAAAAAGATCGTGCACCATGACCAAGTAGGATTCATCCCAGGTATGCAGGGATGGTTCAATATTTGCAAATCAGTAAATATAATAAATCACATAAACAGAAGCAAAGAGAAAAATCACATGATTATATCAATAGATGCAGAAAAAGCTTTTTTTTAAAGAACAGGCTTTTTAAAGGTTTTTTTTTTTAAATTATTTATCGATAGTTAGAAGGGAAGGGAAGGAGAGAAGGAGAGAAATATCAATGTATGGTTGCCTCTCGTGCATCCCCTGCTGGGAACTGGCCTGCAACCCAGGCATGTGCCCTGTCTGGGAAACGAACCTTGATCTGTGGTTCACAGGCCCGCGTTCAATCTACTGACCTACACTAGCCAGGGCTGGTAAAAGCTTTTGATAAGGTACAACATCCATTTACAATAAAAACACTCAGCAAAGTGGGAATAGAGGGAGCATCCCTCAATATAATAAAGGCCATATATGAGAGACCTACAGCAAACATCATACTCAATGGGCAAAAACTAAAAACTTTTCCACTAAGATCAAAAACAAGACAAGGTTGTCCACTTTCACCACTTCTATTCAATATAGTTTTGGAAGTTTTAGCCATAGCAATCAGACAAGAAAAGGAAATAAAAGGCATTCAAATTGGAAAGGAGGAAACAAAACTGTCACTGTTTTCAGATGACATGATAGTGTACATGGAAAATCCTATAGACTCTGCCCCCAAACTGCTCAACCTAATAAATGAATTTGGCAAAACAGTGGGTTACAAAGTCAATATCCAGAAATCAAAGGCACTTCTGTATACTAACAATGAATCAGCAGAAGCAGAAATCAAGAAAAAATTCCCATTCGATATAGCAAAAAGAAAAATAAAATATCTGGAATAAACCTAACCAAGGACGTAAAAGACCTGTATGCAGAAAACTACACAACATTGAAGAAAGAAATCAAGGAAGACACAAACAAATGGAAACGTATACCGTGTTCATGGATTGGAAGAATTAACATCATCAAAATGTCCATACTACCCAAAGCAATTTACGGATTCAATGCAATACCTATTAAAGTACCAAGGGCATATATCACAGACACAGAACAAACACTTTAAAAATTTATATGGAACCATAAACAACCCCAAATAGCAGCTGCAATTTTGAGAAAGAAAACAAAGTAGGAAGGATCACAATGCCTGATATCAAACTGTATTACAAGGCCATTGTAATCAAAACAGCCTGGTCCTGGCACGAAAACAGGCACATAGACCAATGGAATAGAACAGAGACCCCAGAAATAAACCCAAGTCTCTATGGGCCATTAATATTCAACAAAGGGGGCAGCAACATAAAATGGAGTAAAAATATCCTCTTCAGCAAATGGTGTTGGGAGAACCAGACAGCTATGTGCAAAAATATGAAATTTGAGCACCAACTTACACCATACACCAAAATAAATTCAAGGTGAATAAAAGACTTAACTATAAGCCGTGACACCATTAAAGCCCCAGAGAAGAACGTTGGCAGGAAAATCTCAGATATTTCACGAAGCAACATTTTTACTGATATGTCCCCTAGAGCAAGGGACATAAAGGAAAGAATAAACAAATGGGATCTCATCAAAATAAAAAGCTTCTGCATGGCTAAAGAAAACAGTATTCAAATAAAAAAAGAATCAACTGTATGGGAAAACATATTTGCCAATGATACCTCAGACAAAGGTTTAATCTCCAAAATATACAAAGAACTTACAAGCCCTGGATGGTGTAGCTCAGTGGATTGAGCGCGGGCCTGCGAACCACATGATCCCGGTTCGATTCCCAGTCAGGGCACATGCCTGGGTTGCAGGCCAGTTCCCGGTTCCCGGTTCCCGGCAGCAGACACATGAGAGGCAACCATACATTGATATTTCTCTCCCTCTCTCCTTCCCTTCCCCTCTAAAGATAAATAAATAAAATCTTAAAAAAAAAAACTTACATGACTCCACTCTAAGAAGACAAGCAACCCAATTAAAAAATGGGCAAAGGACTTGAACAGACACTTCTCCAAGGAGGACATACAGAGGATCCAGAGACACACAAAAAGATGCTCAATATTGCTTGCTATCAAAGAGATACAAATTAAAACCACAATGAGATACCACTTTACACCAGTCAGAATGGCCATAATAAATAAAGCAACAAACAACAAATGTTGGAGTGGTTGTGGGGAAAAGGAGACCCTAGTTCACTGTTGGTGGGATTGCAGATTGGTACAACCACTATGGAAAACAGTATGGAATTTCCTCAGAAAACTAAAAATGAATATGCCTTTTGACCCAGCAATTCCACTGCTAGGAGTATATCCTAAGAACCCTGAAACACCAATCCAAAAGAACCTATGCACCCCAATGTTCATAGCAGCACAATTTACAATAGCCAAGAGTTGGAAGCAACCTAGGTGCCCATCAGTAAATGAATGGATCCAAAAATTATGGTACATTTACACAATGGAATTCTATGTAGCAGAAAGAAAGAAGGAGCTCCTACCCTTTGCAGCAGCATGGATGGAACTGGAAAGCATTATGCTGAGTGAAATAAGCCAGGTGGTGAAAGACAAATACCATATGATCTCACCTTTAACAGGAATCTAAACAACATAATAAACAAGCAAGCAAAATATAACCAGAGACACTGAAATACAGAACAGGCAGACAGGGACCAGAGGGGAAGGAATTTCAGGGGAAAAGGGGAAGGATTCACAGGAACAATTATAAAGGACACATGGACAAAAACTAACGGGTGGAAATGGGAGGGAGGTGGAGAGCACGGCGGGGGGTGGGGGGTGGCGCGGATGGGCCGGGATGGGAGTAAAAGACAGAAAACTGTACTTGAACAATAATTAAATTAAAAAAAACAACAGAGAAGTCTAACCCCAGAGGGAAGGTAAATGAGTGACACAGGGATACAAAATATACAATGACCAAGCAACTGGGTTCTAGTTTAGGGCAGAGTTCCATTCCCCCAAAGTGAACAATCTAAAACTAAAACAGATCCTGATACAAATCGCAGGGATGAATAGCTAAAACATAATGTTTAATAAAATAGGAAAGACAGTTAAAAAAAATCAATACTGTAATTTAGACAAATGAATATAAAAATACAAATTATCACCTTATTCTTAATCAACTATCAATGTCTCAGTCCCCTCTGCATCCTACCTACCATAAAATTGGGTTTAACACACTCAGGGCTATTCACACAAAATAATCTTCAAATTCAACATTAGAGCATGTTAGAAATTATGTTTTGCATCTCTATGGTTCCTTTCACTTCAGGTCCTTAAAAACACTGTACCTTTAAAAATCTCCATCACATTGGCAAGCTACCAAACCAAGCCTCAGGAAGGGGCATTGCCAGAGAGTAAGCCATAGCAAGTTTCAGTGAAGTTTCCCGCTTGATGTACTATCAATTTGTTTAAGGGCTGAGAATAGCATTTGGAATGCAAGGCAGATGCCTGTGAATTCTAAATCAATTTCAAGTCAATGTGCCTGGGAAGTAAAAAATACCAAATTATTCATTATGCAAGTGTAGGATGGAAATGTATAATTCTGTTACAACGTAAAGAGAAATGGAAGAGCATTTTTAGTAAAAGAATTTAAAATATCACTAAGGACTGCTAGGCTTACTGGTGTCAGAAATGATAGAACATCTACATCTGATTAATTACCTCATATGCTGTAATATTTAGTGATACTTTATTAGCATTACTACTTTTGAGAAAGCATGGAAATTGCATTTACTATATAAGAATGTTTAGGGAATCACACCAAATAAAATTATTATCTATAACCTGCCAATTTAGACAGCTCCACAAGCTGATTTTTGTCAAGCTCTGAGAAATAAAATTCTAAAATTAGATAATGCCTTATGCAATATATGTACATTAAGAACCAGTCTACATTTAAAATGAAATATCACTTGTTTAATATACTAAGCTAATAGAGTATATAATTCCTTAGGTAATATAATATACTTAATATAACAAATAGTAAAAATTACTTGGTTGAATGTATGTAATAACACGAAGTAAATAAAATATAATTAGGGAACTAGTTATATAGCATGTGTTATAAACAACATCTTCAGATGATGTATTCATTTGTTAAGTAAGGCCCTAAGGCCTTGATTGGACATCATGAGAGAACATTGCTATAGTAAAACCATGGAAAGTTAACATATCTTGATAGGCATAACTAAATGATTTTCTCCACATGCCTTTAAGTTTTACGAATCCAAAGCCACTTTTAATACTCTCAGTGAGGCCTCCATTGTTAAACTCACTATCAGTAAAAGCTCCTTTGACTAAAAATGGTCTAGATAAACGAACGCAGTGCCAGAGTTCTCGCTCTCGGGCAGAAGGTGGCAGCAGCGGGTCTGTGGACGGGTCCAGAGAGCTCCTGGCGCTGCTGCTGCATTGATGGCCTCCCCTAGGTTTCATTCTTTACTTTTTGACCATAAACTAAACTATGACTAAAAATATTAAATTTTGGTCAAATATCGCTGCTCTATCGTTCATGTTTAAAAGCACTATTACATAAAATAATTTTGCAATGGAGAATGCAATTTTCTATTCTGTTTAATAGATGAGGCTTTTGGTTGCTGTTGCATGGTGCACAATTTAACAATTATTGTAGTATTATAATGCTTTCATATCTGAGGGCATGGCCCACTTATTTTCACTTCCTTAAAATACAGGCTCATCCATTCTTATTCCAGGAAAGAGGAAAAAAGAGACAAACAATGTATCACTACTGTCAAGTTTCAAAAGAACTCCCCTAAAATTTTTCCCGGGACTGCCTGCACATGATAAATATTGATGGGGGCACGTTTCCTGCCTGTGACCATGACACCATTTACCAAAAACGTAACTTGCTCTGCAGTAATACAATGTAATTTTTTTTCTTAGGATCATTACCATATACTTACACCAGGATTACTTATAACATGTATTAGACAAGTACATTAGTGAAATAAAGCCAAAAAATTATTTTATCAGATACTTTGTGAATAGGATTTCTTTTCTCATTATTCTTTTTATATTATGGAAATCTAGTGACTTCTTCTGTTTATTTTTAAACACACAAATTATTTTATTAGTTCCAACAAATTTTCAGTTGTCTCCAAACTTTGTGAATATAATTATTCATTAAGGCCCAACCTCTGTGGTAAATGTTTTAAATTTATTATAATTAATCTCTATGAAAACTTTAGAGAATAATATATGAACTAATGTGTGTGTGTGTGTGTGTGTGTGTACACACAGGGTCTGGCACAAATAATGGCCCCCTTTTTATTATCAAATCTTTTATTGCCCAATCATGG
Source organism: Sturnira hondurensis (assembly GCF_014824575.4). Classification (NCBI taxonomy): domain Eukaryota; kingdom Metazoa; phylum Chordata; class Mammalia; order Chiroptera; family Phyllostomidae; genus Sturnira; species Sturnira hondurensis. The sequence goes on along the minus strand of NW_028088227.1, from coordinate 5,299,860 downwards.
GCATATAATTCTGTAATGTAACAACATCACACACAAGCACACCATATGACATTGTAGGTAAAATGTTCAGATTAAAACTATAAATTACTACACCCATATTATTACCCTACCAACCACATTCATGCAGGCATTACTTCTGCTGGACCCTGTATTTTTACTGACTAAAAAACAAGGGAAAGAGGAGAGACCCTGGACTACAGAGTTATTTGAATGTAAAGTATTATAAATATTCCTACATTACGCCATCCATCTTTAATAAACATTTGCTCCTAACACTCTTTCCTAGCAGCCAGCCAGTCATGCCCTGCCAAAAAGTCCTGTCAAGATATCCGAAAGCAAGCTCATCGCCTTTTTGCATGGCTGGTAAGGACCCTCTTTTATTGCTGTGAGTTCCTGCAACATTGTGTTTTATCACTTAAAGGGTGTTGAGCACATTCTACCTCCCTCATCTCCCCTACAGGAAAATATAACCTTTGAAAGCAGACATGGATTATTTTTTAAGTCTTTGTAGCTCTCACAATCCACGTGATCATAGTATAAACTCAGCCAAATTCCAACCCCTCACAGGTGAGCCTGTATCCTGACTGGGGATGGCAAGGGCTGTCATCCTGGGGTGCTGACGAAATGAATCCCCCTCCCTCACTTGAACACCTTGAATAATCCAAGTAGCAACCTCCAGAAACAGCAGGTGCAGAATGCGGGTCATTCGTGGAAATAGCAGAGGTGCTGCTACCCAACGAGGCAACATAGAGACCAGGATCCCACATGGGATCAGAGAGCAACAGAGTTTGTTTTGCCACTGATTTAAAAGGAAGAAGTAGTTCTTCCCCCAGGTACAACAGAAATGCAATCTATACCTAAGCTACCCATGCCATTGGTCCCTTTAATAACAAACCCTATCATCCAAAGGATTAACGTTCTCTAAAATAGCCCACGAGGTAGGAAAGTTGGTAGCGTCCAAGGTTTCTGTAATACTTGCATAGGATCAGCCCCTCTTTATAGTCCCTTTAAAGATAAGTAAACTAGGTTCTGCCAATATGTCAAATCCCTAATAGCAGTGATAAGAGAAAAAATTCTGAGATGTCTTAAATTAAGTTACGGCAAGCGGAAGGGTGGGGAAAATGAGACAAGGAGTTAGTTAATGGAGTCAATGGCCAGAAGCCAACAAAAGACCACTCATATTCCTGAATGCATGTTGAAAATTTGAATTCACTTCCAGACAGCTATTTCAGCTTTTATCTATAAAGGAACGGCCGACCACCAGACTCCAGTGCATTCTGCTTACGTGTGACCTTTCCGGACTATTGCCCACAACCATTCCAAAGGAGTAAACACTTCTTCCTCACAGACAAGCCACCTGTCTCAGATCCAGCCCCCTTTCGCTTTCCCCTGCTCTCCTTAACTGTGGCCAATGTCAATTCTTTCAAAACAGTGTACATTGAAACTTATACAATGAGTTTCTTCCCCAAACTCATTGTATGAAAGAGTCCCGTTAGCCCAAGGATGGTGGACACACAGAGTTCTCCCTTCAGCCCTGCTGCTGGTTATTTAGGCTGTGTCTCCCAGGACCTGGTCCCTTTTCTGGCTGGCAACATACCCTTTCTTTCAGAAAAGCTTTCTGCCTTGAAGGTGTTTATTTATTTAACATCAGAAACTCTGATGTGGTTTATCACACTACCAAAAGCCTCCAAGAGGGGTCCACCAATATTTACACTGAGATGCTGGCCCTGCATCCCCAGTGCATTATTTTCCATGGAAGCGTGCGGCCCTTGGTGCCTGTCACTAGGATGCTTACGTCAAACTCATTCAGAGCAGCAGCCAGCTCGCCAATGCCTGTGTGGCCTTTGGCTTCATCAGTGGGCGAGGTAGCTTGAGCAGCATTGGAGATGCCGGCAATGGCCTCCTGGACTTGTTTGAACACGTAATCTCGATTGGCTCTTGTGGCGGCGACATCTGGGTGGCGGAGGAAGGCTTGGGAAGCCGTGTACAGCATCGTGGCATTCTTCTTCAGGGCCCCTCGGGCTGCAGCCATCTCGTCCCGACAGTGAGGGTCCTTCAGCTCCTGCGTGTGCAAAACACGAAACCTGTCACATCCATGACGCTTTCCACAGAAGTGTTTGTAACAGAACTTAGAGCCACAGAGGCTGGGAACCACGCTGGATTTTAGAAACCATCTACTCTCCCCCTGCCCCCTCTCTAGCTGTCAGTACTTTGCACGTGGTGTTCTTCCTGTGTGAAATATCCGAGCATCCCTCCGCCACCCTAGCCTTTCACCTGAAGCGACCCATCCTCCTGGAGCCCACTCTCCTTCCAGGCCTCTAAGCCACACCCCTTTCTGTGTGCTTCCCTCCTGTCTGTAACACCCCTACTTGATGATGCTTACTACACTAGATGCCGCCTATACGCGATGTCCTTACGGGTCAGGGAGCCCTGTCTGTCTCGTACAGCGGCTCTTCAGTCATTAGCACAGTCTGTGGCCCATGCAAGGCATGCCACACGTGTTGCTGAGAGAACTCAGAAGTTGAGTCACCAACCAGGTAAGTGGCTTTCATGGATCAGAGTTAGTTACCAGCAGTTGGAAAACCCAAAGTTTATGACAATTATAAACAAGGGAAATCAAACTCTGATGTTTGCTTAGTGCATGACTGCCACTTCTGTACCATTTTCAGAATAGGGTTCATTTTTTTTTAAACCACCTTCAATGGCAGCTCAATCATTGGGCTTAAGGAATAAAATGCAGTAGATGAAAGATGATGTGCTTTCCTAGTTTTGGATAGCAAAATAATACTACTGGGGAGTCACTTTATTTTCAGCCTTATGGGGTTGCTGGCATGTATCTCTGGGAAAACATTTTCCCAGCTTCAAACATCGTTGCCTCGCATATGAACGCCTGGGTCTCCACTCCACTTGTCTCACTTGGTGCACGACAGAGGGAGGACCTGGCAACGGTGAACTGCGTCTTCTCTTTGGTGGGTCACAATAATTCGAGACAAGGTCATTGTGTCTGATATCTAGGTCTGTTAAGATAAACCGACAACAGGTAAGAACTGAACCACCTACCCTCTGCTTAAATAGCAGATTTGTGCCAGCCTACACAAATTCTAAATTGGGGTTATTTGTTAGCCCCAGGTAAACAGGCAGCAAACATGTGAGTACATTCTCTGTACCAGGCAGTCAGCTGGGTGGTGAAGGTAGGGGGGTTTCTCCCAGCCGGTCAGGAAAGGCCTTTACTAACCTCCAGAACACCCGGGCCACGTTCCCTATTTCATCACTGAGTATCTACATAAAACACATTCTGAAGATGGGAGAGATGACTAGTAGAAAATGCTCATTATTTCTATAAAGATACTTGAGGAAACATTCTTTAATCACATGAAAAAAGTGAAAGCAGTCTAAATGTTGAATTACGAAAAACGGATAAAAAATTACCGATGAGTCATGTTTCAGTCTCCAGATTCAAATCTGCCTTCTATTTGCATTTCTACATAGATAAAGTTCTCAAAAATCAATGTATCTACATATGAAATCTTTATTTCTAACTGGTCCCTTTCCACTCTTCCTCATCTCAGCAAACTCATCACCATCGACCCATCTGCTCAGACCAGAAGCTTATAAGTGAACTGGTTGTTGTCACTCCCTAACCTCACAGGTCCGGTTCGACAGCAGGTCCGAATGGTTCCACCTGCAAAACAAACTTCCACTCCAGCATTTCCTCCATCCCCACTGCTACCACCCTGATGGAAACCACCACCAGCGCTTACCTAGAGGACTTGAGCCGCCTCTCAAACCACGACTAGTTTCTCCCCTGCCACACCACTCCCTTTTTGTAACATATAGAATAATATTACAATGTAAATCTGGCCCTGGCAGGGTGCTTGGAGCGTCCTCCTGTACACACACCAGAAGTTTTCAGGTTTCACTCCTGGTCGGGCCAAGGAACACAGCTGGGCTGCGGCTTAGATTCCCAGTGGGGACCGGTATGGGCGGCAACAGTTGCTATGACTCCCTCTCCCACAGATGTTTCTGCCTCTACCTGTCTTCCTCTCCTCCCTCCCCCTCTCCCTCCGCCATCCCCCCTCCCTTCCTTTAACTCTAAAATCAATAAACATATCCCCAATGTGAATCTGAGACAGGATACCGAACCTTGAACTGTTCAAATACTGTCCACTCCCAATTAAACTGAAACACTCTGCAAGACACTGAATGCCCTGGTTCCTATTTTCCTTCCCAGCCTCTCCCTGGGTCACTGAAATCAAAATTCAATATATTCTTTTTCAGTTGTTTAAAAAGCCAGTGACCTTTTGGTTTTGGGTCTCACACCTGTGCTTCTCATTAACTTCACTCCCACCCACGTTACATTGGGGCTACCACACAAGATTCCACTTGAAGGAGAATTCTTGAAGTCCTTAAAAATCAGCACATAAACTAAATCACATGCATGTGCTCCTTGCACGAGCACTGTAAGCTTAATCAAGTTTGTTCTAGCGCTATTACATCAGCCTGGCACAGAACGAACACTCGACAAAGGTTTGTTAACTGGAGCTTCCTGGGTCATCCCAAAAATCTTAGGAAAAAATCACTAGGAATTGCTCAAAATTTTGGATGATTCTGGGAGCATTTAATAGGATGAATGAAAAATGATCTTAACTGAGAAGTCCACATTTGCAAATGTTTTCTTTTTCCCCTAGCAAGAAATAAGAACACATTTTGGGGAAGAAAACTCTCTGGGTACCTAATGAATACCTGGAGCTGGCTAAAACTGAGGGTGCTGTCACTAGACAGAGTGGAGCAGAGAAGGAACACCCCAGGCCAGCCCCCTCCATCAAAATGACTCACTGGCACCTGTGCCCCCACCCCCTTCATTGGCCCTTCCAGCTGCCTTTCCTTTAATTTCCTTCATGTTCTCTCCCTCTCAGTCATAGAAGTTTTACTCCACACTGGGGAGTTAATTTGTCCCCACTGTTCCTCCACACCCTGCACATCTTGGGTGTGCATCCGCATGGTGGTGTCCACAGGGCTAGAAAACAAGAGTGAAGGCCAAGAGTAGTGCCCAGAGGGCGGCCACAGCGTCAAACCACAGTTCCACATTTTTTATCTGACTCAGAAGAATTTCCCAGAATGGATGGAGAGAATGTGGGGGGCTGGCAAGGGGGCTCCTGATCGTGAAGAAGGTAATGTGAGACCCCTCCTAGGTAACCAGGGGCCGGAGGATATCAGAACCCCCAAGTGCGAAGCAGCCTTTGTGATCGCAGATTCTGAGGGCATTTGCTAATTTGATAGCCAGGGGATCCACTGTTCAGGCCATCGACGCTATAAGGTTACTGAAACTCACATTTGCTCCCCAGCATTTCCAAAATCTTTCCCACCTGTTGTCTTCTTGCTGCTACATAGTTAAGTTTCACCATCTCCTTCCCAAATTCTTTAAAGCGGTTTGCAAGGTCTTGTTCATTTGTAGCATTTTTGACGGCTTCTAGGGCCTCTTCTACCTGAAGTGATAAAAACAAAAACAAACTTTTATAACTAAATAGTAATTAATTATTACTAAAATTGTTAGAAGTGGTAGTTTATAAAAAAAACTAATGTGTATTAACATTTAAATAATAGGGGGGAAAGTTCCTCTAACAAGCATCGATAATCAGAATAAATATCTGTTCAAGGATTACAGAATATTTTGTAAGAATAAGAGATAATAATTGCTGAACTCTCGGAGTATACAGAATACTATAGTTTGCATTTGAGTTATAATTGGAGAAGGAAAACACAGTTCTCATTTTGAGAAGAAACATAAAGAAAATATATATATATTTTTAAAATATTTTATTTATTTATCTTTCGAGGAGAAGGGAAGGAGAGAGGGAGAGAAACATCAATGTATGGTTGCCTTCCGTGCGTCCCCTGCTGGGAGTTGGCCTGCAGGGAACTGGCCTGCCACCCAGGCATGTGCCCTGACTGGGAATCGAACTGCGATCGTCTGGTTCGCAGGTCCACGCTCAATCCACTGAGCTACACCAGCCAGGGCAAGAAAATATATTTTTTAAATATGAAATTTTAAAGCTATTTCTAGAAATCTCCAGGAGAGGAAGTCGTTTGCAAGCAAACCTGCAGGGACTCCTAGGCTGCTGGAAGACTGAGACCACTGGACTCTGCAACCATTTATTTTGGTGATGTCTCTAAATCTGGGACTAACGGGATTATTTTAAACTGAGTCTATGCCTTGCTGTCAGATGGAAAGAGGACACCCTGAGCCCAGAGAAGCAAATGACTTTGACATTTTGTTGCCACCAAGAGTGGCACCAACTGGGGTGAGCAGAACACAGCAGGCACGCCCCTCTAGTCACATGCTCTGCTTCCAAATTCCTGCGAACCGCCATCAGACAGACGTTCCACTGTGGCCTTGGACTTGAGTTATGAACTTCACTAAAAATGCCTTTGTAAGTGAGTTGAGGATTTGGGAGGTACTAAAGTTTCCTCCCCTCCGGGGTGATCTTAACTTTAACGTAGTGTGAAGGTTTCCACAGCTGGTGTCCCTTTAGGGTTTTAATACCTGTAGACGTAATTAAAATTTAAGATACTATGGTGAACTGATTAACTACATCATTGTCAGCAAGAGAGCATCTTCGTAGAAATAGCCAAGAAATGTTTCAGCAGAAATAGCCAAAGACACAATCCCAAGTGAATAAGGCGTAAGACAGGTACGTGTTTACAAAATCAGAAGTCCTTTATGAGATCAGCCTGGCAGGCAGGATGCAGCTAGTACAGGCTCCTGTAATTTGGACCAAATCAAAGGGCAACATATAGATAATTCATTGCTTGACAATGCCCGAGTGCAAAGGACCACTAACGTGGCTGGAAAGCCATAAATTGACATAGTTCTGACCCACAGAGATGCAGCTTGGTTTGGGCTCAGCACTGGTGCAGTAGTGTCTAACCAAACTTCCTTATCAGGTTTCACTGAGTGGAGAAAGGGAGGAGTGTGTACAAACCAGTGATAATGGATATCATTAAAATTTTCACTCCATAGAAATGATGCCCTTCAGTTTCCTAAATACGCTGGCTCATTTTATTAAGGAAAGAGTTGTCGTCAGGGAAGTATTTTAGAAAGGTAATAATCTAGACTCCACACAAAATGAAGTTTCCATTCTCATCGTCTACGGAAATTCTGCATCTTTTTTCCTTCCTAATTGTAAAAATATAAAGTGATGATTCAACTCCTCAATGTTAGCCTCTTCCAATTCCTATCTAAGCTTTAAAAATGCTCGAGGAGAAGAAAGATACATAATTTAAAGAAGGACTTTTGTGTATTAGGATATTATTACTTAGGGACTGAAACCAAATTTCACTTTATAGTGTAGAATGGCCCACTGAAAGCATCTTTAGAGTTCAATGGGAATCTCCTACCTGAAATTTTAAGACAACAGGATGGTGAGGTCTTGCTTTCTGATGGGTTTATAATCATTTCTGCGGCTGTCAATAGCAGCCTGGAGGGGACAGCCTGGGGAGTTAATTTGTTCCTACTGTTGAGTTGTAAATCTTTCCTCAGGACATAAAAATGGGTTCCAGGGAAAGGGAAAACAATTGTCTAAGACAGGGCTAAATCTCAGATTTGTTTTCTAATATATGTCTCTAAAACGAGCTTCTCACCCCTCGTTAATTGGACCACTTTGGAGTATTTATCTTGTTGTGCTACACATAACTCATTCTGTCAGTGGTTTTTCTCTGAGGAATCCAGATTTCGGTTTGGTTTGGTTTCTAATTCAATGAAGTTCTTTTGACAATAAACACCAGTGATGGGGTCTATCTGTGAGAAAGAGGACTTAATCATACTTGGAGTTTTAGTCTAGAACGATAGAAAAAGGATGTGAAAAGTCCTCACATAGAACAGTGGCTCAGATTCCATCTGAGGTACCCAGAAGGGAGGAAGTGGGACCAGAGTGCGGACTGTGGGCACACACACTGCCACCAGACGACCACAGACTATGAAAAGAGAGGCAGAGAGAGAGAGGAGAGGCAGAATGCTGAGGGGACATGATTAAGAAAGAGACAATATGGAGGACAGTCACCAGGCATGTGTGAGAAATCAAAATCAATGTTAAATAAAGTTTTTATTTTTGAATAGAGCTGATGATCTCTTGCCCTCTTTTTTCCTTTCTGGGTGTCTGGGGAAAGGAAATTGACTCCCACATGCCAGACAAACACGCAGAAGAGCTTCTTATACCTGCCTAGGACCCAAAGGGACGTACACAAGTCCGTAAGTGTGACGTCGGTCTGCATCTGAGCCCCAGCTCTGTCATTGGTCGGTTCGGTGACCCAGGGAAGCGACTCAATCTCTCCGACCCTTACTGTCTTCGTTAACAAAATGAAGACAGTGTCTACACACTATGAGAGGTTGTTGTAAGACTTACAGGAGAGATAAGAAATGAAAAGAAGGTAAGTAAATGAAAAATATGAAATAATATGGCCAACTAAGTCCAAATATAAACTAAATAGAAATGGGCAAAATACTCTACTTAGAAAATAGTAAGTCTCAGGTTGGACTTTTAAAGAGACTCAACACCATGTTATTTACAAAAGTCAATTTAAACAATAAGGTACATAAAGTTGGAATTGAAAGAATCCTTCTACAGTAATAATTTGGAAACCTCTATGATATTGATAGATTCTGAAATACATAAAATGTCAATATTAGTACAAAAAGAAATAGAGAACATGAATAGACAAAAAAATGTTACAGAAGTGGAAATGATGGCCAAAGACCCTGTACCTGTTCTCCAAATAAAACAGGAATATTATATACTTTTTTAAAAAAAGAAACATAAAGTAGCAAATATTTAACTGAGTGCCTGGCCTGAAGTAAAAACTCCTTAAACAGAGACACTGACCTCACTGTTTAAACTCTGCCGCACAGTGTCTACCTAAGGAGAAACTTCTTCCTAAACGAGTTTGAAGAGAAAAGGCTTCATCTTACTCTCAGAGTGTCGACAGATGACAGGGGACACAGATGAAGTGGAGGAGCACTGTGGCCAAGAAACAGGCAGCAGGCTGCTGAGGTGGCCCTGAGGAGGGAGGCAGGGCTGATGGGGAAGGTGTCATGGTACGGGGAGGTCTGGAAGGCCCCGGCCCCCCGATTGGGAAAGTGTACCCAATAAACTGATGTCGGGAGCCCTTCAAGGGGCGGCCATAGCCTTCCTCCTTCCATCACCCTCAGGATCGTGGACTGACTACAGCCAGACACTCCCCTCTCACAGCCAGGCTGGGCTCGTGCCAGAGTGAGAACATTTGTTCAGCCAGGTTTTCCTGTCCTTAGTGTTAGGAACCTGTGCATAGGTACAGTGGAAAAGACTACAACTTCTAGAAAAAATACTAGAATTTCCGCCCTAATTAGTGTGCATAGATATTCACTAATTTCAGGGCATGTCACTTCATCTTGTACAGTCTGGGTCTTCTCAGAGCTTGTTCAATGCCCACCCTTACCTATATTCCTAAAATAAGCCTGCCTGCCACTCTGACTTAGTCTACAGTTGTGTCAAACTGTTTGAGACAGACTCCTCAAATCGACCTCTAATTTTCCTAATTTAAATTGGTCTCATGTACTTTGATATGAGAACGCAGTCTGAGAATTAATGTATTCATTAAATACTCAGGAGGAGCTGGGCAGGCATGTGGGGATGGCAGTGGTACTGACCGAGAGGCCTGACCCCTCCCCAGTTAGTGCGCCTGTCCACACTCGTCACTCACACCGGTGCTTTAAGTAACTCTCCTCGTGATCATCACTTTCTCATGTAAGCAAGCACGGAAGGGAGGGAGAAAGAGAAGCAGAGAAGATATCGATGTGAGAGAGAAACTTTGGTAGGTCGCCTTTTGTATGCTCCCTGACCAGGGACCAAACCCACAACACAGGCATGTGCCCTGACCAGGAATCAAACCCAAAACCTTTTGGTTTCTGGCACGATGACCAACCAACTAAGCCACTCCAGCCAGGACAAGGTAATCGTTTCTGTTTGGACAGACTGTCCTTGGTCCAGGGTCTTACAACTGACTCCCAGTAGACTGAATTTCAAGTGACATTGGTGAAACTATTAAGCAAGTTATATGCAATTCCCTTGTTAGGTAGGATCTAGGTTTGTGGCTAAAATAAGTAATTTTTTTAGAAATAGGAGTTGTCCATGTGAATCAACAAATATTAGATTCAACATTTAACTACCTGTTTAGCCACGTATCCTGGTTTGACCATGGGTGTCCCGGCATTATCATACTCTAACCTTTTGCCTTCTAAAGAGAAACTGACTTTCTTGATCACATTTTATTTCCTTGTTGACAAGTGCAAAACAAATGATTTCATCGGCAAGCAAGAATGATTAAACGCTAGTGTCATTTATTCTTTAAGTGCCATGTTTTATAAGGTACAATGAAAATAGAGCTTGATACATTTCCAAAGTTATTTTCAGCTTGTGCAGGAAAAATGACACTACCCCAGTGTCACCGAGTACTTAATGTGTTTCAGACATTGTTCTACATAATCTACATACCTCTAATTTAGTCTTTTTTAAAATTTCTATTTTACAGAGAAGAAACTGAGGTCAGAGCCATGACACGGCCTGCCTGAGAGGTCTCACGGCGAGGGAGTGAGGAAGCCTAGCTTTGAACCCAGACCGTTGGCTCCAGAGTCCACTTTTAACTCCTCTGCAGCCTCAGTTTCACAGAAAGAATGAGTTTATCACGCTGATGGGGTCTGGCCTTAGACTGTACTGACCAGCTGATATGAGCACTCACTCCTTAAGAGCCTTGCCCCGTCCGGTCAGTCCAGGTTCCAGTCATCCTGCCTTTTTGGTAGCTCTAACACGGACCCTCTTCACTATACACACGGCCACCGCCTTCGCCCAGCTTTGCTTCCATTCACGGGATTGAATGATTTCAATTCTCGTTTATTGTCTCCTTGCTTGGCCTTTCTCCTCTTCTAATTCCTTCTCCATATCACTGTAAAAAATATTCATCTAAATCACAAATTTAATTCTAATACTTAGAATACTACTAATACTCAATGGCTCCCCATAATCCACACACAGACTCCAAACCGTTACATTACCCAAGACACTCTACAATCTGTATCTCTGTCCAACTGTGTAACTGCCTCTTCTCCCCTGACTGTCTATGTTCCGTCAACACAGAATCGATTCTGTTACTGTGAACACCCCAATCTACTCTCTGGCTCTCCTGCCTTTGTTCTTCCCTTGGTTTGTGACGATTTCTGCTGTTAAAATATTTTGCCTGACCTGAATGCATCTTCCTCCCAGCAGGGGTGTCCAACCTTTTGGCATCTCTGGGCCACACTGGAAGAAGAAGAGTTGTCTTGGGCCACACATTAAATACACAAACACTAAGAAAAAATGATGAGCACAAAAAAAGGTTTTAAATTTATGATTTTGTGTTGGGTCACATTATAGCCATCCTCGGCCACATGCAGCCAACAGGCCATGGATTGGACACCCCTATGGGCAAGAGCACCACATTTTTGAGCAGTAAAATGCCCTTTCTCCAGGCAAGTTATCAAATGCAAATTCATAATTCCTGCCTGCTCTGCGGAAACATGACTTGATTATTTATTTATTTGTTTGTTTTTATGCTCACCCAAGTGTATATTTTTAAATTGCTTTTAGAGAGAGAAGAAGGGAGAGACACACAGAGAAAGAAAGAGAAACATCAATGTGAGAGAGAAACACAGATCAGCTGCCTCCCATATGCGCCCTTCTGGTGTGCGGGACAAGAATCCAAACAGCTGTTCCATCTGGCCAGAGCTGGCTGGGCCCTTTAAATAGCATTTCGTTCCCCTTTGGTTTGATGTTAAGCTTTGTCAGCAGAGAGTGCTGGACAGGCAACAAAGGAGGACAGAGTCTGGTGTTCTGGTTTCCCTGTGCTCCCTCAGCAGGTTCTGCTGGGGGCAGCAGCGATCAGCAGGTGGAACAGCAGGTGGCCAGCAGCTGCCCTCGGCGTGGCCTGGGTGACTGTGGGATACCTTCGGGGCAAGTCCTCTCCATGAGTTTTCCTCGGCACCCCGAAGGACATATTTCCAGCAAGTTTCATGCACGTGTGTGGCACCTCAGTGACTTCTCTGTCACCCAGCGAACTCAGCTCATCCGGATTTCAGCCCTGGTTGGGAGGAGGGGTGGAAGCTCTCCCCAGAGGGCTCAACCTCAGTCCTATGGATAGTGGTGAATCCTCATAGCTGCCATTCCTACGCTCCTTAGAGTTCTCGTTACCAGCCAACCCCTTGTTACTCTAACTGCTACTAGAGTTCACTTTCCCTGCTCAAGTTACTGTGCAGTTTCTCATTACTGGACAGAAGGGTAAATCCCCCCACTCTTTTGATGGGGCCAACTTCTTCCCAAACACCCTCAACCTTTAGTCCCCAGCATCAGCTGAGGCCTGTGCCTCTAGCCTGTCCAATCTAGTCCAAACAACTGGGAAAAGGAAAGGCAAGTCTCCTTCAGTTCAATAAGACCCAGTCCTGAGACTTCCCGCTCCCAGCCATATCTCCCTTCTTCAGACGATCCTCATTTGACCAACAGTACATGTTGGTTGAACTGATCTCATTTTTGTCTTGGGGGTGGTGAGGAAAAGGAACGGTGGTGAGAAAATTAAGAAATCAGCACATCCCCTTCCCCCTCTACATAATGAACTCAGAGACATATACCTGATTCCAAAGCCAATAGAACTAGCAACATTGTGGAATTTTTATGTGAGCTATCAAGGAAGAGAATGTCCTCTTTCTTGCTATCTTTAATCTAGGAGCATGTAAGGCTGAGAATAGTCGGCAGCTACCTTGAGACTCTGAGAAAAGAGCCAACAGAGTGCCTCACTGAAGAAAAGGATATAGAAATCTAATCCTTACCATATTCTGTGCCTTGATCGAGCCTTTCCTGAAGATATTGCCTATTGACTTTTAGTTTAGTAAGCTAATATATTCCCTTTTTAAAAGACCAGATTAGGTTATAGTAGGCATCCAATAAGTATTTCTTGAAAGGGTAACTGAACGCATAAATAAATTCTGAACAACTCAGTTGCATCAGAGTTCACACAGAAAAAATATACTAAGACCCCAGCCAGTAATTTCTACCTTCATGATCAGAGACAAAGATATTTAATACCAATTTTTTGCTATTATTCAAACACAGGAGCCACATTAGAGCTGTAAGACTAAATGGGAGACCATCGAGAATTAGTACATTAGTGAGGACGCACAAGGATATTTGATGCTAATGTCACAAAAAGCACAGGAAATATTAAAGCCACCCTGTGTCATCAATGCCCCCAAACAATGGGATGGCAGGAATAGATTTAGCTTTTAGTAGCCACTAAAAAAAACCTGACTTTCCTGACAAAGGTGTTGCTGTTTTCTGTATTTCTAATCCACTCTCTAGACAAAATTTCTCAGATAATCAAGGACATTGTTATGCTAGGACCTTGCCTGAGGACAGAAAAAAAAGGTGATTATTTTCTCTGACACACATATGTCTAGATGTGTTTATGTGCAATGCTACCACCAATGCTAAAACCCGACAATATAATCTGATTACATTAATTCAGAAGCTAGAGAAATAAATACCCCTCTTCATCACTGATTATCACGCAGAATCCTTTAAAAGCCTGAGGTGCCACGTGTCAACCTAGCACACAATGTCAGTGATTGCAGGACACACCAGGTGTTTGGCAAGGGCGACTTCAACAATGAATGCAATTATCATTCAGGGATGTTTAAAGACATTTGATGTGCAAATGAGTACTTCAGCTTTGCTTGGGAACATCGAATTCCCATTTTGGTGATCATTAAGCTTTGAACTATGTCATGCACTGTTCCATCACTAGTCTTTGGATTTGAAACAGGTACAGTAGCAAAAACCATAAGCAGTGATGTGAACCCTAAATATAATATGCTTAAAATGGGGTTCCACACTAAAGCACACACAAATACAAGCAGGATAGAACAAATAGCATAATATGGATGACTAGCATATCTGTATGTTAAATGAAGAGATGAACTCATTAGCAGCCACAGAAGCTGAAGTTTCCAGTAACAGAATGCAGAGAACCTGCCAAATCACACCACTTCTTCAGAGCTCCCAACTCTTTCCTCATTTTTAGATGGTGAACGATACTTGCTCAGGATTGCTTAGCTTGCCAACCATTACCTGGTTTCAGGGCAGAGAATGAAGGTGGATATTTTGGAGACTAACCTGATGATTCTTCATCTGCTTAGTGAATTTTTGATGGAGAAATATGAATATGTTTCTGATAAGAAAGTAATTCCCTCTACATTCTTGTAAGTCACTTAGAAGCCAGAAAAAAATCAATATCTGTAAAGAAGAGGAATAAAAAAAATTTGGCACGGGGCCTAAATGACAAAAAATAAAATATTATGTGTAATGCTTAAAGGGGAAACAGCCACTCAGCGGTCACCGTGCGGGAAGCTACAGCACTCGCTACAGGGTGCTACTCAAGCTTCAGAGCCAACCGGAAATAGAGTCACTCCTATCAGAAAGCATCTGCCCCTCTCTTCTCTCATCCATGTCTGATCAGCTAGGTAATGAAGAAACTTTTTTTTTTAATTTGGAAAAAGACCTGAAAAAGTTGTAGATGGTAATTCTAACCTGCTCTGTTAAAATACGAAAGATATTGTCTTCATCCTGAGTTAAAAACAAATAAATTGATGCTAGGAGACAACACTTGTTTGCTATTACGAGAGGATGTGCTTGTATGGAAAAGAACAAAAATGCTGCTGTGAAGAATTATATACCTTGTTTGTTTAAAATGGACTGTTAACACAGTGTCTTTTGTGGGACAAGGGACAAGCCCCATAATAGGAAACCTTGACAGACCTGAACTGGAAGTGTGCCAGGGACCGAAGCCTAAGTAATTCAGTAATAACACCAGAAACTGTAATTCCTCACTAGGCCCACAAGATAGCAACATTCTACCACTGCTCTTCACTACAGAGGCTGCACTCCAAGTAAAACAAATGCGTTGATGATAGCCATTCTGAATCAACAAACAAGTGCTGGTGAGGATATGGAGAAAGAGGAACACTTTTGCACTGTTGGTGGGAAGGCAGACTGGTGCAGCCACTGTGGAAAGCAGTGTGGAAATACCTCAAAACTCAAAAATGCATCTACCTTTTCACCCAGTGATCCCATTTCTGGAAATATATCTGAAGGAACCCAAAACACTAATTCAAAAGGACATAAGCACCTCTATGTTCAATTAAGTGTTATTTACAATCGTCAAGATATGGAAGCAGCCCAAGTGTCCATCAGTAGATGAGTGGATAAAACAACTATGGGACACCTACACTGTGGAATTCTGCTCAGCTGTAAAAAAGAAGAAAATTTAACCTTTGCGACAGTATGGATGGACCTGGAGAACATTATGGTAAGTGAAATAAGGCAGTCAGAGAAAGACAAATACCATGTGATTTGAATCATATGTAGAATCTAATGAACAAACTCAACTAACAGAAAAAACAGAGACAGACTCGTAGATGGAGAGCAGATGGCAGCCAGTGGGGAGGTGGGTAAGGGGGGGAGGGATTGAACAGAAAGGATAAAGGACTGATGGACATGGACAACAGTGTGCTGATTGCTGAGGGGCAGGTGGATATAAAGGGACTAAATGGTAACAGGAAAAAGTACAAGATTAAACAAAAAGCATGTGTTATGTAGTCTACAATCGTTTATTTAATTTATTAAATGTATTGGGACGATATTGGTTACCTAAACAGACACTTCTCCCATGAAGACATACAAACAGCCAACAGACATATGGAAAGATGTTTAACTGTAGTAGCTATTAAGGAAATGCAAATCAAAAAGCAATGATAAACCACCTCACACCTTTTAGGATGGCTGTTTCCAACAAGGAAAGTAACAAGTATTGGAGAGATGGCTGAGAAAGGGGAATCCTCATTCACTGCTGGGGGAAATGTAGACTGGTACAATCATTTTTAATTTCACCACTGAGAGTCTGACGAGACTTCTTACTATCGCTGAGTTGACCTTTCTATGGTTTGTGCTAAATCCCGCCCCTCCCCTTTTAACTTCCTTTAATCTGCTGTGTTGGGAAAAGAATACAATTGACTCCACGTGATGACAGGCTGCAGAGACAGCATCACCCAACAGCACTGGTCTAAACAGGTGGGTGGAAAGGCAACAGATTCTAGGCAGGGACTGGCCCCTTACATCACCCCACAGGCCCAAATTCCGTGAGCACTCTCCACACGGGGGCAGTTCAGGGAGTGTGTTTAGCCTGTCCCCACTGCCCAGGAATGGCTTAACAGGGGCTCCCACAGCGGAAAGGAGAGTGATACACGGATGCAAAATTAACCTCTTTGCCTCAGTCCAATCTTTCCCTGGTAAAGAAGATTGTCCATCTGGGGAGAGATCTTAAAGTGTTGCCTCTGAAGACTAAGTAAGTGAAATGGAGGGAAAGAAAAACTTTTTCTTGGACACACTTGAAAACAAAGTTATTTGTTGCTTAAAGGATACATAGAGCACAGGTGGGGCTGGGGGAGGGCCAGCCCTCACTGCAGTCTGCAAGAGGTGCTAGGGATTTTACAATGGCACCATAGCCCCCCTTTACCCAACACTTACTTTGTGCCTGATTCTGTGATACCCATTTCATAGGAATTTCCTGTGTTAGAACCTCACGCAACTCTGAGGGCTACACTATCATTAGGTCATATGAACAGAGGAAGTGTCAGAGATGTAAGGAGGTTATACCATGTATTACAACATGGCTAGCAGGCAAGTGGACATCAAACCAAGATTAAACCTAGGTAGTTTCAGTCCAGTGGCCAAATGGTCAGACGTTTAGTTCCTCTCAATGTCTTCTGAAATAGGTAAAAACTCTTCTCATACTGCTCACTTCATCCTATTTGCAAGACCCCTCCCTGGCTCTTGAGGAACTATTCTCCGAGAACATTCTCAGAAAAACTCCCAAGCAAGTCCTGCTATGTGTCTCTTTGCTCCTCAGGCACCTATAATAGAAATCTTAATTTGTGATTTATGAACGTGGAACTCGAGCTGGAGATGCTGAAATCCGAGGTTTTTCATAATGGTGCACAGTTTATACATAACTCAGAAATCTTGGCTCTTTTATCAGGGTGAACTCAGATATCCAGCCCAAGATTTTTTGACAGAAAACACTTATGGTTTTGGAAATTTCTTTGGAAATTACTAAATAAACCTGAGATAGCAAGTAAGGGAAGAACAGGCTCTCATTATTATTCACTTCCCACCTCACCTGCCCCTCGTTGTTCACTCCACTGACAAAGAAAATGAGACCTTGAGGGAATAGGGAAAGTGATATGTCAGGAATGGCCAGAATTAGGAGAATGAAGCTGGCAATAGGTTGGCTCCCTCAAAAGGAAAGTGTGCAATTCACATCCCATCATCTCAGACCTGATTTCAGTCCAGGGCTGGTACCGATTGTCTAGGGATAAGATCCACTGAGGGCACGGAATAGAGACAATGTTCGTAAACACTGAAGTGCATCTTAGTCCAACTGGTTGGACCATCTTGACTGCAATAAGATACCAGTCAATAACTAGGGAAACAGAGAGACGCCCAGCTGTAAGGACTGGGAATGTTGCCTTGGCCTCCCATCCAGTAAACTTTGTAAACAGAGTAAAGCTCCACTTTCGTTAGGGAACAAAAAAGTTAGTAGGACCCAAGGACACTTGACAAGCAAAGCATATATAATGCACAGTAACTACATAGTGTCACGGCCCAACCCAAGAGTGACAGATGTCAGGCGTGGTGTGACAGATTAATTCCAGCAATGGGAGGTGTGATGGGCTCCTTCTTATTGTCAGACTAAGAGAGGCTCGAAATCCATTATCTGAATAAAGCCAAGGCTGGAGAAGGTAACAGAAAATATTTAACGCATGATCCATATTAGGATGGGCACAGGTGGGCATCTGGCCAGCTGCCCAGAAGCTGGCCAAGTCCGCACTACCCATGGGCCAGCACTGCTCCCAATTTCAAGACAGGGCCGAGGCAGGTGCCCCATCTCAGCCTCTGCAGCCTTAATGAATGCAGTGTTGAACTCCTGGAAGTAAGAGGGAAATCCAAACTCTGCTTTGAAAGAAAACAATTCAAGCGAGTCTACTATAGCTTTTAAAATATATTATTGAATATAACTTTAATGTTGGAGCAATTTGGAGGTATGCCACATGGGTGAGAGATCCATGGGTGAGTGACCCAGGGGTGAGTGACCAAGGATCTTGTGAGCACTGAAATGTCTTTCGTTCAGTCCAGGGCTGTGCTATACATGGTCAACACCGCCACCACAGAAAGCAAATTGTGGTAAATTCTACATACGTACAATTTTCAGATGAGATAAAAGTCTCATAACATCCGCCATGTCCGCCAGGATGAGTAAGCGTGTGACAGCCGAGAGCAAAGCCCTTGCCGCCCGCACCATGGTGCCACGCTTCACGGATGAGCACGGGTCATCTGCGAACTCTGAAGAGGCGATGCGCATGGTCTCGCCTGGAAGACAAACACAGGAAGCCCGTGGGTAGACGGGAGGCTCGGAGCCTAGCAGTCCTAACGATCTGTGGATGGACGACCTTTGTTCTCACTGGAACACTGCCACAGCCAGGCAGCAAGTTCTCCACTTCCAACACAGCCGGACCTTTCCAGTCAACAGGATCAGTGCACGTGGGCAGGGGCTGCAGGCAAAACACGGTGCTCACTTCACATGGAGCAAGGAATTATTATTCCTTACTGATCTTAGCATCAGTAAGGAATATATTTAAGTCCAATTGTCTAATTATTGAGATTGATTTGCTTTTACCTTAATCATTCTCACTCTTCATATCTCTTGGAACCAATGGCATCTACTAGGCTGCTTGCTGAGGTTACTGCCAGTTCAGGTATGAAGCTGCCTCTCCACAGAGGAATGAAACTTAAGACTTTGGCTGCACTAACACTGTCTCTTTAACTGAGTTAGACAGTAACAGACTATAGAGATATCCACCCCTAGTCTCCTAATACTCTGTTAGAAGCCTCTTTTCTAATATAGAGAACACTTATAAGACAATCGAACTAATCCACAAATGTTTATTAAACACATATTTGTATCAGATATCCTACCGCGCTCTGGAATTACACAGGTGACTGAGAATTCTCTGGTCTCAAAGAGTCACAATCTAATAAGGAAACAGGTTCTAAATCATACCCACAAAGCAATTACTGCACGCCATGACAAACACAATTAAAAACACAGGCAAAAAAGGGAAGGGCGTAATTTACTCATTTAGTGGGAGTCTGAGGGGGAGCTGTCAACCTTGATGAGCTCGGAAGAACGAAGAGGTTTACCAGGAAGACCAAGGCGGAAGGGCACCTGACCAGACTAACAGGGTGCGAGGCTCTGAAACCTGGACTGGGCGAGGGAACTACAGTCACAGGCGAGGCACAGTGAGCAAGGGGTTTAGGGAAGAGGCGCGAGTGCTTGGGNATTAAGTGGAATGGATTTACGTATTTAAAGAAAAGAGAGTGCCCTGGCTGGCATGGCTCAGTGGGTCGGGCATCATCCTGCAAAGCAAAGCATGTTGGTGTGATTCCCAGTCAGGGCACAAGCCTGGGTTGCTGGCCCAGGCCCCCACTGAGGGCAGGCGAGAAGCAACCGATTGATGTTTCTCTCTAGCACATAGATATTTCTCTCTCTCCCTCCCCTTTTCTCTAAAAATAAACTAAGTAAAATCTTTTAAAAAAAGAAAGGGGAGATTTACAGCATTCTGCACATGAAGCTAGGGAGCCATGCGGAGGACCCCGGATGCTGCAGATTAGACTTACGAGAGCCACAGCTTGAGGAAGAGCAGTGGCATTGAGGGAGGACAACCCTCGGGACAAAGGTGCCTCCTCCCAGCATGTGGGGGGCCATGACTGAGCCAACTCATTTTTGAGTTCAGGTTTCCATATAAACGGTCCTTGTAAGGGCACTTCAGATGCTGACCGTTTATTTGGTCA
The DNA here is from genome assembly GCF_014824575.4 of Sturnira hondurensis. Classification (NCBI taxonomy): domain Eukaryota; kingdom Metazoa; phylum Chordata; class Mammalia; order Chiroptera; family Phyllostomidae; genus Sturnira; species Sturnira hondurensis. The sequence goes on along the minus strand of NW_028088227.1, from coordinate 5,279,839 downwards.
GCGAGATTGCTTCAAAGCCAACGGGTGCCACATATCAGTACAGAACTCTCAACTTGGGGCCCACAGCAGCAGGCACCCCTGAAAGAAGCTCACAAGATAATAGTACATCTGAAAGAGAGGTGGGGGAGGGCGGGGGAGCGGGGAGAGACAGAGAGAGAGAAGAGGCCCACATTAATAAATGTGACTGTTCAAAGAGAAATCTCATGCTAAATTCTGAGATTTCTCTTTGATAAGTAGATGATTTCATCCAATTTAAATTACGTCGTAGACCGCTCTGCCTGGTTCTAGGGATGGTATCTCTACCCCTTGTGGTACGGGTGAGGAACGACCTCTGGAATGCGAGCCACAGGAGACAAAGCTTGTCTCTGGCAGCAAACGCTGCCTCAGTTTCCTCTCCCTGACCCCAAAGCTTGGTTGGAAGTCAATGACGAGTAAGACCCCTCACGGGGGGGGGGGGGTAACCTAAGGCAGACTTGATCACTTGGGAGGCCTTCATGGAAGGACTCAGGGTGGCTGTGACAGGGAGCAATGGACTCTCATCTCCCCACTTTGTCAAAGCCCAAGTTCCCGTGTTCTCTGGGAGAAGTGCTTCCTGGCTCTAATCCCCTTAAGCCTGAATACCTGTTGAGGAGGGGTGCAGCTCCTTGCCTTGCTAGAGAATATGGGTGGGGAGGGGGGGATCTGGCATCACAAAGACTTTCTGATAAACCTGTGAAATTTCCTCTGCTAAGAGTGCTTTCATTCATATGTTAAAGGTTCGAGCAGGTAACCCCAAAACTCTGTTCCTGACAGACTCTGACTCATACTAAGCCCTGAGGTTTCTTTGAAATGTTATCTACTGTTTGATCCTTGCTGCCCTGTATTCCTGTGTATTACAACCCAATAAAAGCCCCTAGAGGAGGGAGCTCAATGCCTTTTTTCCCTGAGAAACTGGCCACTGCTCATGGCCTTTTTCCTCTGGGAAACTGGCCACTTCTCCTCCCCAAGCAGATCACATCATGTCTCAGTCATGATTACTCTCATCCGTGGTGGCTGGGGGGACTTGTGTGGAAAGTTGCCCCCACAATTAAAACTAAAAACTCATTTTCGGCAGAGGCAAATAATGTCATGTTATCAAAGATTTAAAAGGAAAGGCAATCCAAAGTCAGCTATTACTTGAGTGAGTTTTATACCCCTATAGTTTTAGGATTACTGAATTAAAACATAAATCTATATTACAAAATGATAAGTGAGTTTATCAGCATAAAATTAGCTATTTTCCCAGGGAACTGCTTTTTCTATAATATCAAAAATTTTAGCCAAGAAATAGCATACATGTACAGCAGAGGGAAGGGAGTGGTGGAGGAAGGATCACCCTGTTTCCTTTACAGCTACTGCTGCTGCACTCCACCTTCTTCATGGCTTTGCAAACCTAAGCTCAGAGCACCGTTTCTACGGCACAGCTCTGGGCTGCTCCAGGGACCTTACCTCTGCTGGAAATAAAAAAAAAGTTAACATCTCCAAATAAGTGACTAAAGGAAAATAATAGTAATTAATACGTATATGTACATAATTAATACGTAAAGATTTATTATACAAGTATTATTCTGAAAGCTTTACATATACATGTATATATATATAAATTATATATAATATACAAATTATATATATATATATATATATATATTCAAAGATTTAGAAATGTATCATTAAAGTCACAAAGACCTATGATCACATCTCAACTTCAGCCCAACCATTAACAAACATGTGAGCTTGGCAGTGAATTCACCTTTGTGCTTCAGTCCCCTCAACTGTACATTAAGGCTGAGGTGATGACGCCTGCCTTATGGGCTGCAGTTGAGGGATATGAGTTAGAGATGACATTCACTATCATCAATGCCACTGCTCCTCTATCACTGCAAACCCTCTCCAGTACAAGAATTACCAACAAACTGGTTAAAGGATGAAAGTGTATTTTTTTGGTTGATTCCTCGAGTACATAATAACTAAGAAGCAGGAGAATATCTGCCCCAAATATGCATATCGCTTATTGCTGTAAGTCAGGTTATACATCCCTCCCCTCAAACAGGGGGTTAGTGCTTGATTTTCAAATCAGTGACTGTTCTGGTTCTCATGCTACTCTAAAGGCATTAGGATGGATAGATAATTTTGCATAAACTTGAGATAATATCAACTCAAATGTGGAATGAAGCAGGACAATAATAATAAATAAAAAGAGGGATGACGTGCAGATGACAGAGTGTTGGGAGCAGACAAGTCACAGAGGAAGCAGATCATAAACCCATGGCATGAATGTCACATGTCTCATCCTTTGACGGGCAGCCCTGCATTCGGTGTAAGCAATCTTTAAACATTTGGCAAATGAACTACTGAAAGACTGTGAGACGAAAGAAGAAAGTGAGGTTCAGAGAAGGCAGAGTGAAGGAACGGAAAACTCAGAAAGTTAATGGTTCTAGATGCTGATGAGGGTTTAAATTCTGCTGTCTTTGTATTCTTTCAGCAATGGCTGTCTCTGGGCTTGTCCTCTAGAATCAAAAGCTAGAGGGGTACACTGAGAAAGGAAATGGGGAAAAACGGAAGGCACAGAGCCAATGGAATGAAATACCCAGAACTAGAGTAGATTAAGACCTAGGAAGTGGGATAGCAAAATCACGATGTACCTGCCCTACTTTGCATGGTAATTTACATTGTCAATATTTTGATTATAAAATAAAGATTACTCCTTTTGAGAACTGAAAAATAAAGACAATTAAAGAGAACCAAATAGCATACACTATTCCAGTAACCAAAGACAACCACCAGGGAACATTAGATGAGCTGTCTTCTGGAGAGCTCTTTATGCCTACACTTTTAAACAGTAGTTATAGTACGTAATACTATAACTGCATATTCTCCTCTGTCTAATTACATATATTTTCCTTTGTCCAATTACATAAGTTATATGGCATGTAATCATTAACTTTCTTGCAATTTCCCTCCTTACAGAGTTCCTAGAGGAGATGAGAGAAAAAGAATGAGAAGTTCCAATCCTCTTCGCGAAGGTTTGTTTCCTGTTCACAATATCCCAAGCCTGCCTGGGAACCTTTTTCACACATCTCTTCCTCAAGGTACAAATCTTAAAGAATACTGAGAACTAGATCCTATACAGTAATGCAAGAAAATGCAACCTGTTTTTAGAGAAGAAAACAAGATTGGTGGGGTTTGTTACCTGACCACAGTTCTGCAGTCTTCACTAATTCTGTTCCCTAAACCACATTGTCACTGAGCCACACACTCCCAAAGCCAGTGCAGGAATAGCCAAATTTTAGGATGGTAACTGAGTAGAAAGTGGACATCTCCTGAATGTTTTATCACTTTGATTATGTTGTAGAGTCTATAAGGCAATGGGATGCCTGAAAGCCACCTACTGCTATGGTTAGCTAATTTTCAAAGCATGGGAAAATACTGATGTTCCTTTTAGAAGAAGCAAACTAAAATGTTAAACGAATGGTCAATGTGGGAAATGTCACAGAAGTTACAATGTTATCAGAGACAACATCACATCGTGCCTCTTGGTTCCTTTTCAGAAGACACAGGTGAGTGCTCCTTTGAGAAGATTCACACAGAACTGGGTGATATACAGGAAAGGATGGGCCAAGCAGGTGTTGATAAAGCCAAGGACCTCTGAACTCACTGCATTATAAACACTGAGGAATATCCTGTTTGAGGCTGGTTCCTGCATCCAGAGGATGGTACCCAAGAGGTGATTCAAGTTTTCTTTCATTTTAAGATTCTATTAGGTTGTATCTATTTGAAGTCAATTTGATATGTGCTCTCTGATATCATTCCTAATAAGTACATTTCTCTTTTATTTAGAATTCTCAGTGTGCAAAGTTCTGTTCCAATAGCCTTACATGGTTTAATTTAATTACTGCACAATAAACTAAATACTTACACTGTCACCATTTATACCAAAGGAAACAGAAAAGAGAACGGGAAGCTAACTTAGCTAAGGTCAAACAGCTGGGAAGTGATTCTGGTGGGGCCAGAATTCAAGGCCAGTCCAGCTCCAGAGTCTATGCTTTTAATGAGTGCTTTAGAAATATCTTTAAATTCTACTTACTGTATTACACTTACCTGTTTACATATCTCTGTCTGGACTTATATTATGAGTTGAAGGCTTGTATGTTACTTTATTTGGTTACTGGACTATTTTAAGAAAAAAAGGGAGAGGGGAAGAGAGGAAGGTAGAGAGGGAGGGGAGGGGAGGGGAGGGGAGGGAATAAACAAAGGCATTTCTTCAATTATCCTCAGGCTTCCCCACTTCCTGGCAGGGCTGATTTATGGCTGTCTGAGCCTATATATTCAATACTTTTCAGTGTTCACCCCTTTCCCAGAACTGAAAGCACAGCCAGAGTGGGGACCATAACTGTAGCATATCAATTTCTTTACTCGTAGTATTTAACATACACCTGACAAGGTACATTTACTTAACTATTGGGAGGAGCAAAAGAAGGCCTGCCTGGAACCTTACGTTTTAAAACCTATCAAATCATTGCTGAAGCAGGGAGAAAGGACAAAAATCCTAAATGCTACATGTTGTGTACCACTCTGCCTGGTTTCAGGAATTGTAACTCGACCCCCTGTGGCTAAGGGCCAGAGGATGACTTTTGGAATGCGAGCTGCAGGAGACAAAGCTTGTCTCTGGTAGCAAAGGCTGTCTCAGTTTCCTCTCCCTGCCCCCAAAGCTTGGTCAGAAGTCAATGATGGGTAAGAACCTACACAGCAGGGGGCAACCTAAGCCAGACTCGATCACTTGGGAGGCCTTCATGGAAGGACTGGGGGGGAGGGGGGGTGCTGCAAAAAAGAGGGAGCAATGGTCTCTCACCCCCTGGCTTTGACAAAGCCCAAGTCCCCATGTCCCTTGGGAGAAGCGCTTCCTGGCTCTAATCCCCTTAAGCCTGAATACCTGTTGGGGAGGGGTGCAGTTCCTTGCCTTGCTAGAGCGTGTGGGGCANTACCATGGTGACACAATGGTGAGTTTTCAAGATGCATGGCCCTAGAAGACTAAATAAACTTTACGATAGAGGCTGGCAGTAAAAGACAGAAAAATGTACTTGAACAATAATTCAATTTTAAAAAGTTTAGCTCAAACTAAAAAATAAAAGAGAGAGAGAGAGAGAGAGGCTGGCAGTTAGAAGATACATATTCAATCCAAGTGTCCCACCCTTGTCACAGACTTCCATAAATGTCCTCCTCCTCCCCAGCTCCTCAGAAAAGACTCATTAGCCAATGGCTATGTGGTCTGGACGGGAGGGCTAGCTCCTTCCCACTCCGTACAGTGCAGCAAGAAAGAACATCATACACCAATGAAATATTGAGAGGGTCACCACAGATAAATGATTAAGTGGAATGGATTTACGTATTTAAAGAAAAGAGAGTGCCCTGGCTGGCATGGCTCAGTGGGTCGGGCATCATCCTGCAAAGCAAAGCATGTTGGTGTGATTCCCAGTCAGGGCACAAGCCTGGGTTGCTGGCCCAGGCCCCCACTGAGGGCAGGCGAGAAGCAACCGATTGATGTTTCTCTCTAGCACATAGATATTTCTCTCTCTCCCTCCCCTTTTCTCTAAAAATAAACTAAGTAAAATCTTTTAAAAAAAGAAAGGGGAGATTTATAGCATTCTGCACATGAAGCTAGGGAGCCATGCGGAGGACCCCGAATGCTGCAGATTAGACTTACGAGAGCCACAGCTTGAGGAAGAGCAGTGGCATTGAGGGAGGACAACCCTCGGGACAAAGGTGCCTCCTCCTAGCGTGTGGGGGCCATGACCGAGCCAACTCATTTTCAAGTTCAGGTTTCCATATAAACGGTCCTTGTAAGGGCACTTCAGATGCTGACCGTTTATTTGGTCAGCAAGATTGCTTCAAAGCCAACGGGTGCCACATATCAGTACAGAACTCTCAACTTGGGGCCCACAGCAGCAGGTACCCCTGAAAGAAGCTCACAAGATAATAGTACATCTGAAAGAGAGGTGGGGAGGGCAGGGGAGCGGGGAGAGACAGAGAGAGAGAAGAGGCCCACATTAATAAATGTGACTGTTCAAAGAGAAATCTCATGCTAAATTCTGAGATTTCTCTTTGATAAGTAGATGATTTCATCCAATTTAAATTACGTCGTAGACCGCTCTGCCTGGTTCTAGGGATGGTATCTCTACCCCTTGTGGTAAGGGCGAGGAACAACCTCTGGAATGCGAGCCACAGGAGACAAAGCTTGTCTCTGGCAGCAAACACTGCCTCAGTTTCCTCTCCCTGACCCCAAAGCTTGGTTGGAAGTCAATGACGAGTAAGACCCCTCACGGGGGNGGGGGGTAACCTAAGGCAGACTTGATCACTTGGGAGGCCTTCATGGAAGGACTCAAGGTGGCTGTGACAGGGAGCAATGGACTCTCATCCCCCCACTTTGTCAAAGCCCAAGTTGCCGTGTTCTCCGGGAGAAGCGCTTCCTGGCTCTAATCCCCTTAAGCCTGAATACCTGTTGAGGAGGGGTGCATCTCCTTGCCTTGCTAGAGAATATGGGTGGGGAGGTGGGGATCTGGCATCACAAAGACTTTCTGATAAACCTGTGAAATCTCCTCTGCTAAGAGTGCTTTCATTCATATGTTAAAGGTTCGAGCAGGTAACCCCAAAACTCTGTTCCTGGCAGACTCTGACTCATACTAAGCCCTCAGGTTTCTTTGAAATGTTATCTACTGTTTGATCCGTGCCACGCTGTATTCCTGTGTATTATAACCCAATAAAAGCCCCTAGAGGAGGGAGCTCAGTGCCTTTTTTCCCTGAGAAACTGGCCACTGCTCATGGCCTTTTTCCTCTGGGAAACTGGCCACCTTTCAAGCAGATCACATCATGTCTGAGTCATGTGTGCTCTCATCCGTGGCACACAGGGAGACTTTCAAAGAAAGTCGCCACCACAGCTGCACACGTCACAATTATGATCTGAATATTTTCTTCCTCTTTTTTTTTCAATTGGACTTGTAAGGTCAATTGAAGCGGCAAACAGCCTGGAAGATATAACACTGAGAAAGGCAAGTGTTAGTAGAAGTAAGCGACTCCCTCATTTCTCCTTAGTTTTGTGATCAAGAGGAAGGAACTGTTCAATGTTTTGGAAACAATCAAGCATTTAAGAGGACAATGTATGCATTTCACCCCAGGGTGGTTAGGGCTCAAACTCATGATTAGGGGGAATGATTGACAATCAAGATTTTCCAAGGCTTAGGGATGATGAAAGCATTCATGTATTTTCTCAAGCAAAATCTGCATTAAATAAGCCACCTCATGCAGACCCTCTCATTTCTAGCACTGAATCGTTCAGATGCTCCTCTTACCAAAATGCTAGATATCTGCGGCCTACATATGTGAAATTCAGAAGAGAGCCTTCTATGCTTATGTTTTTTAAAAGCACATATTGTGCAAACCACATTAAAAACACGAAAATATTATAAAATGAGAATGTTGCTTTTTCCTCTTTCCACCAAGGGTAGTCTTTGATAGAGAACTCTATCTTTCTTTGTTTTTCCAAAGAGATCTCTGAGCAAATGAGACATTACATGGGAAACAGGAGAAGGCTGATGGATCCACTGTCTCTGAAGTGACTGCAAGACTAGAGAGGTTCTGACCTGGGTGGGCCCTCCTCCTGCATCATTCAATAGCTCACTCTCCTCACACTGATAAAGACACAGAAGCCAACTGGAGAATGACCTGCTGGATGGAGGTCATGCAGCTGGGTGAGGCCAGTATCCCAGGTTCCTTACATACATATTAGGGGCTCTGGCCACAGCCCCAGAGTGTTTGGGAGACCACCAAGCATGATGTGACACCAACAAATTAAAACTTCCTTCTCGGCTATTAAAATCCCCAAATAACTTCCATGGCTGGTGTGGTTCAGTGGACTGAACATTAGCCTGAGAACTGAGGGGTTGCCAGTTCGATTCCCAATCAGGACATATGCCTGCGTTACAGGCCAGGTCCCTAGTATGGGGTGTGTGAGAGGCAACCACACATGGATGTTTCTCTCCCTCTTCCCTTCTCTTCACCTCTCTCTAAAAATAAATAAATAGAATCTTAAAAAAATTCCCAAAGCACCACATGACCTTGTTTCAGCCCTGCCTCAGGGGCTAGAGCGGCTCTGAATAGCAAGGCACATGCTCATTTGGTCAGGCCCAGGGTCTTTGTCAAGGTGGGTGACTGAATCTGTCCCAGTGGAATTTTCCCCATATCAGATATGTTCAGTAGGTAAAAGTACTATGAATGCCAGTCACTGATGATTAAGCGTATGGAATGTTATGAGCTATTAAACATAGTTAGAGACAGTAATGCGCCACCTTGCAGAAGGCACAGATCATTAAGCATATGGATTTTAAATATTTCAGCTGTAGCCTTTTCCTGGGTTGGGAGGAGAGGGTATAAGGTAATTTTGCATTGTTGTAGCCAGAAAAAACCATTAAGCTGCAATATGGCACACTTCACAAACGAGGTCTTCACAAAGACCAGTTAAACATATAATAACAAAAGTCATATTCCATAAAAAGATGATTATTGCCCTGGGCTCGAATACAGTGGAATACCATAGACTTGGAAACAGTAAACAGTAATATGCTAAGCATAAGAGAAAAATGGAGTACAGAAGATAACTACAGAACCCAATGTCACAATATTTTTATAAAATTAACACAAATATCAATGAATATGTAAATGTTACTGTTCAATGAAAGTGTTTCTGAAATAAGTATACTATGTCAAATATATACTATTGTAAGAAATCGAAGCAGACTATGTCATGCAAATCCTAAAATCTGACCATTCTGCTTTTTTTTCACGTTCAAACCAGTAAGGAAAATCAGTTTTCTCCATGCACATAACTTAATTGAGCTGTAACTGTATAGCATTGTTTACCAGGTTCATGATACCAATTACTTGGAACATTTTTTGCTCTGTTTCTAGTTTTTAAAATGTGTGGAAGAGTTTTCTATCCATAATCAACTCTTCTCATTATGAGGATTGTTCCTGCGTTTTCATTTAGCTAGAGACTAATTTAGAAAAAGTTGCCATTCTATTTTACAGTCTAGCAATTTCAAGCATAGTTTGTCTGTAGCCTGTATGGTTCAGATTACATACTGTACCTTTATTTATGCTTCCTATATGCTTTTCATTGCATTTATATATCAGCTAATATGAAATCAGTGATGCAAGTATTTTGTAGTTGTACTAATGACAAGTTTTAAATACCTTAGTAACACCCAAATATACTTTTACACAGAGTCTGAAGACAGCCTAATGTGAATAAATAAGCTTAAATTATGTAGACTAATTTGGGGACAGTCAGTTGTGAATTTGTGAAATCTTATCAAAAACAAAAGGTTACTCGGCCCTGGCTGGTGTAGCTCAGTGGATTGAGCATGGGCCTGCGAACCACTCGATCACAGTTCGATTCCCAGTCAGGGCACATGCCTGGGTTGCAGGCCAGTTCCCGGCAGGGGACACACGATACATTGTGTGTCCTCGGCAGAGGCAACCATACATTGATATTTCTCTCCCTCTCTCCTTCCCTTCCCCTCTAAAGATAAATAAATAAAATATTTTTTTAAAAAGGTTACTAAAAAAATTAACTGCAGTGGTAAACCATAGCAAATAAAACTCAGAGTCAACAGTCCCAGCTTCTGGTCTGGACTCTGCCCCTAATTGGCTACATGGCCTTGCCTAAGCCAAGTAAAGCTCTTGATACTTTATTCCTCTGATGGGTAGCTTTATACATGTCTCTGAGAGATGGCAGAGACTGGCTACACACTGCCACCCTGCCAAGCTCCCTGATACGGCAAAATACAAAAGAGAATGTCCTAGACAAATGCACTGCTCGCTGTTAATTAGTTCCTTGGTCCCATACTGGGCAGGTCTGGAACAACAGTGAGATTTCAGCATCTCTCTATCCTCTACATCAAGTTCTAAATGAAAAGTGGGATTGAGGGTTCTAGGACACCTTTCCCGTGGGTGATTCATTTTTCTCTAAGATATCCAAGGAAAGAAATCCCACCTTATCATACCAGTGACATGAAATTAGAGGGAATCATAGGGAAACAAAAAAATCAGTGCATTTTAACCTTTACTTTCCTTCCATTGGAAATGTGAACCACTAGCTCTGTCAAAATCATGTGCAAAATGTCAGGAAACAAAGGACAAAATTATTATTTTTTTAATTTTCTAATTAAGTTTCCAAATAATATGCTCCGTGTTTTTTTCAACCTCCAGATATCATTTATTCTAAAGCACACGACAATTTAAAGCAATAAATCAATTGTTAAGCTGAAGAAAAGCAGGATAAATGCACTAAATAACAGTAGGATTTTGCACACTCATTGCTCAGTTGGACCCATCCTCGGGCTCCAGTGCCAGCCTCAGTCTTCATGCCTTTGACAGGCTGATCCCAAGCAAAGGGGCTCTGTCTGTGCTGCTTAATGGTTATTTCTTTTGAAGCATAAGAGGACAGTTTTAATAAAGTACTTAAAAAATTGCCCCTACACCGTGGCCAGTAAACATAAGTGCCCAGTTCCTTAGTAAACATATTAGTTACTACAAATTTATAAATTCATGTTGAGAGTGTTAATTTAACCTTCCATGTACGTCTGTTGATAGAGAGAATATTCTGATCATGCTGAAGTTAGCATTCCACTCTGCACAACAGCACAATGAGTAATAAACTAGCACAGAATTTTAAAGCAACTAGTGATACACGATATTTAATTCTTATGTCACCTGCCTATTACAAAGATAGAGAGATCAAACAGCAATTGCCCTGAGGCACTGCTGGGAGATGTCTGTGCTAAATACAGGAACTAGTTTTGAACACTGAAGAGAAGTTGATCTTCACATCAAAAGAAGTTTAAAGGAAAGGTTGGAAAAGAAAATACTGATGTCAAAGAACCTGTAGGTATGAAGAATTTAAGAGACAGAGACTGAAGCACTACCTGGTTTAACATGCAAATTTTTAAGCCATCTTCAGACAGTGTTTACGAAGTAAGAAGTAAGTCATCCAGGCACATTGGACAGGAGACAATGGCAGCCCGGGTTGATTCACTCCGAGCCCACACAGAGGTCACCACCTGGTTACCTAGGTCCAAAGCTCTTACTAAGACAGAAAAAGAGCCCAGTATGAACCTACCATACGCCCTTTCCAGGATGCCCTACAGAAACAATGAACAGTCCACTATATTTAATTCTCAAGACAGATTGTAGGTTCAATAAATTTTAATAGGTCCATTTATCTTCACACAATTCCAAGTTAAGGAATCTTTACAGGTATACATGCATGGACATGCAAAAGCTTGTCACACAAACCCCCTCAAGTGTGCCCTATTGAAATACTCCAGCCAGGCCTTTGGCAGGCAGAGCTGGCAAAGCCTGTAAATGGAACCATTTACAGAATTTAGCCTTAAGGTTTCTTTTGCTTCCTGGGCTGCTACACATTTTAATTACGTGTGAGAATCCCCAAACCTACTAATTTTCAATAATCAACAGATGCCGATTGAGCTCATTCCCCAAAATGGTAGCATTGCAAAAAGCTATTGGTCCTACTCTGTGCTCTTAATGTAATTAATGTTACCTCTCACTTCTACTTGCCTTTAGCTCACCTCCTTCTTTCCCACAGATTAAGAATAGGTGACTACATGACCTCAAGAGCCCGTTTCAATTTTTGGAAACTAATGCAAAATACAGTAACAGTTGTTATTTATAAAATGCCTACTATGTACCAGGCACAATGATAAGCACTTTGCATATATTATCTTACAATAAGATGGATAACATTATCTCCATTTCAAGGAAAAAAGAAATTATACTTAGCTTAAAAACACTTATCAATTTGCCTAAAGTCAGCTTTAGCTCTAGGATTTGAATCTATGGCTGCTGGACTTAAAGTCTGTGATCTTATGAACCTTGACGTTCCAAGCCAAGGGTCTACTGAAAAAACATCTACAACACAATATAGTGATGATGATAATAACAGTGATTATAGCGAATCCTGACATAATACTTATTTACTGCCACATACTGTTCTAAGTACTGCATTTACTCACTTAACCCTTAAGAAACATTCAGTGAGCTAGGTACTATTCCCACTTCATAGATAAGAAAACTGAGTCAAATAAAGATTAATTTGTCAAAGGCTAAAATAACTAGGTAACAGAATGAGGATTTTAATCTAAAAAAATCTAACTACAGATTTTGGGATTTAACCAATTCTCAGATAACGTGCATGGTTACCTGTCAAGCAAAAGAAAACAAAAAACATAGTGACAAATATAGGGTTATTCCAACAATAATATGGTTAAAACACCGATGGCAAAAGTCCATGTCTTCAGTTACATTGTGGCAGTGTTGTGAAACTGATCTTTAAAATAAAATTTGGACACTAAAAGCATGCCCTCATGTACCGTAATGTTAAAGAACTAGGACAATATTTAAACAAAAAATTATGAGGGGTCAATGAGGAAGGATACAGAAAGGGATGCGAGCCCACGCCTCTCACTATGAAATCAGACACGAAGCACTAGCATATCGAGATTCCCAGATGTCTGACCAGCGCTACTGTGGCTCCCACGTGATCAACCCTGACTCCTTTTTTTCCTGATTTAGGGACAACTTCAGAAACTTATTTAACCTTTAAGTAGCCAACTGTCCAAAGGTAAGCAAAAACATGGCTTGTTTTAAATGGTAAAGTTTAGCATTGCGATGCCTCCTCCAGACACCATTTCTTCATTAGGACCGTTGATACATCGAAAGGGCTGCTGAGTGAACATAACAAGGGTACGTGTTGTTTTTTCTTTTTTTAAAAATATATTTTATTGATTATACCATTACAGTTGTTCTATTCCCCCCTTCATTCCCCTCCACCCACACACTCCCTCCCCCACCCTTCTCCCCCCTTAGTTTATAACCACGTGTCTCAACTTCTTTAGATTCTATATTTCCCCCACTATTCTCACCCTCCGCCTATCTATTTTCTACCTACCATCTATGCTATTTTCTGTGCCTTCTCCCCCCTTCTCCTCCTCCCACCCCCCTGTTTCTAACCCTCCATGTGTTCTTCATTTCTATGGTTCCACTCCTGATCTAGCTGTCCTCTTGGTTTGCTTTTGTTTTAGGTGTGGTTGTTAATACCTGTGTGTTTGCTGTCCTTTCACTGTTGATATTTTTCATCATCTCTTTCTTATATAAGTCCCTTTAGCATTTCATATAATAAGGGCTTGTTGATGATGAACTCCTTGAACTTGACCTTATCTGAGAAGCACTTTATCTGTCCTTCCATTCTAAATGAAAGTTTTGCTGGATAAAGCAATCTTGGCTGTAGGTCTTTGGATTTCATGACTTGGAATACTTCTTTCCAGCCCCTTCTTGCCTGTAAGGTCTCTTTTGAGAAATCCGCTGACAGTCTGATGGGTACTCCTTTGTAGGTGACTGTCCCCTTATCCCTTGCTGCTTCTAGGATTCTCTCCTTCATTTTGGTCTTGGCTAATGTAATTATGATGTGCCTTGGTGTGTTCCTTCTTGGGTCCAACTTCTTTGGCACTCTCTGAGCTTCCTGGATTTCCTGGAAGTCTATTTCCTTTGCCAGACTGGGGAAGTTCTCCTTTATTATTTGTTCAAATACATTTTCCACTCGTGGCTGTTTCCTTCCCCCTTCTGGTACCCCTATAATCCGGATGTTGGAACGTTTAAAGATGTCCTGGAGGTTCCTAAGCCTCTCCTCATTTTTTTGAATTCTCATTTCTTCATTCCTTTCTGGTGGGATGTTTTGTTCTTCCTTCTGGTCCATTCCATTGATTTGAGTCCCAGTTTCCTTTCCATCGCTATTGGTTTCCTGTGCATCTCCCTTCATTTCAATTAGTTTAGCCTTCATATGTTCCTCCAATTTGTGACTGTACTCTACCAATTCTGTGAGCATCCTGATAAATAGTGTTTTAAATTGGGCTTCTGAGAGCCTGGCAATCTGTTGGTCACTTAGAGTTATTGGCTCTGGGACTTTGAGTTCTTCTTGCACCATCCTTTGGGCTGTTCGTGCCTGTTAAGTAGCAGGAACGGAGCCCTAGGTTTTCACCAGAGCAGGGCAACTCAGTCGCTGGGTTGTGATGTCGTATGTGGGGGCGGGGTCAAAGAGGGACAATGGCTTCCCTCTGGCGCCCGCCTCCTCGACCCCCACCAGCACCGCAGCCACCACCATCACCAGGGCTACGTGCCCCGCTCCGCTGCACCTGAGTGTGCCACCGCTGTCAGCCCTCCACCACTGGGTTCGCCCCCTGGGGCCTGCATGGTCCGTCTCACTGCGTGCGAATGTGCGACCTTGGTCAGTCTGCCCCGCACCCCAACTAGGTCTGGGCTGCCTGCGCTCCTAGGTCTGTCCTTCCCGACCCTGCTCCACTGCTGGCTTTGCCTCTCTTACCGTCCCCATTGAACGGTTTGTAGCTGTCGGACTTCCGTATAATTCAGTTTTCTGGCCTCTGGGTGTGTGTTAGTTCTCCAAAGCTTTTGTTGTATCCAAACTTGGTTGTGGGAGAAGGCACAGTGTTTCCACCTTTGCCTCCATCTTGGCGGAAGTCACTGTTTTTTCTAGAAACTCACCAAAAACAACATCAACAACCTCATAGACAGACAAAAGTATGGTGATTACCAGATGAAAATGAGAGTGGGGAGAGGTAGCAGAGGATAAAGGGGGGATAAACGGTGACGGAAGGAGGCATGACATGGTGGTAAACACAATGCAATACACAGATGATGTATTATAGAATTGTATGCCTTAAATCTATACAGTTTTTTAAAGATTTTATTTATTTTTAGAGAGAGGAGAAGGGAAGGAGATAGAGTGGGATAGAAACATCAATGTGTGGTTGCTTCTCACGTGATCCCCCAGTGAGGACCTGGCCTGCCACCTAGGCATGTGTCCTAGACTGGAACCTATATAATTGTATTAATCAGTGTAACCCAAATAAATTCAATTAAGTTAAAAGACCTGAAACTTTTGGGGAAATGAATAAATAAAAGCATAGCTGATAGTAGAATAAGAAATCAATAATCATCTATAAGGATTAATCTGCTTTGAACATATTATACACATGTATGCCCAATAATTACAAATCAAAAGAAGCAACAGAAAATAACTAACACTTCATCACATGACAGATTTAATCCTTTGAATTCTCACCTTCTTAAAAAGTACTCATTTGGCATTTCCCACTGTTAATTTAATATTATCTATTAACTGCCTTCATTTAGAACTTGTAACTCCTCTGAGTCTTAGGCTTATTAACCTTTACACATGGCAACTAAAATTAAAAGTGAAAATGTTAATAATATTAATGCTCTTCTAGCAAAATATTAAGTAATAAATTATCCATGGGACAAGCTCTTAAAATAATTGTCTTTGTCTCTGAAAGCATACCAGCGAAGAATCTGGGCTAGGATTTCTTGAGCTTAAGTTCCAGGTCAGACATATCTTTTTCCTTATGCTACTTTGGACAAATTACTTAACCTTCCAAAAATCATCATTAAAATGAGTAAAATCACAAGCCATGTCAAAAATCTAGTGAAAAAAAATTAAATGAGGGGATGTTAGAGACTGAATAGCAAAAAACATTATTTCCAAGACACATTTAAATGCATGTAAAACACAGCAAATATCCTTATTAATGGACAACACCTGAGCAAAAGAAAAAAACTTGCAGTCATGAAATCAAATGGTAAATTGATTCTGGAGCACTGACAATCTTAGTTATCTTCAATCTCCATAGTTAAGAGGCTGGTTTGAATGGCCACACCTGGGAAAAGAAGAGTGTCTTGACCCTCACAGGGAGTGGGACTCTACTGTTGTCTACACAAAACAAAATTTGGTTTCTTCAAGTGTTGTATCAGTGAAAACAACAGCTAGGAAAGAATGTGTCCCTTGGCAAACAGAAATGGAAAACACAAACAAACAAACAAACAAAACTTGCTATAGCAGTTTTTAAAAATCAGGTGGTTTCATTTATAATGAATAATGATATTGTATAACCAGAGTGTTATCCTCATGTACTCATAGGAAACTCATTTATACTATCAGAATATACTGGGAAATTAGATCAGCGAAATTATTTTAAATGTAGTTTCAGAATGATGGTGTGTGGGGGTCCCTGTCTGAAGTGAAATCAAAGGGGTTTTTTTTTTGGAAGGAAGCATAGGACTCTCTCAAATAAGACTTCATAAAAAATGAGTATACATTTCAAATATAGAACACTACAGATGTGCTGAGTGGCAGAATAATGATCTTAAAGGACTTAGTAATTAAATTAAAGAAATGAATAATTAAAGAACTTCAGATAATGGAACTATAATATATAAAATATACAATAAATATTTTAAAGTATTTATAGAAAATAAAAAACTGGAAACATGAATTAAGAAAATGATACTCTGAGCCAATTAATTTTTCTTTAAATAACAAAAATTAAATATCAAAGGAAAGACTAAATAATAGATTACATACAACTAATAAGAAAACCAGTGAAGTGGAAAACAGCTGAAATTACCAAAACAAAACACAATCAAAGACCATATAATCAAATAAATTACACATAGGTAAAATACATGCATAGATAAGTTTTCTAATATAAGTGTAATCAGAGTTGAAAAGAAGAGGGCAAAGAGAATGAAAAAGCCAGTTCTTGTGAGGTCATGGCTGAGAACATTTGAGATTTCAATAAATGCACGAATCCTCTGATTCAGGAAGCCCAAGATACACCATCCAAGATAAATAAAGGAAAGTCCGTATCTGATCACTTCAGAGTAAAACTGAAGACAATGAAAGTCAAACAGAAGATCTTAGTGTAGCTAGAACGAAAGAACAACTAGAACAAATTATATAGACAGCAGCCTTCTCAATGGTAAAATGAAAGCATAATATCTCCAACATGTTAAAAAACAGGCAAACTATAAATATACACGTAGCTAAAATATTTAACTAAGAGCAAAATGAAGAGTTTCAAAAAATATGAGACAGCTCTACTAAAAAAAACATGAAAATGTATTCACCATGAAGAAAGATTCAGAAGAGAATGAATTTAAAAGATTAATGAAATAATATGCATAAATAACTTGGCCCAGTTTGTGGCTAGCCCATAGTAAACAATACAATATGGTACCAAGTAATAATACCAACGGTGGTGGTGACACAGCAGAAGCTGCAGTCACGTGTAATAGTATATTTTCTAGAAAGTTGTCTAATGATGGTCTCATGACTTACAGTCTGACTTTCACATTATACCTAATATCAGCAGTGGGAATCTATCCTGCCAACACACACGTGAGTTCAACATCTAAACTTGTCTTCGTCTGAAATTTAGATTCTAAATGGAATTCATGTCAAAATACTACCAATCTGATCTCATTAGTATTTTAAAAAATTACACAGTCCCCACAATTTCCAAAGCCATTATCCTAACCAAAACTCTTCGCATAATACCCAAAACTTTATAAGAGCACCCAGCCAGTCCCCAGTTTCTATGCTTATACTCTTTCTGTTCATCCAATGCTCAGCAGCAAAAATTGCCACTAGTCATATCATGAAAAGCCTATCATAATCATTAATCAGAGTACATTCTTACATTAAATCAAGAACTCTAATAAATAGTTTTTTAAGATTCTACCAATTATCCTCCCCCTTATCCAACATTCAGACATAGCCTCTTAGTGCTTTGGTATATACTACACTTTGGCCTGGAAAACCTTTTAGCTTTTACTAAAGCACGACACTCTACTTCCTGCCTTCACTCTCCTGCTCTGCTTCTCTCTACCCATCACCTGCCTGCAGTCTTTTTTTCATGGTCAGTATAAGCTCCACTTGTCTAACTACTTTGCATTCCCTTGGCTGTAGAAGCTAGGTTACATAATTTTGGCTATTTCAAAGCATACTCTGTCTTTTAAATCCTCAATTAAATATTAAACTAAGCTTAATAAGTGCAATTTTTTAAATGACTGCATTTTATTCATTTCTAATTTTTAAAGAATATTAGTCTAATAAATATAGCATAACCCTATTAAATGAAATCTTATTTTTTCACTATTTTGGATAACAAGGAAAGGACCAATCAATAGAGGGGACTTGATCAAGTAATATTATAATATGTATTTAAAATTGGCCCTAATCACAAACATCTTAGAATGAATCCTGCATAACATTATTCTTTTTCCTTTAAGCTTGGCAATTTTCTGAAAATAAAATCAGCTTCCTTTGGAAATTACAAAGGTCTGAACAATAAAGCATAAATCTTTTGGAAGAGCTTGGTTATTTCCCCATAGACTAAACCTGTATTTTCAAACATTGATTTTTTAAAAACAGCTTTTCCTACTTTCTAATCATAAATCATGAAGGGAGACTATACTGGGGGCTGGGGAGTAAGAAGATAATGAATGGGCTAAGAAAGAAAAATGTTGATCCCTGACATCCTTCCCACATACATCTAAAAAAAGAAAATCACAAAACACATCTTCCCAACTACACCCCTCTGCCATCATGCTCAGCACTGGTGAATGGTGCGTTATGGGTTGAACCGTGCCCCCCTCCCAAAAGATACACTAAAGTTCTAACCTCCAGTCTCTATGATCGTGGTCTTATTTGCAAAGAGAGACTCTGTATAAATGTAATCAAGTTAGGATGAGGTCATATTGAATTAGAGTGTGCCCTGATCCAATACCACTTCTCTTCTTAATGAGAAGAGGAGAGATCAGATAACAGACACTCAAGGGGACAACACCAAATAGGGACAGTGGCAGAGACCAAACTGCCACTGCAAGCCAAGGGACACCAAAGACTGCCAGCAAACCACCAGAAGGTAGGAAGGGGTGAGGAAGGATTATCCCCTCCAGATTTCAGAGGGACCATGGTCTTGCCAACACCTTGATGTTGGGTGTCTAGCCTCCAGAATTGTGAGAGAATACATTTCTGTTATTTGAAGCGATCCAGTTTGTGGTAACTCACCTTATTACGGAAGCACTAGGAAATTGATAGTAAAGGAGATAGGTGTAATCCCTTCATGAGAAATATTGAATTTTAAAAACTATTTTTAATATATCCTGCAATCTCAGCTTTGGTTTTTAGACCAGCCTCCAAGATGGCCCACAAGAGTTTGGGCAGAAGCCATTCAAATTCACTCTCACAGTAAAATGTAGTCATCCAGGCTTCCAGAATCTCAAGTTTCTCTCATGACCGCGGACCCAAAAGTAGGCAGGGTTGCAATGTAACCAATTTAAGGAGTGAAAAGCAGCCTCCCTGAGTGCAGAGGAAAAGAGACATACTGTCAAGAGGATCTGATGCTCCAAAGATTAAATCCAACGGGCTCTGAATGGCTGTCACATTGTGACTGATAGGAGTTGTCTGTGAAAAGCCTTCCCCTCCATGCAGGGCTGGGAAGTGAGCCAGAGTGGCAGGAAGCAGAAGAAACAAGAAACAGGAAAACTGAAGACTTATCATCGCTGCAATTAGAAATGATATTAGGAATGATGCTGGGGCAGTGAGTGAGCAGCGGAGTCAACGTGGGGAATCGAAGTTGGAGGCAGCTCCGTAGCACGGAACACTCAGGCATGTATCTTTCGGTCTCACTTCCAACAGCCTCACTCTCCCTGAGACATGCAGAAGGCGTGGGTCAGCTTGGCAGCATGCACTGGCAAATACACAAGGTCATACTGCCTGAAAGCTAGTAAAATAGGCTCCCACAGGAGCAAGGCAAGCTAAGGGGATATGAACCATGCAGTAGCTCACTGTACTCAGTAACTATGGTAGTCACTCCAAAGAAGACTTAAAAATGACTGAAAGGTTTGGTCATTTCCCTGCCTTTCTTAGCAGATTGATTCTATCCACAAACTTCACTGCTACTCCAAATATAAAATTGTACTGGTAATATGATTGAAAGATGAAAAACAGATCCACCGATGAATTCAGTAATACTTGTAAACACAGTGTGCTAGAGCCCTCAAAGAGCAACTGCTGACCTTATTTCCTGACTCTGGCCCCCCAAGGCATAGTCAGTCGCCAAGTTAGCGACATGCATCAAAACAAACAAACAAACACAGAAAGATGGAATTTTTACTTTTGTTTTTGTCCAAAATTCCAACAAATGTCAAAGAGTAAAAAGTTCTTTATAAACAGATCATGGCCTGGTGTAATATTTGTAACTTATCTTTAAAATTCCAAAAATAATACCAGTGGTATTTGTTGAATTATACTCATACTAAGTACCCATTATATGCCAGGTACTATGCTAGCCAATAATGATAATGCCAACAATGCTTAATGTACATCTATCTCCAAAATCCCTAAGGCCTAATAAATAGTTATTTGTAATCAAAGTTTTCCTTAAGGCTACTGGGAAAACTGAAATGACAAATAATAATGAAAAAAACGTTAAGTCAAGGCAGATGATTATACATGTGACCAAGTGATGATTTTATAAAGATAAGAAATAGAACTTAGAAAGAAGGGTTTCTTCAGTGTGTCAGTCATTGTCTAGAAAATACACACTATGTATTCTACTTGCTGCATACCTATATGAAGAAATAAAAAAGGACAATAATCTAAAATCTAATTCATGTCAGTTATTATCCCAGGAAAACAAATTCCAAGGAAACAACCAGCACTATATCTGATTAGGTACTCATCAGAAATGCAACCAAGATCCAAGTACAACAAGAGGGTTCATGTTTATGATGAGGTCCCTGAGGCAGTAAAAAAATGTTTACAGAAAAAACATTATAAAGTTTTATCATTGTAGTCATTTAAAATGAAACAAAAGAAACCTAAACTGTAAATTCCTAAGAATAAAACTAACTTAAAGGATAAAAACTTTAAGGAGGAAATTATGAAAGTATTGAAATACATAAAACAAAACATGAGGGGGCATTTGGAACTGCGAGAAGTTAGTGTGTTTGCTGGTTGCCATAACAATGAGCAGCAGAGACTGCCCGTTGAGGGCCTCTAACTTTTAGAAGGCAAACAGGGCTTCAACTGCCTGGTGAAAACTCATGAGTCCTAAGCTGAAGCTTACTGCAGAGCAGATACAGGATATCCGGCTAGCTTTTGACTTCTTCAATACTGATGCAATTGACTATCGATGTGAAGGAACTTCAGGTGGTAAAGACAGCACTGGTCTTCCAACCCAAGAAAGAAGAGATTAAGAAAATGATAAATGAAATCATCGATACAAAAAGGACAGGGAAAATGAATGTCAATGACTTTTTGACTGAAATGACATAGAAAATGTCTGGGAAAGACACCAAAGAAAAAAATCTTGAAAGCTTTCAAACTCTTTGATGGTGGTGAAACTGGGGCAATATCGTTCAACAGTCTAAAACGCAAGCCTAGGAGATGGGCCAGAGCATCACTGATGAAGAGCTGCAGGAAATGGTTGATGAAGCTGAAGGAGATGGAGACGGAGAAGTTAATGAGCAACAGTTCCTACATATCATGGAAAAGATCAGCTTCTTCTTTTCTAGTGCAAGCACACATAACTAGATTTACTGCCTGCCACTGTGTGAAACCTGGTTTTTGAGAACCTGAACTTTTTCCCTACCGACTTTCCTGTATAACTTTAGTAACCACCTCAAACCAGTTTTACACTTTGCAAGCGTTCTTTGAAAGTAAAGCTCTTTGGGGGGTGACCTGCTTCTTACTTTAACTCCCCAAAGCAGAACCAGAGCACATTGGCGTGAAGGGCCTGAAAGCTCCCACCCCCCTGCCGTTCTGCCTTGTAGTGCTTCTCTCATCACGCGTTCCCACATTTGTGCCACCACAGCCATGGACATCTCTTGGATGGTTCTAATTTTCACTGACATGTGAGTGCATGCTCTTTTAAAGAAATCCAGTGAACTTTCACACTTGCATTTGGATGCGTTTTGTTATTTGTTTGGTCTTTAAAATAAAATCTTTCTTCTTTGAAAAAAACATAATATGATGGAGAAATATATCCAGATAATAATTTTGACTCAACACTTAAATATGGAAATTCTTTGCAAATTGATCTATAAATTTAATGCAACCATAATCAAAATCCCAACAAAGTTCTGTTATAGAGAAATTAATAAGACGATACAAAAAATCAGATTGAGGAACAAAGAGCCAATAAAGCATAACCAAGAC
The DNA here is from genome assembly GCF_014824575.4 of Sturnira hondurensis. NCBI lineage: Eukaryota > Metazoa > Chordata > Mammalia > Chiroptera > Phyllostomidae > Sturnira > Sturnira hondurensis. Next base: position 5,257,656 of record NW_028088227.1, on the reverse strand, counting down.
GATTCTGAAGAACATCAAAAAAGAAGGAGGTCTTGCCCTGTCAGATATCAATGTTCACTAATGAACTACAGTAATTAAGTCAAAGTGGTGTGTACGCAGAGATTGACCAGTAGGATAGAATGAAATATCTTACAATTGTGACATACAAATGTGACAAATAGGAGAGAAATGAACTGTTCCACTGGTACTAAATACTGGCTACAAATAGCAACAATAATAAAAGTAGATCAAATAAAAATCAAAGAGTAAAAAATATAAAAGGAAAACTTTTAAAGATTTAGAAAAATATTTAGAAATATGTATTTATGATATTGGGATAGGAAATAATTTCTTAAACAGGAATCAAAACACTCAACAAACAAAAGATAAATAAAATAAAGTCAATTATAATTTTAAAGATCTTTATATAAGAAACAGACATGAACAAGTCAAAAATACTAGTACCTGACCAGGAGTACATATTTGCAAAAAATACATAAAATGCAAAATTTGAATATTCAAAACATTAGTATATTATTTTAGATGAAGAAGCACAAACAACCCAATGGAAAAGTAATCAAAGAAAATGAAAGACAGCAGGCCCAAATGGCTGATAAATACATGAAAAGCCTCACAAAAGAAGTAGAATTTAAATAAACAGTAAGACACTATTTTGTACCAATTTGGTTAGAGGAAAAAAATACTAAACACTCCAATGAAATTTAGCAAGGATGTTGAAAAGAGGAAATTCTATAAGCTCCTGGGAGGACTATAAATTGTTACAACTACATTAGAGATTATTTTCACACTCTTTAGTAAAAGTGAATATTAGATGCCCCAGGACTCAGCAATTCTACTTCTAGTCAGCTTATAAGAGGGGGGAAAAGATCTAAGAACCAATCAGTCAGTTATTGTCCCAGGAAAGCATGTTCCTCAACAGCTCTTAGAACTTACACCTATTTACTGGCTGTGTTATTTAACAATTATAGTTCCAGACATATTCCCACAAGACAATCTTGTACTTGTTCTAAGAAGCACAGAAAGATTCGTTTACTGCAGTTCTGTGTATTATCAGCTGACACTGGAAATGCCCCAAATGCCCAACAATAGTAAAATAGTAAATCTGCACCTCCAATGGAATAATTTAATGAAGTACAGAAAATAAACTATGTTCCTTTAGTTAGGTGAGAAAAATGTAATTTGGTAAATAATAGTTCCAGGATAATACTACTAATGTAAACATTAAAGAAAAAAATTAAAGAAATTTCAAGTAATAATATGTATTATTCATGAGTGGATACCCAGATTCATGGCAAGACTGCTCTACAGCAGGGGTTGAGAAAGAGATCTCTTCCACGAGCATGTGTATTGTTTCACGGGTTCGTAACCGGCACTGAGGATGATACAGCACACATGAATGTGAGCACACTGGCTTTTCTGGGTGACATGCAAAGAAGAGCAACAAGTCAATACTTAGAAAATGGAAAGATTTTCCCCACCAGCCCTCAGGGATAGTTTCAATCCCCTTTTCGTCTGAAGACTGTATTGTCAGGGAGCGGTAACGATTACTGGATGAGTCCTTAACTGACAATTTTCACTAAAATTCACTGTCAGAAAAAAGGAGAACAGTGTCAAGATCATTGCTTTTGATCGGGCAAAGAGTCTGATGACTGTATGCATTCCTGTGTAGTTAAGGGAAAGTAAAGCGAAAAGGTACTGTGCTCCTCGCCACAGTTCCCAGAGGGACCACAGGGCAGGAGCGGAAGACAGACCAGGGGGCAGTGACATTGGAAGACAGACTCTTTCTGCTCACTATTTGGCCTAGGGTCCATGTATCTTTTTAATGTAACTCTATTTTCAGTCACAGCATTAAGAACTCTTTTGACATCCACGGAATTGGGTTCCACATACCAAACTCTTGAGTTAATTCTCAAAATCTGATTCCACAAGAGAGTCCACTTCTTGTTTGTGTTTGGTGAGCTTCCAAATTTATACATACATTAAAATGTTTACAAATTCACCTTTCATAAGGTCATAATGATGGCTAACATTTAAATTAGTATCATTTTCCTGAGACCAAAACAAGCAAAAAGGGATCACTATAATCAGAGGCAACAGAAGACAGAGTAAGATTTAAAACTTACAAGAATAGTATAAACACAATGGTTGATGGAGAAATGGCCGGATAGACTATGGGCACTGGTACACCTGTTACTGGCATTGTTGAAGAACCACCTGGAGGGCCTTCTGCAGGCATGTAAGAAGCCTTCAACAAATGCTTATTCTGTTTAATATTCATTGAACTCAGGAGCGCATGTGCTGTAACTGAATGCTGAAATGAAATCACGGACAGGCCCTCTTTGCTCAGTCTCTCCCAGGGTCTCTTCCAGCAAAGCAAAGTGGGATATGACCAATGCCTGAACTATCTATATAAGGATAATGGCCAGAAACTGCACACCAGAAAACTGCCAAGTTCATGAAAGGAAAGGAAAGACAAAACCCAATGTCCATGCAAATCAAGCGATATTTATGAGAGAAAGCATATTTGTAATTTGGCTGCCACAAAATAAGCTCCTTAGCTAAAGTTAAGGGAAAAGCATAGTCACAAATTGCTCATGTGACAAATCTCCCATGCAGTGCAGAGCGCAGGGTTAGTAAATGCTTCATAAAAATGAGGGAGGCCTGAATCCAAGTCAGAACATTGACCGCAGGGGAGTAATCAAGTATTGTTTCAGATAATAGCTATGGAACACTTTCAAGTTCCTCTAGGTAGTGTGGGAGTGTTTCCTTTCACACTCTGTTGAACATCGAATGTGGCCATAGGCAAAGCAGGCCATCCATTTCAGAACTGTGCCAAGAGTGATGAATGAGGTTGAATTTGGGGTGCATCACAAAACTAGCAAGCACAGGACCCAGCTGAGAAGCCCGATTGGGAAATGACGACAGGCACTTTACTATAGAGCTGAAACCTAAGAAAATGCCAAGTGCTTTTAGAAATTAGTGAACTCTACATATGCCTTAGAAGATCATTGGAGAGAACAGAAAATGACAAAAATCAAAAAGAAAACCAAATCAAACAAAATGCAGAAATTGTGAATCATACACATGAAATTACTGGGATATTTGTAATAAATTAGAGATCACAATAAGTAACAGATGACAAGAAATACTGGAATGCAATCTTTTATTTTTTAATTGAAGGGTAGAAGACTAAAATTGCACTAGTAATATTTTTTTAATTTTTTCAAACATGTGTACTCTTAGCGAATAAACACTGAGAACAAAAGGATCCAATGAGTACAGTGATAGGAGGAATTAGAAATGAGGCATGAGGAAAGAGCCCAATTACCAATTTCCTGGCATCAACCTTTATAAAGAAAAAGCTGGAATGCTACTGAAATGAGTTATCATATGTCCACTATGATTTTAGGGTTGAATTGTATTAAGACAAAAATGTAGAACAAATTTCATGGTTCTTAAACTATGTAAAGCAACACAGACAGAAAAATGATTTGTTTATCCAAAAAAAAGAAAAAGGTTTAAAAACCAATTCTGGACTGTTAACATTAAGGAGCAGAATGATAAAAGGCCTCAAAATATTATAACTATGATTACTCTAAAGGGGGCTTAAGAAGAAAAATGAAAAAAAATTCAGAAGTAACTATGATATTCTTCAAGGAGAAAAAAACAAACAATTTCCTTATTTTTCTTATTCCTAAATTTATTTAGTACTTTTAAATCTAAGTATTAGACCCAACATTTAATAGATCTTATAAAGATCTACTTTACTTGAGAAACTTATAATTCATTTATAAGAAGAAACCAGATATTTTTTTTTCTGAAAATGATTAAGCACAGCATAGTAATTTAGCCTGCTAGGTTTATATTGACCAAAGAGACAGAGTGATTTATGTTTTACAAAATTATGTGTTTAAAAGAGAAAAAGAGGGGTGGGGATAAGGAGTGGCAATATGTCACCTTTGTAATTAAAAGCACTCAAACACAAACCACTTACCATAGTGCCTTTTTCAATTATCTTGAAATAATAATTTCATAACATGCACATTCTACATTATAGTAAGCTTGGTATTCTTGCAGAACAGAATAATAAAATAACGCCTTTGGAGACTCACAGGGTAACTTTCTGGGAAGTGTCAGAACAGGATAATAGGAATGGGCATCAGGTCAAACCTGGGCAGGTGGAATTTAATCTGTGGCCTCCATAAACACCAGGGCCATCCTTTTTACAGCCAGCATTTGTCATTTTGAACAGAAGCCTGGAGCTCTTGTTTTCTGCTTCCTGCTTCTAGACCAGCTTGTCAGGCACCTCAAGGGAGAAGCCATAATGCTTTCATTATCTTCTTGGGGTGGATCACGAGGTCAAGTGCAGGTGAACATTAAATAAATGCTCTAGGATGATGAGAGCCAAGATTATGCCTGGACAGTGGTGTGAAGTAGAAAAAAGTTTCCCTTGGGAGTCCCAGGATTCTTGTTTGGGTTTTGATTTTTGTAATTTTTATTTCTTTGTTTCTTGTCCCCACCACTTCCCGTTTTAGGCATCCACTGGCCCACAACCCGTTACCACCTACCTACTCACTCCCCACTCCCCTGCATAGCCGATGCTGCTGGCACTGACCCGTATTCCCCAGAACCTCCTTGTGCACCACCTTCCAAGTGAGTGGCAGGACTCTGCCCGGGGCTTTCTCTGGACTTCAGAGTAGAAGTGGCAGAGAGATAATTCACCTCTACATGCACTACCAGCCCATAACCAATGACAGACGAGAGTTGATATTTCTTGCACGAATATTCCGTTTCCTTGAGATGTTTCAGTAGGATTACTCTGAGACGAGTTTTACACTGTGTTTCAGAGGCTCTGTGATACAGCAGAAGCTGTTGCTGGCTGTCTGCCCATGTCTGTCTCTGTCTTCAGTTCCCTGTCAATGTTTTCTGGGATCATCTCCAAAATTAATTACTTGTACTGGAATCCTTCCTCAAAGTCAGCTTCTGGGGCAACAAAACAGACATACTCCAATTAATCTAGTATCATTAAATAATGGAATAAGGTCACATATACCTCAGTATATATTTAGACTAGCATGTTTTGCCTGAATATTTTGAGCATGTTGTATCTTCAGACATTGATGTAAGGGAACACAAACTGCAATTTTTAAAAAGACATGACTAAGCAGGTGAATAGGAGGCATTTTACAGGTGTATTATTTACATAAGGAATAAGCAGTTTCCTACTGTTTCTCCCTGCAGAGCCATCTCTGATCACCAAAAGATTCAACTACTTGAAATAAGTATAGCATGTTCTTTTGAAGTGGTCAGACTTCAACAGGCTGGTCTTCATCCTCAAGCAGAAGCTGGCCTCTCTCAAAGAACTCGTGGGGTGGGGGGGGGGGGGAGGGTCCTCAGCGTTTCACTGAAGCACATCAGTAAGTCCAGCAAGTAAAGAGGCAACTGGGGTTGAAGCTTTTTGATGGTTTCAGTCATTCTACACAACGTTTTCAGTTTGGGCAATCTAGACAATGACCCCAGTTCAGACCAGCGGTTTCTGAATCTTAAGTGTGTCTCAGAACCACCTGGAAGGCTTTTGAAACACAGGATTTCCGATTCGTTAGACCTGCTGTGGGAAAGAGAATCTGCATTTCTAACAAGTTTTCAGGTGATGCAGATGCTGTTTGTTGAGACACTGCACATTGAAAACCACAACTGTAGTCAGTTTTTATATTCTCGTTTTAAATATTGTGTCTTTAAAGGCAGCAGACTCTTCTGCACTACCCTCAGTAAACACAGCCAAGAGCAGACACCTTTTCTGCTAGGATTTTCTCCCTTTTGATTTACTGGCTGCCTGAAAGGCAATGTGTTACTTCACACGTGATCCTTAGCATAGTGTTTCCGTATTCTTTCTTGCCAGCTAAAGTCACCTTCTCCTTTAAGCCATCACTCTATACAGTAAAAGTAAATTCTCCACAATCAGTCACCAACAAAGGTAATTTTCTGCCAGGCAGCAAATATGACAAATATGACCCCTGCACTAAGTTGTATTTGCATTTTCTGTAGGCACTAGTTTATAAATAAGCATAAATAAAATGCCGTAGTAATCATAATGGTTATATCTCAAAAATGTTGCATCTTAGAATTAGTTGGCAAAGACAGCATTCAACAGTATGTTGAAAAGTGTTGTCTTTTCTATAGAAATAAGATACCCAAATAAAGGACCTTTGGCTTATTTTAATATAACAACTCGAAGGGAAAAATTGTCAAATGTCCAAGATCTTTAACAAAAAAGTCAACTGATACAAAAGGTTATTACCTTCTCGTAGCTTCCTTTTAACCTCATGTAAGTCACTGCTTATACTCTAGTGTAATATAATGTATATAACACAGTATGACTAAAAGGCAATTACACAGGAAGAGATCAATGGAGAAAATATGCACAAAAGGCATTTTCTTAAGATCCAGAATTTAATAATGTTTTAGGTGGATCAGATAAAAGTTATAAAAATAGCCCTAACCAGCGTGGCTCAGTGGGTTGGGCATCACCTGCATAGCAAAAGGTCACCAGTTAGAGTCCTGGTCAGGTCACATGCCTGGGTTGCAGGTTCAGTCCCCAGTGGAGGTACGTAGAAGAGACAACCAATCAATGTTTCTCTCTCGAATTGATATCTGTCTCCCTTTCTTTCTCCCACCCTTCACCTCTCTCTAAAAATAAATAAATAAACATATACAAAATTATAAAAATACATGCTTTACTTGGTTTTCAGAAAATAATGTACTAATACCAATCTGTTTCGATAGAACCTAATTATAAATACCCTACATAGGGTTGCTGGTACTCACACTCATTCCAAACCCTTTTTTGCTCTTATTCCTTTGCTTGTATAATTTATTGTTTCTCTGATTGAAGCATAAGACTAAAAATAATCATGACGAGGCTATAGAAAAATATATATTTCTTTCAAGAGCAGGAACAGAGTTACTTTATCTATTTAAAAAAAAAAACATGTATGTGTGTGTCCGTTGTGAAGCCTAGTTCTTATCCCAGCTGTCTCTTCAATATTGATACCACCTAGCACACACTTGGCCATCCACCAGGCTTTCCGCTCTTGTAGGAAAGCTTTGTCAGTTATATTGAGTATCAAGGAAATGGTTCCCCACTCTCCTAGGCCTGCTTACATCCTGGACAACGCCTTGTTGGTTTTCCATCACTAAGCCAATAAAAGCTTTGCCCAACTTTCAGCTCCATTCAACAAAATGTCCCCACTGATTATTTGCCTTTAAAAAAATACAATCTAATTGTTTTGTGGGTGATTTTGTTTAAACTATTTTTAAGCTACTAGAACAGTATGAACTTCAGTCTTCCATGCTCAAGAAACTATAAATTACCTTGAGAAATGTCATGTGGCTTTTGCCATAAGCTCGGATGTCTTTAATAGAGTGAACAGAAACTCTAAAGCCAATGTAATGACTTCTTATTGTCTTCCTGAGTCTGGACATGATCTGATTATTTCCTCTCATTGAATTATGCCACTTCTTAATCCCAACTGAAAGCTTGTCCCAGTAAGTCTCTATTCTCTTTCCTTGAGGCTTGTGTTTGGAGGTGACCCCACACAAACTCAGAAGGGAGGCGGTACACAGAGCACTCACTGAACAGAATGGAGAAGGCTGAAGGCATGGAAGATGCTGACATTTCTCTAATAAATCTCTCCTATAAGCACATGTGCACACACACACACACATTTTCCTCATTCTGAGCTTTATTCCTTGGTGGGTCCCCAAAACGCCTGTATAGAGATGATAGTGGCCACAGGTGCTCCAGGAGGCCTTGAGCACTTAGTCTGGATGAGGCCGAACCGCCATTGTCTTAGATCCATGTAAATGCCTGTACTCTAATTACCTGGACCGTGGAACTGCAGGGGAAGCTAAGTCATAACGAAAGATGAACACCCTCTAGTCTATTTGTACCTGACAATGTGCAGACATTTGTCTCTGATCCAACATAGTCTATTTCTTCTAACATTTGGATAATCTCATCTGAACATTTATAAAATTCTTCAATGGGCATAAATGTCACTTAGCTTTCAACACTCTTTCTCAAAATAAGACTTATGAAAAAAATGTACCATGTAACTGGTCACCTATAGAACCTGAAGGGCTCAACTAGTTACCATGTATATTTTTCTTTTTACTTTGTATTATGTAATACAGATGTTCAGGGTGATACATGGGTTAGCATTTCTAACATCTAATTATTTTTATTTGCTATCATACATGTTACATTGCATCAAGGATATGTTTAATAATAACTTACTTGACAACACCCAAAAAACAAAGGCTAAGAGAGGGAAGAGCATTTATAGTTCTTCCATCTCAGCATCATATAGTAATATCACATAATATACAGCCAAGCAATATTATATAATAATATCTTGATATTTATAGCATTACATTATGTAAAGCAATCACTTGCTCATACAGAGTAGTAGGAAATAGATATTTATGTCTTTCTCTAAATGTTGATGATACCTAGGGCATGCTATATCAACAATCTATACTTTATCTATGAATTTCAAATTTACATTATTTATACCATTATTTCTGGATCAGAGAGTCATCTTAACCCTAACTCTGCAATGAATTTTCCATCCCATCCTCTTTCCTACTGCTCAGACTTAATCCACACCCTGTCTCCCTCCTTTGAGTAATGGCAGTGGTATCTCAGATGCTTGAGCCAGAAAATCAAGAGTCAACTTTCATTTTTCTTTTTCTGCTCATCTTCCACACTCCATAGAATCCAGACTCTCCTTAATCATGACCCCCACCATTTTGGACCTCCTAACCTCTCACCTAGAATATTTTTAAAATCCTAACTGGTACCTCACTATTCCCCCTTCCATTCAATTCCAACACGACAGACAGAATAATCTTCTAGGCTGTTAAAGCATCATTGCCTGCAAGTCCTGTAACAGCTTCCATTGGAACTTATACATTGCTGAATCCCCACCATGCTGAATGCATGATTTGGCTGCTGCTATCTCCTTCCACCTCACTTTGCTTCTCTGTATCTTGTTCTTCCCCTCTGATTTCAGCCACAATGACCCCATTTCACTTACTATAGCTCCACAAGGGCTTTTCCTCCTCAAGACTCTTACTGCACAGACTGCTTTTTCTGCCTCAGAAGCAACTCTTGTCCCTGTTCTCATAATCAGCTCTCTTTTAGTCCTGAAGTAACATGAAAGCACACCTCAGACTTGCTATCCTTGGCCATCCTCTCTGAAGTAATTCTCTCCTGTTATTCACAACCTTAGCATCTCACTCATTTCATTTACCTTCGATGTCCCCTTACTTTTTGTTTACTTGTTCAAAATCTGTCTCTCCTTACCTGGTCTCAAGCTCTTGGAGGGCTTGGAGGGTAGGAGCTATTTCTATTAGGTTCATGGACATCATCTGTTGCCAGATGTTAAGCATATAATAGGTATATAATAAAGAATGTAATATATTAATGACTATGATAATACTGGTAATCATAATAATATCAATATATTAGCATTCAGTAAGATGTAGACACTGCTTTGTATGCATTAACTCACTTAAAAACATAAGTACGACTACCACCCTTTTCTGCAGCACAGAGGTGAAGTAACTGGCCTAGTCACAGAGTTGGCGAGCAGTAGAGCTGGGACTCCAACCTTTGTCCGCTGGCTCCACCACCAAAGCTCGTCATCACTCCGCTAGGCTACCTGCTGAAATTCAAGGAATCTGAGGGCAATAAAACCATGTATTCCACAAAAATAGAAAAACAAAACACAAGGATTCACAAAGGCCAAGGAATTTGAAGGCAAAATACACATAATACATTTTTTTTTGCTGATTTAGACAGTTCATCTGAGTCGTGAAACATCTCAGCACACCATGCTGATTATTGGGCAGAGTACTAGCAACAGACAGTAGGATATGAGTCCTATCTCACTTGACCCTGTGGAATAGTTTATATTTTTAAAACCTTTTGTATAAGATCATTCAGACAGATGTTCACTTTTACATAAATTTCCAAGATAATGTCAGCTGTTTGACTAAGTTAGGCTAGATTTTTTTAGAAAAGGTGGGTATTAACAATACTGGGTTGCTTGCAGACTTAATAAGCATTGGGACAGTGGGCCTATTCCTCAAGAGGTAATCAGGAGACACAAGACATGGTGTGCACTGTTCTCAAACTCATGTCTCATCCTAAGGTTGGTTGTGAGGCTCGAAAGTCACCAACCCCAAAGCAGCCCATAGAAACACTCATTTATTGGTTCACTCAGCTATTATAAGTTATTTCCAGCCATAGTGACCCATGCTTGAGGCATGATAACTGTAAAATAAATTGGAAAAAAAGAAGGAGGAAGGTGTTTGGCCTCTGGATAATTCAGAGAAACCATATCTGGCAACAAGTTGTGAAAATAACATTTATCAGCATCAAAGCTGGACTCCAGGGCAATCTGAGATAGAGACAATTATTTGGGCTCTCACGTGTTCCAAGTTGGAGGCGTGGTAGATAGCTGGAAAAGAAAGACAGCTCTGCTTGGTTTTATTTCTCCCTACTTGCTTTTCAAGATCTTATCTCATTCCCTTTCCCTCTTTTAAGTGTGATTTCTGTCTTCTTTCCCAAATAAACACAGCTTCCTGGACTTAGTACCATTTGGCTTCTTGAAAGGTCTTTACGTTTAATCCCCAGGGGTAAACAAATTTCTCCAATCTCTCTAAACAAGACTAAATATAAAACCAGGAATGGGTTGCATGTGGGAGGTGTGATGGGGGAGGGGTCTGAAAACGATAGGTGACTTTATTTCCTATGTAATTTTCTAAAACAAATAACAACACATACAACCTCTAACTCATAACAGGGAAAACAGGATTAGTAGTTAAATAATATAATTCTTTAGGGTTACAATTGAACAGGAGCTTGACCACATAGTCCATAAACTTTTAAACTTCTACTCCTGTCTTTTTTGACTTGTTTAGGAGCTACACTATACATATACTCCATGAGATGGGTTGGTTCTATAGCTTTCATAGTTCATATTCATAAGATTTTACAGTGTAAAGCCTTTTTAGTATTCATAGACTGAAGAGATATTAGCCGATTGCCTGTTATTCTATGCCCTATACCCAGGCGATGAAACCGTAAGTAGACAGCCGAGGCTTAGGTCCTGATGATAAAGTTGTGATGAGGACAAGGGCCACAGTGCCATGATGCTATAATGGGAGGACCTGACCTGAGTAAAATTGCCAAGGAACTCTTCTCTAAGGAAAAGACATTTTACAGACACCTCAAAAATAAGGAGGAACAACTTGGATCAGGCAAAATACCACCACGGCGAGGAGAGTTTGTCAAGGTCAAGTGGATGACAGCAATCTGAGTACAGATGGTAGTGGGCGAGGGGTCACATGAAATGTATCTTAAGGAACAGGAAAGAAAGCCATCACACATGGCCCAGTAAACCACGCTCAGCAGTTTTGTCTTTACCCTTAAAGTACAAGGGGACTCCAGACATATTTTACATCAGGAGGCCAGGTAATGAGGTGTGTGCCCTGGGTAGGGTCCTCTACGGGACAGGGAAAGGCCATGGGGCCTGAGAGGATGTGGGGAACCCTGTGAGGAGCCCACTTGCTCAGAGAGCAAGCAGTGATTTGGACGAGGAGGTGCTGAATGATTTGAGAAATAGTTAGGAAGCAAAATGAACTAGACTTGGGGGCAAACTAGCAATCAGGACAGAGGGAGAGAAGAGGTAGAGAACGACTCCCATGTTACCCCAGTCCTCACGCCATTACTATGCATCCTACCTCAGTCATAGAGGTGGTTAAGGCCACGGCATGCTGAAAGTGCTATATTATCAGATTTTTATGCTAAATATAAGTATTTATATTTGCATATTGGAATGAAGCACTTCCCTAGGCTTACATTTATTTCCTCTAACTAAAATAGTGTTTTGAATTAATGACATTCACTGAACTAAATTAGTAGCACAATATATAATGAGCTCATTTACAATAACTTTATGAGGCGCTAAAAGCACTGAAGTTCTCTTATATGTAGAGAAATAATATAATATTAGTTTCTTAAACATGAACTTTCATTAATCATTTACCAAGAAGAAACATTTAAATCATGTATCAACAGCCAAGTAACTAACAAAACACGTCTCATTACTGTAACTATAACTTTCAGAAATAAAGCTACCAGAGGGTAGGCAGATAATCTGTTTTGAAGAGTAACATCTGAGTGGTTATAATAGCAAAAACATCATATTCTTTTATGTAGAATAAGTTAAAACAAATTATTAGTGGAAAAGAAAGCAATCTATTTTAAGGATTCAGTTAACCATTGCTATGCTTTTTGTTTTGTTTTTGTTTTGTTTTAGTTTACAAAATATATACAAGACTAAAACACAGCTCTAGGCTTCAGAGTCTAGCAAACATCAATTCAAGCTACTCTCCAACGTGGTAGGTGTAGAAGAAATTCCACCTGAGTAACATGCAAACCAGGCTCCTGTTCCACAATCTCTACATGGAACAAACCCTTTGGTTTCCTACCTGTCCATCATATCTTATTTCAAAAACTAAGTTCACAATCATTTTTTTCTGGGAAAATTCCATGTATTGCTTTCTTCCTATATACTACTTGGTATGCAGTATAGATGATGTCTTATGGCCTGACCCTGAAACAGCAAGGATTTGAACTGCGCAGATATACTCACATGTGGGATTTTTAGAAGTTCACAAGCAGGCAGTGTAAACTTACAGTATTGACAAATGCAGCACAGTACCTAAACACACAAATGGGTTTTCTCCTCCCTATGATTTTCTTAATAAATTTTTCTCTCGTTTATTCTAATAATATAGTACATAACACAGATAGCATATAAAATATGTGTTCATCGATTGTTTGTTTTGCTAAAGCTTCTGGTCAGCAGGGGGCTATTACCAGTCAAGTTGGGGGCAGGGGTCAAAGATCATAGATAGACTATTGAATACATGCAGGTCATTATCCCAAGCCCTGTACTTGTTTTCATTCTTTAATTTTTATACATCTCAGGTTCAACTATTTTTATACACTCAAGATTATTTTGTGTTTTCCCCATTTGGTAGAGTGTTCAGTATCTAAATACATTTAATTCAAGCATAACAAGTATATGAAGAAAAGAATAAATAATGTTTAATTTACAGAGGAGTTAATAGTTCACACTAAGTTGTTTGTTTTGCTTTTCTTTTTAATCATAAAAAGTTTGAATATCCTTGAAATGTTTAATGATCCATTTTTATGCCATTGCTATGAGATTTATTTTGCTTGTGTTAGACTAATATTATTAAGACCCTATGAACAAATATACATGTTAATTGAAACAGAACCATCCATCTTAAGAAATATATCTTAGGAAAGACACTATCATTAACAATTTTCTATAGCATTTTCATTAAAAAACCCATTCACATGTAATATTTTAATTAATAATGGGAAAATAAAGATGAATAAGTACTGAATGAGAGAGTACGGGGTTCTGTGTTCAAATTTTAATTCTAGCTAAGCACTAATATTTCCCAATATGTTATTTCATTTTGAAGATCTTGAGATTTACTGAAGTTAAAGAGAACAGAGTTTTCAGACATGTCTCTAAAAAATATAGTAAATTTCAAGCCATTCCCTTTTTTTCCCTTCGTCCCTTTATAATGCAATTACACGAACAATGGTGATAATTTGTTAGGAGCATGTATACTTATACACAAAATTAGAACTCAAATATAACTTTGACCCCAAGGAAGCTGGAATAAAAAGATTCCTCATTTTTTGAACAATTGTAAGTAACTTGAAAGACAGTCTAAAGATGGGGACTTTGGCCGAGTGGGAAATCTGCAGCCTCCATCTGTCATTGATGGGGTGAGAGCTGGCTCCTGTCACAGTGTTTCCCGCTACTTAACTTCGGCCTTAAAAATAAACTTTGCTTTGAGTGCTACACGTGTACTTGGATAAAAACTCCAGACATGCTGAGAAAAAGGGAAATGTACACAATAATGTATGAATTGCACTTCCTATGGGGTTTGGAATAGAAGAAGCACTAACATGGGTATTACATGTACCGAAAGGGATATAATAAAACAGCTATGGACGGACACTATAAGCCTTTATTGCTGTAAACAATAAATGGCCCTTTCCAAAATCCTGTGGCATTGTAACCATTTCCAACAGACTTCCACTTTAACTTCTAAATGTTTTACCTTTCAGTTACACTTCTCTTAAAACATTAACAACATCTATCATTTTTTGTGATTTTTTAAAAAAATGCATTTATTCATTTTTAGAGAGAGAGGAAGGGAGGGAGAAAGAAAGGGAGAGAAACATCAATGTGTGGTTGCCTCTCCTGTGCCACCTAATGGGGAGCTAGCCCACAACCCAGGCATGTGCCCTGACTGGGAATCGAACTGTCGACCCGTTGGTTCACAGGCCAACACTCAATCCAATGAGCCACACCAGCCAGGGTGATGTTTTTAACCCACATGTAGATACTCCAGTCCTTAAGAGATTCACAACATAGCATGAACTCCAGGATTTAATTAATTTATTCTTTAAGTGCCAACTGTTCTTGAACACTTTGCTAAGGAAATACAAAAATGCAAGTGTTATTTGATCATAGGAGCTTAACCAAAAAATGGAGAAGACAGAAGGGAAGAGGTAAGTAAATAATTGCAAGAGAGTGTAATATATATGAGCATAGCAACAGCATACACAGGAAACCACGAGACCCAGATGAGAAAACTCTGTGCAGTCCTGAAGCCGAGGGGGTGGGGTGGGGGAGGGGGTCGCACCACAGATAAGGCCAAAACAATACTCAATATTTTCGCAATCAATGCTTTCTTTATTATGTTTGCTTGAAATGCAATGACAGCTACCTATCTATCTCTGTAATTCCATTTTAACTCCTCAGTTATATGATATAAAATTTGCAGTAAAGCTGTTAACAAAACCTAAAAGCAACAAACAAAAGCCCATTATGTAACATTCCTAGAAAGAGAACTTGGGTGATAAAGGAAGTAAAATTTCAAGAATCTAGGATTCAAGGATCCTCAGTCCTGTTTGAAATCAACTCACTGACAGTATTTTAGAAAAAATTCACAACACCCATTCAAGAAAAACACCAAATATGGCAATTTTCACATTAGACAGTAACCTACCTAATGCCAAATTATGAAAGTGGAATATGAAAGTAAACAAAAAGTGCACTTTTTAATGACATCTGTTGTCACCAGCTTTGATTCCATAATTGTTGCCTTTGTTTTTAAGTTAAAGGGCATTCAGAAAAATAACAGAGTAGTTAATAACTGTGTAAATAACCTTGGGGCTAAAGAGGCTTACTGAAAAAAGCAAATTAAAAATTGAAGCCCAATATGCAAAAGGGTAAATGTAATTTTAACAGAATAGCATCAAGTTCTTGATCATACATTTTCAAAAGCCCCGTTTGGGGGAGATGGATTAATTTGCACTGATGGTGTAATACTGTCTTGAGGAAATGACCTTCCAGCTGGATGTTTTATCTCCCTTATTTAACACCCTATAATAATCCTTTGTCAGCATCATTCTGTCCACTTCTCAAATAACTATTTGTCCTCTATCCTTTCCATATCCTCAAATCTCAATCAAATCAGACGCAAAGATCATGTCTTTCTCATTTTGTTTTTGCCTTTGATCCGCACAAGACTTTCATTAAAGATCTCACAAGAGAAGGTGACTGTGATTTGGGTGAGTCAGGTGCAGAAATGAGAAAAGGGGTCACCAGTTGCAAAGAGGAAAACCCGTAACAGAGCCAAACCGGTAACAGAGCCAAAGGGTGAAGCGCAGGCCAGTTCTGTGCGGTTGGAGTCCCCAGAGGAGGGCTCAGCAGGGCGGGCGCACCTTGAGAGAAGAGGCTTCAAAAGCAGATAAGGGCCTGATCACCCCCTTCTCTTCCTATGGGCAATGCAGAGCCATGGACACATTTTCAGTAGGAGATGAGCAGGATTTGGTCACCAACTTAACTTGAAAAATGGCAGAAAACGGTGAAAGAGAACGAGATCACTAAACATTTTATGGTTTGAGTAATTAGGAATTGAATCCATTTAATCCATAACATGAGATGAGATAATTCAGTTAAAAAAAAAAGTCAGTGGTTTGGGAATTTAATTAATGACTGCAATGAAGAAGAGTGGGGAAGAACAGACAGAGAAAGCCAAAAGGCTATCATTTAGAATGGGAGGGCAGAAAAAGTGCTTCCCAGATAAGGCCAAATTAAAGGAGTTCACCATCACCAAGCCCTTTTTAGATGAAATGTTAAAGGGACTTATCTAAGAAAAAGATGATAAAAAATATGAACAGTAAAATAGCAACAAACTCACAACTATCAACAACCAATCCTAAAAAAAAAAAAAAAAAAAAAAACTAAGCAAACAACTAGAACAAGAACAGAATCACAGAAATGGAGATCACATGGAAAGTTATCAGTGGGGAGGTGGGAAAGAATGGGGGTACAGGGAATAAGCAGCATAAATGGTAGGTACAAAATAGGCAGGGGGAGGTTAAGAACAGTACAGGAAATGTAGAAGCTAAAGAACTTACATGTATGACCATGGACATGAAGTAAAGGAGGGGAATGAAGGTGGGAGGGGGTGTGCAGGGCAGAGACAAATGAAGGGAGGAAAATGGGACAACTGTAATAGCATAATCAATAAAATATATTTTTAAAAAGGGTATCTTTCACCTGTTGTGTGTGTCTTTATAATAATGCTATTGTAACTCCAATTTCCTCATTTATAAAATGAAACTATTAATAGAGTCATTATGAAGAGTAACTAATATAATACATGAAAAGTGACCAACGGCCACAAAAGCAAAAAAAAAAAAAAAAAACATGAACACATTCCTAGTATCATTGGCAGCAGCGTTTGGAGCTGCCCATGGGCAATGAGACAAACCCGTTTGGTTTCCAAGGGACCCTTCTCAGTGCTTCCCTTGCACACCATTTCTCGTTTCCCATGGCCTTCTTGAAAGTGGACACAAGCCCCCACATATCCTGTTTCTCCTCGTTCTTTTTGTCAGCCTCGTCCTACGGCCATCCTTCAAACGGTGGTGAGTTCCACGTCATGCTTTTTATAAGATGAGCTTCAAGGAATTTTTGAATCCTAAAATGGTACGGTATTGTTTTGGATTGAGTTGTGTCCCATAAAAAGGTAGGTTGAAGTCCTAACTCTTACCTTGTCGTAGGGTTATTGCAGATGTAATTAGTTGAGATGAGGTCATACCAGAATAGGGCAGGCCCTTAGTCCCATATAACTGAAGTCTCTTAGAAGACAGGGACAGGGAGCAGAGTACCACGTGACAATGGAGGCAAAGATTGGAATAATGCAGCTGCCAGTCAAAAGATACCACCACCTGAATGCCAGCTCCAAGAAGCAAGGATGAGGCAAGGAAAGACCTTGCTGACAGCTTTCAGAGGGAACGTGGCCCTACCACACCTTCATGTCAGACTTCTAGCCTCCAAACCATGAGACAATCTGTTGCTGTTGTTTTAGGCCACCCAGTTTGTGGTACTTTGTTAAAGAAGCCTAGAACATTAATATAGAATAGTTACAAGAATGTGCTGTTTTCTCAGGAGAGGGTTCATAGCTTTCAACAGGATTCTCAAAAGGACTTGAAATACAAGAAAGCGTCACAGCAAGCGTCGCTTGCACTTTCCTCTGCTGATTTCATGTACTCCTGTGACTTTAACTTGAGCCTGGACGGCACTGTCTCCAGAGCTTTAGAACTTTACGTCTAGTTGAAATCTCCACTCATACACCCCACACTGAATGGAGAGCATACTCAGTGATCATGATATCCCCCAATTCAGTACATGATGCCAAATTGACTTAGCTATTCAAGCCCAACATTGAGCATGCTCCATGACACATAATCCAAGCTGTCAACATGACGTGTTAACTTGACCTCTAAAACAAATCGTGAATCTGTCTATTTCTCTTCCCAGTTTGTTCCCACCATCCTGGGCCTGCCACTCTCATACCTTGCCTGAAATAATGCATTTGCCTCTCTAGTTGTCCTGTGTATTTTTTTTTTTTTTTGTCCTTCTTTGTCCTTCTCTTACTCATCGTTGCAATGAGGTGCTGGGACAGAAATTAGCATGAAGAAAATTAAGTGCCCTTGGTTCTCAGAATCAGCACCGGTTGGAAAAAGAAGTAAAACAGGCTTTTGGAGAGAGAGGAGTTGACTGTGACGCTTATGGTGACAGAGTCATCTTACTTTACCCTGATTTTCTTCTCACTTTCAGCACTGAAATTTTTGGGTCCTGGGCCACCCCTCAGTTGTGGGCAAACTGTAACTTTGTTCCAGGTACTGGTCACCATAACTGTGATAAAGACAAACCGAGGTCTCAACTGAGCCGATGGGGATCTGTGAAGTTGGGACAGTTCTTCAGAATTGGTCCTGCAGTGGGAAGTGTCCCTCTTTAGACGAAAAAAAGGTTTCTATGGAAAGTAACCTCACAGAGTGATGTGATCACTAACTCCTAACTGGGAAGGTCGCAGTGGGTAGTCAGACTCCAGGCAGATAGCATTTTATGAGGAAAGTTTATCTTTGTCTTAAGCAAGCCCTGTCCACTGTTTCTGTGCATCTAGGTGAACACACCTTTGAAATAAGGTTAACTACTCTGAAGAGACCCCACAATCTTGTTTATCCTGTACTCCAATCCCCGACTTGTTTTCCCCTACCTCCATGTAATCTTACTTTCCCTCTTTAATTTCAAATGCATAAAAATAGCTGCAAAACCGTTATTCTTGGGAGAATTTGAGATCTCGTTACCTGGCATATGATGTCAGTTTGGCTCAATAACACCTACAAAAATTCTCTACAGGTTCGGATGTTTCTCACATAGACAAAAGGCTTGTGTCTTAATACCTGTGCTTTAGACATAAGATGTTCCAGGGAGGGCAACATGACTTTGAACAAGGCGGCTCTCCGCATTAGAAGGCAATTCCGAGCAGAGCGGACAGTTGGGTTCTGTCATCCAGCAGGACTCTCAGGTGAGGGCACAGGCCCTTCGTGCCTCACCGCAAATCTGGTGGCTTAGCACCATGCTCTCTATAAAAATCATTTCAAAGACGAGCATGAAGTACTCAGATAAATGCAAGCAATCTCTTGTTCTAGATCAAGTGGAGGTACATGCAGGGAATGACAAGAGATAAGGTTAAAGGGACACAGACAGGAGTCAGGTCATGAGGTTTCTCATATATTAGGGTAAAAAAATAACCTTAACCATGAAGTCTTTATGAAATAATTTTCGCTTTCCCTTTTGCTGTGATCACTGTAATTATTGGAATATACAAAATTAAATTGTATCTGAAAACACTGAGCATTCTTTCATGTTAGTGACTTAGCAAACTAGAAACACAAGAGAATTTCCCAAATCTATGTTATGCCTACAGCTAACATCTTCCTTAAAGATAACAGACTGGATACTTTCCCCCTGACATCAGGAAGAGGCAAAGATGACTGAACTCATCATGGTTGTCCACCATCATAACAGAAGTTGTAGGCAGAGCAATAAAGCAAGAGAAAGAAAATAGAACGAAAGGGCATAAACAAAACTATCTTTGACTAAAACATAGTTATCTGTTAGAATAAACAGGTTTTTTAGGTCACAGGATACATAATCAATTCACACACAAAAATGTTGTATTTCTATACAATAGTAATAGCAATTGAATTTTTAAAAAAAAATAAATAAATACTATTAAAAACAATCCCCCAAATACTTAGATATAAATCTAAAGAAATAGGCACAAGATCTGTGTCTTGTTTTCAAAATATATAGAGAGATTTGCATCAGTTTTCTGTTGAAAACAGGTGAGAAATTAGTTTAGTTTAAAAGAACTAAACTAATTGATGTTTATAAATACAATGTGTTTGTTAACTGGATGTCTCAGTAATGTGAAGATGTCAGTGCTCTCTAAATAAATCCAGAGATTCAACCCAACACCAATCAGAGGTCCAGCAATTTTTTAAAAATATGGAAGCTAATTCAAAACTTGCATATAAAGCAAAGGAAGCCAAATATGTAAAATTTTGAAAAAAATGAACTTGGAGAAATCATAATAACCAATTTCAAAACTTATTATAAAGATACAGTGGTGAATATACTGTGGTATTGATAAAAGTATGGGCACACAGATCAAAGAAAGAGACAGATTCCATAAACAGACTCTCCCATATATCATCAATGACTTTTTTCAGAGGAGCAAAGGAAATTTAACAGTGAAAGGACAGTCTTTTTAAAAAATGATGCTGGCGTAAATAAACATGCATACATAAAAAATAATAGCCTGGATCCCAACCTTGTCCATGTGTAAACACTGGTTCAAAATGCAACACAGACCCAAATGTAAAACCTAAAACTATAATGCTTCAAGGAAAAGTAGCATAAAACCGGTGTAGTCTTGGGTGAAGCAAAGATTCCCTAAATACAGGACCAAAACCATGATCCAAAAAACATTAAAATCAATAAACTGAACTTCATAAACATAAAAATGTCCTCCCTTTGAAAGACACTGTAATGAAAATGATGAGCCAGGAATAGGTGACGCTGTCCAGCTGCGGAGGCTTTGGGATCCACCAGAGCCTTCAAACCAAGACATGCTGTCCCCAGGCAGTTCACCAATGACTGGGAGTTGACCATTTCCATTCAATGAAAAACTCCTTTAAAGGGCAATTTTAGCATTGAAATTCCCACTGGCCAGGCCAAGCCATTTTCTTAGCTATACCACAGTGTGAGGCTCCCCCTACCCAATCCTCCTTTCTTCCTTCTCCTACTCCTATTCCCTCTACCTTTTGTTTACCTTTCCCTCATGCGGTGTCTAATAAATATGTTTGTATTTCTAACTCCAGAGGGCACAAAGTAGCACAGCAAGTAAGGCCCAATCAAACAGGGCACTGTAAGCCAGAGAGAGAACTTGGAGACTTATCACCTAAAAACAGTGTTGTCAAAAACTTCAACACTCATCATTGTTTCAATTTTAAACAGTATGTTTTACAAGTTAAGAGCCATGTAAAAAGTACATTTCTAAAGGCATATTTGATTTCAGAGACCATGGCGACTCTACAGGAAGATGGCAGTAACAATTAGCTACTTGAAAAATCAGAAACATGATACTACTTTCAAGTTTGGGTTAACCAATCGCAATCTCTTAATATCAAAGTAAGCCATTTCATCAAGGCCAAAAAAAAAAAAAGAAGAAAGAAAAGAAAATCCAGTTACCATACTATAAAAGTATAATTTTCTACTAACATTTTTAGTCTTCCTCTTCCGGAACAGTATTTTGGTTTTGACAATTCACAGAAGAAAAAGTGTTGTGCTTTTTGAAGCCTAGAGGAGCAGCTATAACTTCAATATAAAATTTAATACATTAGTGTTTTTCTTCCTTAAATGTGCAATATAATTGCTGTTTATTCAATGCAAGCATTTTAATTCATTTTTGTAAAAGACACTTTAAAAGGTTTCAAGGAACTAATACATTGTTTGAACTCTGAATGATAAAAATGCAGCAAGTCTGGGAGAATTAACAGTGCATTAAGTCAAGTGAAATTTAATAGGGCATATTTTAAATTACCAGAAACAATTTAAACCTTTTCTAAGCAGAAAGAGGTTATAGTTAAGATGAGAACATTATTTTTAATATGTAAAAATAGACATTTAATAAAAGACTAATTTAACAACAATCCAAAGAAACCAAAAGCTTGATTTTAAACGTCTGTAAACATCACTTTTTTTTTTCAAATTATGAGAAAGTTTTTTTAGAAAGTCACAGAGGTAGAAGTGAACTATGGAAGAAGTGAACCAGCTGGGCTACATGTGCTTAGGAAAAGAGTTACAGGGGCAAAAGAAAGGCCATTGGAGCTTAGGAAAGAGAGAGAGCCCCTGGGGGAAGGAGAAGGGAAAAAGGTGGGGGAAGAAAAAGAGAGAGAGAGAGAGAGAGAGCTCTCAAGTGAGTGTGCCCTGGGGGAAGAAAAGGATAGGGAAAGGAAGGCATGGGAATACTCAGGAGAAAGAAGGAACACAGCAAGCCAACATCAATTCTAAATATCATAAAAGTAAAAGCCAGAGAATAAAGGAGGAATTTAATTATTTGTCTTTTAGAGAAAAAGGTGGTAAGAACATGGAAGGATAAAAACCATTTATCTGGAGAAAAGAGGGAAATGAGGAAATACAGGAGAAAATAATTTCAAGTCTAGCAGGATGAATAAACAAACCAGTAAATATTTGTATAAAAACATGTTCTTGGTGATCAAAATGAGAGCAATTTTCATTAGGATGATGGTAAAGGAAGACGACCTGGAGGGGTGGAGAGTGAGGGTGACTGTGTGCAATAGTGAAGTGCATGTACTCTCAGAGCCATCTGGTAGGGAAGGGAGGCAGAGAGAGTTGGAAGGGACTAGGCAGGACTCAGGAGTAGAGTTTTGTTTTGGGACAATGAATGCTTGAGCCTATCGTTTGGATGAAGCAAGGATGCATGTGAGAAGAAACTTGACAGTCTACTTGATTCATCCTTTATGTGTATCTATTACATGGATCACATGGGCGATAATAGATGAAAACACAGTCTCAGCTATCCAGTGATGCTGTAACCTTCCAGCAAGAACAAGAGGTGGGATTTGATAGGCGTCGCCACCGTGAGACCCCCAGTTTCCATCTGTGGGCTCAGTCAGGGAGGAGACAAGCATGAGAGGCTAAGGAAATCTCAGGGGTCCTGAAAGACAGAGGACTTGGGGTGAGAAAGTGTGCCCGTGATGAGCTCTGCTTCCCGGGGTGGCAGGGAAGCCAAGGTCATCTCTGCAGTGAGGGGACAGGAACAGAGTAGTGCAGGCCCTAGAAGGTTCCAGTCGCCTGCCTCTCAGTATGACTGAGATTCTATTTAAAACTGAACAAAATCAACTAGTGTTTGTCTTTCTTTCTTTTTCAATTTGGTTGATTGCTTTTTCTAGGAGTGAAATACATATTAAACAATAACATGTTTTTTTCAAAAATGGACAACTTAGGAATACATACAATTTCTGTGAGGACTAAATAGTCACTCTATGAAAAAAAGAAGAAATATACTGAAAAAAAACATGTATTTTGTCATGAAAAATATTTCCATAACAGAAAAATATTTCCATATCTGAATAGTTAAGATTTTTACTCTTAACCTCCTTTGGGGAATGAATAAGCATTCCTGACAATTTCTAAACACCTGTCTGATGTACTATACTGGATTTAAAGTTTGGTTTGGGAAACCAGTGACCAAACTACCATAAGGTCAGTTGCCTTTTAATGCAGACTGACTCTTTATTTTTTATTAGTCACACAATTATTATCTTGTCATTTTCTTATCTTATAAAATATCCGTACCAGAATGATTCTTTGAATTTACCTACTAGAGTGGTTTTCTCTTAAATGCCAATTGCAATTAAACTTATACATTTGTTTATAACCAAATTGTCTGATGTTTTCTATCCTGAGCCAATTAAATTATAAGGGACTATGCCACAGTTTTAGGCATTTATGAAGTACAGTATTTTTTTAATATTTTATTTATTTATCTTTTTAGATGGGAAGGGAAGGAGAGAGGAAGGAAACATCAATGTACGGTTGCTTCTTATGCATCCCCTGCAGGGAACTGGCCCCTGCTGGAAACTGGCCTGCAACCCAGGCATGTGCCCTGACTGGGAATCGAACCGGGATCGTCTGGTTTGCAGGCCCGCGCTCAATCCACTGAGCTACACCAGCCAGGGCTGAAGTACAGTATTTTTAATTTCTTATTACTTATGGATTTTAGAGACAGAGAAAGGGAGAGAGGAAGGAAGGAAGAGAGAGATCAATTTGTTGTCCCACATATTTATGCATTTATTGGTTGATTCTTGTGTGTGTTCTGACCGGGGATCAAACCCACAACCTTGGCGTATGAGGATGGTGTTTTAAACAACTGAGCCACCTAGCCATGGCCTCAAGCACACTATTTTTTTTTTTTTAGAATGGCAAAAAAAAGGTGTATAAATGAAGAATAACATAAACTTAACTATGGGTTGGGGAGACAAGTCAAGGGAGCTTTAAATCTTTGCAAAATGATATTAACAATATCTAAGGCAGAAATTTCTGTGAAAAAAACTAGTGTAAATACCACTCTAGTAACACCACTACCAATAAAGCATATGTTTTATCATCACATCATCTGTAATATTAAATGTATACAGAATGTTACTTTTGTTTAGCTTTTAACTTTTCAAAATGTCAAAGCCCTTATCCCATTTTGTCTCATTAGTTGGTGTTAAAAAATAATTCTGCTTTACTTGTTCTTGCGCATTAAGAACAGAAAGTGAAAGGTCAAGAGAACACATCCACAAGTAATTTTAAAAGCCTTTTCTGTCACCAGAACGGACAAGTCATCAATAGTAACAAACAAAAGCCATGTCACCAAGACGTTTTACCCAATAACTGATCTCCCGAGTCTAACTCTCCTCCGTCCCTTGATTCTCCTTGCTTCGCTCTGCATCCCCAACTACTCCTACAATTACAGTCTTTGCTGTCATTTTCTTCAGAGACCCACCTAGGACAGAGCCGAACCCAGAATCCACCTGCCTAACTGGAGCAGTGTGGGCCAGAAGCAGCTCTGGCACTCAGTTTAACACCCAATATTACTCAACTCAAGAATTATTCACCAGGGTGCCAAGGATTACAAAAGAGGCAAAAATAAAAGGTGGCATAATGAATTAACATTGCTGAACTGTCTGACAATAATACCCATTTGGCAACATCATTCTCTTCTTGAAGTAATTATAGCTCAACTTTGTGAATAGAGGAAGAAATACTCTATGTGAGCAACTGATGTTACAACTTATATTTAAGGCTCTATCTTTCTGTACGTGGGAGACAGGTCCTTTAAGAAATCTGTGGCATTTTTCCCAGCTATATATTATAATCTATGCTGCTGAATGTGACTGTTTACAGCAAAATTCATTTCAATACTTATTAAAAAGAAAAGTCACAGAGGTAAGATTAGATTACTCAATCTAATTAGTAAGAAATGGTAAGAATAATAAAAGCTAGTATTCGTCGAGCATCTTTTAGGTGCCAGACATAAGTCTGGCTCTTCATATAAAGTATCTCATTATAATCTATTAATAGATACAACAAATCTTAGAGATAGAAATTTAAGTATGTAGCTTTCAACAATTTAGAATTAATTTTCCTTCCTCTTCTCCTTTTATTCTTTTTTTCTTTGAGTGCGGGGGATGGTTCTCCCTGATGACAATCCTTCAATGCCTTCAACTAGTGCATGTAAGGTTCTTCTCTCTCTTCTTGTACCCTCAGGACTATCTCCCTGCCTTGGACCAAGTCAGCCCTCTGCTGCAGAAGGCACTGGTGTGCACCAGGACCACAGGGGTCGGCACTGCAGTCCTCTTAGAGCTTGTCCAGCAACACGCACATCATCCCAACCATCACACATTTCGTGGCACTCTTGGATCTGGTGACTTGCATGGCCAGAGTGCCAGATTTGCTGTGATTCCTCTGTTTGTTTCAAGGGGTATGAATATGAAATAAATGAGAATAGGAATGGGAATCACAAACCCCACATGCCTAAGTCTTTGCTGGTGACACTGGTTTATGCAGTTCCTCCTGGGAGGCAGTATTATTTACCTGACTTATCTCATCCTGCGTCAGAGACTTATAACATTTTCTTTCCTCTTCTAGTGGGTTTTTACTTTCACAGGTCACACAATTCATTTGAGGGTTCCACCCACTGCTAAGTGTACCTGTCTCACTTTTGTACTCAAAATGCAAGACCCAGGAAACTGACCCAGACAAGGTCTGTGGACCCTTGAAAGAACTATGAAGCAATACAAAAATATGTGATGCTTCTGAATGCTTAGGATTACCACTCCCCTACCTAACATAACATGCAATCATCCCTTTCATATCATTTTCACAATCTCACCATTGTTTGCTTTCTGGACCGACTTATAGTACAAGTACCTTGGTTTGAGTTCCTGCAAAGAGCAGACACTGAGAAAGGGCTTGTACCAGAGATATATCTATTTTTGAAAAGGATCCCCAGAAAAATTGGGGTAAGTAAAGAATTTAAAAAAGTGAGACAAGGTACTAGGGAAAATTAACCCAACAGTGTATTTTCAAACTGATTCCAATGGGCATTTAGGACTCGATACTGTTGGGGACCTGTGTGGAGACACGCAGATGCACCCATTGTTGGCCCAAGGCAGCCACCTACCTACCAGCTCCAGTGCCTCTGTTCCCAGGGACATCAGTGACCTGGAACTGAATGTTCACACATGACTCCGAATGTCTACATGGTTCCCCACAAGAACTCTGGACGTCTGTGGCAGAAATGCCCCTGGGGCAGACAACAAGAGAAAGCAGACGCAGGTGAGCCAGCTGCTGTTTGGTTACATCTGTGGGAAATCAGCCACCATAGCTTGGGCTGAAAAAGCCCAAGGATGGGCTTTTCGAGGGGGCACACAAGCAGTATCTAGTATACTCTCTCATCCTGTTTGAAAACAATTTATCCTCTTTAAATAAGCTAAAGTGTAGAAACACCAGCACTGAACTCTGTCCAGCTTCACTAGAAAGTTTTCAATTAGCAAATAAACTGCCCACTACGACCTCTGCTTGGATGACAAAAAGCACAAATCTAGATGTTAGCCATTAGGGTAAAATGCCTTCACAGCTTCCCTGATGTAGTAATGCGGAAGCAACAACTGAATATTTTTTTGTGGTTCAAAGACCAGTTCCTTGAAGTCCATCTTTGCAACCCATATACACCATTTCTAAATTATCTGGGCCTTTCTGACCAGAAGCAAACGATCAAGGGTCTGCACCTCATGGAAACCAAATAATACTTCGCTGCCACCTGCTAGGTCTCCCAACGGAGCATGCATCCGATTACTCTGTGACTGCAGCAGGCCAGGTATCAGAAAATGAACAGGTTCCTTAACACTCCCTCTTCTTCCTCTGCCTCAACTTCAGCAACCTCTCTGTGGACTGCCACCAAAACACCTAAAACCGAAGCCCCTCCCCCTTGACACTGCCCCTTTGTCTTTGGCACCTGCTGATCGGCTCCCCCGAAGTCCCCAAGACACCAGACAGTCCTCCCAACAGGGAAGCACTGTCAAGACAGCCCAAGGTGACTCTTTCTGGCATTTCCTTCCTTTTCAACACAGGAGATGTACTGCGGAGATTCTGACGAGGAGAGGCAGACTAATTGCACATGAGAATCAATGAGGATGTCAATTTTCACTCAGCGACCATCAGAATTGAATTCGAGGTGAGAGCTCCCATATCCAAATGCAGTGGTCACCTGCCTGGAGCTGAGAAAAGAGCAGAGAGCTGGAGGTTCACGATTCAGGGAGGTCTCTGGAAAAGGCTTTGGCTGGTTCCACCCACTCCATGACCACAGGCTGTTTCATCCTTGGTGCTTAGCGTGAGCCGAGCACAGGGACCAAAAGCTAAGCCTTCTTTTTGTTTGTAAGGTAAAGATCAAGTTTCCTGGAAATTCTTAAATTTTCTAGCTTTCCAAACTACTTTAAAATCTCCTGTTAAAACAATAAACTATGTCTTCTTTCAAAAATCAGATCCCAACCGCCCCACAAGGTCACTCTTGTATTTTATCGGAAAGTGATGGCCTCCAGGAAAGTCAGAAACGTTGACCTAAGTCAGAGTTCAATCCACATGAGGATGTGACGTTCCGCAGGAAGCAGTCCTGTGGAACAGCTGAGAAAAGTAGCAGCTGTTTGGCCTTTCAGACCATGTGGTTATTTCTTTACTGCTCAGTTCCACAGCCTGAACTTTTCCATTCTAAGAAAAGCTGGCATTATTATACCACTCCACAGAGCCAGTTATTAACATGACTACTGACCTATATCTGTGTCTAAGATGTTGCTGTCTTTATGACAGATGAATGAAATATGTTTTTATAATGATCACTACCATAACCCTGTGGAAAAATAAATTAAATATAGTTTATAAAATGAAAAGGATATGCTAATGTGACATTAAAACTACGAATTTGAGGCTCTTTTCAGTTCAATGATGCTAAACAATTTTAAGGAGGAAAAAAACCTTTAAAAGCTACAGTAATAGTTCTCTTGCTCTCTCCTTTTCTAATAATGAAGCTTATTTCATTATTTGCTCCAAAGACATATTAGTCTAACACCCCAAATCCTTGTTAGGTTCAGTAAAATAATGGGGACCTTAGATTCTGCAGCATTCCTATAGGTTGTCTACAATGAGATCATTCTACAGTATCTTCCCCACGACTTACTTCTCCATGCCCTTCTGGACAAGAAGACAAACTGAGCTTTTTAGAGGACAAACCCTCAAATGGTCCAAAAAAGGTCTCTTTTCAACCTGGCTTTGTGGAGGCCAGCCCGATGAGGGTCAGAACCTCAGGAAGGGGCTGGTTATGGATTAAGGTCAGCCTAACAGCAGACAAAAATAAAGCATCTAGACACATATTTAGTTACACATGAACATAGATAAGAAGAGTAGAAATGAGGGCTGGCAGGGCTAAAAATAAAGTCTGAGACTAAAGTGGAATCTGAAAAGAACGCTGAGCCCCAGACAATGGCTTCGCGTTCCCAAAGCCACCGGTGGGAGCTGCCTAGAAAAGTAGTCCCTGCTTCCAAGAATGCCAAATGGCTAGATTGCAAATATGGGCTGTGGCTCTCCAGAGGGAATAAGAGAATAAAAATGGAAGATACTGCTGAAATCCCCCCACTACCCTTTAAGAATGAATTAGATTACCTGTGTTCAGGGCCATCCTGCTACCTGTCCCCTCATCACTTTGGACAGAGCAGCGACGCACTGAGAACCCCTCGGTCTACCGTCTGTCCTGTTTGCCGGGTGTGGAGACAAGTGACAGCACTGCCCTGGGAAGGACGTTTTATAAATCCGCGTGCTTTATAAAGAAACCCTCAAAGTCTCATTCAAACTCTTTATCTCCCAGGAATTCATGTCAGTGCTTTCAAATTTCCTTTCATTGTTAGATATCCAGGTGTCTGTCTCCTCTCTTCAGTTGCTAGAGTGCTTTCAAGTCACTTTGAAGTCTTAGTTTGGACTTGTCGTAATTTCTAGATGCCTCACGTGAACTTGCTGTTTTTTCCAAGGACATCTTTATGTTCATAAGCACACACAAACTTCGCCCTGCCCTGGCCATTGTGGCTCAGTTGGCTGGAGCGTCGTCCCATAACCGAAATGTTGCGGGTTCAATTCTCAGTCGGGGCACATATCTGGGTTGCAGGTTGTAAATCCAGTCCAGACACATACGATCCCTGATCTGGGCATGTACATGAGGCAACCAAGTGCTGTTTCTCTTCCATATCAATGTTTCTCTCTCTCCCTGACTCTCTCCCTTCCTCTCTCTCTCTCTAGAAGCAATGAAAAAATGCCTTGGGTGAGGTGAAAAAAAAACTTACCTTTTTTTATAAATTAGTTGATCTTTATTAGACCTGTTTTACCCCAGTGCTTCATCTCCTGTTTTGCATTTTGTGTTATACTTTTAAATAAAGTTTAAAAATATAAATGATTAAGGATGAAAAAAATGCTTTGATATATTATTAGAAGGCTCTCATAAAATAGGGATTTCTATGTGGATTGGAAAGTTCTGAAACCCACCAGGACACTAACCACTACGTTCTTGGTATGAAGCTCAGTATAATGACGACAGCCGTGGAAGGGGCACCAGGAGACTGGATGTTAGTACCATTGTACGCTGAACCCATTTCCTGATCGGTAACCATAAGGGTTGGGTTAGACCAAAGGTTCAGAATCCCTTGGAAGTCCAGTTAAAACACAGATGACTGGGCTCTCCACCCCAGACCACCTTATTCCGCAGGACTGAATAACACACCTCCCTGACAAGGTCTCAGGTAAAGCTGATGCTAAAGATCTTGGGACCACATTTCGAAATCCACCAGAGTAGTTAATGAAAAAGGTCACCTTTCTCTCATTGAATAATTGTATGATCAATCTGAAAAAAAAAAGTGTATTAGTATAAGCAAAAGGGTTTTCACAAACCCTTCATTTAAAAACTGGTGTAAATATAAATAAGAACAAATTATTAAGGATGTTTTATTTAAGGAAGTCCATACCAGACAACAATGCAATCCTAAAGCACTGATAAAATCTGATTGTACCCATATATTGTGTTTTCTGCACTACAGTCTGGACTAGCCAAATCAGGAAGAAAGTGAAGGTTTACTTTAAGATGTCTTCCCTTCATCAGGATATGGGCAGACACTTCTCCACACAGGCCTCTCTCTGTCTGCACACCTTGTGCACAGAGGTACTCAGTGCCCTGGGTTTGATGCATTACCATTAAAGATGTTTGTCTAGTGGAGAGCCTTGGAAGACAGAGAGGACAGAGGGCAATTTGCTTATTATTCAATATAATAAAAATAATGTCTCCTTCAAGAGCAAAGGCCAAGCATGCTCATGGTCTAATCTAAAAGATTCAGGTTCCTTTAGCTCAGGGATCCCCAGCAGGGATGCAGTCCCATGGCAGGCATGGCCCCCATAAGCTCCTCTGTCTCTCACCTCCAGGAAATTCCATGGGGAGAGCAAATGGAATGGAGATAAATAAGATGCTGCTTGCTGTGCTGTGAACAATAAAGACCTTTGCCTCCCACCCTAGTCTCTGTCTTCTACGAGCGTGTCTGAAACTGTGGCAAGCTAATGTGTTAGCTTACCAGTTGGCCAATATTCTGCATGCTTCACAGTTCACTACAGTCATTTCCCATCTCAACATCATGATGCTGCCCACCAGAGATATTCTAGTTAGGCCCAGCTTCTCCAAACTGGGACAATACGAAACACACACACAACCCCAAAAGTTTCTCTCACGATGCACAAAAATTTATCCAGCTTAGCACATCAAAGATATTCCATTGATTTCGGTTAAGTAAGTAAATAAATAAATGTGGTGATAGATGGGAAATGTTATCAACTACTTCACATTATGTGACAAAGGCCTAATAAAATCATATTATATTTTCCCGTAGTTTTTATAAAAATGTTTTTATGTACATTTTTATCATTGATAAAGTCATTTGACTTCCATAAATACTGACAATTGACAATATAATGGATATCATCATACCTGTTTTATGGATTCAGGCACCAAAGAATAGATCAATTAAATCGTTTTTTTCTGGTATCAATCGCAAAACCATGGACTTCTCAATGTTGAACAAGAACTATGATCCCAAACTCTGGGATCTTTCATAATTTTCAGACTTCATAAGCTTAATTAAAAAAAATAGTAATGGCAACTCATTGGAATGAATCAGTGTTGGGAAAGGTAGCAGGTGAAGTATTAAAAACAAGCAAGGACACTCCCGGCACAAGGCCTCTCCTATCAGTCACATCAGACTCAGGACTGCCATGTCCTACACCAGCCTCATTAGAAACTTCATGGCATTGGAGCGACCATGTTTTACTTTGAAAACTGAATGCTCCAAACTGAGTGAATGCTGCAAGAATCCTTTCATTTCAGGTATGTTATGCACATAGTCCAGTGTTTAACAACACATGCTTCTGGAATGATGCATGCATTTGAACTCTGACCCTAAGATTTTCCAAGACCTAAAACAAATTACTTAAAGATATCTCCTAAGATGGCTCTGGCCAGGTGGCTCACTTGGTTAAAGCATCATCCAGATACGCCAAGGCGGTGGGTTCAACGTCCAGTCAGAGCTCATAGAAGGAGCAGCCAACGAAGCATACACAAGTGGAACAACAAATCGATGTTTCTCTCTTTACCCTTCTTTCCCTTCCTCTCTCTCTCTCTAAAATCAACCCATTAAATTTTTTTCTTTAAAGATGACTCCTAAGATGATAACATCTAGCACACTGGTTATTACAGTAATAAAAAGAGAGCTTAAATGCAAATGTTAGTACAGTGGCTGATCTATAGAAAATACTCAATAAATGTTAGCTATTATTGTAATTATGACTATATTGCGCCACACTTATATATTTACTTCCTTCGTCTCTGCCAGCAGAATTTAAGATAGGAAGAATTTGAAAATGTTCCCCTACTTGCAAGCTACAAAAAGAGCCTGCTTATTTCTTGGGGCAGCAGCTCTATGTGGCTGGGCGTAATGATGCCCGTACCCACAGTGGTTGGTGTTACAGGAGAGGAAATCAGCCTGGGAACCTGCATCTTTCATGGATAGCAAACACACCTGTTCTATGTTCCAGGGGAAGTCTTTTCAATTATTTTTACTACACTAGACAGTCCGCATGCCTGCTCTCAGCTCTGACAGGAAAAGCTGTCTCTGTCTTCCAAGGAGGCAAACAAATCTGCCCTTTAACCCAGAGGGAGACACTATTTCCAAAGCCATTTACTATAAAACATCCTTGAAAACATAATCTGGTCCAAAGGGCACTTGGTACCACAGCTCACGAGATGTGCAGAGGTATGAGAAACCCATGGAGACCTGCTCTTGACCCAATGTCTAGGAGAGTGCAGAGCATGTCAGTCACCTCCAAGGCTATGGTCCCAGAGCTAAGAAAGTACAAGCCTTATTAGAATGAAAAAAAAATTGTTAAATGAAAGAATTATAACAGTTGGTATACATTTATATCCACAGTTACATTTTTTACTTTTATTTAAATATGGCTCCTAAGAAATTTAATGGTGAATTCAGAAGACCACTGTGCCTCCCTCTTTAGAATTATAAAGAACACAGGTGTCTTTTCCACACACCTGAGGATGGGCTTCTGGTTATACGGTCATGAAAGATCACATCTCATTGTTCAAATTATCCATCATCCCCGGCTGAACTTAAGCCTGCATCTTTTCAAGTACTGGGAATCTGGAGCATCTGTAAGGCTTATTCTTTAGTGGTCCTGCTAGAGCACAGGCACAAATTTGATCTTTCTAGGAAGCTCAGCCCTGTATCTGCTACCCCATCTAGTATATCACTCCTACCTCTTTATACTTCATCTTCTGAAAAGTACTGCTCTACCCCCTTTCTTTCTCAACAAGGTGATTTCTTCAAAGACTATATATTTTCATGAAACAGAAATGTGACCTAATGAGGCAATCCCACTACTCCTGAAGCAACCACACAAAGAGGAGGCAATGCAGGCAGAATGAAACAAGTATTAATATCTCGAAACACTATCCTGAGGCAAGAACATACAGTGGGGTAAAGACGGTCTATACTATAAATGGTATTAGGATAATTAGAGAGATACACGTAAAAAAATAAAACTAGACCACCTTCTTACATCATACACAAGAATAAATTCAAAATGGATTAAATATTTAAATATAAGACTTGAAACCATAAAACTCCTAGAAAAAAACAAAGGCAGTAAAATCTCAGACATTTCTCTTAGAAATATTTTTTATGATATACCTACTCAGGCAAGAGAAAAAAATAAACAAATGGGACTTTATCAAACTAAATTTTTACACAGCAAAGAAAACTATTAACAAAATGAAAAGAAAATCCACTGAATGGGAGAATATATTTGCCAATGATACAACTGATGAAGAGTGAATACCCAAAATTTATAAATAACTCATATAATAAAACATCAAAAACCAAACAATTCAATTAAAAATGGGCAAAGGACCTGAACAGACATTTCTCAAAGGGGGATATACAGGTGGCCAATAGACATATGAAAACATCCTCAACATTACTAATAATCAGGTAAATCCAAATTAAAACCACAATAAGATATCATCTCACAGCTGTCAGAAGGGCTACTATCAATAAGTCAATAAACAGTAAGTGTTGGCGAGGAAGTAGAAAAAAACATCCCTGGTCCAATGGAGGGTACAATGCAGACTGGTGCAGCCAATGTGGAAAGCAGTAGGAGTTTCCTCAAAAAAATAACAAGTGGTACTGAATTGAGACAGCAAGTGCTTATTGTAACTTCCTAAATCCGTGTTAAACCTTCCAAGGAGGAGTATAACCAGTTCAACCACTTTTCCCTTTACATTTGCAAATACCCTTCTTCCGTGATGTGATTAGGTAACCAATGAACCTGTGCATAGTAAATTATTGCTTTTCTGGGCACTCAATGTAATGTGCTCAGAACAGCAATAAAAGGTTGCCAAGGCAAGGGTTGGGGTGCTCTCTTCTTGAAAGAGTGGCTGTGCCATCCCTTTTCCTCCACAGGACTCGGTAGTCCATGTGAATTTGTCTCGTGTCTCATCAACAATGCAACGGATACTGCTTGCTGATGTCCATGTCAGTGAACCATAATGTAAACTACGTACTTTGGGTGAATATAATGTGCTGACACAGGTTCAACAACAGAAGCAAATGTACCACTCTGATGGGGATGCTGATAATGGGAGGGGCTGTGGGTGTGTGGGTAGTTGGTATATCTTTGTTCTTTCCATTTTGCTGCAAACCTAAAACTGTTAAAAAAAATAAAGTCTTAGCCCTGGCTGGCATAGCTCAGTGGATTGAGCACGGGCCTGCGAACCAGACAATCGCGGTTCGATTCCCAGTCAGGGCACATGCCTGGGTTGCAAGCCGGTTCCTTGCAGGCTAACTACCAGCAGGGGGACGCACAAAAGGCAACCATACATTGATGTTTCTCTCCCTCTCCCCTTCCCCTCTAAAGATAAATAAATAAATAAAATCTTTAAAAAAAAATAAAGTCTTAAAAAACAAACTAAAAACCCTATCATCCTGGCATGTTATTATCGTTGACACACATAGGTAAGAACAGCCAAAGTTCCGTTCTTGAATATCTCCCATCTGGAACAATTTGGTTCTCAACCAAGTTACTCAAAGAAAAAAATGTGTCGGTTGTCAAAGAAACCTTCAGTTCTCAACCTGACAACCCTTTCAAACTGATATCTGAATGATTAGTCATGCATCTCTCAGGAGACAAACAAAGAGAGATTTGGTTTTTGAACAAATTGTTTCTTGAATAGCCTTCTGGAATGAAATAAGTTCAAGAACTGAGGTTTTACTGTGCCATTTAAAAAATATTTTTACAACCTTTGGAAGCGAAGGATGAAAAGAGTATAAGAGAGACCAGTTGAGGGATGTTTGGGAGAATAATCACAGAGACACAACTAGACTTACTTTAGCACCACAAGGCCCTTGCGAGATTCTTATTTGCCATACAACTCAAACTATGACCTCTCACATGTCAACATCCCCCAAAAGGGCAAAAGCCAGTGAGCAGATCTCTAATGGAATCTTTTACAAGTGACAATTAACTTGGAGGCTGAATGTATTATTTTACAAAGTTTTTTTTCAATTCTACAAGTGATTGCATTGGGCTCATTTTATATCTTTTCCCTATGGGTTGTATTTTGTAAACCAGGAATCACAGTGTGACATGTGCAGGTTTGTACAACTTCAAAATCAAAGAGTCAATTCTTCACTGGGGGGGGGGAGGGGGGGGGCAGGGCTGTGAATACAAGAAAGAAAACTGTACTTGAACAAAAGTTAAATAAAAACAATTTAAAAAAAAAGAGTCAATTCTTAGAAAAGAAAGATGTGAAAGGCTTAATCAATCAGATCCTGCCAATATTCATTCTCTAAAATTGCTGGATGTATTTACTGTTTACCTGGGTCAAATAATAATTCCCTGGCCTTTCAATCTGCTTCCTAAATAATTGCATTTAAAGGACATGACCCCATTGTGTTTTTAACATCACATTGAAGTTAGTTGCAAGAGATGTCAGTAGTTCGTTTATTTAATCATCAGTCATTATGCCTCAGTTTAGTAGTCTACAATCTTCCACTCCCACCCATGCTTTTGGTGTTTTCCCTTCCTACCACATTCAAATCACTCTCACAAAGGTTCCAGTTCTTCTCTAAGCCATCGAAGGGCAAGTTTCGGTCACAGTTTCGTTCGCCCTCTCTGGGTCCTTTGATACTGCTAGCTGTTCCCTCTCTCTTGGATATTCCCCCTTCATTGTCATCTCGGACATCATTCTGCTTGGTAATTTTTCCAAAACACCTACACGGTTCTCAGCTGAGATTCCTCTTTTCCTGTTTCCCAGGGTTCCCTTTACTACTCTCTTCTATAAACTTTAGCTAAGACATTGTACCCACTATTATGATTCCAGCAATCACTGATATAATGATGACTACAAAGTCATCATTATATTTATGACTGTCATTTGTCCTCTGTGCTACAAAAGTACATTTCCCCCCAAATGTAGCTATTTCTTCAGCTGCCCTTCTTTTGGCCCTTTTCTCTCTTCACATGAGCTGCTCTCCCTAACTGGCTCACTTCATCCAAGAGTTTAACTCTCACCTTTTCGTCACAGATTGCCAATGTGTCTGTCCACTCTAAACGTCTTTTGAGCTTCCGCACCCTACCTTCAACTGCCTAATGAGGCATGTCCACCTAGATGACCATGAAGTCTATCAAAATCAAAACATCCAAAACGTGTATGCCATCTTCCCCAAAGTTCAGTTTCTCCCTCGAAATCACAATCTTAGTGAGTGGCCCCAACACCCACAAGTTGCCGGAAATGGGAACCTCTGTTTCCAAATTTTCCTCACTCCCCACTTCCACTCTCCACATTCTCTCAATCCTGTCATGAAAATCGACCATGTGCTTTTTTAAAAAAATATATCATATTTTTTCTATTACCACTTAGCCCTCTTCTATGCCCCTCCCCCTGCAATCACCACACTGTTGTCCATGTCCACGAGTCCTTTTTCCTTTTCATTCAATCCCTTCACCCCTAACCTCCCCCTACACTAATAGCTGTCATCTGCTCTCTACCTGTGAGTCTGTCTCTGTTTTGCTTGTTAGTTCAGTTTGTTCATTAGATTCCACATACAAATGAAATCATATGGTATTTGTATTCCTCTGACTGGCTTATCTTATGTTTGTTCTTTTTTTTTTTAAGCACCAGTACGGCCAGTACTACCTCATAGACATAATTCTCATCCTTTTTTTACTTAACCTATTGAAATATTCTCCTTAGTGTTCCTTCTTCATGCCTCTTGTCTTCCTCACCTTCCCTTAAGCCACTCAAGAGGGCAGTTTTTACTCTGCTGCAATAAAGGCTCTGCTAACCTGCAAACTGAATCAGCTCAGTATCCAGGTCAAACTCCCAGTCTTCCCACAAGCCATGTGATATAGAGCAGAATCCTTAACACTACGGCTGCAGCACCCTCTGTGAGTGCCCTTCATGTTTCTGACAAGCCCCATCTGTTGACATTCTCCCTCTGGCCCTTTAAAATCTGGCACTCTTGTCATTTCCAACACACTGTGCCTTCTCAAGTTTCTCAGCTTTTTCCAATGTTGTTCTTCTTTTGACTGTCTTTCACATTTTTAGACCTGTAAAAGTTCATCCATAAAGTCTCATGTCCAGGATTGCCCACGAACATTTTCCCGACTTGCTCGTGTTCTCTTAGATGATTAGTAATCTGCTATCGGTCAACCTTTTGTCTGCAATGCATTTTACACACAATACCTATCTCTGATAATGATTGTGAGATTTCATTAGTTAACTCATTTCAAAGTCTGAGTTGTGCTGAGCCCATAAGATTAAAACTGAATTAGCTATTCTTATTAGCAATTAACATAGTATATCATTTTTATTATATTTGATATTAAACTCTTTAGAGCAAAAAACACATCTCAATTTTGTGATGTGGAGGATTTTCTCCCTCCAATGGCTTTGTGTGTCTCTTAAATTTAGATAAAATCAGGTATGAAATGTGCACAAAGTAAGATTATCAAATGAATTTGAATCTCTATGAACTGATATGTGAGCAATGTCTGTGTTTAAAAGGACATTGAGGCCCTGGCTGGTGTAGCTCAGTGGATTGAGCGTGGGCCTGCGAACCAGAGGATTGTGGTTCGATTCCCAGCCAGGGCACATGCCTGGGTTGCAGGCTGGTTCCCTGCAGGCCAACTCCCAGCAGGGGACACACGAAAGGCAACCATACATTGATATTTCTCTCCCTCTCCCCTTCCCCTCTGAAGATAAATAAATAAATAAAAAATCTTTTTAAAAAAATGAAAGGACATTGAGCCCTGGCTGGTGTGGCTCAGTGGATTGAGTGCCAGCCTGAGAACCAAAGGGTCACTGGTTTGACTCCCAGTCAGGGTATATGTCCAGGTTGAGGGCTAGGTCTCCAGTAGGGGGCGCTCAAAAGGCATTCACACATTGATCCTTTTTCTCTCTTTCTCCCTCCCTCCCTCTTCTCCAAAAATAAAGAAATACAATCTTTTGAAAAAAGAACACTGATATCGAGAACTTTTGACAATTTATACCATTCTACCCTTGTCACTAAGTTCAATAAAGTATGTGCATGTGTGTTTGTATATATACATATACAAAATTGCATGCAACACATTAGTGTAAAATTATTTATGCATTATTTACATCTTGTATATGAATATATGCATATTAAATCTGTAACTTATTTGCAATAATATCTGCATATATTGCTATGTATTATACTTATTGATATTACACGCAGAAATAATCTATATAATTATATAATGGCAGACCATATATATATATATATGTGTGTGTGTGTGTGTGTTATATATACACATGAGGTCTGTACAGAAAAAGTCCAACCACTGTTAATATAATGAGAATGGTTATATCCATGCTTCTGTGAGTCCCCTGGGGAGACTCTGCTTTCGGCTGTGGGGACACTGAAGCAGCTCTACTCATTCTAGCACCTACGTTGGAGGGACGATGACTATCTTGGGAATGTTCTTCATATGGCAGTGACAGAAGTGCAAAATAACAAGTTCAAATACAGAGGCATATTTAAGCTCTTTTCTCGAACGTTTCTATAATACTTCATTTGCCAAAGCAAGTCATATGGTCAAGCTCAATGTTATTGCCTGGGGAAATATACTCTGAGGACCTAGAAGCCATGTCAATCATGTAAGTGCAAAGTCTGTCTGGAAAATGTCCAACCACTGTTAAATCACAGAAATGGTTTGTGGGACATCAGTGTGACCTGACGGCCAAAGAGAGTGGATTGGAATGCACAAATGTGAACAACAACTTCACTGTACGAGTCAGTGGGAGTGCTAGACACTGGTGAGTGAGCATGTGTACTGTGTGGCACTGGCATTCAAAATGAATTAGCAGAGAAATGAATCTGCATCAAATTTTGTGTTAACCTTAAACATTCCTCCACAGAACCTATTTGGATGATTCAGAAGGCCACAGGGCAACTGGTGATGGGCAGCTTCATCAGGACAACACACCCACTCATAAATCACAATTCACACAGAGTTTCTTGGCAAACCATCAAATCACACAGCCCCCTAAAGCCCAGATTTGGTGCCCTGTGACATCTGGCTTTTTCCAAAACTAAAATCATCTTTAAAATGGAAGAAATTTCAGACCATCAGTGAAATTCAGAAAAATACAATGGGGCCCTGATGGCGATTTGGAGAACTGTGTGAGGTCCCAAGGTACCTACTTTGAAAGAGACTGAGGCATCATTGTCCTATGCACAATGTTTCTTGTATCTTGTATATTCTTCAGTAAATATCTTTGTTTTTTATATTATATGGCTGGATAATACAATCAACCACTTTTTAGAGTCTACTCACTAAAAGTAAGCATCTCCCAACCTTTCCTATTAACCCCAAACATACATTTTCACATCACAGTACAGTATGTTTTCTGCTGCACTATAGCAGACTCCGGTTCTGAGTCTGGTACAGGTGTGTCTCACAGGAATCAGTAACAGAATATAATCAAATTCATTAATGTTGCCATTACTTGTATAGCCACCTGAACTAAAAATGTCAAAGTCATTCTCAACATTCTTACTCCCCCACACCCACACTGAATCATCTCTAATTTCATCACCACTCTCTTGAGGTTAGTCTTTTGACCACCTTTATTCTGACCTGCAACCCACACAGCTTTCATTGTTCTACCAGTTATTACTAAAAAATATAGAACTGATCAGAATCTTTAGCTGCTTCAAAAAAACTGATAGTTCACCATTGCCTGACAGGTGAAGTTTCCAAACTCCTTTACCCAGAAATCCTCAAACTTACTTGTCTGCAGTAGTATGCAGGAGGGATGAGATCCATAGCTCTAACATGTGTTCTTTATTGTTCTCAGGGTAACTCTTTTCACACTCAAGTGAGGGAGGTCGGCACTGCTACTGATTGCAGTAGTCAACTTACTGGCCCTTCAAAAATGTCTACATTTTAGTCCTTGGAATCTGTGAATATGATAACTTCTATAGCAAAAAGGACCTTTAGTATAGTTGAATTATGAATCGTAAGTAAGGAAGATTATTCTGGATTACCTAAGTGGGCCAAATATACCATATTTTGCCATATATAATGAACGCCCAAGCTTTCAGGGAAAAAACCTTTCCTTTTAATTTTTTAAATTCAATCATTTATTTATTCATTTATATTTAGATACTTGTTTTTGGTATTATGAAGGAATTTTAACATTTATTTTTAATATATTATGGTACAAGAAATTTTATGCAACAGATAATTACAAAACACAAGAACAGATACAAGGTACAAGAAATTTAATATGCTGGTAACCAATTAGTACTACCCATGTATAACGTGCATCCTTATTTTTCCCTCAAAAACTTGGGCAAAAAAGTGTGCATTATACATGGCAAAATACACAATTATAAAGCAGATTCTAAAAAGAGGGCAGGAGGTCAGAGTGAGCAGATGTGATGATAGAAACAGAGGTAGGGGTGACATCACTGCAAAAAGAAGTGGGGGAGGGGGCAGAAGCCACGGAATGCAGTGGCTTCGGGAGCTGGGAAGACAGAAACTTCTGCGGCAGCTCCCGGAGGGAGCCAGTCTGCTGACATTTGCCTACAACACACGAGACGGACTCTGGACTAATGACCCCCAGAACTTTCACATCATAAAGTTGTGTTATTTTAAGCCACAGAATTTGTGGTAATATGTTGCAGAAGCAATGAGAAACTAATAGGGACAATTGTTCTAATTTAACAAATTAAGCAACTTGCGTGCTTTTTTGTAAGTAACAAATAACCTATCTAAGCTCTTCTTTTACCACCTCTCCCAGGCCTCTCGCATTTTGTGCAAAAATTTCTAGACTAAATCACCAGGCTCCACTTTCCTGGATTTTTGTGCTGTAAGAATAAGGAGATATGCTCTCATTTTCCTAAGAAGCTGCTAAAATAGTGATTTGGAAAAGTGTTATAAATATACAAGGAAAGAGCAAATAAATTATACAATGATGGAATGTCTTAGAATCAAGGCAATACAAGGTAAGAGAGTGATTATTTTGAAGCTGGAATTATTTGGGCATGTTTTAAGGAGGTCTTCTGTTTTTAAGCACACTTAATTTTTTTTCTATGAAGAAAATAAAATGATGTTGGAATGAATAGATTTATATAGGAACAAAGCTGAAGCATGTTGAGAGACTGGGTTTGACTGACTGGGTTTGAATTGAATAACTCATTTCATAAATATGTTTTAGAAATTTATATCATATATCATAAATATATAGTTTAATAAATTTTCACAAACTAAACATCCTGGAAAGTTCCTAACAACCTTTTTCAGTTGTGAATCTCCAAGGGTGTTGGTTTCAGCCTCCAGTGTTCCCTCAGTGAAATTTGAAACTGGCCCACCATATACAGGGGGCAAAGGCAGATGGAAGAAAGAGGCAGGTAGGTGACAGCTGTAATAGGCAAGGGAAATCGACACAAGGCTTGTCCTTGGTGACCAGAGGATGAGTGGATCTCTGTCTGTACCTGTAACAGGGATTGGACACGCTATACTTATATAAAACTATGCCTATTAATGATAGTAAATATTAAACCCTGTTTGTTACTGTCAAAGCTAGAGATTACATGTTAAAAGTTTCTTTTCTAAGTATAATTTACTAGAATCAACAGGTTAAATTCCTATGTAAACCTAAGAAACGGCCTGACCTGAAAGTCCTGCTAAGCTGACAAAGACCAGATGGCCAACTCGAGGATGCTGACCAAAAAGATCCTAATTGGAACCAGCAAAGATGCTGCCTGCAGATCCACAACCTCTCCCCCGATCTCTTTGTTCTGCTTTCCATAAAAACCTCTCCCTGCACTAAAATGTTAAGTTGTAACCATGATTTAGTATCTCCCAGACAGTTATTAAAGGTATATATTCTGTAACAAATCAAAGAATATAACCAACCCTGCATTTCAGTTCCCCTTGCAGTTGTAAACCACACCAAGACAAGAATGCTAATGCGCATTGAGAGATAATATGGGAACAAAAAGCGTAACTCTGGGCAGGAGCTGCATGGTGCCCCTCTCAGGCCCTTCCCCTTATTTCCACTTCCCTCTCCCAAGAGAAACTGCACTCCCCCTAAAAAAATGTCCTCCTCTGGAATTCCCACCAACTCCCTATAAGAATTGCTGGCTTCATCAGATATGTTAAGATGAGTTTTTGAGGACAAGAGTCCCCCCATCTTCTTGAGATGCTGGCACCTGAATAAATCACTTTCCTTCTCCCCAGCACCTGTCTCGTGAGTTTGACTTTGATTGTGACAGGCAGCCAAACCAGATTTCAGTTTCATACCCACCTATCAGAATCTTGAAAGTCTGTATAGAGGTCTTAAAGGGGTTCAGTCACGTATATCATCCAGATGGTCCCAACAACACCCTGCTCTCTCAAGGTTACATTTTTGAAACAGCTCCAGGTGTGGGACTGGTGAGCAGAATATACATTCCAAGAACCAGGAGTGGGGGGTGGTGAGGAGCCTCTGATGACCTGGGTCCAGCTCACGGGCCAATCAGCAATCACGGTCTCTCTGTAACTTCCTGCAACAGTGGAGGAAGTTCCACTGCTTCACAATTTCTAATGGATAGGTTAGTTTTGCCTTTCGTACTTTATATAAACAAAATCTGGTTTCTTCTAACATTCGGTGTTGTGAGATTAATGCATATTGTTACTACAGATGTGTTAGTTCATTCTTATTGCCCCATAAATGCTATGTTGTGAATAGAATCCATCACAAGTTACATGTGAATTCTGGAAATACTTTGAAAGTAGAACCGACAGAATCCGACGACAGAAGGGATGTAAGGTAGGGCAGAGAAGAGTAGATTATGATTCCAAATACAGTATGAGAAATTGGGCCTAGGATACGGAAAAGTGAGGAAGAGTAGATTTGGAGAAAGAAAGATGAGGATTTGGGTTTTGAACATAAGTTTGAGATGTCTGTTAGATATCACAATAGAGTTGAGACGGAATAATAAGCAGTTAGGAAAATTCCTTGGCAAGTGGAATAGGGAAACTGAGACGCCGAACACAGTGGCCAAGCAGTTTACAGACACGTGCAGACGGTCCGCAGGGCAGAGGTCCCTGAGTGCCTGGCAGGGGACAAAACTGGGAAACAGAGACCTCCTCCACCCTCCCCCAACCTCTTCTCCCCTGGCCTTTCCTCCCTGTAGATGTCTGGGAGATAACAATGGGCCTTCTGGTGTGTTTCCACTGCAGGCCAGAAATGCAGCAAAACCAGGTGCCCGATGCCAGCACTCACTACAATGACTAAAGAGCCCCTTCCCTGCCACTGACCAATCAGTGGAGACGGCGACCCTGAAAAGGCACACCTGGAGAACTGATGCATCTTCTA
Source organism: Sturnira hondurensis (assembly GCF_014824575.4). NCBI lineage: Eukaryota > Metazoa > Chordata > Mammalia > Chiroptera > Phyllostomidae > Sturnira > Sturnira hondurensis. Next base: position 5,213,994 of record NW_028088227.1, on the reverse strand, counting down.
CTGACACCTACTCCTGAGACCTCCCCTCAGATTCCCAACTGCAAGAAAGGGATAAAAGCCTCAAGATAAAGGAGCCAGGGCATGCACTCTCCCTTTAGGAAACCACCAGTGCCCTTGCCCTTCTTCTTCCCACACCACTTCTTTCCCCACAGGGACACGTCTCCTAAACTCCAAGGCAATGGGCAGCTGGCAGCTTGTCCCAGGCGGATCCCCTGAACCTGTTCCCAAAGCCCCCTGTTCTCTGACTTCCCAGTGAGCTCAGACAGCCCAGCCTAGGCTCTCCTGTTGCTTCTTCTGTGCTAAGCCCCTTCTTGTTTCACTGTCCCCAGCTTTAATAAATGTATTCTCATAGTTACCTGGACTTGTGTTATAAAATCTTTCCAACATGAAGTCAAGAACCCACACACCACAGCTGGCCCTAGGCAGACCCTCTCAGGGCCAGGTCCCGGTCTGTTAACAGAGCTATGTAATAAACAGTCAAATGTTTGAATCTATAGTTCTGGGACGAGATAGAGGCCAAAGACATAAATGGGAGACTCACCTGAGAAAGCTAGTACATGAAGCCATGTGATCAGATCAGTCACCAAGGGACTGAGTTTAACTAGAGAGGCATCTGTGCTCAGAACTGTGTTAGGAAGAATTGCGGCTCTTAGGGTTGAGGGGATAGATCATAAATCAACTTTAACTTAGAAGCATGTGAATGTTAGGTTTTTAAGAATAAGCCTGTGGAATATAAACGTTTAGCAGCATAAAGTCAGCTGCTGTTTTGACAAAGCATATTTTTCTCAGACTTGGCCACTGGAAGGAAGGAGAGGACAGGGAGAAGGAGGTGAAGCGGTCCATCAGCAGGCTCACTGTTTGGTAAGCGGCATTCCTATCTACTTAAACACTGATCTATTCCATTCACTCATTTCAATATGTACACAGGAAAAATTAAATCTCCGTCCTAATCATAACGCCAAAACACAGTTGCTTAACATTTTTACAATATTAAAATATATGTTTCTTTTTAACATAGTTGCCATTAAATGCACAAAACAAGGCTCAATAAATGTTGAATGAATACTTCCATGTACCCAGAGTACTGGGTGACCGCTGTGTGAATTAGATCTGTGAAAATTAAGGAGTCATGCTTACAACCTGTTGGGAGAATGAAGGAATTCTATCAAATGCATCAAAAATAAGCTTCCTGTGTGTAAGTATGTGTTTGTGGTAGATGAAGACAAGAAGACATGTGCTCTTACCTGCGGAAGTGGTCTGTCTCTTGGGACTATCATAGCAAAATCATAAGTAAGATGGTAAATCCTGGAAAAGCTAAGGGTAGAAATTATGCTTTTCAGTCTTGACAGTTCATTATCTTTAAAGGGGCACATGGGGTCCAGGCCGCAACCTCTGTTTATGTGTTACAAAGCAAGGAACTCAGGCAAGGTGGCTGGAAACGTCAGGCTTTTTTTTTAGAGCACTGTGTAAAACACCCCAGTGTCTGGAAACAGTCCCTGGGCTTTCTTCCTTGTACTATCTTTCTGCTCCCCAGTAGGGCTTGTTTGACTCACTCAGCGATGAAGAAAATTCGCGTGCCCTGCAGCAGTGGAAGAAATGGAGGGAGATAGCAGTGGGGTAGGAGAGGAGGGAGTGAAATCCTTCAGACAAGCATGGTAGGAACAGTAATCGTTAATTTAAACAAACAAATAAACAAGTGATAAATGACATTTAGGAGATGAAGAGGGTAAGCCACTCCACACTCAGGATTATGCTGCAGAGTGTTATGGAGGGAATGCCACGAGATTGTATGTGATGAATTGTTAAGGGTAAGGAACAAAATCCACGGAAGCCCTGAGAAGAAAGAAAAGAATTTCCACTGGGGAGGTTTAAGAGGGGTTTTGGAATAGATGAATGTAAGGGGGCCCTGCGACCATACCCCTAGTAGAGATTTCACTTCTGCTAACTGGACACACCACCAAACTGCCTGCGGCCTGGGAGTGTGTGGCTGATCATTTTGTGCCATTGGCTGAGTCACAAATATCATATGACTAAATCTAATTAACGAGAAAGCTCCGTGAGCCTCACATTCTGTCCCTGGTCTCCCGGCGGCACAGACTTTCCAGCCCCTGGCAGCCCAGAAGTTTCCCAACACTCCTCTTTACTCAGCATCCTACACTCCCTACACTCAGCATACTAAAGAATGTCCGTCAGGGTGGACAGAGAAACCTAAAATGTCAAGATTAATGCTAAATATTCAGAAGAAAACTCTGTTTGACAGCTGACTCCAGATCAAAAATTACATAGTACAGTAGCCCACACTTAGGGGAATTACCTGGAAATGAGGAAGGCAAACAGGCAGAAGAGACAAAAAAACTAACCCTGAGAAGATGTGGACTGAATGAGAACAGCGGTGGTGACAAAGCCAGGTTTGCAAAATGTAAACGCCCACTGCCCAGACACCACCAATTCCTTCCCTTCCTCGCTAATTGATTTGCATTCTCTTTCCCGCCAGGCCCCAAACCGGTTCTTAGTTGAGCGTCTGCCAGTCAACAGCTGCTGCACTTCACCCTAGAGGCAGGTGCACCATTGTTGGGCAAAGTGACTCTTCCTAGAGACTGAGCAATGAAGTACTCGGGCACCCTGCCCTAGAAGGACGACTGCATCACTACGCAGCATTTGTGGAGGAGGAGAAAATTTTTTTTTCTTCTGCAAAGTTAAAGAAAAAAGAAAATCTGAAGCTGAGGCCACATTTAAAGGAAGGCAGGCAACAGTGCCTTTAATTAGCTAATTTCTTTCAAAATGAAAAATTTACATATAAAATTTAAACACACCCTAAGAAAATTTAGAAACTTGACTGGCATCTAATTCCAAGTACTTATTTGATGCCACTAAACTAGAAAATAATTGATTGTAGCTGATTAGTTATTATTTCATGTCAAGCACTAAAAATCCACGTAGCAATGTCAAATCCCAAAGGGTCTTTTCCTATGAAACTGAACAGAGGAACTTTAAAAGGAAAAGGATTTGGTGGTAATTTTTCTAATTATTTTTAGATTCCCATTCATGAATAGCAGAGGAAACAATACAGAAGAGAAACATATTACAGTTCTTACCGTACATTTTAATTTGATTCAAATGGATATTCCAGCTTGGCTAAATATCATTAAGTTTGGGAATCTATGATTTTGAACTAAATAATGTCTGTTTTGCCTTGAAATACAGTCCTTTCAGAACAGTTATTGATTACGCATGCTCAAGTGCACAAACACAAACAATATTAAAAAATACTGCACAGTCCCTTGTCCCAGAGTTCCCATACACAGGAATTCTGTTTCTTCTTTGTCTTTCTTTGTTTAGCTCCTACCCATATACTTTTACATATAGCAGCTCTTTGTTCTTCCAAAGGTGAAATATAAAATCAATTATCTTGTATTTAAGATACCATTAATTAGTATCACCACACAGGAGCATGTCTTGGACTGCTTTTGGCAAACCTGATATATACTGACACTTCTACAACACCCCTATTATTTTCTCTTCTTAAAAAGTGTCTTTATATGTCAGTTACTGAAAAAAAGAATATATTGTACTAGCTGAAAACTATATACTGGATGGTTTGTTATAAGTATATTTACAATACAAATTTTAATTAAATATGGACAAGGACAAGTTGCATGAACTTTATGAAGCAAAAAGACTTTCTGAGTTAACAGTAAAAGTCAAAATTTAAAATAATTCATAATACAAATCATTGTCTTCCAATGCGAACTAAGAGAAGTGACTGCTTGGGCCCATTCGTGTCTGAACCTCCTTGGGCCATTTAGGAGACTAAACTCGATCAGGCCTCCTTAGCCAGGGTTCCGGGAATAAAAGTCACAGGAAGTACATGAAACTCTGATATTGTATGTGATATGTTTGCATGTGTGTTGTATACCTGTATGTTTGTATGTCTGTGTGGTGAAGACAGTCTTTAGTTCTTATTAGACCTTTAACTGGATCTGTGTTCCCGATATAAGGTCAACTGTTATGCTGGACAGTCTCCAAGATTCTTTGAAATCTCCCAAATTATCAGATGTGTGAGAGTCAAACTGACCATTGGGCAAATGTCATCTTTCAGGTTATCATTCAAACACCCCTCTCTGAGTGACTGTTATCTGGTAATTTCCCACTTGGGATGACCCATCCACAGTGATGACCAGCAGCATGAAGAATTCAGGAAAGTCCAGCACATTGATTGTCTGCACCCCCCACCCCACCACATACATATGTATTTCAGTCTTTTTGCCTTGTTTCACAGGGGGTAAAAAAATAGTGAGGAAGGAAGAAAAATACCCAGAGGTAAGAGGTAAGAGTTAAGGAAAATAGGTAAAGGGAAGCAGAATTAGCCATCCCAAAATACCCCTTATTAGCATAAGAATTATTTTAGACTGAAATTATTTTTTAAGTTTTTTTTAGTTGAGATATAATACACAAGATAAGATAATATACAAAATTAAAATTTATGTGAGGCTGATTACTTTTAAGAAACAGCATGCAGAAGTGAAGCTCTGATAACTGAGTAGACACTACCCTTTTGTAAGAGACCTTCACAGGGGAAACTCCTATTTGGAAGGAAGCCTTCCTCTCTGTACCAGGAGGAGGAGAATGACCGACTCTGTAGAAACCCTTACCAACAGAGAAAGCAAAGACTTAAATCTGCATGGCAACCTCACCCTTATTCATTGTGCCTTGTCTGGTCACCTTCCATAACTGACTCTCCCCAACCCTAACACCTTTTGTCTCAGCCAGAGATGCTATTTAATATTTAAGGTGGTGGCTTGGGCCATTTCAAGAAATATACTCAGTTTTATCAGTTATACTCCATGTATAGAGGAGATATACATGTTATTCAAATTCCATTGTTTTTTCTCCTGTTAATGTCTTTTATTACAAGTTGGGGTTCTTGAACAAGAACCTAAAAGGGTAGAGGGACAATTATTTTCCTCCCCTACATAGCAAAGGGAAGAAAAGAAAGAATGAAACATGTCTATAGGTCCATCTTCACCTTTTATCCTCCAGGCAGACACCAAATTTGTCTTGGGCCATCACACTTCCCTACTGGATACCTGTGCACCAGGTATCTTTGTTAGGTCATGCCCCACTCCTTGTCCCAGGCAGAAACAGCTAGAGGAGATAAAATCTTGTAAAAACCATTCTCACATACAGCAGGAGGCTATGGTCCACTGTGCAGGTATCAACATTATTTGAGAAGTTTAATTCCTAAGACAGTTTTTCCCCACTGAAAATACCTTTCAAATTAGAAGTCAAACAAATGGAAACATATATTTTAATATATAAGTATCTGCTTCTCTTACTTTCAAAACACTGTAAATGAGTAAAGTGAGGATACCTACCATATAAAGGGAATGCCTCGTCCTTTGGTCTTAGAAGCATTAAAGGGGCATTTATTGGGGCTATGACCATTCAGTGATGATTGCTAGACCCATTTAGAACACTCAGCACACACCAACATACACATAAACAAAGTGGGACACTTGCCATTCTAAATGCCTAGCTTAGCACATCAGCCTACCCCTAGCTGGAATTCATTCATTTTTCTAACCAAGGGAACAAGTGCTCCTATGTCTTAGGGCCAATACCCTAGGAGAGAAGTCAGTAAACAACAGCCCATGGGCTGAATCCTGCCTGCCACTTGTTTTCATAGTGTACACAAGCTAACAGTGGTTTTTACCTTTTAAAATAGTTGTTGAATAAGTACTTACGTAATAACCCAATTTTCCCTCTTAGCCCACAAACCTTAAATTACATCTGGCTCTTGAGAGAAAAACGGGTTTGTCTACCCCTTGTCTAAGAGACACATATCACAGTGATGAGGGCAAGAAAATAAGTTTATCTCACACAGCCATATTGATGCAAACATTTTAAATAAAATATTAAAAAGTAAAATATCTATAATTATTCAGATCATATATCCATCATGACCAAGAAATATTTTTTCTTTCCCCAAAGTTCAATAATGGTTAAATGTCAGAACATTCAGGAATGTAACTGCAATATTACGGGTAAGATTAAATGAGAACATGTAGATGCATGCAGAAAAACCACCCAATCATATAATGGAATACAAAACTGATGAATAAGGCCATCATGTGAACAATCAAAGATAACTATTTGATTCAGACAGATCTGATGATCAGGTGTTATTTGGTTTACTTGAGTTTTCACAAAATTCATCTCCTTGTCACTGTTAAAGCAAGCACAGAAACAAACTAAATCTGGTGGGCTGATGGACTTTTTAGCTACTTGCACAAATCCTCTTTGCAAATGTCTATCTATCTCATCTTTGTTATCTTTCTATCAATTCACCTGGAGAAGTTTTAAAGAGTTAGAAACAAAAATGTGAATTTTATTTTTCCCTCAAGAAAGAAATCAGTTTGGTATTGGAGAATTCATTAAATTAAATCTGACTTCCCACGCTTCATTTTTTTCTTCTTCTTTTTAGATGTATTAAGTATAATTAACAACTAAAATGATTAAGTATTTAAAGTGTACAGTAGGTCTTTGAATAACTTAATTTTGTTCAACACAGTGCACTGTAAAGTTGATGAGAAAAGAATCGATTCCTGGCTGGGACCACGTGTGTGTGGACTTTGCAGGTGCTCCCCGAGTCTACCTGGTTTTCTCTAGGTGCTCAGGTTTCCTCCCACACCTCAAAGACGTGCCTATGAGGCGAATCAGCATGTCTAACTGTCCCAGTGTGAATGAGCATCTGTGTGCCCACCTGGTGCCCTGAGCTGCCGGGACAGGCTCCAGCCATCAGTGACCCTGAACTGGAATTAGCAGTTGAGAAAGCTGATTTTACATATTTTTATTCATCTTCCTTAAATGTATGTATGCATAGCTCATACTATTTCCATGTTTAATATTAAAAGTGTTTTGGGTCTTTATTTAGAAGTTTGGTGATTTTTTATAATCAAGAATATGCTATAGGAACTTACATTTTGTTTATATGAATTAGCCTAGGGCAGCAATTTTCAACCGGTATGCTGCAAGAATTTTTAAAATATGTCCTACTCAGCTACTTAGTTGGAGTGCTGACCTCTTTTCCCTTACATTGTCAATTTTTTTTTTAAAAAATGACAATAGCCAACACAACAATAGCTGTCCATTACAAATGAATCATAATTACACCCATGTTTTTTGGAGATCAGCTAAAAATATATTTTTGATGTGCTGCAGAATTTTATTAATTAGTTTATATGTGCCATGAGATGAAAAAGGTGGAAAACTGCTAGCCTATGGTAAAATTGGTTTCATTATACACTGTTTTGCTTAAAGCCACAATTTCCAAGAAATTGATGACATTAAGTAAAGACATACTATACATCACTGTGATTTAATATGCATATGCATTATGAAAGGATTCACACAACTAGTTGATTAAGACATGTATCACTTCACATATTTATCCTTTTTTGGTTAACATATTTAAGTTCTCTCTTCCCAAATTTCAATTACATAATACAATACTAACTTTAGTCATGTTTTACATTAACTCCTCAGACCTTCATCTTATAGCGGAAAGTTTATACCCTTCACCAACTTTTTCTTATTTTCCCCTGCCACACGCACTTCTTTTGGGGAAGGTAGGTCTTAATTCCACATCTTACGCTTACCCATCAAGTAAGCGTTCCACACCAAGAGGGCAGCAGCCTCTCTGCCAGACACAGAACAGTGCAGGGGTGAGTGAGCAGGTCCTGGTCACAGGCTGCCTGCCTCTGATTACTTGGTCCAGCGATTATTAAACTGTGGTCTTGGAAAATCACTTGGCTGTACTAAGCATCAGTTTTCTCATTTATAAATAAAATGTAATGATAGCAACTTACTCATAATGTGGTAGAAAATACAAATAAATATTTGCACATGTGTACACACACAGAACACACATTTAAAACTTGACTGGCATAGGGTAAGAACTCGTAAATAATAGCTCTTCTTACAGCAGAGAAATCATTCAATTGTTGATAGCTTTTTGTTTCAGATGACTCGCCAGGTAGGAGACCCATGAGGCCCAGCTGTATAGTGAGTAGTTCCTGGTTTTAGTTTGCTATGAACTCCTCTCTACAGTCAAGACAAGTTCCCGCTTCAGCTGGTTTGTGTGTGGCTTCAATCTCAGCAATAAAGCTCCCCTTGGAAAGCTGGGCTGCTGGCTGCTCAGACTTGCTTTCTCCCGGCTGGTGCCCAAGCAGGTCTCAGGCAAACCTGCATAAATCAAGTTGTCAGCTTATTCCAAGGGAACATTTTCAATATTTGTAAAGAGTCCCTCACAGATTATGCTCTTAGCTCTTTATAAAGAAACAATTCAAATTGTACCAGTGTGACAAACTCGATGTGGCTTTAGCTCAAATAACTAAAAGAATGGGAGATTAAGCTAATTCTTTTATCTCCTAGGCTACATAATCAGGCAATGTATTATCTGTGAAACATAGGAGCATCCATCTGTCTTCAATTTAGAATTATATGATATCACTACAAAACATGATGTCATTGTTCCACTGTTTTTGAAATCCGAGTAACAAACTGGTGAAAGATGTTCAGTGGAAATTTCAGAATTATTTTATGATGTGTAGATTTGAGTTCTTAGATGTGCAGATGCATTTGGCAATGATTCTCTCCCATTGAGCTGGTGATGGCTTCTGGCTCTGCCATCTCTTAAATGAGCAATGGCTTTTAAATTACATAGTGTTTTCCCCCCTGCTTATTATGCACTGGACTTGTCTTAGTACTTCAATGTAGCTTTTCATAGAATATAAATTTGGGAAACCTTTAGTTATCATGAAGGTAACTTATTAACATCGTGAGTGCTTTGGTGGTGTCCAGCATCATCATGCCAAGGAGAATCACATAATACCTTTCTCCTTTTGTATCCTGGTATTCATTATTTATTTAAGAAATAAAATTTTCAAGAATAAATAGGAAGGAAGGAAGGAAGGAAGGAAGGAAGGAAGGAAGGAAGGAACGAAGGAAGGAAGGAAGGAGAAAGAGAAGCAGAATTTGTTAGACATTCAAGTTAGATATATACAAACAAAACAAATTAAAACAAAAACCTTGCCCTTACCTGTAACAAACTAGGCAAATAGCGAGAACTGCCCCCAAGAAGTCAGTGACAGGACTGGGTAGAGAAGGCAAAGACAATCTATTGGTGGTAAGTGACTAATCAAATTTAATTATGTGAGGATTTCACACTTTAAAATCCCAGTTAAGTGAAAGTTTATTGCTCTTCATTAGCCTGTGCCAGAATACCTCTTCTGTGCTCACCTCAACGTTATGGACTTCAGCTGTGCAAATGTGCAGCTCATATGACAGAAACATGGCTGCGTGACTATGAGTCCATTTGTAACTGTCCGGGTATACATTTAGATGACATTTTAGATGACATTTTCCTTACTCATACCCTTACCAACCCTTAAAAGTGGTTTGAATTGAGTTCAAGTACTTCCTAATCTTTAGTTAGAAGGAGAACTTATAAAATTTAGGTAGCAAATTTAGAAACTACAGCCATAAAAAAAAGGTTTCATTACCATTCTGAAGTGGCATTTGGTTCATGGTGGAGGTAGAGGTGTTGAAAACCATGAAGTCTGTGGCACCACATGAGAAACGCAAGGGTAAATATAAAGAAAAGAAGAGCAGAAAATTACATTTCTGTTTGTTTTCAAAATATTTTTTAAAAAAACCAGCCCTGGCTGGTGTAGCTCGGTGGATTGAGCGTGTGCCAGCGAACCAAAGGGTCGCCAGTTCAATTCCCAGTCAGGACACATGCCTGGGTTGCAGGCCAGGTCCCCAATAGGGGACACATAAGAGGCAACCACACAATGATGTTTCTCTCCCACTCTTTCTCCTTCCCATCCCCTCTCTCTAAAAATAAATAAATAAAATATTTTTAAAAAACTAAAGTTTCTATATTCCACATCCCTTCTACCCCACTGTCTTATCCTAATGGGCCTCAGTTTTCATTTTAAAAATGTGCTAGAACTTACTTGAGTTTCCCCTTCAAATCCAACCCTCTTTGATCCTTTGTTTCTGTCTGCCCTTATAGCCTCTTGACGAATGCTGATACCAATGCTGCCACAATATTTTAATTAAATCATTACATGGCAGCATAGCTAAAAGAAAAAAATTAAATAGCAAATAAAACATCTAAACAAACTTATGTTCTGCAGCCTCTAAAACTACATTCCATAAAAACTAGAATCTTTAAAACAGAGTTTTTAAAAATCCAGGGCTTTTAGTGACTTCTATCAGAAGTGCATTTTGAACTGGCATCCACGCCTTGTGGACCCTCCCGAACGGCAGAACCCAGCACTGTCCATCTGTCAGCAGCTGCTGCCCATGCTGTCTGTCCTATGAACACTTCCCAGGCAGCGTTTCAACTAAATGAGCTCAGCAGTATTAAATATATAGTCCAATCACAAATGGATGGTTTAAAATGTTCATTAATGATAGCCATTACCTCTAATGTTATTGATGCAAGCTAAATTATAGGAATAATTCATCTTTTAAAGTTAGGCATGTCCAAGGTAAGAGGAAATTTTCCCCATGCCACTAAAGCCTAGGAAATAATCCCCTTTGCTAGAAAGTAGAGTGAAAGTAAAAAAGAATAAGGCTTAAAATACCTGATATTGGGCCAGGGCTTTACACAAATTAAATATGGCTCTGTTGAGTGCATCAAAAAATAATCTAATGACCCTGTTTTGTGGGTATCTGATGATTTAATATAGTTTTTAGTTCAGTTTTATTGCCCTTTTGCTCATAGCCATGCTTTCTTCTCAGAGCCATTTCTGAAAGAACAGTGCTTTCAACCAATACATGTTTCTCCTGGATGACACACAATGATGAGAAGAAGGGTTTCCCAGTTAACTGTTGCTTCATTAAAAAAAAAAAAATAGCATAATCCACAACTCAGGGACTTAAAACACCAGCCATTTATTACCATGACTTGGCGGGCCCTCTGAAGTTAGCCCTGCAGGCACATTTAACCACAGCGTCAACCAGACTAGACCATCCTCCTTCACAGTTAGCAACTGAGGTTGGCAGTTGATCGAGGGGCGGGTTCCACTGGGATGGTTATACCTCCTTTTCTATTTAGTCTTTTACCTGGGGGTCTCCATGCCTTGGTTCTCTCAGGCCAGCATTACAAAAGGGCACAATCAAAACATATAAAGCCTCTTGAGACTTGGGTGTGAAACTCACTCATTGTCACTTCTGCTATAATCCACTAGTCAAAGCAACTCATCAGGTAGGTCCAGATCCAAGGGGTGGAAAAACAGATCTCACCAGATCTTGACCAGAGGAGCAGCAAAGCCATGCTGCAAGGGAGCCAAGGGAGGGCTGGCAGCAGTCACCTTAGCACACAGTGCACCTAAAGGGTGGGAGCCTGGCCCAACATGCTCCTTCGTACAGCGGCTCAGATTCCATCCTAACTCATAGTAAGTTACAAATTAATACTGGCTCTCTCTGGTGGAAACTCAGATTGTGTTGGTAACCAACTAGTGTTTTATAAATGAACAGAAAGACAAAAGATAGTCCTTCATGGAAGGACTTGGGGAGAAAGAGGGCTGCAACAAAGAGCAATGGACTCTCCCCACCTCCCCTTTTGACATAGCCTGAGTCCCCATGTTCTCTGGGAGAAGCGCTTCCTGGCTCTAATCCCCTTAAGCCTGAATACCTGTTGAGGAGAGGTGCAGTTCCTTGCCTTGCTAGAGCGTGTCCAGGGGAAGAATCTGGCGTCACAAAGACTTCCTGATAAACCTGTGAAATCTGCTCTGCTAAGAGTGCTTTCATTCTTATGGTAAGGGTTTGAGCAGGGAATCCTGAAACTCTGTTCCTGACAGACTCTGAAGCCCTCAGATTTCTTTGAAATGTTATCTACTGTTCGATCCTTACTGCCATGTATTCCTGTGTATTAGAACCCAATAAAAGGCCCTGGAAGAGGGGGCTCGAGGCCCTTTTCTGCTCGGAGAAACTGGCTGCTGCTGGCCTTTTTTCCCTGAGAGACTGGCCACTGCTCACTTCTCCTTCCCAAGCAGATCACATCATGTCCCGGCCATATTCACTGTCATCCGTGGCACACAGGGGGACTTGTGAGAGAAGTCGCCCCCACAACTTCCCAGCTTTGTCTGCTATTAGTGTAACCCTATGATTACGTTCTGAACAATAGGATGTGAGTGGCAGTGATGTATGACCTTGAGTCTATTAGGTTTGTGTTTTCCTGGCCACTGTACCTCTTAGCATGGGCTGAGGGATGACAGAAATGGAGCAGCAACCTTGGTCAAATAACTATAGGCTACCTGCACAGGATGGCAGAACTGCCGACCAGACCTCCACTACTGATCCAACTCTGGACTGTTGTTACCTAAGAGAAAAATAAGCTACTTTGTCTTGTTCAGGGCACTATATTTTCGCATCTTTTTATTATAAAACCTAGCATATATATTAACTCTTTTGACATGAATGAAAAACTAGCTGTGGGGACAGACATTTAAGAAATTGAATCGTCAGCAAAGGGGATTTAAGGGGTGAGGGGACCTCGTGAACGTAGTTTCATTAACATTAAACTGATTAAGATCCCTATCCTTTCCCTTTGTATTTCCAGAGTTTAGCTCAGCATCTAAAATCTTGTAGGTGATTAATACAGATTTAGTGAAAGGAGAGAAGAAAGGGGGAGAGAGAGAGAGAGAGAGGAGGATGTACAGAAGAAATAAAGGACAGACAAATGAATTCCAGGATTTCACACTATCGTAGGTCTTCTCTTCCACCAAACCCACCTGTGCCACCTTCCCCACCAAAAAAAGTTAACTCATGGGAAAACTCATTATGCCACAAAACATATGAAATTGTTACATTGTGTAACAGAATTTTTACAAAGATGTGATCATATTCATGTATTTTATATATAATTAGTATATGTAAAAAAGGGCTTAAAGGGAATTCTCAGTTTAAAAATGCATTGTGTACCAACAGGTAAGATAATGACTCCAGAATACATACCACTCTTGTGTTCTAGGGTCCTACTATCAGCTTAAAAAAATTCTGACTTTTCAGTGTACTGTTTCAATTTCAGTGTGATCTACAAGAAATAAATTTGTATAAAAAGTATAGGTTTTAAAAATAAATACAATCATGTACTCCTTGGTATTTACCCCAAAGAGCTGTAAAGTTATGTCCACATGAAAGCCTGCACAAGAATATTTATAGCAGCCTTATTCATTATTGACAAAAGTTAGAAGCAACCAAGACATCCTTCAGTGGATGAATAGATAAAAAACTGGGGTCCACCCAGACAAGAGGATAGTATTCAGCATTATAAAGAAAAAAAATCAAGACATGAAATGGAATGAAAGAACCTCAAATGCATATTACAAAGGGAAAGAAGCCAATCTGAAAAGGTTACATTCTGTATGATTCCAACTATACAACATTTTGGAAAGGAAAAAATTATAAAAGATCAATGGTTTGAGGGATGGGGAGAAAGAGAGATGAACAGGCAGAGTGCAGAGGACTTTCAGGGCAGTGAAATGTTCTGTGTGATATTATAATTATCGATACATATCATCACATTTTTGTCCAAGATCATAGAATGTATAACACCAAGAGTGAGGCCTATAGACTTTAGCTGATTAGACTGTGTCAATGTAGATTCATCCTTGGAAAAAAATATATACACTATATATATATATATATATACACTATATGTGTGTGTGTGTGTGTGTGTGTATTTGCTATATATGGTATATAGTTCCATGGTGTGTATGTGTGTGTATGCCCATTCTGGTGAGCAATGTTAATAATGGGGGAGGATATGTGTGTGTGAGGGCAGAAAGTATATGAAAATCTCTGTGCCCTTCCCTCAATTTTGTGTTAACTGAAACTGCTCTAGCAATGTCATAAAAGCATAAGTACAATACCCAAATGTTCCCACCATGAGTCACCACATAACTGGCAGTTTGATTTGAAAAGAAAAAAACAAAATATAAACAGTCTTTCAAGGACAAGTAGGTTGTGATTAGTCAGTTCATGGGTTTGGAAGCCATGCAGCTCAGTCCGGATTATAACTCCTGCTTTGCCACTAACAAGTCACTTGGCAATTCTCTTCCATGCTCTGCAATGGTTTCTTCATCTAGAAACCTAATCATTGTACACTAATTAGGAATATATTCCATTTTCTTCGGAGTTGGAACTGAGTTTAAAATCAAAAGCCGATAATGACTAGCCATCAGAACTCGGGCTGACTACATGAGCTTTCTGAGGTTCACCACTCTCAACTATAAAATTAGGAAAACAGAAAAGTGCTTAACCACCTGAGTATAAAAAAGAGCAAAAAAATCTCTTGATAATCAGTCATAGAAAGAATAATGTTTAATACTTCTCGTTCTCTTTGTTGATTTAAAACTTGATTGCTCATATGTTGAAATGCTAAATATTTCTACTCACCTTAAAAATCCGAGGCGATTTTATAGCCACTGACTAAGCCTCACTGGGACCAGGCAGGTGCCGAGGACATGCCAGTCCGACTTCAGTGCCTCACTGCTGTTTGCTGCTGTAGCAAGCTTCAGAGATGATTACTTTCGTTGCATGCCTCCTAACTACTCGACTGCCTACGTTTTTCTTTAAAAATGATCTACTTCAGTGCTTTTGGCGTCTGTCTCTTCCAGGTTTTTTTTTTTTTCCTGTAGTTTAAAGGCCATTAACCAAATAACATATATATGGCTCAGTTTCAGGCACTGAAAGGAAAAAGCCATCCCCTCGAGAAAATCTTAGACAGGGTTTCTCAACCTCAGCCTGGCTGGCATTTGGGGCCAGATTATTCTTCTCTGTAAGGGGCAGGCCTACACACTGTAGGACGTTCCGCAGCAGCCCTGATGCACTGCCGGGTGCATGGAGATACAAACCCCAAATCGTCACAACCAAAAATGCCTCCACCTGCAGACCCCCCACACAGAGGGAAAGCTGTCCACCGTTCTAGATCTAGGTTGTTCCAAAAGGTGACTATTTAAAATTAAGTGAAATAAAATAAAATAAAAAGTTTACAAGTCTCTCAGCCACACTAGTCACATTTTAAGTGCTCAGTGGCCTCCTGGCTAAGTGGCTACCATACCAGACAGCACACATACAGCACATTTCCATCACTGCAGTGAGTTCTACTGGACAGAGCTACTTAAAATCAAAGCATATGACAACACACACAAAAAGTAATAGCAAAAAGGAAAGAATAATAATGGCACCATGCCAGAATATTCTCCCTTATAAAACTCCTGATTATACAGAAGACCTGTTGAAAAAGGTCCTTGTGGAAAGTCTTCCTCCACTCATCTATTGTAACAAGAGCCTCCAAGAGGCTTATTCCTCATAGTTCAACGTGTAACTAATGTTTAAGGGCAATTGCAAAACAAATACTTATTGGATAGGCTCAACAAGTGAGCTGTGGTATTGGTTAATCTCTACTGAAAGCTAAACTAGGAAGGATCCTAAAAGAATCTTAACCAGGTATATAATCCAGAAGTTTCTGGAGACTCGATCTAGCTTGAGACCCTATTATTAAAACAATCACAAGATAAAAAAAAAACAACTGAGTCGCAGAGGATTCCACTTCAGCAAAACCAGAAGTGGCCGGCAGGGCCATCGGCCTTGAGCACCGTAGGCCTCCGAGCATCCTGGCCAGCTGCCCCCGGAAATTGACTGACTAAAGAACCCTCCTCATTTCAAGATCCCGTGGGTCCTCAACAGGCTGAGACACCAACACAAGGCCACATTTCACAATCTACAAGACCAGGACCAACTGAAATCAAAATTTGTTATTTTTAATTTAAAGAAATTTTAAGAAGAGTCACATGACCTACCACCAGCTTCGAAAAAGCCTGAGCTGGGATCTTATTGGCTATGGTGTGACTCTATGTGTGTGTGTGTGTGTGTGTGTGTGTGTGTGTGTACAGGTAGGAGGGGGCACTTTGTGGGTATAAAGTGCCATATTTAACAAATTTCTTGAAAACACCACTGACATTCTCTCTCAAACCATAATCCCTAAAGTGCAGAAGCAACACTTCCTTTTACATTTGATAATTTTGGTAATGTGATCCTACTCGTGCTCTCAGGAATAGTTACCAGATTTCCACTAGGCCCTGCTTTATGACAAGGCGGTTGGATGAGCTTTCATTAATGAATTCATTACAAAAGATATGTTCCTCTTAAATGCAACATGTATACTGGGTATTGTGTACACTGAAAATGTACACAGATAAGAACATTCTCAGAGTGATTATAATCTTATGAATGCTAGAAAGGCAAAAATAAATAAGTATGCAAGTAACATTAACATCAAACAGAATGGAATATATCCTGTTAGAGTCACAATTTTTTTAAGGCGATATAAAAAGGGAAATGGGATATTTCTCTGGGAAATATTCCATATTTCTGGAAATGCATAAGCATTTCTAGTCCTTTAAACTACATGTTGAGGATTAGGTAGGTTTCTGCCGTATTCCTGTGGGGAGAGATGCTATTCCCAGCTGAAGCCAACCTTTAAGGTGGAAGGGATGGGTGTACGTTTTGGGGAGCAGGGTAGGCACTGGGATGAAGCTAGAGATCTCAGCAGTCAGTCTGGGAATTAAATAATAGCTTTAAGCATCTTTCCCCACCCCCTTCTTGTCCCTCTCTTCTTTTTCCTCCTTCCCTCCCTCTCTTAAATAATCTTACCCAATGTGCATATAGAATTCATATTTTAACAAGATTCCCAGGCAATTTTAAGGTACCCTGCAACTTTAAAGCCACCTACATAAAAGAATATTTGAACATATGAGGTCAGAGAATGCAGATAATTTGGATGGTTCCAAGAAAAAATACGAGTGACTTACATCTCTGAAAATGTTTTAATAAATAGAAGAGATACTCTTTTCTTCTTTTGTGATTTTTAAAGAAAATGAGCATCATCCCAACCAATGGTCATCGAGTGTTTGTTAACATAAACAGTGAGCTAAGGACTTTAATTTCATTTTAACCACACTTAAGGACAAATTTTTAATGTTTTATTTGTTGAAAGATAATGAAAGAAATAGCTCTGATCCTTGATTTCCAATTCTCTTGCCTACCCCCTACTATAACCTCTAATTATTCCTACTGTTTCTAATATATACACCTATACATCACAGATATCACAGGAGGGCTTCCGAGCAAAACTACCATGTCTCACCTCCGGTGCTGGTGCCCATCTCTTCCTGGCTTGGTGGATTGTACTAAACCTATTAAGCCCTCTGCTTAGACAGACTCTGTGGTCAGCTCATTCCCTTACCCCCGGGGATCACATCCTGGTTTTATTCTATCTCAGCAAAAAGGAAGTTTAAAAATGCACTGGGAGATACTAGTGTTAAAGTTATAGAAAGGAGTGATCTCAGTCATCACTTCTTTCTATATTTTTTATGGACCACTCTGTAATCTCAACCCCTGCTTATTCTGGCCTTCAGAGAACCAATTAGGTTTCGTCTGGAAGGTCCTGAAACTTATTAAAAACGTAAATTTTGTCTTTGTTTCTTAGAGATGAATTGTTTTTGTTCCTTAAAGATGCATTTTTATCAACTTTTATGACACTGCTCAATTCATCAGATCTAAGGGCTGGAAGAAAGTACCCCAAACCTCAGTAATATAACACAATAAAAGTATATTTCTCTCTCTTGCCACAGAGTAATGATGGACAAGTGTGAGGTGGAAAAACCTGATTATTTAAGAAGCCAGGCTTTTTGTCCTAAGGCCTCAGAGACTTGCACTGGATTCTCTCCCTCATTAACAGGGAAGATAGAAGGTGGAAGATGGCCTGGGTGTTGTAGGGCTAGGACTGTAAATGGTGCACACTGTATCTGTCAACATTCTATGGGCCACGGCCTCAGCTGACTGCAGACGAAGGTAGTAAATGTAGCTTACCTTTGCGTCGGAAGGAGATCTGCCATCCTATGTCATCAGTTTTGATAGCTGCCACTGTGCAGTATAAATTTAACTATACGTCACTGTTTCTGTACCCAATTCATCATCACTTTAGTCTGTTGAAGGTCATTTGAATAATGTTAGAGGTGCATAGCATTTTTGGCCTAAAAGTTTCAATAACTAGACTTGTGCGCATGCGTGTGTGGGTGCGTGTGTGTATCGCTTCAAATATGACTCTCCACCTACCTATTGCTAATGCAAATACAAACTATGTTTTCAGTGCTTGAATGGAATTTCATTAGTGATGGGCTGCCTGTAGCTCTGTTCTACTGAAATAACTGAAAACATGTAGCTAAGTAAAATCAAATTACTGAGTTATCTTTAAATTTAGAAGATAATAGTTTAATATGAAACTTTGCTTATGCAGTAAAAGGTAATTCATAAATTTGGCCAAGCAATTTATTAGAAATTGTTCAGGGGGCCTGCAAACCACACGATCGCGGTTCGATTCCCAGTCAGGGCACATGCCTGGGTTGCAGGCCAGTTCCCAGTTCCTGGCCGCACGAGAGGCAACCATACATTGATATCTCTCTCTCTCTCTCTCTCTCTCTCCTTCCCTTCCCCTCTAAGATAAATAGATGGAATCTTAAAAAAAAAAGAAATTGTTCAGTTAATTCCTCTCTACCCGAGAGTAGGAATTGGGAGTCTAAGTTACAGTGTCCTTTACTCTCCCTATGCGGACCACCAGGACCACCAGAACAGTCACCTGACTATGTCACTGTGTATCCCTCAGGAGGCCACTGTCCACTTTGCCCTTGACACATCTCACTATTCTTATTGCTGAAGGGGGCAGGGAGTGGGTGGACTGGGATGTTGCTTTCATATGAGTCCTAATGTATTCCAAGTACGTCACAGCCAACAAAAGGTTTTAAGTTTAACTTACATTGATTTGATTACTTTTATTAAACAATGAAGAAAAATAATATCATACCTGAAAATCCATGTTCTAACTCTGATCCTCCCCTAATGGGTTGTGGAATCTAATATATCTGTTGGGCAATCACTGGAAATCAGATTTCTCCTCTTTAGAATACTAGGAAATGATGCAACCTTCAAGTTCTTTTTCAGATCAAAAATTATATCACTCTGCAATTGTGAATTTATCATAAAATAAGTGGATAATATTATTAGATTATATCGTTTGATGGTGACTAGCACAAACATGGAAAAATGATGCTGTTATGTACGACTGTTGGAAACCTATGTAAGAAATAATATGTGGTTTAGTTCTTCTAATGCATACCCCACTTTTTACCTTGCAATGCCCTTTAAATAAAAGAGAAAGATACCATGTAAACAGACAATATTGATACTAAAGGTGAAAAAACATACAAGTCATGAACACCAAAATAGTTGTTTTCTGGATAGAGAAGACAATGGAGGAAAAGCTACACAGAAACAGATTGGGGATTAAAGTGTGCGATAAATTCAAACCAATTTCTGCTATGTCAAAGAAAAATATCAGGATCCATACAAGATGAATATAAAGTTGAATTATTCAGCAAAACAAGCAAGACACATAGCAACATCAATCTTATTCTATATCTGGAAGAATTGGCTTGAGTTTTTACCATAGAGAAATGCAAGTTGAAGATTATTTCAAAAAAAAGAACAAAAGTATGAGTGGCATAGCTTTGACTGAGAAGGAAAGAGAAAAGGGGGGGGGGGGTAAATTATTATCTAAATTACCAACCACAAAACTGTCAAATAACAGGACTATTTTCAAGCATCTGAAAGATATAAAAAGTATCTAAAGACTCCAAATTACTGGCACAGGAGCATATAGATTAAAAGTCCAATAAACTAATGGCTAATCCTAGGAAAAAAACAAAACAGTTTGTTACAATTCTTGAAGGTATTTCTAAAACATCCAGCAGTCCCAGAGCAGGAGGCACTCATTCAGAATTAAAATAAGCAATATAAAATTGCACAATAGATGTATAAATAACCGATATCCAAAATATATTAAAACTGCATTTGAAATCATTATTAAGTTCCTATAACTGCATGTTGCAGAATTTATCTTTTCCTTGAAAGCTGAACATGGAGGTAAAAAGAGCAGATTAGAAAGATACTCAATTAATTTAGTGATTATATTCATTTTAATTGAGAGAGAATGTTATAAATGAAGTATAAATGTGAATTAAAGTATGCTAATTCTTAACCAGGTCCTGCCTCAAACCTGAAAGTAGGTCAATTATCTTCATACTGTTTCTTTTTCTTTTTTTATTTTTATTGTTGTTCAATTTCCATTGTCCAAAATGCAAAACAAAACTAATTTTAAAAATCACAAAATCTACTTAACGTCCTCAGGTCAGGACCTCTAAGTAGTGTAATCATCTGTTTTCTGATTCTGAAATAAACCAGTTAGGAGGCACCTCGGCAAGGGGTCCATATTTTTAAAAAGTGTTTATATCTTGACACTTTCCCCCAATGTCTTTTCTGGCATTTGTCTTACCTTCAAAATTGGAATGCAAGGTAGCTGTGCTCACCACTATCCCAATGAGTCCTAACAAGTGTAGGACAAGTGCTGGAGAGGTTATGAAGAGAAAAGAACCCTCATTCACTGCTGGTGGGAATGCAAAATTATAAAGCCACTATGGAAAACAGTATGGAGGCTCTTCAAAAAAGTAATGGACATTCCTTATGACCCAGCCACCCCTATCATGCTATATGAAATCAGTCAGACAGAAACAGTCAAGAACCATATGATTTTACTCACATGTGGGATATAAAAGTAAAAGCAACAAATGAACAAACAAGAAAAACGAAGAACTAATAGGCACAAAGCACAGTATGGTGGTTACCAGAGAGAAAGGAGGTGGGGGGTAGGAAAGGGTAAAGGGGGTCAAATATATGGTGACAGAATATTTGATTTGGGTGGACACACAATGCAATACACAGATCATGTATCATAGAATTGTACACTTCAAGCCTATATAATAGCATCATTATCACCCCAATACATTTAATTTTAAAAAAGGGCCCTGGCTGGTGTTGCTCAGTGGATTGAACGCGGGCCTGCAAACCAAAAGGGTCACTGGTTCGGTTCCCAATCAGAGCATGTGTATGGGTTGTGGGCCAGGGCCCCAGTAGGAGGCACCTGAAAGGCAACCACACATTGATGTTTCTCTCCCTCTCTCCCTCCTCTCCTCTCTCTAATATTAATTTTTTTTAATTTAAAAAATAAAAATAAACAATTTTCAAAAAGGAATGGAAGCTCCGCAGGGGCCTTACCATGGCTTGGTTGGCTAATCAAAATTCAACAGACAATCAACAAAATGAAAAGGCATGTGACAGATAGAAGAAAATATTTGCCAATCATGTGTCTGATATAAGGGGCTGATATCCAAAATACACAAGGAACTCATAAAACTCAAGAGCAAAGAAACAGATAATCCAATTTAAAAATGGGCATAGAACCTGCACAGATATTTTTCTAAAGGAGACATACAAATGGCCAAAAAATACATGAAAAGATGCTCCACCTTAGTAATCATCAGGGAAATGCAAATCAAAACAACAGAGAGATCATCTTGCACCTGTTAGGATGTCTATTATCCAAAATACAAGAGATAAAAAAAAGATTTTGGCAAGGATGTGGAGAAAATTAAAACTTGTCCACTGGTGGTGGACATGTAAGTTGATGCATTCTCTATGGACAATAGCATGGAGTTTCCTCCAAAAATTAAAAATAGAACTATCATATAATCCAGCAATCTACTTCTGGGTACTTATCCAAGGGCATATTAATCAATATGTTGTAGGAATATGTGCTTCCCCATGTTCATTGCAGCGTTATTCACAATAATCAAAAGTGAAAACAACTATATGTCTACTGATGAATGGATAAAGAAAATGCAGTATGTATGTATGTATGTATGTATGTGTCCATTCCATTATAAAGTTGTATAATATATAATGTACATATATATGTATATTATATATATATTATATATTACATAATTATAATTCCATTATAAAAGTATATGATGGAATAGTATTCAGCCTTTACAAAGAAGAAAATCTTGACATTCGTGATATAAATAAACCTTGAGGGTATTAAGCTTTGTGAAGTAAGTTAGACAGGAAGACAAAAACTGTACAATCTCACCGATATGTGGATTCTAATAAAGCTGAACTCATACAGTCAGAGAGTGTACCAGTGGTTGCCAGAGTCTAGGGCGGGGGAGATGAGGAAACGCTGGTCCAAGCAGCCAACTCCCAGTTATAAGGCAGGGTATAAGGGAATGGAACGTGCAGCATGATGACCATGGTCAACTATCATGTATCGTACATTTGAAAGTTTCTAAGAAAGCAGATCTTAAATGTTCTGACAATAACAACAACAATAAAATAATCATGATGTGAGGTAAAGAATGAGTTCATTAATCTTATTTTATTTTGGTCAACATTTTGCAATATATATGTGTGTGTGTGTGTGTATGTGTGTGTGTGTGTGTGTATCAAATCTTCACACAAAATACCTTAAACTTACACAATGTAATATGTCAGTTATATGTCAACAAAGCTGAACAAAATTTTAAAAGCCCAACCCATAGTTGAGCATATTTAGTCTTAATTTTCTTCCTCTTTCTTTTCAAGAAAACAAGACAAAAATATACACTTTAAAGAGAGTTAAAGAACATTTCATTTGAAGATTTCGTTTTGTATATGAAAAGTCAGAGCAGAGATGAAGCAGACCTGCTCGGGGAAACACGGCTTAGTTCATGGCAACACCATTCTGTTTCCTTCTCTTGAGGAAAACAAACAAAACCCAGCAGTGCTCACGGGAGATTATTGTACCAAAAAGAGCAATCACTTGCAATTTAGAGCTTTTAGAATGGAAAAGAGACACAATTATAGTCACAATTATAATAGTCACAATTATATTTTAAACATTGCATTTTAATTTTATTAGGTAATACAGATGACTGCTACTGTTTCAATAGAAGCCCATCGAGAACTAGGTCGATAATTTAGTTGTGACATTTAAGAAATTACCAAAGCAGTAAGTTCATAGAGCCTACAATACGATGTAAACCAATTAGTTTTTCTTTTCTGTTTATACTAAAAGATTATGTTGTAATGTGTGTAAATATTTAATATTTTTGAACTTTCATCCCTTAAATACTCCCATGCGAATCTGCATCGGTGAACAATAATATATTATAAGAAACAACAAACTGAAGCCCGTTCACACACAGTGCTCATTTTAAGGGCGTTTAAAAAGGCAACGTTGTTAGTTTCATGGTTTTAAAAAAGCAATCATGCTTGAGCTCAAATTTCATTCCATCCATGAAAGCACAAATAGTACAAAGAGAACCTGAGACTAATAGGATATTTTATGCCAATTATACCTCAATTAAAAAAAAAGAAAGTACAAAGAGCAATGACAAATACTGAAAATACTTTATTTCAACAACATACATTGACTTACATATCATTACTTATTTTTGTTTAATTTCTAACTGTATTTTCTCATTACCATTGAACCCTCTTATGCACCCTTTTCCCCTGCAATCACCACACAGTTGTCCACGTCCATGAGTCCTTTTTCCTTTTTGTTTGATCCCTCTATTTAAAATGATAGATCCTTCTATCACTTTTAAAGAAAAATGTAGGCAGTCGGGTACTTAGGAGGCATACAAGGAAAGTAATTGTCTCTGTAAGCTTGCTACAGCAGCAAAGAACAGCGAGGCACTGCAGTTGGACTGGCATGTCCTCGGCACCTGTCTGGTCCCAGTGAGGCTTATTCAATGGCTATAAAATCGCCTCGGATTACTAAGGCGAGTATAAATATTTAGTATTTCGACCCATGAGCAATCTGCCCCCTGACCGCCCTCTCATGCTCATAGCTGTCATTCTGCCCTCTATTTATCAGTCTGTCTCTATTTTGCTTATTAGTTCAGCTTGTTCATTAGTTTAAGGCTAGTTTGGCTTAATAGCACCAACAAATTTGAGTTATTCTCTGATTGTTAGAAGTATGTTTTAAAAGTATAACTTCCAGTAAATCTTACCAACATTTTCTTAAATGTTTTTGATCATCTACATTGAAGTGATAAGAAATATGAACAAAAACATGAATTTAACCCAAACCAAAAAGAAATCTAATATTTGATTAAAATATATAGCTTTCCAGCTTCTTTTCTAGTTTCACCAAGGAAACAGTGTCTTTAAAAGTAATTGAATATTCACGTATTCATTCAACTTAAAAATTATTCATATTTTCTTTCATTCTGGCATTTATCTAATTTTTAAAATTTTATGAATTAGATGGGACTGGCGTTATTACTTGACAAACAAGAATTGTGACACAAAATGGCTGGTTTGCATCAGGTCACACAAGTGGCTTTGTCAAAACTGAACCTTCACTGTCCTCAAGGACACACGGAAACCTTCTCTGGTATCTATGCCACAGCCTCCATTTGGTATATCAAGGGTCTTTCGAGAGAAATTCAGCACCAAACACACACACACACACACACACACACACACACACACACACACACCCCTACATATGCAATTGTTGCACATTCACAAAGAATCATTTATCAACTGCTACCCATTGTGATGGTTAGTTTTATGTGTCAGCCTGGCTGCAGCACATGACCCAGTGATTCAGTCAAGCACAAATATAGGTGCTGCGGTCAAGGCCTTTGTAGAGGTGGTTAAAGTCTGTAACAGCTGACTTTAAACACAGGGGATTAGCATTAATCAGGTGGTGGGTCTTAACCAATCAGGTGAAAGATCTTAATAGCAAAAACTGAGAATTGCCAGAGCAGAAGAAGAAACCTGCCTTAGGCCTGCCACGCCGACCCCCATTTGAGTTCCCAGCCCACCAGTGTGTCCCTTTTCTTAGCCCCACCATCTTGTGAACAATTCTTAAAATAAGTATCTTAGTATCTATGCGCATCTCCTAGTGGATCTGTTTCCCTGAAGAACCGTAACTGACATACTGTACCTATCTCCTCTCTCAGTTGGCTTAGAAATAAAAAAAAAGATAGAGAGAATATAGTTCCTACTTTGTTCTTTACGGAGGGGTTAGGAAAGGCCTCTCTGAACAAGTGTTTTAAATTAGCATTTATATAATGCTTACTATGTATCAGTCACTGATTTAAGTGCCTTACCTGTGTTAACAACTACCCCATGTAATAGATACTATTATCATTCCCACTTTCCAGATGATGAAACTAAGGCCTATAGGGAATGAAGTAATTCACCTAACATCACACAGTTAGTAAATGCTGTGGACAAGTTTCAAATGCAGGCTGTTTCCTTCCACAACTGGTATATATTTTGAAAATGTATATTTTTATTGATTTTAGAGGGAGAAACATTAATTTGTTGTTCCATTCATCCCGTTCATTGGTTGATCCTTTTATATGTCCTGACCAGGGACTGAACCCACACTCGTGGGTTGTAGGGGATGAAGCTCTAACCAACAGAGCTATCTGGCCAGGGCCATAACCTGTGCTCTTAATGACTGTGCTATTCTGCCTTAAAAAAACAATGGATTTAGGATATATTTTGGAGCTATGCTGTTAAAACTACAACATGGCTTTGGATGTGAGGAATCAGAAAAAAGGAATAATGAGTAACTCTCATGCTACTGACTTAAGCAATCAGGTTTTTAGTCCCATTTCTATATGAGGAAAAAATGAGGGAAGGTTTCAAAGGTTTGGAGTGAAGGCAATATTACATGGAATTATCTACAGCTAAGGTCTAGAGGTAAAAATTTGGGGCATTTTTGGCATGTAGAATGAGATTGATAGAGAAGAGATAAAGTCCAGGCCCGAGCCTGGGACATACAAATACTTAGAATTTTAAGATGTGGGACCATAAAGAGGTAAGAGAAAAAGATGGTACTGCTGAAGCCAAAAGAGGAGAGAAAAGAGGGTGACTCAGGGGTGGTCGTCAACTCCATGTGATGCTATTGAGACGCTGAGCAAGGACGCAGAGGAAGACATGGCCAGAGGTGCCTGACAGCCAAACCCAATGGCTCCGACCACAGCAGGTTCCACGGAGTGGTCGGTTGAAAGCCAGAAGAGTGTGGATGGAAACGAGGCTACTCATATGTAGGAAATTAATTTTTTTAACTGCTAGAAAATAGATTTGTTACAGAACAGGTATAGCAAAATATTAATGGCAAATTTGGGTGGCAGTTTTGCAGATACAGGAATTCCCTGTAAAATTATTTCAACTTTACCATCTGTTTAAACATCTTCCTAATAAAGCTCTGTGAACATGGACCAGAAGTATGGACAGCCACATTCAGGACTATGGTTCCCTGGCCCAGGCTGGGCAGTGAAAGCAAGAAGGGAGGAAATGCTGAGACTGAGGAGAAGCAGGCAGGTTCTACTGCATTAGAAAATGTTTTATTTATGAAGCAGAGGGGGCTGCATTCTGGTTTTCTTATTCCTGGTGTAGGTCTGGATATAGGATACTGCACAATAACAACAAAAGTGATTGTGGAATAAGAAAATTGAGTAAGTGAGTATGGATTATTCCTTGAAAAATTCTATATTAAAAAAAAAAACAGAAAAGTGGTCAGTTGTTGGAGGGAGTTTGCAATTAGGAAGTTTTTTTTTGTCTTAACATACATATTTGTCTGCTGTTTGGACTGTAGAAAGGATGAAATGGATATTTTGAATAGAAAGAAAGAAATGGATATTTCCAGAGTGGGATAATCACTCAAAGGGGACAGAGGAAGGGATCGCGAACTCCAGCAAAGGAACTAGCCTTTGGGAGATGAAGTGGCTCTTCTTTCCTTTCCTTTCCTTTCTTTCTTTTCTTTCCTTTCTTTTCTTCCTTCCTTCCTTCCTTCCTTCCTTCCTTCCTTCCTTCCTTCCTTCCTTCCTTCCTTCCTTCCTTTCTTCCTTCTTCTTTCCTTTTTTTTTATGACCCATGGGAACATAAGACTAGATATACAGTATCAGGCACTGACTCTTGGTTTAAAAAGAGGTCATTCTTCCCCGGCCTCTCCTGTCTCATTTCCTCTCTATTGTAACTGGAATCTGTTTTCAGCTGGAGATGGGTAAGATACCTGCTTAGCCTTGAAATGCTGAGGTGGCATCTCCACTATTCATTGTAAGATCGGATCCTTCCATTGCCTGTAAGTCACTCTAGAGGGCTGGTCTTCTGGGACCTTACATAAGTATGCCCTTAACAAGATTCAGCTTGGTTTTAGAAGCTTTCTGCCTTGCCCCATTTCTTCGGTTTTCCAGAGCAGAGCCCCATCTAGAAGCATGCTCCCTCAGGCTCAGTTTCTGCAGCACCCCTGCTAAAGACGACCGCCCAGGCTGCCTTTTAAATTGCCAGCATGTATCATAATTAGGGATGCATCCGCAAATCAGCTTCTTAGACAATCTTACCCTGTTGTTATTGGAGATGTTTATGTCAAATGGATTTTTGATGGAATTACAGACTTAGCTATTAGAGAGGACATGCTTGATAACCAGGTTTCTCCCTTTATCTTTTTGTGGGAATGCAGACTATTTCCTTTCATGCATGGTTGGGATCAGATGTTCAGTTTAAGGAATTTCCCTTCAAACAAAGTAGATTTCAAATGAAATGGAGGTGATTTAGTGGTTTACCTGAAAGATCGTATACTGTGATAACAAAGATCATAAAACTTTACATTTACCACTGGTCTGTTAAGAAAGCATATGAGCCCCGTTGTAGCAAATACAGCACCAATGGTAACAATAAAGGCAACGGCCTCCAGGCTTTAGAGCCTGCCCCATGCTAGGGCTGATGGCAAATAATCTACAGGAAACCCATCATTTGCTCTACACAAAAGTTTCTACATTCTGTGAGCGATCACCCCCACTTAACTCAGGCAAACACTCGTGCAGAAGGAGTTAAGTAGCCTGCTCAAGGCACACAGCACATGTGGCAAAGCAACTGCAGAGATGGGCTTCAAAGCGGGTCTGCTGCCACCCCACTGGGCTCCCCCAGTCCCCTTGCCTGCCCTGGGTAGATAAGCACTCACAGCACGTCTGGGCACGAATGTGCGTATGCATGTGCCACGTTCCTGCTCCTCTGTATGTAGTCTCTGACCTTGCTTTCTTTCTTTTTCTCCTCGGATTTCTATTTTCTTTCTTACTGTGTTTTGTATAACCTTGAAAGCCTCTTTAAATCTTTTCTGTGAAAGGCAAGAATAGTTTCACTTAGGCTGACAAGTCTGGACCTCAATAAAGTGTAGTGAAGGAAACAGTCCTGAACTGGCAATCTAGATCTCTTATTTGATACATACAGAGGCATGATTTACCACTCTCTGTAAGGCAGTGTAAGGATAGGAATCTTTCAGCCTCCATGTGGTGTTTGTCCTTGCCATTTTTTGCTAAGCACATCAGCAGAAAGTGTTTTTTAGTTATTATTGCACACTTCAATTAACAATGTATTAATATTGGATCATTAATTGTGACAAATGTACATCAGTGATGTTAGGTATTAATAACAGGGTGAACTGAGTATATGGGAACTTCCTGTACTATCTGAAAATCTAAAATTATTCTAAAATAAAAAGTTTATTTAAAAAATTTAAACAGGGCTAGGTAATTTTGTGTAGATTGTGTTTTCAATTCAATGGAATAAATATCTAGATATGAGTTAACTGGATTAGTTCTATGTAAAAAAAAGTCAAACCATCTTTCAAAATAGATGTACCATTTTGTGTCTGAATGAATGAAAATACCTGTCATTCCACATCCTTGCTAATGTTCACTATTGTCAATTTGGGAGATTTTATTGATTCTAGGAGTCATGTAGTGAAATCTCATTGTTGCTTTAATTTGCATTTCCCTGATGACAAATGATGTAGAATTTTCTTCATATGTTTATTTGCCATCTGTACATCTCCTTTGACAACAGGTATGCTCAGGTCTTCACGCATTTCTGAATTGCTTCTTCCTTTTCTTATTGTTGATTTTTTAAGAGTTCTTTATGACAAGAAATTTATGAAATATGTAACTTAGAAACATTTTCTCCCAACCTATGGCTTGTCTTCATTGTCTTTTATGGGGGAAATTTTTTAAATTTTAACATCAGGTTCTACATGAATTGATTCTTTCATGCATCAAGCTTTTGGTCATCCCATTTTTAAATCATACTTCTCTTAGTCTGATATCACTCTGCTTAATTTTTTACTTATTAATTGCCTGTTTCAATTCAGAGTGCAATAGTCCTATAGTCAGAGAATGTCAGTTTTTTTCTTTATTCTATATTCCAGAACAAAAAATAAAGCTTGTGCATAGTAAGCATTCAATAAATAGCTGCTGTTGAATTAGTCAATTAATACACATGAACATTGTTCAGCATCAATAATGTTATATATAAAATATGGATAATAATACTTCACCAGATCCCCAGCTCAGCCACAGTCTGAGACACTGGCCAGTGCAACTTTAAGGTCTGCCCTTGGTTGAACTGATAAATGTGTACTTTATTATATTACTTGAAAAATATTATTTTAAAAATTAATGGATCTAGACTTAGCAAAGTCCAACCTCAAAGAGGGGAGATCATAGAGAGAAGTGGGTTCTCTTTCCCTCTGTAGCCTGGGATCTGCTTCTCACATGTTCATTTTTTGTCACAGAATTCTTTCCTTCTCTGAAGCTGACCCCTGTCAGTGCAGACCTGCTCACCTAGCCTCCAACCACAGAGGAGTGAAATCTGAGCCCATGACCAACAGGACTCCACCCCAAAACCCAGTACTGCCCATACAAGGGTAATCAGCAGCACAGCACAGAAAACAAAGTCCAATATCTGTAGGACACACAAGCAGTCGGGATGCAAAGGGAAGAGGCACAAAGTAAGGGATATCTGGGGAAAAGGACCAGCCGAGGAGCAGCAGAAGCATTGCAATATCCTCAGCTCTCCTTCGAGAGGCAAACCTCTGAAGAAAGTGCTGTGGGAACTCTCCTCTCACTGTGGTGCTTTTTAATAGGGATGCTGGAAGGGAAGTGGCAGGGCTATGGGGCAGCAGAAGCTTGTTGGGCAGGGCAATGGCCTCTGATGGGATCTCAGCTGAAGAGTTCAGACCACTGATATGGACTGGAGTTTCAGCTGGACCAGCTCAATCGACCAGCACCACATCCCACCTCTGAAGTGGGGCGGGGGGAGACAGCCACCAGGTCATCAGGAAGCAAAGGCTAATCTCTCTTTAGAAACATGAAAACACCTTTCTCTCTCCTTGTACTATTCATCCTCAGTCTTGTCCTGTCTGACTCGGCTCACTGGTCCTCAGTTACTCAATAAATATTGATTGGGTAAACAAATAACAATAGTGGAACTAGTTGATATCACTATATCGCTCCACATTTGAGATTGTGTTAAAACAAATAAAAGCCTACATGGGCAGTGGATGGTTTGACCATATCTTTGACTAAGAAAATGGTTCTGTCAGGAAGCTACTATCTCTTTTATCTGTATTTTCTTGTCACTCAGCTCCATGAGATCCCTCTGAAAGGTGGGTTAAGCCGATGTACCTCTCTGTCTACACATCTTGGTTGCTGGGCCATGTCTTAATTGTGCTGATGAAACACTATGACAATTAAACATGTATACACTATGTACCAGACAGAGAGTGAACAATCAGAGAAGGTTGGTGGCTGAAGACAGAAACCCAAGCAAGTGTTCCATGGCTTAAGAAAGAAGGTGTGGGAACATAAAAATGAAATGGCTTACAACCAGTTGGTGTTATACCATTAAATGGACCTACTAATTGATAAACATGAACAGCAGTGCCTATCTTTCAAAGGACAGCTTTTGGATCTACTTTAAATCTAAGAAGATTCACAAAGACAATATGTGAGTATCCCATTGCTAGCAGATGCAATTACTCACCAAAGAAACAAATAAAATAAAAAAATTTTATGTAGTAAAGCCTGTTATAAATTGGTCTTTTTAGCTACATCCAAGGAAGGCATAACAGTCAATTGTATTCAATAAATAAAATGCCATAGAAATACATGAGAGAACAACACAGATGCCAATAACATATACAAATATTTTTCAAAATCTGCAATAGTGGTCAAATATCAGATATCCATGGTCCATTAAAATGACCTCCTCTTTACATTCAAAACAGTTGAGATAATTTCATCCAATCTGCTGTGGTCCTCATGTTTTCTATAAACCCATTTTCGGGTAATTTCTCCTCCCTACTCCCTACCCATTTTCTAGATAATGTCACATCTGCATTACATCATGCCACCAACCTGACTTTATCCCTCTGTTTCTACGATTGCTCTCTCTACTGGCTCCCTCCATTGATCTAGGCTCCGACATCTCTGATTGGAGTCAAGCAAAATAAGTAAGCAAGCAAACAACTGTATTCTTTGCTTGTTCTTGATGTTTCTCCTATTACTCTTCTATTTCTCTCCTTCCATCCGTGACAACCTTCTGAATCATGCATTAAGTATTCACTGTGCACCAGGCATTGAGCTGAGCCAAGCTTCAGAAATACACAAAATAACGATAACACATGGCTTCTTATTAGGGTCCCAAATATCTACAGGAGCAAAATGAAATATTTGCAGAAGATAGTTCAGTGATGACCCGAGAAGGGTACAGTTCCCTTTCCTGTGTGTATCCTTTACTTCACCATCCTCTCTGTTCTTTCAGCATCTATACCTTCTTTATATTTAGCTGCAGTCCCTGTAGCTTCCTGAAAATGCACCTCTAAAATATAATTAATGACAACTTCTTAGCAAAATTCAAGGCATTTTCTTGTTGTTCATCCTCCATGATCTCTGAAGAATTTGACAAAATCTCAACAACACTCTCGCATCTGCATTGATCACGGTCTCCTCTGCAACACACTTCCCTGCATTTCAAGGCTCCGTGCTCTTGGCTCTCCAGTCAGATTTCGAGGTCTGCCTTCCCAGTCTAATTTATTTCTGTTCCACCTTCCCATCTTTTGGGATTTTCTTCCAAAAATTACACCTACATCCCTCTATTCTTCCCTATCTCTTTACTGGCAAATACTCAAAGAAAGCTCTCTCTCTGAAAGCTTCATTTATCAACTCCAGAGACTTCCAAATTCCTCTGATTCCCCAAAGTTCCACTCCCATAGCTTTAACCATCTGCTAGGCAGTTCTCCTCATTCATCAATGTTTAAAATCAAATTGGTTCTCTCTGTTCATCCCTGTCACCTCTTAAGATGTACCAATTAAGTTGTCCTGGGCCAAAAACTTAGAATGAATGTTCGCTCCTCTCTTTCCTTCAACAAGTAGCAACTCTTTTATTCTTTTTTTTTTTGCAATGCCTCTAATATCTAGTTTCTTATTCTTGTTCCCTTTGCCACTACCCCAATACCAGACTTTCAAAGTATTGTTTTATTTTTTTCTTGCAATATTATAATAACACCCAAACAATGTCTGAGTCGAATCTTTTTCTGATTTCGTCAGTTTTTCATGAACTTGTCAAATTAATCCTTCTAAACTATCACTTCAGTGGACAGAAACCAACAACTTAACTAATTTTTTTTCTCTCTCCCTTCCTCTCTAAAAGCAATGAAAAAAATGTCCTCAGGTGAGCATTAAAAAACCCTGAAAATGAAGATAAAAAATATTAAAACATGTGTCATCTACTCATGTTGAATGTTTTTAAGTGGCACTACTTTTGGTCATTTGATTTAAAAAAGTAAAACAATTCAATAGCAAAAGACCACTTCTAATGGATTCAGATCCTACACTGCATATTATTTAATAAGTAAGAATGTAAGGATGCTAAAGTCACTTTAAAGGAGGAAATTGTTTCTAAACGTGAGTTTTTTCATAATTTCTGAATATCACCTTATATACTGGAAAGAAATATTCTGATAGAAGGAAAATTACTGTTTTTTTAAAATGTCCCATAACTAAATACTCCTGTCCTACTACTCACTTGTTCCTCTCATTTTCCATTCTCTCCCCACCTCTGAAAATCAAGTCATCCTCTTGTTTATAAATAAAACCTGGGTAATGGCCAAACAGGAAAACTGGGCAAAGCCAGACGGTGTAAGGAGATCCTATGCAGTAATGAGCTGGGAGGGGAAGAAAGCAGATAAGAGAACCCACGGACACAGGATTGGAAGGAGAGCCTGAGGGCTGTCATCGGGGAAGAGAGGCACCTTCCACACATGACAGGCCACTGAGGATATGGGAGACACTGAAGAATGACAGAAACAGGAGAGACGAGTTTTGCCATGAAAATGTTTGTCATTTTGTATAATATAGTAATGTCGCCTTGTACTAGACACTGTTCAGAGAAAGAGACAGGTGGCAGCGTGGGTTACACAGGTGACATGCAGGCACCATTTCAGATGCATGATTCTTCTGTAATGAGAAGTGAATACAAACAATATATAAAATATATAATATTTTATATTTCTAGAAATATAAAATATTTCTAGAAAGAGTCACCACTGTAAGCTGCCCTAAATTAGCATCTGCAAAAGTTCTCGCTCTAATCCTACTAGCACAGTTTAGCCCAAAACGGTCAAAAACACCATTTTGTATAAGCGCCAAGAAACAAAAACATTAATTTCTACAAAAGGCATTAAACTAACTTCCTGCAAGAAAAAAAATAAGGGAAAGCTGAGGTTGTTGAAGAAACTAAAAGGGAAAATGCATCACTGTGAATTACAGATTCTTTGAGGAAGGAGCCTGGGGACCAGAAGGTCAAAACCCTCTCCACTGGGAACAGCCCATCTGGAGTGTGGTGATGGCTTCCCGGTACATGCATTTGTCAAAACTGATCAGATTGTATGCTTTAAATGTGTGCAATTAATTATGTCAGCCATCCTAAAAAACAAGAAAGAAAAGAAAAGAAAGAAGGAAAAGAAATTATCCAGGCTACAGATGCATGAGAACAAACAAGTGTCTGTCGGTAGTTCAGAAGGAACACCAGTTGTCAGTAACACTTAAAAACTTGTAAGGTTACACATCACTGAAACACATAGACAAACATACTCCATCCACACTGAGTAAATACGTAAGTGTTAGCATTACAGATTAAAGTAACATTTACATGGGTACGACGTAAAGGAAGTGACCTTGCAGGGGGATAAGGTGGCCGTGTGCAGAAGGTGATGGTTGTGGCCGAAGGAGGGTTGCTGTTGCTCAGGTCTGAATATCCAGTTGTGCATTTTAGAGTGGGTAGGTTTATAAGAGGAAAGAGAAGAGAATTTTCATTCAGCTATACCTTTATAGGCTACACGCTCAACAAATGTTCATTGAAATTTTTTTAGTACTAAGCACTGCAAATCATTGATCAGCGAAAGATACATGGCATGGTCTCTGTCTTTGTTGATTTATACTTTGGCAAGGAAGAAAGTTATCATTCCAGTCAGCCCACAAATATCAAACTATCCTGTGCAGTGACCAGGAAAAGGGCCACGGCAGGAAGAGATTCCCTGGGAAGGGGTACTGTCGGCTGGGATCCACAGGAGTTATCCTTAACTGTGTGAGAGGAAACAGCATGCATGAAGGCCTGAAGCAGCTAAAACGTGATTTTTTTATAACTGAAATGAGAATTCATCCATTTCAGAGATATTTAGGAGTTAAAATTTATGGGACTTTATAGTAGATTATATCTGGAAGAAGAGAGAAATGACAAGAGTGATAGAGCAAGATTTCTGCAATGTGCAACTGAATAGATATGTGTGACCATTAGAGGTAAAAAATGCAGGAGGGAGGCCAGGCTGGGGAGAAGATTTCAGTTTTAATTCATGGTGCCTTAGAATTTTCAGCTAAAGATGCCAAATAGACAAATGCTTTGAAAAGGCAGCCTAGGGACCGGCGGTTGCCAGGGGCTAGGGAGAGGGGGAAGTGGGGAGTTTCGTGTCACAGAGACACAGTTTCAGTTCTGCAAGATGGAAACGTTCACCCAACAAGGTCAGTATACTTTACATTACTGAAGTGTACACTAAAAAAACAGGTAAGTGGTACATTTTCTTTTTATATATTTGAACACAAAATTTTAAAATATGGTGAATAAATAACTTTTTAGCTACCTACTTAGCTAGATAATTGATCCATCCATCAATGACCAGAGAGCTAGATTTGGGAAGAAAGCTATGACTGAAAGTACCAGCTGGGGAACCACACAGAGCCACAATAATTTATTACATGACTTTAATTTTCTCCTCCCTCCATCTTTACAATCCTGGTGTTTGTTGTCTCTATCAGCATGGGGTCTTCTCATCCTGTTCTCAAGAGTCTGTTTTCATCCACTGAGAGAAAACAACCTGAAGTTGTTTGAAGTAACATCCGCCCTGGATTGCAGCTGTACTGTACTGCCAACACACACACATACAAAAAACACCTCTATCCGTCCATGGACCTAATTCTAGCAGATATTTTAAAAAGGCAAGTGCAGATACAAAGCGGGGAAGGAAAGACCGAATCCACACTGATTCTAGAGAGAAATCCACGGTTTACTCACTCATACACATCGCTCTTGAACATATTACTCTGCCTACCTTGTTTGCGTACATCTTCCACAGCAGCAATCAGTTCTTCTTTGAGATCCTGACTCTCCTTAGCGATCTGTTCCCCCTTTTCCAGGAAGTTCTGAGTGGCTTGCTCTACAGACGCAGCCAGTACATGGGCTTTCTTCGATCTCCCTTTCTTTTTACCAGACGGGCCTTTGTTGCTCGTGTTAACAAGGGTCGTCACCTTAAGTATAAAAGAAAAACTGTAAACTCACTCTGCAAAATTGTCTAGATATAACATTTTATCATCTCTTAATGTTTAAACATCCTTTGTTTATTAGATCATAAATGCACATCACATAGCTTCAACCAAAGTAAAATGTGTAATTATATGAATTAACACATAAAGTCATTTATTCAAGGCAAAAAATAAAAGTGCAGTACGTAAATAAGCAGAAAGAGCAGACATGTCTGTAGTTCAAAGTTTCTAGTTCCCTGGAAGTTGTACATTCACAAATTGACAAACACAGTGTTCGTTGGAACACCAGCTTCAGGGAAGAAAGAGAGTGATACAAAATGTGGAACTGCCTCTGAGCCCTGAGTCGGGAGAACCAATTCCCAGCGTTGGGCAAAAGAGCAGTTACCGTAATAAACACTGGACTATCGATGCCCATTACTTATAGGTCACTTACCAAGGATTTTTTAAGATTAGTTCTCATTTCATCTTTTAAAAACAAAATGATAAATTTAATTGGAGGAGATTCAATGATTAA
The DNA here is from genome assembly GCF_014824575.4 of Sturnira hondurensis. Taxonomy (NCBI): domain Eukaryota; kingdom Metazoa; phylum Chordata; class Mammalia; order Chiroptera; family Phyllostomidae; genus Sturnira; species Sturnira hondurensis. The sequence goes on along the minus strand of NW_028088227.1, from coordinate 5,177,790 downwards.
ATCTCAACATTTGGTTAACCAGCTAAAACTTTCAGAATTGAAATCAGATTTGCATTATCACTCATCTTCTAAGCATCATAACTTGAATACATACCTCCACTGCCAAACTTCTTTTGGCATTATATTTAGAGCTATTTAATTGGCTAACAGCCCTGGCTGGTGTGGCTCAGTGGATTGAGTGCCAGCCTGTGAACCAATGGGTCGCTGGTTCAATTCCCAGTCAGGGCACATGCCTGGCTTGTGGGCCAGATCCCCAGTAGGGTGTGCATGAAAGGTAACCACACATTGGTATCTCTCTCCCTCCCTCCCTTCCCCTCTCTCTAAAACAAATACATAAAATCTTTTTAAAAGTTGTCTAACAAAGCTTTTAGTATCTTTTCAACAACTTTTTATCTCTCATAGAATTAGGGACCTTTATTTTCTGCCAGTGAGAAGTCTGGGAGGGAAACGAATGCAATGCTTCCACATTCTGTTCAGCAAAATTTGCTGGCTATTGTTAGCCCTGCATTTTTTATCAACTTCATAAGCAGGTGGGTTCTGTGGTTTATTGCATTGATATCTGTCCCTCTTAGAAGAATGATTTTTTGGAGGTTATCCAGAAAGTTAGTCCACCGAAAAGTTCCAAAATGCTACAGTTTCTGCAATTAACTCGAAATCTGAGAGCAAGCCATGTGATCATTAAAGTCACAATTAATGCCCAGGCAATTTCTCTTCACATCAGAAGAGAAAACACACTGAATAAATGTGAACTAAGATGATGCATACAGGTAGACCCAATACTGAAGAAGTGGGTAATTCAGTGTTGGGAGCTGACACAGCCAGCTTTCTTTTGATTGCTAATTAGATGCAGTGAATTAAAGGACTTTATAAGGACATTTAAGTACAAACCCTACACAAAATGTAAGAAATGTAGTCCTTGAGAATAAGACAGTCAGATAATGGTAATTAGCTATACAATGTGTGTGCAGTCAGTATGTAACACATTACAGAATTTTCAGTTCCACCCACAAAGATGCAACCATCCGAAAAAAGACAACTTGTTATAAAAGTTACTTTTCGGAGGTGCAAGAGTGTTCTCAGCAATGAGGATTTACTCTACCACATAAACACAGCACTTGCAAGGAGCCTCAGATACCCCAAACTCCAAACATGAGCAACAACATTATGCTGGAAACACAAGTCAACCCAGGAAACCCAACTAATAGGCGGGCAAAGGAAGGGAAGGTATGGGCACATCGGTAATAGCAGCAACAAATTTTTTTAAAAAGATGTTTTTAACTTCATTTTTATTTTTACTGACTATACTTGACATATGACATTGTATAAATTTAAGATATATTATGTGTTAATTTGATATATATATAGTAATACGATTGCTGCTGTAGCAATGTTGAACACCTCAATCACATTCAATAAGAACAGTATGCAACTGTTGTCTGTATTCAGCACACTGTGCATTAGATGTCCTTTTCTGCTAGGCTCTTCATTAAAGCAAAATGTTCCTATTCTCACTGATATCTAATATATTCTCATTTTATACAGAATTCTGAGCAGTTCTGATTTAACTTTTTAGTCTTCTCAACTTAGAAAAACAATAATAAATGGGGGAGGGAGCTGTTAACTTTAGGCACAGAGGCAGCTTTGGGGAGGAGGAGCTGATAGTAACTCTACCAGAGCAGCTAAATGACTATACCATGGGTTCATTTTCGTAAAGGCAAACAAACTTCAATTCTTCTGTTACCTCATGGTACAAGCAGTGTTGAGATGATGCTCATAATAACAAGTCCATAAAAAGTGTCAGTTACACGAAAAAAAAATTTAACATGAAACACTACCAGGTAGTTTCTAAGAAAAATGTGATTACTTTCAAATGAAGTGAATCAATTCAATCTTCTTTTAGTAAAAGCTTCTGTTTACTCATGGGTGAAAGTATATGAAGGAGAAAAGAGAAAAAAAGGATAATGATGGGGTTCCATAAATATTCATATCTTAATCAGTTTAGGATAAAGAAATACTGTCAACTCTCCTTGTTGCTACCGGGTGTTTTGTTGGGAGACAAAGCCAACAAATTGCAGCCCTGCCCCCACCCCTGCCGCCAACCCAAGGTTTGCTTTCCACAGGTTCTGTTATCTAAGATCAACGCATCTAAAAATACTCAATGGAAAACTCCAGAAATAAAGAATGCATAAATTTTAAATTGCATGTCTCCCTGAGTGGCATGATGAAATGTGCACTGCCCTGCTCTGTGCCGCAGGAATATGAATCCTCCCTTTGCCCAGTGCATCCTTGCTGGGTCTGCTTCCTGCCCTCTCGCCACTTAGTAGCCCGCTGGGTTGATCAGCTCGATGGTATCACCCTGCTCAGGTTCAAGTAGCACCTACTTTACTTTTGCACATACACATAACTTACTACCATATATATTATTATAAGTAGACTTTTTCATTATAGTTATTGGCATTAATCTCTTATTGTGACTAATTTATAAATTACCTTTATCCTAGTTATGTAATGCATAGGAAAAAACATAATATATATAGGATTTGGTACTATCCACAATTTCAGGCATCCACTGAGGGTCTTAGAACATATGCACAATGAATAAAGGGGCACTAGGGTAGATAACAAAAAAAGAAAGAAAATATAAATATTACAAAGGCAGACACTAAATTATGTCATCACTTATAGAGAATATGACTCTAGCAAGAAAATGTAAAAGAATTAAAAGTCAAACTATTAGAACTACTATAAGAATGAAGAATGAGCCCTGGCTGGTGTGGCTCTGTGGACTGAGCACTCAACTGTGAAGCAAAGAGTTGCTGGTTCGATTCCTAGTCAGTGCACATGCCTAGGTTCTAGATCAGGTCCCCGGTAGTGGGTACATGAGAGGCAACCACACATTGATGTTTCTCTCCCTCTCTTTCTCTCTCCCTTCCCCTCTCTCTAAAAATGAATAAATAAAATCTTTTTAAAAAACTTTAAAAAGTTTTTAAAAAGCATAAGAAGCATATGTTAAAGTATCCATTTCCCCTTTCCATTCATTTATCAGCCCACTAAATTTTGCTCTTATCCCCACACCTCCTGTAGCAGAGCCCTTTTAAAACTGATAACTCACTAAGGTACTTAATAAGTTGTCAAAATCAAATTAGTTTTATCTTATCGTACCACTCAGCCACATTTAGTGCAACAGACACAATTATCTTTCCTCCAGAAATATTTTCTGGCTAATTTTCTTAGCAATAATCTTTTCCTTCTCCAAACTCCTGTGGCCTCAAAAAGGACATTATCTACCATCAAATTTACTTTTCTCTGTACTCATTTTTATCTTCCTCTCTCATATGTGAGAAAAGGCATGCTATTACACACTACCCCTACAACTAATCTGATCACATCCTCCAGAGCTATTTCATTAGCAGTGCCAATTCCTCTTTTAGTCTTGAACACCACCCCCCCCCCTCTCTTTAGGCTCCTCAATCTCAGCTTAGAAGGTTACTTGATTCCTCTTTAGATCCACTTCAAATGCAGCCTCAACGTCTCTGACTCTCATCAAAGAACAGAAGAAATCATACAGCCCATACATAAGAGAATAAATGGTCATAGGACCTGGGACCTTAAAATAATAATGATGGTCCCATTAAACCCTGGCCAATGAAAAACCTTAGCAATAGCCAGAGGATGGGCACCTTATTTTCAGATATGCTGATGTTGTGACCTGAATATAAACCTGTGAGATCCAAGCTGGTATGGACTGCTCACCACTTAATGTCACGAAGTGTAGACCCTCTATTTTTTTGGACAATAGCAGTAAGACAGTGCCCAACACAATTTCATTCTTTATTAAATGCATTTTATTATATGACAGTTTATCTCACTCTAATCCTTCCACTTGATCAGTTCTCTGCTTCCAGGATCTCAATAGACATAAAATACTTCTTTTCCCAAAACAATAAACAATTGTGAGCGCTCTGAGGCACTTTGTCTTGGCAACTCTGTCACATCCCCGCCCAGAGCCAGCAATGATATAATTTATCAAAATCTCATCCATACGGCAATCAACTGAAAGTGAGTTCTGCAAATGTCATTGTTATCTGGAGTCTGTTAGAAATGTAGAATTGCAGGCACCACTAAAAGAGGACCTATATTTTAACAAGGTCTCTAGACAATTCACACATACATTAAAATCTGAGAAGCTCTGAATTCTAGGACAATGATTAACAGCCTTTATCATGCCTAAGGATCACCTAGGTGCTTGCTGGAAGACACATTTCCACAGCTTACAGTGCCTCTGTTCAGGCAGGTCTGGGCCAGGGCATTTTGTATAGGTCACATGAAATCATGATATATATGGATTACTGACTTTAGAAACGGCAGTTCATTTACAGCAAAAGAAAGACAAGAGCATTTACTTCTAAAGGTAAATGCTCCCTCTTATTTCAGTAACCATGACCCTATCATGAGTTCTCAAAAAGAATTTGTTGATGAATTGATTATTTGATTCTTGGTTGGGAAGCCATCTCCTCTATTAAGCAATGGCAAGGAATTTAGAAAAGTGAGAACATGCAAGTGTGAATGCTGCCAACCAAGCAATGATTTGATCTCCAGGAGACCAATGAAAGACAATCAAGGGCCAAACATAAAAATGATAACTTATGCATTGCTTTTGCTAGATTCATGCACTTTAAAGGTGTGAGTAGTAAGTCTTCGTGAATTCCACTGTTGGTGAAGTTCTGGAGTATTTCATCTGTCATAATTACTCGGCTAACATAACACAGGGCTTTGATTACTGTGTAGCCTAAGAAAAAGCAAGACCTTACTGAGTTGAATATTTGAGAAGAAAATTATCAAAATCAAATTGTTTGTTCCGGGGACGACTGAAAAATCTAAAACAGATCTGAGCTACTTCTAGTTAATCATCGCTATAAAGAAAGCCTACATATGTGTTGCATTCCAGTTACTACTTTTTGCAGGTGTGCCTTCAATTCTTATTACAAGGCAAGCCTTCTCACTCAGTTGCTCTGGTATGTATTTCTCAAATACTTTATCTTAAAGAATAGGATACCAAATTCAGAAAGTAACCCCCAAATAGATACTTTAGGATTTGGGTGCTGAGGTATTTTTAGGGCCAAGATTAGTAGCCAATTACACCTATACTAAATTTTTTTCCCAGGCTAAACTTTCTGTGGATGTAATTTACGGAGCAAAACAACTAGGTAATGTATCATCCATTCATCTTGTAGGTGAGAAGTGATTCAAACTTATTTCCTACGAAGTAGCTCAATACTGAATGTGTGCCAAGATCAGACAAGGTGTCCTTCTCTTTAGGCATATGTTCTTCACAAGAACTTCAATTTCCATTAGAGGTTGTTAAACTGAGAGTTTTCCATTAAGGCATGGCGTTTCATAAGTAAGTAGCAGCATAGAAGAGTTCCATTTCTCAACCTCCAAGGGGTATGGTTTAGATTCACTGCCATCCAAAAGCTTGTGTGGAATGAACAGCATTTGGTTTGTTCAGCTCACCTCTCTCTCCACCTATCATAAGATCTCCACCACACTAAGGTAAAGCAGAGAAGCAAAGAGAAACGGTGTTGCACTAGACACTGGCACACGTTCTACCACCTTTGCAGGCTACGTGCACCTCAGTGGAGGGGAAAAAAAGTGCACTGTGTTCACTCTGAGATGACCGATAAGATATCCTGCTTCACATTACACAAAGACATTTATGTACTATTTCAGTACCAAAAATATAGGAGGTTCTCCCTAGAAACTGGCTTGATTTTATTTTATGGACAGTTTGAATAATAATTTAATGTTTCCTTTTCACACTGACATCAAAAAGTTTAACCCAAATTTGTGGTTCCTGCTCTAAGGCATATGAATCAGTAATTATTATTACTGTAATAGTCCCAATCTTTCCTCCTTATCAGCACTTACAGTCATCTTGCCTCTTTTTTAAATCACTTTCCTTTAAGGTCTGTTAACCTTCTAGTACTTTACATATCCTGGAAAACATCCTTAAATCTTTGCCGGAAGACACAAGGATGTATTGTATTGTGTCAACCCTAAGATAAACCTTTTTTCCCCCACACTTTTAGGTACCCCAAATAAGGATGAATCCTACAACCTAATTCATTTAAAATACATATTTGATGGTACTTTATATTTTTAGAAGGACTTAAAGTATATATAATTTAGATTTGATAAGACATGGTAAATCAAACACGAACGAGAAACAAACTTGTTCCCGCCTTGGAGACAACTGTACTTGAACAGTAATTTTTTTTAAAAAAGAAAAAAGAAACAAACTTGTTTAAAGAATCTACTGAGAATCTAAAATCTGCATAACTTTCAATGTCCACACTCACAGCAATGAAAAATTATACTTAAAATGAAGACACTGAAGCAATGTCAGGCATTCTCTGAAGGCACAATTGCTTACAATCAGGGATTTTAAGTGAGTAAGAAGGTGTTTCTGTTTTTAAAAATCCTAAATATTTTAATAATCAAAGCCCACCTGTGGTGACCCCATAATGTTTTGAATGCCCCTAAAAATTAAAGAATGACTAAATTGTGTTTATGATTCAGTTCTCTATATTTACTAAAGTTAAAATGAATAAAACTAGGCTGTTCCAACAAGTCTAAAAGCACAATGAAAACATATATTTGACTCAGTATTATGTTAACTGCACTCTACAGAAAATAATGGACAGTTGCTGGGATGCATGGAAAATACCAGGACTCTATATTGGTTTTTGCCTAAAAATATTTAAAAAATAAACAAAGCCAGACTAATGTTTCATATAAGGGCTTACTTATTCTGGTACCACCACCCCCTCTCTACATCAGATGGTCTTGAGCTACATAAATGGGGTACCATGAGGGAAGGTAGAGCATAAATCTGAGAAATTGTCAGTGTTGGCCTTACACTTTCATATAAGTGTAAGCTCTGGTGCTATAGATCTAAGGATTAACTGATTTTCAAACACACACGCACACAAATACAGAGCCAGAAACACACTCACAAAATGGAGAAGAAATTTTTAAAAAGACTCCTGCAAAGAAAGTGAACTTGAAGGTAGCAAAAATACAGGCACAAGTGAAGTGCAAGAAAATGCAAAGCTGACTCTTCTCCCACTCTCAACACAAACTCTTTGTCAGCTACATTATGAGGCAAAAACAAAAGGGACTTGGACAGCAGTGTGGTAATTAACTGTGGGAGTGGGCGGTAGGATGGGTGGAGGGGGCAAAAAGGGAGAAATTGGGATGCCTGTAATAAAAGAACAATAAAAATGATTTATAAAAAAAGATAGTCTAATCACAGCTGAGAACTTAAAATACGTATTTACATCCATTATTACTAACAATGACTCCCATCCCGTTTCCTTGAGGTGTTAGCTAATGATGGCCTAAAACAACTATAATTTACGAAACTTTAAAAAGATGATGCACACAGAAAGTTTAGCCATTGTAGCTACGTGTTTTATATCTACTTGTTCTTAACGGAAACTAAGTTCATTTATTATTTTTATTATTGTTCATGGAGAAGACGTCATGGTGCTACCAAACCTCTGTCTGTTTCCTCTGGTCACAAGACTAGCCTACACCGACCGATGGAATCCTAGGCATTGGAAGGTGAGCCGTGGTGAGGTGCACGTCTCTCAACCTGCACCATCAAAAATCCCCCTCCATGTGTTTGCCCCGGGCTGACAGATTTGAAAGCCGGGGGTTGAAGATGGTAAAGCCACAAGCTAGAAGGAGCTGGAGTCCCCGAGTACTACCTTGGAGGAGAGTGATATATTTATCAGAAAGATTCTCCAGTTTTACATAATCAGATGAAAACTTCTACTGCGTGGACTCTGAGATTTTGAGGTTTATCTGTTACAACAGACAATACTAACTATATCACTGTTTTAGTTATAGTTATTAGTTATAGGATAAAGTATTTATTAAAGTTTACATCATTATTGTAAATGTTTATATTTATGTATTTTATTAAGCTATAATTGACATACAATGTTATTTTTATTTCAGGTAGACAACATAATTATTTGAAATGAATACACAGACTGGCATAAATAATGCCCCTATTTATTACAAAAGCATTTATTACAAAATCAAAGCATGTAATTCTGTAGCATAACAATATGACATTCAAGCACATCGTATGACATTTTAGGTGAAATGTTCAAATTAAAACTATAAATCGTAACACACATAATATTATCTTACCAACCAAAGTCAAGCAGACGTGACTTCTACTGGACCCTGTATATTGTAAAATGACGACAATAAGTCAAGTCCAACACCACACAGAGTTACCGTTTTTTTCTTTTGATGAGAGCTTTTAAGATGTACTTTCTAAGCAACTAACTTTCTTTCTTCTTTTCTTTTTTTCTTTCTTCTTACAAAGGTGCAGGTTTATTTCAACAAAATGTGAAAAGAATACATCTGACTGAAGCTCCTTGCTCATCAGGGTATGCATCATCAAACTCTTGATGAGACAAGCGAAGGCTGCTTTGTGAGTGAGGTGAACAGACAACACGGCAATCTCAGCTCTAGCAAGTCTTGGTCAATACATCACTTACACTCCTCTTGCCTTTGTAACCCTGTGTGTGTAACAGGCTGTGGGAATATCAGATTGCTCACATTCTGTGGCTCCTTCTGACTTCTCCATATGAAAAATCCTTGTACAAGACTTAACGTGTGGCACTCAGGAGATGGAGGAACAGGCATTATGGGGCTCTAGAGAGGAAATGGATTTGTTTAGTGTTTCACAATTTGGTGGATGAAGTGAGGAGAGGTGAAGCAGTGTAACCCACCTCTGAGGAAATGCCAGGGCAGGCACAGCCTAGGACCGGCCAGCTGCAGAGTTCAGGACTTCATACCAGCTATCCGTGTAGAGAGCTGTATTCATTGTGCAACTTTCAAATATACAGTATAGTGTTATTAACTATAGCCAACATGCTATATATTACATCCTCATAACTTATTTAATTTATAATTGTCTGTACAATTTGACTACTTTCAGCCATTTTGACCACCACCATCCCCAACCTCTGCAACCACCAATCTGTTCTCTGTATTTATGAGTCCATTTTTTTAAAGTATTACATATATAGCCCTGACTGGTGTAGCTCAGTGGATTGAGCTCGGGCCGGCGAACCAGACAATCGCGGTTCGATTCCCAGTCAGGGCACATGCCTGGGTTGCAGGCCAATTCCCAGCAGGGGACGCATGAGAGGCAACCATACATTGATATTTCTCTCCCTCTCTCCCTCCCTTCCCCTCTAAAGATAAATAAATAAAATTTAAAAAATAAAAATAAAAAATAAAAGAAAGATTTCTTATTTTAAAAAAGTATTACATATATAAGTGAGATCATATGGTATTTGTCACTCTCTGTCTGACTTACTTTGTTTAGCATAATGCCCTCAATGTCCAACAGTGTTGTCTCAAATAGCAAGATTTCATTCATTCTCACAGTTGAAGAGTTCCCAAGGGTTCCCAAGGGTCGTGGACAGCAACGCGCACGTGTGAACCATGACCCTTTCACTATAGTAGTCAGTGGGACTGGTAGATGCTGTTGAGCAAGCATGTGTGCTGTGCGGCCATCACAGAGCCACAAATCTGAATCAAATTTTGCATTAGCCTTGGACATTCCTCAGTGGAAACTATTTGGATGATTCAGAGGGCTTTCAGAAACAATGCAATGAGTGCAGTGCAAATAAAAATGTGGCACAAAAACTTCACACATGGTTGAGGATCTGTTGAAAGTGATCCACATTCTGGAAGGCCTGCAACAAGCAGAACACCTAAAAATATTGAATGTGTGCAGGCTGCAATCAACCAAGCTGATCTGGGGATTCCAAAAACTACTGTCTGAGATTTTGATGCAGGATCTTGGCATGAAACATGTCGTAGCAAAATTTGTTCCATGTCTTCTGCTACCAGAGCAGAGAGAACATTGTACTGCAGTTACTAATGAGTTGATTTAAACTGCAACTGGTGAACCAGATTTCCTCAAGGAGGTCATAACTTGGAAAGGGACTGAGGAGTCATTGTCCTATGTACAATGTTTCTTGTATCTTCTTCAATAAATGTCTCTATTTTTCATATTACATGGCTGAATACATTCCTCCATTCATTCATCTATAGACACTCAAGTTTTTCCATGTCTTGGCTATTGTAAATGACGCTGAAATAAACACGGAGGTGCAGATATCTTTTCAATATACTGTTTTCATTTCCTTTGGATAAATACCTGTTGGAATTGGTGAACCATATGGTAGATCTGTTTTTTTTGTGTGTGTGTGTTTTTTTAAGATAGGGGAAAGGAGGTGGAAAGCGAGGGAGAGAAACATCAGTGTGTGGTTGCCTCTCATTTGCCCCCCCCTGGGGACCTGGACTGCAGCCCAGGCGTGTGCCCTGACTGGAAATTGATCCAGTGACCTTTTGGTTCACAGCCTGTGCTCAATCCACGGAGCTCTACCAGCCAGGGTAGTAGATCTGTTTTCAGTTTTTTGAGGAACCCCCATACTGGCTACTTCATAGTGGCTACACCAAATTATATTCCCCAAAACAAGGCACAGTGTGTCTTTTTGTCTCCAAAGTATATACCCATGTGTATGCATATGTGTATATATTAGTTCAGAAATCCATGCTTATTGAGAAAAATAAATCCTACATACACATAGCGAGAGATACAGCACTTTAAATTATCCCTTTTCCCCTTTTCTTTGGACCACGATGGTAAATAAAACCCAACTTATGACTAAGCACACAACACTCGAGCACAGACAGGTCTGGTGGTTGGACACAAGCTACTACACATTCCATTGCCACTGAAACCTGAATTACTGTGTTTTGGAGAGTATCACTCTCTTGAGTACTAGATACAGCAAAACACATTAGTCAGTGTGAGGAATCAAAGTTATTCAGAAACAGATCGACCGCGTTCTGCAATCCCTGGAGAGGACAAGAGCAGCAGAGGGCTCCCAAAGACACTTGTAATAAGCAAGTCTAAAAGCATCCCTGAAATCACAGTTGCAGCACAGGTGATTTCATTACATTAGCACCAGGCTTTATTATTCTATTTACTAAAGTTAATGTGTGTTACTATGAAGTATATTGAGTAGGAGCAACTTCTAAAAGTAACAGATGTCAAAACAAAGAAATCTTGTCGTTGCCCCAAAAATATGGGACCAAGAGATTTTAGCGTAAATCATGTTCATCTTAACAAGAAAAGGAAAGAAGGAGAATGAAATGATCAGGCTATTCAGAAGCAAGAGCACATGGCATTCATTTCTTTATTCTTACCTAACATTTTAAATGTCTTTAAAGAAATTTCTCTAGCAGGAAGCTTGAGATACAAACATCTTGTGAAATGAAAATTAATTGTTCATTTTCTCAAACATTTTGTATAGCCACTAAGCATATCACCCTCTTTGCGTGTGTGCACGCTCTCACACACACCCAAAACAGATAACACAGGCTAGATCCCATCATGCTACCTTGGCTTTTATGCTTTCCATAGGACATGTATTTTTAAAATGTAATCTTGGTAACTGCGATATATTTTAAACATAAATTGCCACTTTTTGGAAGTACTGATAAGGAGCTTTCGATTCATGGTAAACTCATAAATACAGTAACTGGAATTAATACTAAAGGAAAAAACATATAAGCCATTATCATTTCTGGGAACAGAACCAACAGTCAAGTCTCACAACGAGGAAATAACACTAGCAAGACACAGAGGGATACATTTAACCCAGAACCTCCTGCGTCAAGGAAAAAACTGTTTCCTTTCTAGTGTATTTAAAAACCATTTCTTCCAAGACCTAAAAGTAAAATAATCCTACCACACTATCATCTTTTCTGTTGTTGACTAGTTTCTACTCCAGAATGAAAACAACTCATGATTAATAATTCCACCTGTTCTTTCCTTAATCAACTACTAAATAGTAAGTGCTCTCTATACATGCCCAGCGTGTCCTTGAAACACACACAGCACTTGTGTGTGAGAGTGAGGAAATGAATTTGTTATCCCTGTTACTCAGATAAGGACATTGAAGCGTGGAGAAAGTTGCCAGCCAGAGGTCATAAAGCTTACTGTAGAAGGAAAACTCGGGTTTTAATTTGCCTCACACTGCCTGTTTATTCCCTAAAGACAGCATTCAAAATATAGTGTCCTAATTGTATATGCAGTCCAAATTTCTAAAACAAAAACAAATTATGTTTTTATCGCTAGAAAAAATGGATGTGGCTACACAATTTCATTACACACCATGCATGATACACCCTGTTTTAAAAAACATTCCCGTGTTTATCAAAGAAATAATTACATTATCAACTGACATTTTCTGATTTTGATATGTAAGTGAACATTATTTTTCTCCCATTAAACTACAAATTGCTGGTAAAATGCCAATGACTTGAAAAAAAACACGGCATTGACATTTTACTGTGGAGTCATCTCTTTCTGGATAGAATGACAACCTTCCACTTGAATGCACCTCCATATTGTCTAGCTGCATTCTTTAAGCATTGCTTTTCAAAGACTTCTGGTTTTACGAACTGTTAATGAAATAAAGGGGAAAATGAGCAGTTTGTAATTATCTTGTCAATATTCTTCCTTTGAACCTTTCCTTGGACAATATACAGAAAAGAAAGCAGCTCATTTTCTAATACGGGGTATCATTTCTCTTTCCAAACAGTATTAGCATTTTTGAAACTTCAAGATGGGGTCTAGCTGCTGACTCCTGAAGCAACACTGCGGAGGGAAGTGTCAGTGAAAGGTGATGGCGTGGGGCAGTAGAAAGAACATACGCTTTGGAGCCTGCCCTTTCTCATCTGAGTGAGCAATTACTGAGTCTTGGATTCGGTTTTGTATTTTGAAAAATGAGAGTAATTATAGGCACCTCATAGGAATGTTGTGTGTTTTAAATATGATAGCTTATTTAAGCCACTTGGCTCTGAAACAAACAAGATGTTCCAAAAAATAACAAAGAACATACAACCTTGAGTGGAAAGAGTCCTGGACACAAGGCAAGAACACTTGAACTTGAGCCCCACACCAGCCACTTATTGGCTATGAGGCTCAATTAATCTCTTTGAGCTTCGTTGTTTTTCGCCTTCAATTAAAAATTATTTCTAAGTTACTTCAAACTCTTACATTCTATAATGCTAATAAAATAAAATTCTTAACTCATGGTTCAGGATGGTAAATAGGTTTTATACATAAATATCTGAAATATATTCTCTGTCTCACTGAAGTAGCCTCAATAAATAGATGAGCATTAATTTAACAATGAATATTCTGATGTCAAAATGTAACAAGTTAACAAAGGAAGATACAAAAATCTCCTTTTGGGGATATTTTATAAGAAACTGGGTGTCTTCTGAAGCTCTTCTAGGGCTCATGGGAGCCCTGCAGATTCCTGGGGAACGACTCCAATATTTCATCCAAGTATTTCATGAAATTCCTTACAATTATCTTTAGATATCAGCCTTACCTTTATGTTTTCTATGAACTTCGAAACTGAGTACATCCGTATAGTACCATTAAACGAGCTTAATTGTGAAGCCTACTTTTTGTTATTAGCAATGCATAATTCATATGTAATTACTTTTTCACACAGCATGGAGGATAATTCAACAGTTTAAAAATCAAATACTTTTTTTAAAAAAGTATATTTTTAGCAATGTGCTAGTAATTTTGAGAAGCCAGGGTTTGCTGAGCCAGAAAGTCTGAGGCAGGTGTTTAATTAGACTAATTAAGCAACATGTAGTCACTTCCGGTTTTCCATTTGCTCTTTGTAAATGTAGATAAGCAACACAACTGAGTGCCTAATTAGACTATTTAAAACCATCTCACTTTTTATAGCCAGGAATTTTTTGAACCCACAATCACAAACTTAAAACATAATAATATGTCCTCAGAAGTCCTACAGATTTTTCTTTTTGATATAACTACCATTTTTTATTTTTTCATATTACTGTCATAAAATTAACATAGGGGAATAAGAATAATGAAATGTACTTCACACATAAGGGACATAAAACACTACATATTTACTGCTCTCTATTTATTAGCAAGAATAAGATGTACCTTCTTTTTGCCTAACTCACTCTTAAGAAAAATCAATATATTCAGTTTTCCTAGGAATCAAACCTGAAAAACTGTCCCCATTAGCATTATAATCACTTAAATCAACTGTATATAAAGTGGTTATCAAATTTCAGATGGAGAAGGGCAAAAATTACTCTTCCATTTCTCATCTTTTTCCCCCCCTATCAACATTAAGTCTATCCTAAAAGTTCATTTTTAAATCACCAGACTACACAACAAATCCAAGTTCATTTTGGGGTCCCTCGAAGTACAGTTTATATGCTCCTGAATAGTACATGTATCAACTAGGAAGTGAATGTATATATATATACACAAACACACACACAGTTTTACAATGGTTCAACTTATAGTTTCTCAACTTTATGACGGTGTGAAAACAATTTGCACTCAGGAGAAACCATACTTCAAATTTTGAATTTTGATCTTTTCCGCGGCTAGTGATATGCAGTACAATAATCTCTGGTGACGCCGAGCCGTGACAGAGAGGCAGAGCCCCTCATCAGCCACTCAACCCCAAGGGTAAACAACCATACTCTGCAACACTCTGCGGTGTACTGTGTCGTCAGCACATTATGTTTTGTGTTTTCCATCCTGTCTGCAGAACACCCACCTCTGTCTCCTGCCTCTGGTAAGAAAAAGAGGAAAGTACCTACTCTTGAGAGAAAACTCCAGGTAACTGCCCAACTACAGGTTAATGTAAGTGTTCTGAGCACATTTAAGGTAGGCAAGGCTAAGCTGTGATGTTGGCAGGTTAGGTTATTAAAGGCATTTTCGAATTATGATAGTTTCAACCTGTGCCAGAGAGAGGTAACATCAGATGGACTATTGCTTAAAGTCACGTAGAGGTCAGGAAGTAGCACCGCCAGGGTTTGCAGCCAGACTCGATCCTCTCCTCATCCTAGCCTGATCATCTTTCATTTCACATTTGAATAGCAGGATGGACTTTGACATCTTAGACAGATATGTTTTGTTTTATGACATAAACTCAAATAAATTCATAGAAACTGAACACCGTGGCATGCTAAATATGAAAGGCATGCATCATCGTGGAATTGGAATCGCAACTTCTAATTACAACAAAAGCTTATGCAGCTCGCTCTCTGGGCTTAAAATCTGTACAATGTCAAATGTCTGCAGTGAGACTAAGGCTTTTCTATGGTCCCTTGTGGCTTTGATGTGCTGTTGACCACACAGCAGGAGAAAGCCAGATAGGGCAGCACGACGACCAGGGAGTGGGTAGCACCAGGCAGGCATGTTGCATAGGCGAGCTACTCATCCTAATCCATTCATTATTTATTTCGAGTGGGGCTGGCATTGAACATGAATACCTTTAGGAAACATCACTGAGTCTATCTCATCCCCCTAATACCTAGCAATACACAGAGAAAACACACAGAACAGCAGATGGCCCCCATGTTCACAAAAAGTTTTCTAGAGGAGCCACCAGTGAAAGCGGGAAAGCAAAGGGGCACATATCCTGGGATTCACAGATCAATAAACACTAACACAAATGTCAGAGTCCCTAGCCCACCCGTCCTGTGCCTTCCCCTCAGAGGTGTCACTGTCACAATATGAGCAGGCACACTAGATAGAACCCAGAGTTAACCAAGAATGGGCAAGGGAATCAGAGAAGGCAATTGGAGACAGAGGCTAGGGTTGCCAGGGGCCATTAGGGTCTGTGATGCTCCATGTTGGGCTGCGGGCACAAGTTTCACAAGTGTCGTCATAGGCAACATCCAGTGGGCAGTCCAAGTTGGGATGGTAGTTGGGAGATTCTATTGATGATACTCTACGCTAGGCAGCTGATGCTGATGTCATGATGGGGCAGAGCAATCCGCCCATTCTTGGCAAGATCTAGGCAGGCGCTGAGGGATTTGTAGGCAGGATTCAGACTCACTAAGCCAGACAGCAGCCCAACAGGAATCCAGATCCCAGGCCCCAGGGCTGTAGTACAAAGACTTCATCAGCAGAAAAGAGGAAAGGGCAGTTAATCCAAAGACCAGGCCTAAAAAATGGAGTGAGTACAATAAGGGCTGGGGGAACGCTAGTACTCACACGTGTCCATCTCTTGGGCACAGAGTGACATATACATTAGCAGTAAGTCTCAATTCCACCATCCATAAGGCAGGGATTACGCTTCAGGGATACTTGCTGCTCTTATTACAACTGGCCTGGAAACTGGACAGGCCTGCAATTCTTGTATGCATTCTCCTTTCAACCAGTCCAGGTATCTTCCTCTTTTAAATGAACCCAGACTTCTGCATAGAACCAGAGTCGAGGCAGTTGTAGCTCATGAAGAAGTAGCCTCTTCCTGAGTGGCACAGCAGTGCTCCGGAAACAATATTCACCACATGCAAGTACATAACTGATACTGAAGTTCATTTCATAGGCAACATTTCCATATGTTCAGATTACAAAGTCAATTAAACAATGAATAAGATATTAAAATTCTAACCTGGTAAACAAAAGATAATACCCAATCTCCCCTTGAGTTCATTTTCTCTTCTTACAACGCGTCGCCCCGGTTTTAACACTCGATGGCTGCCCTGATGCCAGGGGAGGGAAAGCAACCCAGGTTTCAAAATGACTTCCGATAACACAACTAAAAAGATTCTCTTTTTAAAAATTGCTTTTCTTGGGTTTTAGAGAGGTAAGGTGAAAGTGCTGACAAACATAGCAGCAGGCTTTCAAGAGAACTCTGTTCAAAATCTGTTTAAAAAAGAAAAACCCACGATCTCCAAGGCCAATGGATGTGTGAACAAGCAAGTGAGATAAAGAATCGTGTGAGTCTTCAGGGAACGGAGAAGGAACTCAGCTAACTTTACTCGTCTTTTTAGTAGAAAACTTTTCTTAGGGAAATACCAAAGCAAAACATTTTTAAAAAGACCTTTATAAATGTTACAATATCCCATTTGTCTACTTTATTCTATGGCTTTCTTAATGCATCACACTCACTTTCGCTTTCCTTCATATTCATATATAATCTCCTTCAAAATAAAAATAAAAGCAGTTCCAATTTTGTAGAAATGTTAACATTTATAGATGAAAAACAGCATCTGAATTCAAAATAATATTATTGTCAGTGACATAATCATAATCAGCCACAACTGGATGTTGAAATTTAGCAACTCATTTTTCAGCCTCAGAAAATACTTATTGAGTGCCTACCAACCATGTGCCTTTCAGGATACTGAGCAATGGCTATACCCAGGTGAGCGAAACAGACATTGTCCCTGTCCTAATGGCATTAGAATCCAGTAGTGGAGAAAATCAAAGAAGTCAATGTACCATAATATATATGTAATACAAACCTAAACCAGAGAGCTAATGGAAACAGCATGCAGTGAGACAGCACTGTGGCGAAGAGACGTGGGCTCAAGTGGATGGATGGTCAGGAGAGACTGTGGGAGTTGGCGTAGATCAGCCAGGAGATCAAAATCTCAGTGGGACCTGGAGGTACCACGCCATGCTGATACACTCAAGAGAATCATGGGAAACGTCCATTTTCTAGTAACCGCTCCCGCTGTTCAGGCAACACTTCAGCTGGGAGCCTGTTTCTGTGAACTCAATGAACATTTTTGAGAGCGTGATGATCCCTACCTCACACTCCCACCCTCTACCCAAACGGACTCAACTGAGGCTTCCACCACAGGCAGTGAAATTCAGCTCAGCCCACCCATTGACACCTTTGGTTGCCCATTTTAGTAGTCGGCTTATTACATATGTGAAATAAATTTTGTCTTCTTTATTGGTGGTGAGACATTGTTTATGCTGATCATCGTCATCATATGTTCAGGGACTCACAGACAGCGTGGCTCACAGTGGGTGTTAAAAAAATTAAGTAGATATTAAATAAGTGATTACACGTGCTCCTACTAAATATTTATGCAATTTACTTTTTAGAAAAGTGAATCAAATTCAAATGTGAATGACGGTTACAGAAATTCCACTTAGAAAGTGTTAAAATACTAAGAAATAGTACTATAAACACTCTATTTCCATTCATTTTCTCATTTTTTTCTGATTTCATTAAATGTGGTCCTATTTTCAGTACACCCACAGTGTTATCATGAAAACAGAAAACATTTTCCATGTTACACAACACCTCCTCAACGAAGTTGGTATTGCTTCACAACCTCATCCAAACATACGAATTTAAAAACGAGAATATACACTGGTGATAGCATATTCATCTAATAATGAGAATTTTCTAAAATTTGAGTGACCAGTTTGAATATGTTCAATAGAATGACTGTATTAAAAGATTATGATATTTTCTGTTAGCCATAAGAATCATTTAGTGCCTATAATTAAAAAATGGTTTTTACTAGATAATATTTAGGGAATAAATATAAGGGTTTGTAAAGATAATGCCATTCCTACCCACGAGCAATTTATGATACAGTAAAGCAAGGCTCACACCACACATGATCGCACCATACGTGATCTGAAGTTCACAGGTCGAGCACAGTCCCTGACACAGAATGGAGAAAGGATCACACTGAAAAATGCAGGAACTGAGCATAATGATTGAGACATGGGCGCCAACGAGATGCATGGTATGGTATAAATCATACTTTTCTGTCAAATGGGAGGTTAAGTTACATATTTTGTCTCAAATTCCATATTAGTTTGTAGATCATTTTCCCACTATAAAGCACAAGTACACAGGCTATTCTAGCTGGCCTTTTCCTCTATAGGTCTTTTGAAGTATTAAAACACGTGGAGGGGAAAGTTGCCCTAAAAACTCGTTGCCCATTCACTAGCTTTTCCATTGAAAGCATTAGATATTTAGATAGAAACATATGTGATACATTAGTATAATCTTTAAAGTACAACCATAGCTACTTTTCAGGTATGTATCCATTTCCTTATCTGGCTTTTATAAACCCACATAGAAGGCAAGAGAAATAATTTCCAAGGGGAAAGAGGCATGTTTCCAGAGAAGTGAGGTCTAACTTTTAGGCACGGTGCATTTCAGGAGGCTTCATCTTTAAGGCACAGCCTGAATTACAAGTGTTCTTTTATATCAAACTAACGGAGAAAGGCAGCAACAATTCCAAAGCAGGAGAAAGTGGTGATTGATCATTTTTTATCCCTGTTTACTACCTGACTCAGAGGAAATTTGGAATTTCAGAATTAATGAACCAATTTCATTGATAATTAATTTATTAATGGTGTCAAATTTAAGGTGGGCACATCATAAGTCTTCCATATGCCCATAGTATACCAAATACAATTCCTCTGATCTCTATTAGGTTTCATTATTAAGAAAGGAGATAATTCTTAAATCATGAAGCTGGGTCAGATACCATAATAAATGCACTTGTTAACTCACCTGAGAAGCAACAAAAATTGTGTCAGAGGATAAACCATAGCATGTAGGTATCTACAAGGAAGTACTACTACAACAATATCTATTTTTTAAAGATCCTGCATCTTTTATTTTCTTTTTTGTGGACAAAATATTCTGCAAGCACCAAGCCCTACCCAAGGGCTTACCCAGAAGTTCTGAAGTCAAATGGCCCTCAAGGGATTCCAAATGGCCTCAGTCCTGGGAGAGCTGAGGCACCTGGTAAGGATGAACACATCCACCCTGGACTTCATGGATGTACCCAAACCCCATTCCAACCTTGAGGATTTTGGTCTTCACCAGATTTCAAATGTCTTCTGACTTAGGTCCACCAGTGCATTCATTCTAGAATGGAAGGTCCCTGAGACAATATGTACCCTCTAGGTTTTGCCACTTCTACTTCCCAAACCATCTTTGAAGGTGGTCCCACCTCCCGGACTGCTATCCCTAGACGCCTGCCTTCCCATGAATTTTGACTCTGCAACCAACAACTCTCACTTTTACCTTGACCTTGTGATCACCTTGACATTTTCTCCTACTAGGTGACCAGTGGTGGTCATTTCAGTCCTGGTATCAGTCATAACTATAAATACACATTATAGAACACAAACCATCACTGTGTATATACCCCAGACCCATGGAATTTTAGAAATAATTTGGACAAGCTTCCTCCACCTGAGAATCTCCCCGGTAGCTTCTGTTGGCCACTGTTGTGGCTGCATCCTGCTTTGTCTGGCGCTGTCATAGCCTCATCACACAGCCTGAACTACAGTTCTCTTAGGAGCCCCTATGCAGAAGTCAGGGTGCCATGAGCTTGCTGGAGAAGACAATACCAAAAGAAGTGGCACATCTCAACTCTTCACACTGACAAAAGCTGAGTGAAGCATAAGAGAATGGGGTGAAGGTGCTGGATGGAAACCTCCACTTGAGTCTTCCGCAATCAGGAAGCTCACTTATTCCCAAGATGGCCTGTCGGTTTTATCCTCCCCCAATTAATGTTTACTGTCATGAAAATAAGATTTATAGAGCGAAAAATTTTAAATAGTGCTAAACACTTAGACCAGAACAGTTGTCTCTTATGTAACTCTCCCTGCCCCTCTGCAGTACTCAGACATAAACAGAAATGACTTTCATGTCTTAAAAAGTGTTCCCTCTGGAATTCACAACCATATTGCTACCTCATGTGTATATTTCTATTCATTGGTCCTAGATCTGCCAACTAAAGGAAGACACACTTTCCAAGGCTAGTCCTGCACATATGTGCAGAGGTTAGCAAAGGTCCCCTTTACCCTCTTTCTTTAGGCTGAGGTACCCTCGTTCTTCAACTCTTCCTTTGCGGTTTTTAAGACCTAAATCCTTGTCATCCTACACATGCATGCTAAGTGATCAACATTCATTTTAATTTATATAAAAAATAACTTTAAGTAAGGTTCCAGAAGTGGACTAAGTAGTAGAGAAGTCAGTGAGATTAATTATCATGAATTACATACCACACTTCCATGACTGGAATAATGAAAGCTTTCTCTCTCTACCCCACCCCATTTCCCTGCACAGATACAATGAACGATGACAATCAATGTCTAAGAATGTAATTAGACCCCTAACAGCAGCAGTTTTAAAGTCAGCTGGGTGAAGAACCGGGTATTGAGAGACATATAAAATGAGCACTTGTCTGCACATTGATGAGAAGGGAACAGTTAGAAACTTATTTCTCTTTTTCTATGGGTTGAGCCAGCACATTCTATAATAATCATATTTTGTCACGGGGAAGTCAGCATATGTCTAACACAATTGACATCAGTAAGACAACTGGGAGAATAAGCAGAATACCTGCAACTGTCCAGTGAGGAGGGACCACTTTACATCCACACTGGACAGGTTCATTTTTTTTTATTGTGGTGAAGAATACATAGCTAAAAAACTACTGTCTTAACCATGTGAGTGTACCATACAACAGTGCTAAATGTATTCACATTTTTTTGTGCAACAGTTCTCTCCAACTGCCATGGACAGCTTTTCATGTCTGTCTGGCCAAATGTTATTATGGACTGCCCTGCTGGAATTCCCGAGCACTATTTCAGATTGTCTAACTCATATTTAAATGGTTGCACTGCGGGAAGTCAAGTCTGCAATCTAGGGTGGAGCAGGTAATGGTCTGCAGAAGGACACCTGTTGGAGGGTTAATCAGGGTCAAATTCAGCCCTCATTCTACTTACTTAACTCCAAGTATCAACCAGAGAAAGGGGCAGTTTTTGTTTTGTTCATGCATGCCCATGTCAGTAAGTATGGTCTTCCTAGACTGTTAGAGCAGGGCTCAAGGCCAGCAAGTAGGGAAATCAATGAAAGATCTTAGGTGCCTTTCATTTCAACCTAAATAGCAGCCATATTTAGTATACATTTTTTAAGTTTTTCCTACCACTATCTTAAACACTAATTATCTTTAACTAAGCCAGCAGTTCTTTGAAGCCTAGTAAGTCTGTCCATGATGATGGCAAACAATCCAAATGAACAGAGCTGGAAATGGAAATGTTATCTTCCTCTCATTCACGTCTGTAATGGTGCCATGTGCACGCCTATTAAGGGCACTGTGCCCCCAGCAGTGACTAGCAGCAAAGGCAGTGGGGAGCCCTTGGCAGAGTTGGGAGTCCAGGAATCCACTACTGTAGTCATGTAAGACCTACAAGGGCAGGGATCTTGGTCAGTTTTGTTTATCGATATATTCCAAGCAATTAGAACAGGTCTCAGAACTGAGTAGGATATGACAAATGAATGATTCAGAGGCAATGTAATAACTTGTGAAATTTAATGTTTTAAAAATCCAATTTACTTTTCCCTTTTTATTGAGTTTATTGGGGTGACAGTGGTTAACAAAATTATACAGATTTCAGGGGCACAATTCTACAACACATCATCTATACACTGTATTGTGTGCTCACCACCCCAGGTCAAGTGTCCATTTATCGCCATTTATCCCCTCATACCCTCCTCTACCTCCCACCTCTCTCCTCCCCTCCCCACCAGCAATCACCATACTATTGTCTGAGTCCATGAGTTTTTTCTCTTTCTTTTTGCTCTATCCTCACATTGGGCACGCCTCCACAGCTGTCAGCCTTCTTTCTATCAAATAAACTAACAAAAAAAAAATAGAGACAAACTCATAAAAATCAATTTTTTTAAAAAAATAAATAATTTTGACCTAAATTGCTTGCTTTTCTTTTTTTTTAAGAATGCCTTGGCAGAATACCAGTCTGTTGTTTTCTAAGAATTCACACACCTCCTGCTTAAAAATCTGTTGTTAAATATTGCTAGGCATCTCAGTTCATCTTATCAATCTGAGTTTCTATCGCTTCTCGGCCTTTTGGCTAAGATCAAGTGTAGTATCAATCTGAGTTTCTAGAATCGACATAGTCCTCTTATGTAAAAATTATGGCAAAATAAGACATTGGTCTATAAGCAGTTTATCTATGATTCCTTAGACATCTTTGAGATCTCTTTCACAAATACTTTTAAATTTTAAAGACATATATTGAATCAACAATTGAATAGTATGGGTGAATACTGGAAATTTACATTGACATTTATTTATAATTCTTGAATATATAGGACTACCTCACAGCCAAGTCCAGTTCCTGTTTGTCAGTAAAAACTAGCTCATATCTCCCCTGACTAGGGTATCCCCCCCCACACCCACCCCACCCCCTGCTGTCCTGCAGCTCCCCTTAACAACTGTATCACCAATGTAAATAACATTCTTCCACTTATTGACAAACTGCTTTAAACTAATCCCATCAGTTTGGGGGAACATTTGTTCTTCCCCCAATGTAACACTACTACAGATGAAGGCGGGATTCCAGAGCTGGAAGAAAAGCCAGTCCTAGTAAGTACATTAGCCCAACAGTCCTAGTAATTTTCTAAAGTTGCACCACTCTGTAGAGCATTCAGAGCTAGATGAGCCTCCCAACAACTGCTCAGCAATGAGAGTAAGAATGACCCTCAGCTTTTGCAGCTGAAGCGATGGAAATCCAAAGAAAAGAGTTTCTCAGGTTGCAAGCTTGCACAGAAGACTTCCAACTTACCAAAAGTGTGATTTGGGGAAAGTTTCCCTGACTTCCCTGAGTCTAAATTAGTTCTAATGATTGAGCTATTAATGTCAAATGCAGAATTGCCTTAGGGATTTGAGATGACATGAAGTAGTGGTCACAATGCCTTGCTCATAGTCAGTGCTCAGTAAATGGCAGTTACTGTCATTGATATCAATGCTCCAAAACAGCACTTTCCTTTTTATCCTGAGGCTGGCAGAACACGGCTCGGGAGCCAAACTTGACCCACTACTGCTTCATATGACCCACAAGCTAAGAATGATATATACATTTTTAAGTGGCTAAAATGATAAAGAATGGTGATTATGGTACACAAAAATATATAAAATTGAAATTTAGCTTTCCATAAGCAAATTTTATGGGAGCACAGACACACCCACTGTTTACATATTGCCTCCTGCTGGTTTCTCACCGCAACAGCAGACTGGAATGGCTGCGGCCGAGACCCTGTGGCCCACAACACCTAAAACACTCTCTGGCTCTCGACAGAAAAAGTCTCCCAAACTCTTCGGTTCTTAACTGTCAAGCTAAGGTTTTCTGGTGAGTCAGAGCCTCATTTTCCTTTCTGCCCTACTTGTATGAACTCATTTAACCTTTTTGTTTTAAGAAAATGAGAAGAAAGGTTGACATAGAAAAGAATTTGCTATTTGCTAAACAATTTGCTATTATTAGGAAAAGTTATGAAGGCCTGTGATACCTGCTTTGTCTTTTGTTTTTATCTCAACTCCTCTTCCTTTTACTTCAGAAAGTAAGGAAGGGGGCGGGGGGAGAGAGGGAAAGAAAAAGGAAAAGAGAAAGAAAAAGAAAGAGAGAAGTAAGGCCAACTAAAATTCAAGGGCTATTAATCGGGCCCGGGCACAGGGGCCTGAAACACCTTCTTCCTGCAGTATATCTGGAATTCAAGCCAAGGGATAGCACAGGGAGCAAGGAGGCCACGCACGCAGTGCAAGGCAGTGCCACCAACAATCTTTGAGCCACTTTGTCTTCAGTCTCTTCTCATTGCCCACTAGATAAAGAAATAAAGAATAAATCAAATAATAGGTTGAGAGACCGTCGGTGTTCTCATTCCAACCAAAGGGAAAACTATGCTACAGGTATCATTCCACTTTACAGCTACACACAGTCCAAAGTAAGTCTCTTGAGAATGTCATTTTGCTTAATACTGTTTAAGAAATTATATCAAGCTCTTAAAATAAAAGGGAGAAAGTCAGAGTATTTTACTAATAATCCAAAATCTTTCTGTAAATACCTCCCATTCAGCTAAAAGCACTACGTGTGACTATGATGAGAGAAGTACTCATTTGCTAAAAATGTTTCAAGGTACATTTAGCCCATAAAGACTGTGGATGAACAAAAGTTTGAACTGAAAAGGCATACAAAAATAATAATAAAAGCCACTAGTGTGGGGTTTTAAGTCTCCCTAGAGTTTCCTCTGAAAATAGAGGGTTTGGCATTACTGAATGAGGATGTACATACTCACAGACAGACTCCCGTGTGCACACAACACACAGACACAAACACACAGCTAAATGAGTACTGTCTTCTCTTAGACAGGGTCATCGTATTTGAAAAGCTCATGCCTGGAATTAATTTACAAGCAGAACAAACACCTCTGTGCCATCTCTTATTAACAGGACTTGAGAGAGTAAAAATAGAATGTTCGCGCTAAATATTTTCACTAGGTTTACTATGTCTCCTCTCCCTCAGAACATACTCTATTTGACAAACACATTCATTCACATTTTTCTCTCATGACTAATAAATAAAGCTGTTTCTGACAACAGAGATCTGTCCTTCATGTGTGTCCCTAGATAGGTTCTCAAAGTAGGTTTCGAGCATTTTCTCAAAATAGTTTAAGTCGGCAACTTGGCATAAGCAGATTAGAAATGCAGTTATTATAAAATAATAACTGTTATTATAAAATAACAAGTAAGACAACCAATATCTGTAATAATGATAAAAGTAATAGCACCAGCAAGGCAGGTTATATTTTGTTTCTAAATGGATAAGACGACAGTGGGGTCTCATCTGTTGCTCTGAGGAAATACATTAGAAGAACCGTCCGAATAACTTCTCAGAAATATCACACAGAAGCTGTCAGGCTCAAAGGCCATCACAGCTCCTACCATCTTCCACCAACTCTGCAGAGTGACTCAAAAAACAATCTCACTTAATGTGCAAAATTCTTCTAAATTCACAGGAGGCAAATAGAGGGATTCTTTCTTGATGAAGCTCTACCCTGAGGGAAAATGCCTGGTCCAGTGACAGCAGACAGCAGCCAACAGGTGACTGTTACAGAGTTCAAGCCTGATCCGTGCAATCAGAATTCATTCTGCTTTTGCCTTTGACCTGAATGCCCACTCTCGACCTGGTGCTTTCTGTTCCCATTAATGTCTTTATTGTCCTTCCAGTCACTCCATTTGCCCTGCAAAGGTGGCCATAACACTTTTGACTTCATGACCTTATATCTCTTCCATCCATCTTTCCTTTAATCCAACTCCACAACCCTTCTCTCCATTCTACTGCAAGTCCCCATTTTCACATCTGGCCAGGGGTATTACAATGACCACCGTCATCGTCTCACTTGCCTTCCCACCTCTTGTTTCTGCCCTCTGCGTAAGCTATTCCCAAGGCTGCCAAGCTTCAGCATAGTGAGGTAGTTACACCTGCTCAAAACCTTCAATGGCCCTGGCTGGGTGGCTCAGGTGGTTGGAGGATCATCCCATTAACCAAAATGTTGCAGGTCCAATTCCTTGTCAGGGCACATACCTAGGTTGCAAGTTTGGTCCCCAGTTGGGACGCATATGAGAGGCAGTTGATCAATGTTTCTTTCTCACATCCACGTTTCTCCCCCTCTCTCCCTTTCACTCCCTTCCCCTCTTTCTAAAATCAACAGGTGTGTCCTCCGATGAGAATGGAAAATAAACAAACAAAAAACCTTCAATGAACGCCCACTGTCTGCAGAAAAAATGCAAAGCCCTTATGTTGTGGACTGCTCTCTGACAAAGCCCGAGCGAGTCCCCATGTCCCCTGGGAGAAGTAGGAGCTTGTCCTGGGGGAAAATCTGGCATCACAAAGACTTCCTGATAAACCTGTGAAATCTGCTCTGCTAAGAGGGTTGGAGCAGGAAACTCTAGAACTCTGTTCCCAACAGACACTGACTCACACTAAGCCCTCAGATTTCTTTGAAATGTTATCTACTGTTTGATCGTTGCTGCCCTGTATTCCTGTGTATTAGAACCCAATAAAAGGCCCTGGAGGAGGGGGCTCAAGGCCTTTTTCTCCTTGGAGAAACTGGCCTGATGCTGGCCTTTTTCCCCTGAGAAACTAGCCACCAGCCCATGGCCTTTTCCTCCGGGAAAATGGCCACTTCTCCTCCCTAAGCAGATCACATCATATCTTGGCTATATTCATTCTCATCCGTGGCACCCGGGGGGCACTTGTGAGGGAAGTCACCCCCATACCCTTAGTCTATATTTATTAGTGTTGATTATTTAATCTTTCTTTCTAGTTCATGTTTATGAGATAAGTCTGCGTGCACAATAACTTAGATATTGTAGACACTGGGGAAAGGTCTCACGCAGGCACAGTTACCATTTATTTGGAGTGCCAAGTATTCATAATATTCTACCCATAATCCCCATAGTCACCCTAATAGACATGCATCTTATCCGCATTTTATTGACAGAAAACATGAAGCTCAGAGAAGTTTTTTTTCTCATTGCCCTAGACCCTGGTGTAATACCTTTTATACGCATACGCTAAATATCCTTCACATATTTGTGAAACAAGTAATTGTTTCTTCTTCTTCTGTCACTTTTATAAATAACCTTAAAGTAGAGGATTTTATAAATTAATTGTTAAATTGTTCATCCCTAGATAAAATGGCCTTTGATAAATTATCAGAACTCATCTTGTTCCAGGTTAAAATATAAGAGCTGCCACATTTATGGGGTCAAAATTCTCTTGATTCAAGACATAGGTGGCACTTCACTAGACTATATGGTAATTAAAGGCCCTGTCCTAATGTATAAAAACCCGAGAAGGAATATGATTAATTCTATTTTTCAATTTTATCCCACTCTAGCTGGCTCATTGAAATGGAAATCCTCAGAAGTGAACATTTAAAACTATAAAAGGTCAAGAATATCAAGAGCTTTCTCCCAATCTCCACTCAGTTTGAAAAAGAAAAAGATCACTTTGTACCATATTAATTAGTATATTATTGCCTCGGGCCAGGAGGCCTCCAATAATTTCTAACCTGTCCTGTCATCCCTTAGAGAGAAGAACTAATCTTAAGCAACAGTCTTTGTGTAAAGATACTTTTACCAAAATGAATTTCACAAATATCAATTTACAGAAGTTACCACTGAAATGGCAAGTAGGTGATGATATGATTTTCTGAACATTATTTTCTTATTCTTTGAAAAAATTATCTTTATTATCCTTATTATATATATAATTATAATTAATGTAGTATATAATATAGTATATAAATATATTATATAATACAGTATAATTTAATATAGTACATAAATGCATATTATATAAATTTTAATCAAGATATATAAATTTAAATATAACATTTATATTTTATAAAATAAAAACATTTATAAACTTGTTTACTTCTTAAAGCATTTTATATTCTTTGACTCTTTTAAAAAATATTTTTGAATGTCTACTTATGGAAGTAAAGATTAAAAGTTTTAAGACAGCCCTGGCTGGTTTAGCTCAGTGGATTGAGCACAGGCCTGTGAACCAGAGGATCGCGGTTCGATTCTCAGTCAGGGCACATGCCTGGATTGCAGGCAGGTTCCCTGCAGGCCAACTCCCAGCAGGGGACACACAAAAGGCAACCATACATTGATGTTTCTCTCCCTCTCTCCTTCCCCTCTAAAGATAAATAAATAAAAAAAATCTTTAAAAAAAAAAGTTTTAAGACATCTGAAATTACTGAACAGGGTGTGAAAACTGAGGAGTCAGAACACAGATCTTATAAAACATTAAAGGAGAAATCAAATAACATGTTCTTACTCAATATGAAAGAGAAGAATGAACCTAATCAACAAAACAAGTAAGCAAAATATAACCAGAGACATTGAAACAAAGAACAAACTGACAGTAACCAGAGGGGAGGGGCAAGAGAGATAAAGGAAAAAGGGGAAGTGACATCAAGGAACATGTATAAAGGACCATGGACAAAGCCAAAGCAGGGAGGATTGAGGGTGAAAGGTGGGGGGGGGGGAGTGTGGTGATGGGGACAACTGTACTTGAACAAAGTATAAAAAAGAGAAAAGAATGAATGTAAATGAGATGAAGAGGAAAACAATCTCACAGACGTCCCTACCTACCTGTTGGGAGAGACTAATCCACACTGCAATCAAGGAGGTGAAGCCCAGGATAGGAAATATATCTCAGAGCTCCACAAAGAGCAAAGCAAACTACCGGGACAAGTGTAAAGTACTGAAATAAGCATAATACCTCATATAAACACATAGTGAGAGAATGGCAAAATGTAACTTACTGTACAGTCACTCAATTCTAAAATACGGCAAGAGTGTCCATTGAAAGCCTGTGTAAAACCAGGAATTAGGCACACTACCTGCTGAGTGTCTCTGCCCACCCCCAAATTTTCTTCTTCTCTCAAGTCCCTGCCGGTGCCACTCTTACTGGGACTCCTGTTACTGGGTGAATCCGTTTCAGTTTCCCAGCAAAAAGCACTTGGACATACTTTGTTTCCTGAAGATCTTTTAGAATCATGTCTGGACACATATCTCCCCTTTAAAGATAATGGCAGGGGAAAGGTAGTTTTTAAACCAAGTGTCATATATAATCTCTTTTACCAAGTGTATATCATCTTTCCATTAATTATAAACTTAATTATAAATGTGGCCTAAAACTTACACTTTTGAATTTTAAAAGGAATCATGGAAGGGAATGTATGCTGGAATTCTTACTAGGTGTACCCAGATTCCTCATGCACTAGAATATAGAATATCTATAATGTTAAAATCTTTACTCATTGATTCTTTTTATGTCACCAGAATATGATTTTACTTTAAAGTCCTTAAGTTTTGTGCTAATACTTAAGAATAGGTTCTAAATTAAAAAGTAAAATGAATATTCCATTCAAGCATATTCCATGTTTAATAATGCCGAAGAGCAAGAATTAAAAATTAACATAACCCAGCAGAACGGGAAGATGTACCTAATCTGTAGGCAAGAGATTTTCAAAAATCTGAAAGAACTGTTCATTTTAAAGTCTAACAATAAAAAGCAAAGGAAACACTGACCCTAGCATCCACATTAAGTCTCTCTCTACTCCATGGCAACCCAAAGGAAATGAGTGGGTACAAGGAAGAAGATTTCACTTCACAAGTGATAAGACCAAAAAACAGACATGTTAACACATAAAAGGAAATTGAATGGCCCATATCTTTAACTGATTAAAATCACCTTATTCCACGGTTTACGACAACTGATAATGTGTCATACTCTTTTAAGCTACAAATATCAAGTAATGGGTTTTTGAACCACTCCCTGTCTGTGTTTTCAACCAGATGTTTAATTGCTGGGTAAGCAATGTTTCAAAATAGACATTCAGATTAGAACTCACCCACCTGTCAAATGTAGCAGAAAACAGCCTCTCAGCTAAGCTGGAGAAAGATGAATTGTCCCCATAGAACTATGACAAACTCTCAAGATTTCTCCTCAATGTTGAGAATATAGATGTCTGAACACAGCTGTTCTCAGTCTGTTTTTGCTGCTTTTCTTCCATCAATGCTTCCTCTAAATACAGTGTTTTCTCTAAAGGAAACAATTTGACCAGTGATACCCACTAACCTCCGCATTGTGTGTGTGTACGTGCAGGCACACACGTGTACACAGGTTTGGGGAGGAGACAGGGTGGCCCCATTTCATTCAGACTCACCAGCTAACATCCCAACGGAGCTCATAACTTTGACTCATAAACAAAGGTAAAGAGGGTCTGCAGTGGAAACCGCTGTTTCCTAGCCTCATTTGCTAATGGGAAGCTACTCATTTCACATAAGCCCTACATTATGAAAGGAGCTTTCTATGAATGCTATCATTTACTGACATAAAATTCCATAAGTAGTCAGAGAAAACAAAATTATTGTAGGCAACAGTGCTCCCTCAGAAAAGCAAGACAAGAAAACATGAAAAGCAGCAAATTAACTAAGATTGAAGTTGAGAAATTTTGAGGCACTTAAAACCCTTCGGTTGCTCTCCATTGCCTTCCATAATAAAATTGAAAGCCTGTAAGGTGAGCAACAGGGATCACCACGCTCGGACTCCGGAGCAGCGTTCGCCACTCATCTCAGTTCTCACCCTCTACAGTGAGACTCAGAATTTTTGTTTGTAAAGACCAGGTAGTAAATGTCTTTGGCTCTGTAGATGGTATCACCTTTCATAGACAACTACTCAGCCCTGCGGTCATAGCACAAATGCAGTCACAGACGATACATTTAAAAAAAGGGTATGGTGTGTCCCAATAAAACCGTATTTATAGGTACTGAAATTTGAATCCTACATAACTTTCACATGTCACAGAATAGTTGTTCATATTTTTTTATTTTTTAATCATTAAAAAATGTAAAAACAGGGCATCATACAAAAGCAGACGGTGGTCTGCATTTGGACCACAGCCATGGTTTGCCCCTCTACGTGCCTCAGTCTCCCTCCCATTCACTCAGACAACAGTCTAGGATCTCATGGAAATAAACAGCTGGAGTACTCCACACATGCTGAGTTCTTTTGGCATCGTGGCTTTGTACTTGTCCCTTCTTTCACAATGCTCCGTTCATACTCTGTTCACAATCAGACTTCTGATTGCTCACTTTTCTCCTTTGTCTTTCTCTGAGATGCCCTCCTGAATGCCTCATGTCTGTCAGGAGGCCCCTTTTCTAATGCCTTGTAGCACACTGAAGTTTTACACCCCAGGACTAGGGACACAGTACCTCATTCAAGACTGCGCACAGCCTGGCCTGAATTTTTGTCAGTAGATGCCTCAGTACTCATTTGGTTCTCAGTGAATGCTGATGGAATAAATGGGTGAAGAGAGATCTGAAGACTATTGCCATGACATGTTGACCCAGGTTAGAGTAGCCAGTGGGGTGTTAGAGGACTTTCAACCAAGAGAAGCCTGACTGAATAAATGGCTATCTGGACGCAGCAGTACAGCACAGCCAGTAGGACAATGGTTCCTATACCAAACTCGCCTGATCCCTGGATCCACCACTCACTATTTGTGTGGCCCAGGTTAAGTGGCCAAAGTATTCTACAGCACAATTTTCTCATCTGGGGAATGCATTTCATAACAACTAAATGTGTTCACACTAGAGGAGCATAGTGTTTGACACACAATAACATATTGATAAAATAGCTACCATTAGTACTGACATCAGCCAGAAAGGAATCTAACCTCAGGGACTCTAAATGCCAAAAGTGAGAACCTATAATTTTGCTCTTCATCATAAATTTATTGAGTCATTGAACAAAAAAATATGTGTCAGGCAGAATCAATTGGATTAGGAAAACTGGAACAACAACAAAAAAAGATTTATCCTCAGAGTTAGAGTCTGCAGACATAGAAAAGCAGCTAGAATTGTATATATACATGAGAGAGCGAGTGAGAAAGATGCAGACTTCCCCCATGGCACCAAAATATTCACTTAAGGTGCAGGATAGGTGACTCGGTGGAAAGCTTTACCATAGAAGGTAAGAAGGAAGGCCACCTTCTCTACATCACAGCCCAAACCTTCCTCCACCGCATCCGTGACCTCCGTTCCCCTGGAGGCGGCAATACACAAGAGATATGACAAACACAGGTGCCTTTTTAAAAAATAAGTGATAGTTGTTACTATTGGGAAAACAATCAATATAACACAGCTGAAGAGGCCTTCATGTGTTATCACACAAAAATATTATTCACAACCATGAAATATGGCCATGATTTGAATGAAAGTCCAAATACTGATAAATTAAATGAAATAATTTTGGTCATTGTTTTTGTCGTTTTGCTTATATTGCATGCTACTGCTGCGGCTAATATATATTTGTTGATGTGATCTCTCCTTAAATTAAAATTATGTAATGCCTAATCAAAATACTACTATTTTATTATTGACTATTAATTTTTCTGGAATGTGATTTTAATTTTTGCTTTTTACACTAGAACCATCCTCCTCCTGCACCATCTATACAGTGCTTCCTGGAAGGAATGATGAATCTTTAGTACATGCCTCAGATAAAGAAACACTGGTAGTATTTGTACCAGGACTTTAACATTTTCTTCCTTTCATCTTAAAATTCACTGGCAGTGTGACATTTGAAAGTATACTAACAGAGTTGTAGTGCAGAAAACAGGTAAAGGCAGGAACAAATGGAGACCTCGCACAGCCTAACAGCGGCAAAGCCATTTACCGGAGTGTCAGCTGTGTGTAGAGAGGAATGCAGTTCCTACACTCAACCCCTTCACAGACACTAGTCCCTTTCTAGGACATCCCACTCCCCTCCCTGTGAAAGGCATTTTCTTTCTTTTTAAATTTATTTCTCTATGACAATTCAGTATTACTTTGTATTGGTTTCAGGTGTATGGCACTGTGATGAGATAATCACATACTCTACAAGGTGCTCCCTGGATATTTCCAGTACTCACCTGGCACCACACACAGTTATCACAATAGTGACTAAATTCTCTAGGCTGTACTGTACCTCTCGTGACTACTCTGTGACTGCCAGTTTGTACCTTTCAACCCCTCACCTTTTTCATCCAGTCCCCGCCCCTTCTCCTCTGGCAGACAGTCTGTTCTGCGTGTCTATGAGTCAGACCTGGGGTGTGGTGGATTGAAGGTGTCCTTACAGCTTTACCATGGTTTTTCACAGGCCTTGCCAACTTTCACATGCATGTTCTCTCCCATGTGCACACACATGTACACACACTACACTTCTCTTTTGGGAACCTTGCTCTTTGCTGCTTACTGTCTACCACATTGCTAAAGGACCGTTTACTAAGATGTTGGGAGGTACCTGCCCTTTTATTATTCTTCCAAAAAGTGTCAAACTAAGGATGTGGACACCCTGTCTGCACCAAACAATTATTTTTCATGTATGATCATTTAAAATTCACTCTTACCAAATGAAATTATATCTCATAGTTCACATTGAGTCACTATTTATTATTTTAAACACAAATAAAACTCCCAAGTGGTAACATACAGTGAAATAATTAAAGTGACTAAAGTTCTATTTCTTCGTCTTTACAATTACTATATTTCCAATTTATTATTTGAGTGCAAGAATATACAGTACCACAGGTCCTGGAGACATGAAGTCCATCCTAGATGAACTTGAATATTTCCAAACTGATAAGAACTTAATCATCTCTTGAACACACAGACTACAAAGCAACTGTATAATTGGAAATTATCCCAATTAACTTTCATATGAAATATAATACCTAAAATATACTCATTCGAAGTTTATAAATGCATTACTATAGCTCAACAGGAACTACAACATTTTTTTAGAACTTCCACACCAAAAATAAATGTTACTGAGGGGGTTGTAATTCATTACTACAACTGCTTAGAATTGATGTAGCAGGGTAATAATTAAAAGCAGACTAACTTTGTATGATTTTATTGTGATTTTGAAATTCTCTAGATTCCACTCCCTTATGGGTGGCAGCTAGATGCCACCCTAACCACCAGGTACACCACTGAATCTACAGAAAACCTGCTTGGTGAGTTTCAGTGGGAACACCAAGGAAAAGTGCAGGGTAACTTGTAAATCCATAAAACAATGTGAAGTCCTAATTTGCTCAGTGTACTCTGGAAGATTGGAAGGGCCTACACTAGGAACCAAAGAAATGGTTCACAACTGACAAAGTTACAGGTGCTTTTGGGGAGGACAAGTGCTTGAGAATGCACTACTGCCTGGCACTCTTGGCCGTACTTGGAAAAAGAGATCAAGTCATAAAGGCGAGCGAGGCAGTCTCTCCATGTGCTCAAACACATATCACACACCTGAAGATTACCTTACTATTCCCTATCCAACACATTTGAAAAGGCAACTCAGGAATTAATTTCTAGTTATATTTGCTTGATATCCCAGAAACTGCAAGGAATTGAACTTGACTGGTTGTGTTGACAGACTGTCAGACCCACAGGCAGTTTCCAGAAGAAAACGTGGGAGGACCATTAACTATGAATGGAGATGCATCACTGACTCTGTTTTTAATGCATGAAAGCTTAAAGTAGCCATGATTGACTTCAGGCTATAGCTCTACAAAGTTTGTCAGGAATGACAGTGCAAATCTGCGGGGAAACTAGTTTCACACTTCAATTAAACCAACATATTGGTGAATCTAGATTCTCAAAATTAGGTTTCAGATGAAACTCACTAAGCTCTATTTAAGTTGTTAAGACTCATATTGATATATCCCTGTGCTCTAAAAATTACTAAGAACTCACTAAATGGCTATATAATCTTGGACCAGCCGGTTCTTGCTGGTCACAAATGTCCTAATTTGTAAAGAGAGAATTCAGACTTGACCATCTCTGACCCTCCAACTTTATAATTTTTAGATTTATGAGGTTATGTGTGAAATGGCTTAGAAGACACAGCAATTAACGTGTCAAGTGCTTGTTTACTGCAGAGAAATCTGAGCTCTATTTAAACTTGTTTTTCTTAGTTCAAGGACCATATTGACTTGCCTAAATTAAGTTATAAAAGTCTTCCTACAAAAAGCAATTCTAAGACTTTAATTTTGTTCCAGGACTACTTTAAATTGTGCAGGTTAATAGTTGCATGTACTTAAGTGCGGCCAGGATGACAGCACCAGCACCTACTTGTAAATAAGTGTGTGTAAATCCATGACCTTCAAATTGAAACAGCATGGAGCTTACAGTTGTTAAATTCTGAAAGTATTCCATGCTTTTTCAAAGGCAATATTTCCTTTAAAAAAGACAATAGAGGAAGAGTTTATTTTTCTTTTTGCTTAAGTTACCAAACAAAGAAGGAAAGCATGGTTTTTTAATAAGGCCCTGGAGATTCTACTAAATGCCCCTGCTTTAGGCTGACATAAAATGGGTAATTTTCCTTTAACAACAGATGTCTTTGGTTTTATTTCTTGAGTTTGCCATGAATCACTGTTGCATTCACAACAAAGTAAACGAAAATGTTTTCCTTTCTTGACTCCCTGCCATTGTTAATTTACTGGTTCTTGAAGTTAGGATGAGTTTTAAACAATCCACTTTTGTCAACAGAACTTTCTATTTAAAGTTCCGTTTCTTATGTGAGGGCATGATAGAATTCAGGACAATGACTGATGTAAGTCTGCACAGCAGAAAAAGGGCATCTTCCCAAAAGTCCCCACTCACGTCCAGCTCTCAACAATCACTAGACATGCTTTGAGGTTCACAATCTGTTACTTCTCCAACAGCCTCTGTTCGCATGTAAAATCATTTTCCACCATAAAAGAACATAAATGAGACTTAAATAAGTTTTATAAAATATACAGTTAATTAAGAACTGGTCAAAAAAGTGCAATTCACTCCTGACCCTACCTCAGTTTAAAATAAATTCTTCTAAAACCAGAGCTGGGATTTGTTGTAATGATAATGCTGCCTAAACAACCAATGCCAGAAAATTAAACAGCTGACTTTTTTTTTGTAATATATTTTTTCACTGTTGAACAGTTCAACATTTATTCTTTCTGAACTTTATGTGGCATAAAACTGTTATGAAAATGTTTCCTGACTCATGGCCACTTAATGTCTTCCTTAAAATTGAACCTTTGAAGTCGCGGTTTTAAGTGCAGCATTTCCAAGTTAGGCAACGCGATTTGACAGCACTACAGGAAAGCATTAAGTCTGGGGTTTCTCTCAGTTTGTTGGAGTGGGGAGAGGAGGTTCCTTTCTGCATCTTTAAATGATGTTCACTAAAATAAATTATTATCAGGCTATTCATACTGGTTTGTGAAATTCTATCAATAATATAATAATATCTGGAAAAAAGCATTGCCCTCCATTCTTCCTAACCCCTCTCTATTAAGATCATCAGAAAACACAATCACAAACTCCAAGTAGATCCTCAGGAATGCTCTAAACTCCTACTCTTGTTTGTCTCAGTAGTTACTTGGTATCTTTTCCTCAGTCTTCAATAGAATTCTCTCTTATCCAAGTTCATTCTCAGTCAATAACTTCCTTGCATCTTATTTAATATTTCTGGAAGAAACAGAAGTGATGAAAAGAGAACTTGCTTCATTTCAACCCACTATTGCCTCCGTCCACCACTGGCCCTGAACCTGACATCCTGATGTTCCTTCTATGTAACTGCTGTCTTGATAAGGCTCCCATGTTTCCATCTAATGCTCATAAACAGCTTTGTTTTCTCACTTGATCCCAACCCATCTTGACTAGTCTAGGACATTGTTCTAATACTTCTATGTCACTGTCTTGGAATCATCATATTTTTTACTCTCTCTTCTGAATCATCCTGATAGATGAAAAAATACACTGTATTCACTGTGTTAGCAGCTTAATTTTAAACAAATTAACAATTAGATTAAAATGACAATAGAAATTCAATGTAGTAAAATGCATGCAATTTAGGTGGTGAAGCTATGGACATTCAACTGTTACATTCTTCCAATGTTTCTGTATGTTGGAGAATTTCCATAAGAAAATATTATAAAAACCACAGTATATTTTCTCCTATCTTAGAAAAAAAACCTCATCTATTTCTAGTACCAACCATTTTTTAAATTTTTTTCTGACTCCTAAAGAGCATTGCCTAGATATTTTCACTTTTATTCCAATTCCTTACTGTAAAAAGATTGGTCTATATCTTTAAAATTAAATCACATCTTGTATAACTAACTGCTAACATAGAGGTCATTGACTAAAAGTAATGAAATAATACTAAAAAAAGTAAGGGAAATAAAAGGAACATAGGACAAATTGCTACCTTTACTGCAGCTGGACACGCCATAACCCTAGACTAATTAACTTCAATGTACTGCTGACCCTCCCCTTGTGTGTATGTCCGTGAATGTCTGTGCATTATTATTTTATGTATTTTAATGCTTTATATATCTCACCTACACAGACATTATAGTAGTTTTACACAGTCAACATGCACTTGGATTTACCAACATATTTATAGTTTGCTCCATATTCATTTCTTTATCTCTACATTTCTAGTCAAGTTCAATTTTCTTCCTCATGAAGAACAACCAAGTTTTCCCTTTAGTGTGGATCTGCTGGTAATAAATTCTCAGCATTTGTTCATATGAACACGTCTTCATTTCAACTTTATCTTTGACATCTCACTGGTATGAAAATTCGAAGACAGCAGTTTCTTTCAGCGCTCTGGCCAGTTCATTCCACTGATTTGTGCTACTGAACAGTCCGTTGAATCTCTTACCTTGATCCACTTATGGTAACATTTTTTTTTCCTGAGTGTTCTGAAACCTTGCTCTCTACCTTTGATTGTTGGTGTTTTACACAGAGTTTTCTTGAAATGTATAACACTTCTTTAACCAGTGGCTTCATGTCTTTCATCAATCTTTTAAAATTCTTAACAATTATACATTGACTTTGTCTTTTTCATTATATTTTCTACTTCTAGGAAACTAGGTATGTATATGCTAACATTTTTTTTCTTAACCTATCTCTCATAATTATCCCCTGTTTTTCTCCTTTTATATCTCTGCATTTTATTCTGAATATCAATTCTGACTTACTATCCAGTTCAGAAATTCTTTCTTCAGGTTTGTCTAATCTACAGTTAAAACCATTCATTAAATTTATTCCAGTTACTGCAACTTTCAATTGAATTTTTATTGTATTATTTTTTCTCACTCCCCACACCTCTACTATAATTCTCTATCTTATTATTCAATTTCCTAAATATATTAGCATATAGTATTTTAATATCCCTGTCTAGTAATACCAATATTTATATCTAATATGGGTTACTTTTTAATCTCTTTGTCTTTCTTTCAGATAGTAGTTTTTCATGGCTTGTTATTTTTTATTTCATATCACAACTTGTATATTAAGTATGTGTATATATATATATATATATATATATATATATATATATATAATGATGTTATAGATGATGATGTCTTCTTTCAGAAAGAAATTAGTTTGGTTGTTAGCAGAATATCATGGTACAGACAGGACATTATAAACCAGGAAAGAAAAGAGCTTTATTTCTTGTAAGGTCTTTCCCCCATACTTCATTTATTCCTACATCCCAGGAAAAAAGTGTGGGGTACTGTGGCTGATTACATTTTCCAAAGATGGTTTTAAAAATCCATGTCCACTTCTCTTGATCCTGGGCATGCCTGTGTGACAACATCAATAGAGTGAGACAGAACTCCTACCATGTTGTTTTTTAGTATAAATCACAAAAACACTTTGTACTTTTGTGTCTTTTCAATGGAATTCTCATTTTTTAAACCCAGCCACAATACTGTAAGAAAGCTCAAACTGGGCAATGTGGAGATACTAAATGAACAGTAGACATCTTGTGTTTGGGACAGTAGACATCTTGTGTTTGGGACGACATCTTCAGCTGAGGTTCCTGCTGACAGTCAACATCATGTCCTACACATATGTGTGAATACTCCTCCACATAATTCCAGTCCCCAGACATCATATTACCCCCAGTCTTTGAATCTTCGCACTTGAAGCTTCAAATACTATGGAGCAGAGAGTGGGCACAATGCTGTCACCTCACTAAATTCATGAACCACAGAATATCTGAGTATAATAAAATAGTTGTTCCACAACACTATATTTGGGTTGTGATTTGTATGTAGCTACAGTAACTAGAACTGGTACCTTTCAGATCTTTTTTTAGGATTTTGTTTATTTATCTTTTGAGGGGAAGGGAAGGAGAGAAAGAGAGAAATATCAATGTATGGTTGCCTCTCGCATCCCCTGCTGGGAACTGACCTGCAACCCGGGCATGTGCCCTGACTGGGAATCAAACCATGATCCTTTGGTTCGCAGGCCTGCACTCAACCCACTGAGCTTCACCAGCCAGGGCCCCTTTCAGATCTTTTGTTCTTAAACTTTAATTTCTGTCCCCATACACCAGTGACAATGCCAAAAGTCTTTTTATCTCCTCATTGTCTTAGCCATTACCTTGTAACTGGAATGTAGTCATGCTTCTGGATTTCTTCTTTTTTCAAAATCTTGACCCATCAAGAACTTGCTCTCTGATAACTTCTTTAATGCTTTTAATATTTTAGTTATTATTGGTTGGGAGGATTCATCCCTAACAATTTAATTATCTCTTTGGAAGCAATTCACCAATTGAATTTTTAATTTAAATCACCTTACACACACACATACACTTTTAATTTTCAGAAATATTATTTGTGTCAGTTTTAATTGTGTTATTTTTAATATCTTTTTTCATTGCTACCATTTTAAAGCTTCTCTTAATTCTGAAAACATTAAATGAAATTATTTTTATATTTATATCTAATCATTCCAATATCTGTTGCTCTTATGAATATGATTCCCCTGTGTTTTCTGTTTTTTCTACTGGCTCTTGCTTATGGTTTACATTGATTTTTTTTGGCTTAAGAACATTATTTCTTGAAATATACCCTGGAAAATATCTTGGAAATTATTTACTTCTGCCACAAAGTTTCATTTTCCAGAAAATCTGGTTTTGACAATTGCTTAGTTCACTATTATCCTTACTTTATGTTAGGGACCAACTTAGGTTATTTTTTTTAAGCCTTACCTAAGGATATATTTATTGATTTTAGAGAGTGAGGGAGGGAGGGAAGAGACACAGAAACATTGATGTGACAGAAACAGTGATCAGTTGGCTCCTGTATGCACCCTGACTGGGGATCGAACCAACAACCTATGTGTGTGCCCTGATGTAGAACAGAACCTACAACCATTTGGTGTACGAGATAATGCTCCAACCAACTGAGCCACATGGCCCAGGGAGTTTTAACACAGGGATAATATGAATTGTGACCATGAAACTTGTTGAAGGTCTCCTTAACTTTTCAAGAGAAACTTTTTATTCCTTCCCTCAGACCCAGTTGAACAAAGACAACAAGATGGTTTCACTCTCTGTGGACTGAGTTTATTAATAGGTGGCTATTCCCACTGCATGAGGGGAATCTTCTGTTCACCTCCTCATTTCTAGCACAACATAGACTGCATTCATGTCTATTCTGGGCTCTGCATCCTTCAGCAGAAAACTGAATCAAGGCTTGCCAGACAACCTGGAGGTGAAATTCAATTTGGGTACTTTTCTTTCAAGTTTGCATTTCCTCTTTTTTTAGCATTTTTGGGAATTGTTATTGTTTTCCAAGGTCACAATGCCTTTAAAGGATACTTTTACATTTATGTAGCTTTTTAGTAATTTTCATTAAAAGAGTTACTCACACTCAGTCTACCCAGTACACTCTTTCAGTACGGTAATCAGGCATCCATAATTGTATGTGATTTTCACACGATACACCCAGTTAAAAATGCACTGCAAAGCAAACAAAACAAGGCAGATTCAGCCAGTCTGTGTCCTCTGGCCAGTGCAAATACAAGTGAAACCTGATAAGAAAAATTATCTGGACATGTAAATAAGTGGGTTTAAATTACCCATTAAAGGATTTTGCTACAGCTTAATACATAACAACACCTAAAATATTTTTATTCTTAGCACAAAATCCCTTTTGTACATTTATAGGCACTGGAGGACCACTGCACCCTTGGAACTTGGAAATGCAGAGTACAGATGACTTTTTGAAAGTTACACTGACATTTAACACAAAAACCTTTACTGGGATCTGACATAAGTCACAGCCATCATACTCTCCTAGCAGGTGTTCTTGTATTTACTTTCCTAGCAGGTGTTCTGATATTTTTTCGCCTAATACCATTGATTCTATGCTTACCAAGCAACCTCCTGATTCCCACATAATCCTGCCTGTGAGCAGAGAGTATGTTGATCACGCTGACAGGACTATTTTGAGTCTGGGTTATAGTGATTTCTCTCCATAAGCCAAGCAAGTGATAGGCAAGATTTTGCCTCCCTTATTGATTACTGTAT
Source organism: Sturnira hondurensis (assembly GCF_014824575.4). Classification (NCBI taxonomy): domain Eukaryota; kingdom Metazoa; phylum Chordata; class Mammalia; order Chiroptera; family Phyllostomidae; genus Sturnira; species Sturnira hondurensis. The sequence goes on along the minus strand of NW_028088227.1, from coordinate 5,136,095 downwards.
TTTTTGGACTATAAGACACACTTCCCCCCCAAATTTAGGAAGAAAAGGGGGTGCATCTTATAGTCTGTAGCTTACCTGGCTCGCTGTGGGGGAGCAGTGGTAGAGTGGGGTCACAGGTTATTAAATATTTTACCACTTTTTTGCTTCAAATTTTTTCCTCCTATTTTCCTCCTCTAAAACCTAGGTGCATCTTATAGTCCTAAAAATACAGTACCTAAAGAGAGACCTAAGCTGATTGAACCCAGAGAAACATGTCCACTGGTTTTAACCATTCCTTTCTCACTGTAAACTGATGGAGTGGCATTTGAGGGGGTTCCCTGGCTCACTCCTGAATTTTAATTATTTCTCACTCGTCCTCCCACTCTAGGCGTTGACCAGATCAGTACTTTCCAAATTGGAGTATGCGTATCATCAGGAACACACCGTGCAGTACCAGGCTAGGTGAAAAGCCATGAAAATAACACAGAACACCTACCTGTTACAATATTTAACAGAAATATCAGAGAAAATGGCACATTTTTTAATTAAAAGCACAAATATGATCTACAAAATTTATGTTCATCTTAAAACTACAATTGAGATCTCTGAGAAATCTGTCATTTGCTATCAATCACACGTGGATTAATCACTAGACTCCCAAGGCTACTTTAGCCACAAACCTCGTGATCCGATCCTTGGACCAGCAAGGTACCACTTTCACTTTCATGTCTCGCACTGTTCGCTCAGATTTTTAAAAATAGCTAGTGCGCTTCTTTTTCTGGCCCTTCTATTTTCTATTCTGTTGGTCAATCTGTTTATAATGTTGAGGAATTCTATTTTTGTAGTCACTATAGAATTATTTATTTTGTTGTACTTTTTTAAATTGTTTTTCAGGGTCTCTGCATTTCCCAGTTCAATCAATGAATGAGAAATAGAGTAGAAACTGTATTATCATTACCTAATAAAGTATTTTGCCACTAAATAGTCTATATGAAAGCCACACTAAGCTATATTACAAACATTTATATTAGCTTTATTCTTCAAAATTGAGCAGGAAGTTTTCTTATTTGCACCTTTCTCTCTTTTTTTTTTTTTGGCTCCAGGAATCAGCGTGGCAGCCACAATTCAGGCTGGGTTTGGAATTCTGAATATCATTTATCCATCTCTTTACACAAATTCTTCAAGAGTGTCCTCTTTCCTTTAGAATCAAGTTCAATTTCCTTTTCAGGAAGTAAAGCTTGAACTGCCTCAAGCTCAGCTCTCAGAGCCTAATTTTTTGGCCACATCTTCCAATGTGCTTACCTGCGAAGACTGGAATTCCTTCAGTTTTTGAACCACACCATGCTCTTTCTTAAGTCAGGACTTTGAATTCCACGCCTACGTTACCTTGACCACCCTCCTCCAACTATCATCTGGTAATTTCCTCCCCTTTTCAGCTTTCCATCTAGGAAAGCCTGTCTGATCCTGCCTTCCAAGCTTGGGAGAGATGCCCCTCATACGCAGTAGGTCAGTGGTTAGTATTCTGTGAACACCCTCTCATTGCATTTTCAATATTTCATTACAAACTGCCCATTCGTTTTTCCATATCCTTTTATGAATTGCAAGTTAATTGAACACTAATTCTGACTCCCTACATCCTTCAGCTGACTAAATTACTATTTAATATTTCAGATGTCTTGGCACAGAATGCTAGCATATTTCCTTTACTCATTCTTCCTTTCTTCCTTGTAGTACTGGCAGGTTAGCTGAGTATCTGCTTGTCCAATACAGAGCATATTTTCTAGCCTCCCCTGCAACTAAGCCTGGCCTTGGGTTGTGAGCAAAGACCCGTGGGCAGCTTTCAGGGATCTCCATGAGAACACCAGTCCTGGCCTGGCCCCTCTGTATACGTCTTGGTGATGGCTAAAACAGGGCGGTCACTGAAGTTCAACTTGGAAACCACAAGTTGAAGGTGGTATAATAACACTCCACTAGTCTTCTATACTCCTCACTCCAGACTGATATGTGAAAGGAAAATAAAATTATATCTCTTACTTGAGTCAGTTAATACAATCAAATCTCTGTGTTATAGAAAGCTAGCCTCACTAATACAGAGGTTAATTTAATAGATGTCAAAGATACTTGCATGTCTCTATTAATGAGACTATAAATTCCATAAGGCCAGACTCTCAATTCATGCTTCTTTAATGACACATAAATTAATAAATGCATGAATGACTCCAGGAATCTCAAATTATATACTAACCTACTTTATTAATAAAACACCAAAAATTTCAAATAACATGGTAGCATAATGAATCAAGTAGTAACTTCAGAGACTAAATTAGCAGAAAATAATACATTTAATTATAAAATATGTCTATATAATATCAATTTATCTATTAATATTATTCCATTGGTTAAAGTATTGGAAAAATGTCATCACCACAAGGTTGAAAATTTAGAGCAAAGAAAGTAACCTTCTCTCATGAACTAAAGAACTTTCTCCTCCATCGGCACTAACTGCGGTATCCTCCAACTCATGAGGAACTGGGCCGGAGGATTACATTCTCAGAGCCCAGAAGAAAGGCTAGAAAAGAGCTCAGGGCAGGCGGGAGAAAGAAGGTAAAACATATAATGGAAATGTTGACAGACTCTCAGTGTCATCAGTGGACATAATGGAAACGTGTCCCTTTATTTGATGACAAGGGAAGCAGCACATACTTATCGAGGGGCCAAATTCTCTCATGCGATGTATCCAAAACAAGTACTATACTGGTAGGAGGTGTTGCTGCTGTTTTTGTTTTCAAATAATTCTATAAAGCATGGAAACCTGCATGCAAATACCTGTCTCAGCTTACATATAAAAATAAAGGCCAACAATAAATGACTTTGTACTATATGTCAGGGTATTCCCCAAGTACTTTGCATACATTACTTTTGAAATTTGCTTAAAAATAAACTAATAGACCCCTATCATCAGTGTTGCTCAACATTATTTTATTCACCTATTTAATTTATATGTGTGTTATATATATATATGTTTACATAAATTAAATTACTGTGTTTTTAAGTATAAGTCATGTCCCACCAGTGGATTGCAAAAGTGATGTAATAATTTGAAGTTAGACTTTTTTTAGGTTACATAGAATAAATTTTACTACAACAGGGCAGGGTAGATGAAATAAGAGAAAATGCCAGAAAACAGCCCCCAGAGTATGCATAAATGATGTTTCATGAAAGGTTTTATGTTGGCTAAAATATATCAATGTATAGATGAGTCCAAAAAATGTTGGACATGCGTTATTCTAGGCACTCAGCCAGAGGCCTGAGGACATCACAGCTGCAGGTGCTCTCACTTGCTCTGTGACCTGCCTCCACTTGGTCAGTCTTGAGCTCCACCAGGTTGTTGCACCGTGCATGCAGACTGCGACATGTCTTTGGGGAGTCTGCAATAGGAAAGACTAGCTTTGGGACAGAGTGCTATGAGAGAGACCGTCCTTCACTGCCAGCAAGGTCCATTTCTCTGTGGACACCTACTGCCCCACTCCCTGTCCCCAGGGAAATAGGGTTTCAAGTTGTGTGCCTGGGAACACAAAGACTCCAGATGTTTTTGAAATCTCAAGCCCCGTTCTCCCACCCAGCATGCAACATAGCTAGTTAGCTTCAACTGTATGCAACTGTGTGCATTTCCCCAGCACCTGCAGTACCTGCAACCAGTGGGAAATCTCTCCAGGTGTGTAAATTCCGACTCCAAAAGTGAGCCACTAGATTGGGAGCAACAAAGTGAATGGCAGAAACTGACAAGGCAAAGAAGGGCCTCTGGTAGATGGAGACACTTAGCAATTAGGGAGCAAGGCTTCTTGTGGCTAATAGGTACCTATGATGTACATAGCAATATAAAGAGGAAAACTCATCTCATATCCCTTCCCCCACCAAATGTGCTGGAGAACAGTCAGATTTGATGCAAACACTACTTCTAAGCAAAAGCAGCCAGTAGATGTGTTGGTGCTTATACTGACCTGGTATCACAAATTATTTATATTTGGCTCCTTAAGATTCATTACACTAGGGAAGTCAAAGAAGGTCAAAGTCCATTGTTATGGCTTCTGTATATTTTAGTTGTATAAGTGTAATTCTAAATAATCAATTCCCAGAAAAGGAAGTGTTAAGAAGAACCTAAGAAAATGAGAGGATCTAATTCTTGAACTAGAGTTTCTCAAAGAGGGGCTTTGATCACCAGAAATAGAGTCTCCTGTGATGGGCCCAGTGCTGGGCAGGCAGCAAGACTGCTTCAGAGGCCTGACTCCCACCGAGGGCACCCTGGTTTCAGGACTGGAGATTTTCCACCAAAATGCAGTTAAGTAATAACACATTCACTGAACTGTGAGGAGCCAAACAAGTCATTCCCCAAATCACCAACCTACATATATAGAGTTTAGTTGAATGTGTCTGTTTTAAAAATGCCATTTATACTATTCACTTTTTACAATTTCTACATCCACTTTCTCTGAAACCATATGAACAGTAATAAACAAATAATACAATATGCATCCTTTCACAAGTAAGAAAAGTAATATTTCTCTTAGTAATGAACCAAAAGCTTATCTTTTCTTTAATATAGGCTTAGACACATATCCACAGTTTCAGTCAATTTACAGAGATGTAAATAAATGATAAAAAATCACAAAATGCATCTATTTTCTCCTACAACAAAACCAAACAAAAAATACAGAATCATGAATTTTATAACCTCTGTTTTAAATTATTTAACTCATCTCTGACTTTAACCATAAGAAGACTCAAGACTGAATCACTACATGAATTTCTCCCTTATACTTCATAATGTATTTATACTTTCAGATCATTGGGTTGTCTTAGGTGTTGTATTTATGTTTGGAGATTTTTGTGAGCATTTTTTAAATTGTGAAAGCAGCAGCATCTTTTGTTCAGACTTTAAGTCTGAGTCTTGCCAAAAGAATGGAAGCAGATTACTTTAACCCAAACCAATTTAGCTTCGGATTTTTTATGCATACTCTTAGCTATAAATGTTTAGCATAAGAAGCTTAAATAAAAATTGTTTCACTTGACAAACAAAGTAGATGTTAATTCATAGAAATCCAGTCTTCTGAGATTTTTGCTTGTCTAAATGTATTAATTTGAATCTTATAAAATAGAGGAGCAATGACACTTCCTTGGAAGGAAAGGCAAATTTAAAGTGTAATTCCTCGCTAACAAAAGTCTCCTGCTATCCTTCAAAGATACTTTTTGGAACTCACTGAAGAGAATTTTAAGAATTTTCTCTCAGTACCACACTAGTCAATACAATGTAGGATCTCCAGGGCAAGCGGTCCACATAAATAGCCAGTCAATAACCGAGTGATTACACAATCAAGCTATACAGATTCCCAACAACATTTTCTTTTTGCCTCTGAAGTACTTATTTTTTGCAAACCATATTCTATGTTAGCTATACAGACCAGGCCTGTACATTTGCATGCAAAACATATCTACATTAAGTAGTTAAATAGAAAATGAAGGTTCAGAACCATGCAATCATGTCTTAAGACATAATTCTAAAATACCAAGGCACTGGAAGTAATGAAAAATTTGAGGCAAATAGTTTTGATACATTTGTTAAGTTGAACGGTCAGAATGGATTGTTAATAATATACTAACAACATTTGTGGACAATTATGGATAATATTTTGTGCTTATCTCATCTAACTCTCCTAAAACCCACTGGCATCTGTACTATTACTACCAGTAACCATGCACAGGAAAGGAGAGAGAGCCTTAGAAAGATTACATAAGTGGTGTAGAACTCCAGGGCTTGAAAATGGAAGAGTTGAATTTGAACTCATGTCAAAAGCTGTATACTTGGCTAAGCTGATGTAGTCCAGTTGGAAGTCCCTCTGAAAAAAAGGGGGGAAGGCTTTAAAAGAAGTGGGGAAATCTTCAGAAGTACAGAAATGCCTCCAGGGACTGAAAATTGGAGCAGAAGGCAGGAGAGAATATAAAAATTGACAGAAAACTGCTAACACTTAGAAGCGATGATTCAAAATCTATACTACCTTTTTTTTAAACTTTCCTTCTTACTCTCATCTTGACATATTGCTGTCCTGAAGTTCCCTGTTGCCTGAGGTTGCTGCTCTGCGAGGCAGCAGCAATTCAGAACAAAGAACGAGTGTGCTCACGTGTGAAAAGCTTTGCCCTGATCAGAAAGTCAGTTTCCCTTCTTTCAGGCCTTTACAACAATCCCCTGGCAATAGCAGCGGCAATAACACTTCACATCTATGTTGACTTTTCACATTACAAACAACTCTACAAGAAATACTTATATTGAGAATGTTCTAATACTAAGTTTTACTGGGACTCTTCTGAATCAGTAAAATAGATTTGATGAATTTCTGTATCAGTAGCCTCCCTGGTGCCTGATGGTACTTCTGGTTCCAAAGAAACCAAAATATCCCAGGCACAAGGTCCCACCTCTCAGTAGCTTCGAATCTTAGCATGTCATGTTCAAGGACAACTCTTCATTTTACATTACGGTCCATTTATTATACTTTATCTTTTACAAAAATTTTTGTACTTCTGTAAACTCTTTTCAATGTGGAAAATAAGATAAGATCTGGTGCAAGTGCACCAGTAAGACTGTGCCCTCCTCTCCTGTGAGGTCACTTGGAGAGCAGGTGCATCTGCAGGAGGAAGGGACCTTTGCTGATTGGCCTCAAACTAAAAATAACATCCAAATAACCTGTCTCTTCCGTATAAAAGAATTAGCTGGATTCACAGTGTAAATATTAATGAAAGGAAGGAGATTCTAAAGCAAGACAAGCCTCTGAAGCACCAAGACTTTCTACGGCTTTCACATGCTGCCTACTTTAAAAGGCCACCCAAACTAAGAAGTTCCATGGTACAGGTCTCAATAAGGGTCAGCCCCCCAAATAAAAAGAACATGAGACTTTCCAAAACAGGAATGAGGAGCACTGATTTTTCTTCTATTCTGTTGCTTATTCCCTTTTCCCAATTTGTTACAAAATAGTTCCAGTTCCTGGGATGATCATGGAGGAATCCCCAAGTTTTAACAGTGAGTGTAGAAAGAATCCCATCTGAATGCAAAGCTGCAAAGCGGGCCCAGGGGTGTCAGTCCTGGAGATCTCCACCTTGTTCTGGAAACAGGTGAGGGGGGAGACGTGACAACCTCTCCGTGCACTGCAGCCCCTACACGGAGCTCACCCAGAATGACAAGATGCTAAACACTCACTGTCCCCTCCTGCCTCCTCCACAGACCTCAAAGGGGAGATACTGCAGACTACAGAGTTGTGGAGGAGAGAGGCTGATAGACACTGGAAGAGTTTAAGCACTAGCAAAACTGGAAAACATAAATGAAGAAAATATTCACCCTAACTGGTCCGGGGCCTTATCAGCCACCACAGAGCAGAAACACAACCCATAAGAAGGTGCAGCTCAAGGTGGACAGCGACAGAGGGGCCTCTGGTGTGGTGGCACCAGTATGGCAGGGTTTACTGCTGCATGTGGAGGGCCAGGAAGAACGAGATCAGGGCAGAGTCCCCAAAGCAGGGTGTCTTTAGTGACTGCCACTCTAAATGTATGAGTCACCTCATAGCTGTCAAGGAAAAGGCCTGGGGACATGGTAGAGAAGGGTGATGGAGCCAGGAGCAAGAAGGGGTGGTAGTTACCACCACTAGGGGGGTATTATTATGAACACACACCTTTAGTTCTATCACTCAATGGGATACGGCCTGGGCATTATGTGTCCAACAAAAAATAACTGATTGTATTCATTCAATACATTATTTTCTGGATTTAAAACCAAGCATTTAAATAAAGTTAAACTATATTTTAATACTCCAGAGAAATACCCTTAAAAGTAGAGTAGAATAAATGTGCTGGGAAGCAAAAACCACTTTTTTATAAACGTTGGTAATCACTTCCTAAATTATCTACATACTTTATTTACAAATATGTACTTCTGTATCTTAATTTTCTGCAAAGCAGGACCATTTAAGTATAGATTGTTAATGCACATACACACCTGAAGTAAAAATAAACAAAAATCTGAAGCATAGAGGGAGAGTCATGAAGGCAGTGGTGGTGCAAGCAGCTTCCCATACAAGCAGAAAGTGGGTGATAGCTATAGATTTCAATAAGCTGTACATTGTGATTTACATATTGTCAGTAAGAGAGAGGCTTTTGCATTTATACTGGAGAAGAGAACAAGGGAGTATTCTCAAGAAGACCCAAAGGTCTAAGAAAATATGAAGTTTGGAAAATGCAATCCAACGTGACCCCAGATAACTGAGGCCACAATTCCACCTTGAAAGATGCAAAGAACCCAGGAGGTAGAGGTTGATGACTCCTTAACGAGGCCTAGTCAGAGAAAGAAGTGTCTGCAAGTGGAGCAGGTGGGAACAAAATCATCTTGGTCTGGGACTCAGACAGATTTCAAGAGCAAAAAACTTTCGGAAGAGAGTCTTTCTAACCTTAAAACGTGATGCTTGAAACTGGAACATTAAAATTGGGACCTGATCAGCTGGGAATGGATATTTCATAACCAGAGAATTCAGGGGAGCATTTTGAAGACAATGCAATTGATTCTGGAAATCACTGTCTATGTCCTCTATACAATTTACTCTCTGCAGATGGTTTACTTCCTAGATCCTCAAGAACCATTGCCAATATCACCACCACAGCCACAAATAAAAATAAGTTGATATTTACTGTGAATTCACTATGAGTGAAATACTAAGCCACACTTTTATGTTTTTTTTTTAATTTTTCAATGAGCTGCAACAAGTCTTAAATGTTGCAGGGCAGGATGCCCATGTTATACAGGTCCAAAATACATAGTTACTTAATGGCATTTTGTCATTTTCCACAGTGTCCAATTGTTTCTGAATTATTTTCTATTCTTTTTAAAATACCTTTTACTTTTTGCACACAAACAGGCCAAGCAGATGGAGTCATATGTTGTGGATTACTGATAGCTCCAAACAAGTTGACCAGGGCCACTCATAAGCAACCTTTGAAAAAGGCCTATACCAGACTCTTTGTAGGTCTACCTAGTATACAGAAATGAACAAACAAGATCATTCTCCAGAAGAAGAGCTAGATGAAATGGAACACAAGCATTTATCAGGTAGACAGTTTAGAATAATGTTTATAAGGATACTTAACCACATGAAAAAAGACATAGAAAGCATAAGGAAGGACTAGTCAGAAATAAGGACTGCAATATCTGGAATAAATAACACACTGGATGGAATAAACAGTAGGTTAGATGAAGCAGAGGATCAAATCAGTGATTTGAAAAACAAGGTAGAAACAAACACCCAGGCAGAGAAACAAAAATTTTTAAAAAGAATTTAAAAAAATGAGAACTTAAGAAACATTTTGGACAATAATTAAGTATAACAACATCAACATCATGAGAATACCAGAAGGAGAAGAGAGGGAGCTAGGGATTGAGATCCTACTTGAAAAAAAAAATGTTTGAAGACTTCCCTAACATGGTAAAGGAAAAACACACACAAGTCCAGGAAGCTCAGAGAGTCCTAAACAAGATGGACCCAAAGAGTTCTACACCAAAGAACATCATAATTAAAATGACAACACTTAAAGACAAGAACAGAATCCTAAAAGCCATAAGAGAAAAGCAAATAGTTACATACAAGGGAGCACCAATTAGACTGTCATCTGATTTCTCAACAGAAACATTTCAGGCCAGAAGTTAGTGGTGTGAAATATTCAAGGTGATGAAAAGCAAGGATCTACAACTGAAAACACTTTATGCAGCAAGGCCCTCATTTAAGATTGAAAGAGAAATAAGGAGCTTCCCAGACAACAAAAAGCTAAAGGAGTTTGTTAACACCAAACAATTACTGCAACAAATGTTAAAGGACTAGCTTTAAGAAGAAGAAAAGAAAGAGAAAGGAAAAAAACAGAGGAAAATAGTCTCACAATAAAATGGCACTGAATACATATCTATCAATAATCACCTTAAGTGTAAATGGCTTAAATGCATCAAACAAAGACATAGGTAGCTGAATGGATAAGAAAACAAAAGCCATATATATGCTGCCTCTAAGAGACCTGTCTCAGAACAAAAGAGACTCATAGACTAAAAGTAAAGGCATGGAAAAAATATTTCATGCAAATGGTAAGGAAAAAATGTGGTAGAGGTACTTATATCCAACAACAAAAGCTTTAAAACCAAGGCTATACTAAGAGACATAGAATATACTACATGATGATAAAGGGAATGATCCAACAAGAGAATATACCCTTAGTAAACATTTACACACCCAACATAGGAGCACCTACATATGTGAAGTAAATCTTGATGGACATAAAGGGAGAGATCAACAGAAATACAGTCACAGTGGGGATTTTTAACATTCCATTACTTTCAAATGATAGATGTTTCAGACAGAAAATCAACAGAGACAGCAGCCTTAAACAACACAGTAGATCAATTGGATTTAATTGATATCTACAGAGCATTTCACCACAATGAAGCAGACTAGTCATACTTTTCAAATGCATGTGGAATGTTTTTTAGTAAAGACCACATGATAGGACTCAAAAGAAGTCTCAATAAATTTAAGAAGACAGAAATCACATCGAGTATCTTCTCTGACCACAATGGTATGAAGCTAGAAACCAATCACAGGAGAAAACTGAGAAACAACATGCAAAGACATGGAAGCTTAATAATATGTTATTAAACAATGAATGGGTGAACAACTAGATCAAGGAAGAAATCAAAAGAGATACCTTGAAACAAATGAAAATGAAAAACAACAATCCAAAATCTGGGATATAGACAAAGCAATCCTAAGAGGGAAATGCAAAGCATTACAGGCCTATTTCAAGCAAGAAGAAAAAGTTCAAAGAAACAATCTAACTCTACACTTAAAGGAACCTGAAAAAGAGCAAACAAAGCCCAAAGTGAGAAGAAGGAAGAAGATAATAAAAATCAGGGCAGAGATAAATTAAATAGAGTCTTAAAAAGATACAAAAGATCAATGGGTCCAAGAGCTGGTTCTATGGAAAGATAAACAAGATTGACAAACCTTTAACCAGGCTCATCAAGAAAAAAAAGTACTCATATAAAAAAAATCAGAAATATAAGAGGAGTAATAACAAATGACAGCAAATAAACACAGAGAATTTTAAGAAAATAGTATGAACAATTATATGCCAACAAACTGGGCAACCTAGACAAAATGGAAAAATTCCTAGAAACATACAGTCTTTCAAAACTAAACCAAGAAGAATTAGAGAATCTGAATAGACAGATTACACCTAGTAAAATTGAAGCAGTAATAAAAAAAAATTCACAACAAACAAAAGTCCTGGACTGAAGGGCTTCACAGGTCAATTCTAACAAACATTCAAACAAGAAATAACACCTCTCCTCAAACTATTCAAAAAATTCAAGAGGAGAAAAGTCTCCCAAACTCATTTTACAAGGCCAGCATTACCCTGACTCCAAAACCAGATAAAGACACTACAAAGAAAGAAAATTATAGGCAATATCCCTGCTAAACATAGATGCTAAAATCCTCAACAAAATATTAGCAAACCAAATAAAGCAATGCATCAAAATGATCATATACCATGGTGAAGTGTAAATTATTCCTGGAATGCAAGGTTGGCACAATAATCACAAATCAATGAATGTGATGTACCACATACACAAAGGAGAATAAAAACCACATAATCATATTAATAGATGTGGAAAAAATAATTTGATAAAATCTAGTACCCACTTATGATAAAAAACTCTCAGCAAAGTGGGATTAGAAGGAACATACCTAAGCATAATGAAGGCCATGTATGACAAACCCACTGTCAGCATCGTACTCAATGGGCAAAAACTACAGCGTTCCCATTAAGATTGGGAACAAGACATGAGTATCCACTTTCACCACTTGTATTCAATATAGTACTGGAAGCCTTAGCCCCAGCAATCAGATAAGAAGAAGAAATAAAAGGCATCCAAACTGGAAAGTAAAAAGGAAAATGGTCATTATTTGCAGATGACATGACACTGCACATGGAGAACCCCAAAGATTACACTAGGAAACTACTATAGTTGATAAATAAATTCAGCAAAGTAGGACACAGAATTAATATCCAGAAATCAGTTGTATTTTTATACACCAATAATGAACTAACTGAAAGGGAAATTAAGAAAACAACCCCATTCACAATTGCTACAAAAAGAATAAAATAACTAGGAATAAATCTAACCAAGGGTACAAAAGACCAATACTAGGAAAATTATAACACACTGAAGAAAGTAGTTGAAGAAGATGCAAATAAATGGCAGTACATACCATGTTCAGGAATATGAAAAACTAATATCATTAAAATGCCCATGCTACCCAAAGCAATCTATAGATTCCACACAGTTCCTATCAAGATTCCAGTGACATATTTCACAGAATTAGAATAAATATTTTTAAAAATATATGGAATCATAAATGGCCCACATTGCAACAGCAATCTTGAGAAAAAAGAACAGTTTGGGGAATCACACTATTTAATATCAAACTGTACTATAAGGACAAAATAATCAAAACAGAATGGTACTGGCATAAAGACAGATACATAGATCAATGGAACAGAATAGAAAGCCCAGAAATAAATCCACACCTTTATATTCAAGTAATATTCAACACAGGAAGCAATGGGCTAATGATAGTTTATTCAACACATGGTATATAGGGAAAATTGGACATATACAAGCAGAAAAATGAAACTAGACCATCTTTTTAAACCACACACAAGAATAATTCATAATGGATTAAAAACTTACATGTTACACTTGAAATTGTAAAAATCATAGAAGAAAACATAGGCGGCAAAATCTCAGACATTACTTGTGGCGATTTTTTTATCACATGCATCTCCCCAGGCAAGAGAAACAAAAGGAATGATAAACAAATGGGACTACATCAAACTAAAATTTTTTGCACAACAAAAGAAATCATCAACAAAATAAAAAGGAAACCTACATAATAAGAGGACATATTTGCCAATATATCTGATAGTGGGTTAAAGCCAAATCTTATCAAGTACTTACAAAACTCAATACCAAAAAAACACAAACAACTCAATTAAAAAGTGGGCAAAGGACCTGAAGAGACAATTCTCCAAAAAGGATGTACAGATGGCCAAAAGACATGTGAAAATAAGCTCAACATCACTAATCATCAGAGAAATGAAAATTAAAACCACAATGAGGTATCATCTCGCATCTCACACATTAGAATGGCTATCATCAATAAATCAACAAACAACAAGTGCTGGTGAGGATGTAAAGAAAGGTGAATCTTTTAGCACTGTTGGTGGAAATGCAGACTGGTGCAGCCAATGTGAAAAGCTGTATGGAGATACTTCAAAAAATTAAAAATGGAACTGTCTTTTGACCCAGCAATTCCATCTCTGCTAATATATCTGAAGAAACCCAAAAGAGTAATTCAAAAAACATAAGCACCCCTATGTTCATTGCAGCGTTGTTTATAACCATCAAGATATGGAAGCAGCCCAAGTGTCCATCAGTAGATGAGTAGATAAAACAACTATTGAACATTTACACAATTGGCCATAAAAAAGAAGAAAATTTTACCCTTTGTGACCATATGGATGGATCTGGAGAACATTATGGTAAGTGAAAAAAAATAGCCAGAGAAAGACAAATACCATATGATTTCACTCATATGAAGTATATAATGAACAAAGTGAACTAACAAGGAAAATGGAGAGAAAAGGATGACAGCTGGCAGGGGGGTAGGTAGGGGGTGGAGGGATTGAGCAAAAAGGAAATGGACTCATTGACATATACAACAGTATAGTGATTCCTGTGGGGAGGGAGGTATAAGGGGACTAAATGATCATGGGAAATAATACAATAAGGATTAAATTAAAAAATAAACACCTTCTAAATTCAATTTTTAGACATTGTTATTCTAATTGCCTCCATGTGTTCCATTCCTTAAAATATTATTACAGTGGTTGAATAATCACATGACAAAGATATTTGGAAAAAAGATCTATATGGAAGGTTGAGCTAATTGACCTGCAAAGATCCTTCACACTGTAAGCTTAATAATTTTATCATGAGAGAAGAAGACTTACGGTCTTGGCACTTTTTAGATTAGGACATGAAAGCTCAAAGTACTTCCATGATTTTTCCAAAAGGCCACAAGGCTACCTAATGATGTTGCGGACAGTGTTTACAATATTAATATGTGTGTGTCTTATTACCACTCTTCTTTTTCCTGTTGGTTCTTCCCCATTTAGACAACCTAGGTCATTCAAATCTACTGATGGCTTTAGATTAGGAAATCATTAGCAAAGAGCAGTTGGAAAGAAGAGACCCATTAAAAGAACTCAGCAAACATACAAGAGACTGGACAGATTATCTGATGAGTAAGAATGAGCCTACCCATCCCAAATCTTTTCACCCCACACACAGGACTCTACAGCCTAGAGGAAAGCAGAGACTTTTAAGGGCAAGCAGTGGGCTTATGGATAGTCATAGGCCACTAGGTTGTTGAGGAAAGAGACCTTGAATCCTGTCCCTTGTTCCTGAGAGAATTCTTGAGTAATCAATATCATATATTGTCCAAGGGACACTATGAGTAATTACAACTGAAAAACAAATGTAAACTCAGACTGTACTGGGCAAACCTCATGCAACGTCACCCCAGTTTTGGGGGTAAGATTGTAATAGAACCTCGGGCCAAAGGCAGAAGAAACCTGCGCTCCCTTTCCTGAGCAAAGCCCTGGGAAACAATTTCCTTCTTCCATCAGTCCCTCCTTTTGCAAATTCTTAATAGTTCTTGTTCCACCAAAAGTTTTCAAACATGAATCTGAGCTCAGCCACTTAATGATCTCTTCTTTATGCACCTTTTCTATCACTTCCAGGATTTTGATGCTAGGGAGAGAGGCTGCAGCAGGGCTCAAACTCCATTGAGAAATGAAAGCTAGAGGGTGGAGTCTGCAGGGATACACAGGCAGTGAGTGCTGGAGACCAGCTGGCCAACAGGCTTCTCCCAGGAGGCCCTCACAGACAGGGACCCTGAGAGTACGATACCCAATAAGGACCCAATATCCTAACACTGCACAAATCCCCAGGAACTTAGATACGACTCCAGAGGAACCTCGGGAGAACCTGGAAATTTACTAAGAATGTTTCTTTCTCCGTGACAAAAAGGGGGCTTAAAGTAGAACTTAAATTTAGTTACAGAACAATGGAAAATGAAGTTGCATCTGTTTCTACCCTTGTGGAGGTAACAAAGTGAGAAATATTCATTTATTCTATATTTTTATTAAATTAGAGCTATTATAAGGACTTTTTAAAAATAGTAGGAGAAAGGTAAAAGAGACTACTGAGGTTAAGGTATAAGTACATCCGGTTTAGGAATGAGATGGCTGGAAAAAGGAATACTATAAAGTATGGACAAAAATAATAGGACCAGGTGGAGCAAGCCAGTCATGAAGAGACAAACACTGTGTGAGTCAGTTTGTACAAGGTGTTTAAAGTAATCAAAGTCACAGACACAGCAGCAGAATAGTAGCCGCAGGAGCTGGGGAGAGGGGGAAATGGGGAGCTGTTTAATAAGTACACAGCTTTAGTTCTGCAATATGCAAAAGCTCTAGAGACTGGTTGCACAACAGATATACTTAACACCATTCAACTGTATATTTAAGGTAGTGATTTTATGGTATGTGCATTCCATCAAAATTGGTTTTTTTTAAAGATTTTATTTATTTATTTATCTTTAGAGGGGAAGGAGAGAGGGAGAGAAACATCAATGTATGGTTGCCTTTTGTGCGTCCCCTGCTGGAAGTTAGCCTGCAAGCAACCAGCCTGCAACCCAGGCAGGTGCCCTGACTGGGAATCGAACAGCGATCGTCTGGTTCGCAGGCCCACGCTCAATCCACTGAGCTACGCCAGCCAGGGCTCCATCAAGATTGTTTTAACGTTAAAAAAAAACAAACTACAATATTCCAAAGACCGCTCTGGGCCCTTAAGATCATACAATGAAATATACATCCTGGTCTCCTGACTTCCATCCAGTTTCTTAAGAGACAGGTCCCCAAAGTACCTTGGTTTCATAATACAATTCAATATTTTGGTAAAGAACAAGAAACACTACTTAAAAATTATTTACAAATACAATTTTATCTAGATAAATTGCAGTCTGCACACAGTGTTCAGCCATCAGACAAAGCCATTCATTTGTTTGTTTGTTTTTTACAAATCTACAGAGCAATGATTTAATTCCTAAGCCCCAGTTTTTCTGAACTATGTCCAGAATATGTCTTAATAGACCACTAACTACTTTACTCCAACATTACCTAGAAGCTTTCTTCACCCACTTGACAAGAATCCTAAATCCATTAATATTCTAAGAAGAAAAATGCAACATCCACAGCCATAAAACTACGTGAAATTTGTTTCTAACATTTTCAGTCAATACCAATTATGCACCTCAGCTTCTATTCACGCATCAGGCAACTATTTCTCCCAGTAGGTTTTTTTTCAGTTAAAAGTAAATTGTGAAGCAATCAATTCAGTTTGAAAACTTCAGTTCATTACATTTACAGTTTCCCCACATTTTACATCAAAGAATAGGTGTTAATTATTTTAGCTAAACCAAAGAATATAAAACTGAAAACAATTAACTGTTAATATCAGAGCTTTTTATTTTTAAAACACACAATTGCTGTCCCATACAAAATATTTCAAAATATGAACATTAATGTCAATATATTCTGTTAACAACTAGAATGATCCAAAGTACCTCTAACAAAGGAACCTGATAAATATTTCCTTTGTTAACTCCTGGTAAAACTAAACTTAACCATCAATAAAATACAAAACTTCAGAAAATAGCTACCATATCCAAGTACTTTTAGGGACTGGGGATTGTTTTTTGAATTTCAGTTGTGATTTCCAGTAATAAAAAAATATATCAACTGAAAATAGTTTAGTGTATTTAACAGATATTTTTGTGGAATCAACCACTTTCAAGTCTGCTCATTAGCCACTCCCCTTACACATCTGTTCCATTAAAGGTAAATAGTATGTCATAGTGACACAAGGTATGAGTACAATCAGATATGGTATTCTCATTTTTATAATCATTTACTACAGGGTCATGCCACTTAACAACTTCATATGCATTCTTTTTGGCCCGTGACTCCTGTGAAAAGTGACACGCCTATGGATTAGACAATAGCAGACAAAGGCAGTCAATATGTGGCACACAAATTGAAGATGCAGAGATGGCCCCAAGCAGTGAAAATGAAAGATGGACTCTGCAAACATCTATGTTTCTCCTTGACATTAACTACTGCCTTCTCTGAAACAAACCAATATCTTAAAGTCCTGTTCAATATCTGCTTATCTCAAGAAACTTTCTCCAAAACAACTATGTGGAAGCTAAGGTGTCGTATTCGTCTGAATATAGCATTTGTCAGAGTGTGATTCAAGTACCTCATGCATTCAATCACACTGGGCAATTTATAAAAACACAGATTCCCATGTATCATGCCAGATCTACCATCAGAAACTCAGGAAATGGTGTCCTACAACCTGCATTTAAATGAGCTGCAGGAATGAGCTGCTGAAATTTAAGAACCTGGCCACAGCTTCCAACATAGGTCTATGCATTGTTCAGACAGCGGTGGCTAAGTTAGAACTTGGGGCCAGAAAGGATGAAGAATATATTCAGGAAGGGAAAACATGAGCATAAAGTTTGAATGTGGCTTATTAGGAAATGAAACAGAAAAGAGATAAAGACAATCTAAGGAAACAGGGAAAGCAAATATATAAAAGTGAGAGTGATTGTAATAACACAAATAAAATAGGACCGAAGAAGTAATCAGACACTCAACAGAAACAGTGAAATACAAACACACACACACACACACACACACACAGAGACAAGAAACCAAAAAATTAGGGGGAAAGATGAGTGTTTTCTACTATAAAAGGCAAATAGCCATTCTTTTATTTTCCAGTGCACAAAAATGATACTACTCTCCTAAAAGTGTTGAAAGGGTAATTGAAGAAAATGTTTCCTTATTTTGTATTCACAGGGGATAAAAGGCAAAATAGTTCTTTCTGGCTATGGTCAATATTTTAAAGAACAAAATGACTAGCTTTTTCTCTTGACATTTTAAATTATATTTTATTGATTATGCTATTGCAGTTGTCCTGATTTTTCCCTCTTTGGACCCCTCCACCCAGCACCCCCGACTCCCTCAGGCAACGCCCTCATCATTGTTCATGTCCAGGGGTCATACATATAAGTTCTTTGGTACTCCATTTCTTATATTGTATTTTATATCCCTATGGCTATTCTGTCACTACCTACTCATACTTCTTAATCCCCTCACCTCTTCACCCACACCCTGCTCTCATCTGGCAACCATCAAAACGCTCTCCATATCCATGATTCTGTCTCTCTTCTTGTTTGTTTAGTTCATTTTTTAGATTCGATTGTTCATATTTTATTTTTTGTAATAAAAGTACATATGTTTAAGATGTACAATATAATGTCCACTTAAAACATATATACATAATGAAAAAATTACTACAGTCAAGCTAATTAATATATATATCTCATTTAGTTACTGTGTGTGTATGTGTGTGTGGTGAGAGCTCCTGAAATCTACTCTTACCACATTTCTAATATAAATCATAGTTTTATTAATTATAGAAATCATGCTTTACATTATTCATTGATCATAGCTGCAACTGTACACACTTTGACCAATATCTGCCCTTCCCTCCATCTCCACTCTTGGTAGATACCCTTCTACTCTCTGTTTCTAACTATTTACTAACTATTTTGATTCCACATTCAAGTGAGATCATGTAGTATTTTTATTTATACATCTGGGACTTCAAACAATGTCCCACAGGGACATTGATTCATACAGGCTGTTGCAAATGGCAGGATCTCCTTCTCATGACTAAATATTATTCATATATATAATACATATATATTATAAACATGGCATCTTCTTTACACATTCACCTGTTGATAGACACTTCAGTTGTTCCCAAATTGTGGCTACTGTAAATAATGGTGCAATAAACATGGGAGCACACATATCTCTTTAAAGTAAAGATTTCATTTCCTTTGGAAAAATATCCGAAAGTAGGATTGTTGTATCATAAGATACTACTACTTATAATTTTTTAAAGCTCCTCCACACTGTTTGCCATAATGGCTGCATCAGGTGACAGTCCCACCAGGAATGCCCAAAGAGTCTCTTTTCTCCACACACTGGCCGTGAACACCCATAATCCTTTAATATTTTTTATAATAACCATCCTAACAGGTATGAGGTGATATGTCATTTTTTTGAGGTTTTAAAAAAAGATTTACTGTTCTAGCAACTTTAAAATATAAAATACAGTATTGTTTTTCTTATTTTATTTTTTAATTTAATTCTTGTTCAAGTACAGTTTTCTTATATTCCCAGCCCTGCCCCCCCCAGTGCTCTCCACCTCCCTCCCATTTCCACCCCCCACCTTAGTTATTGTCCATGTGTCCTTTATACTTGTTCATGGGAGTCCTTCCCCTTTTCCTCTATGATTCTCTCCCCTCTCCCCTCTGGACCCTGTCAGCCTGTTCTGTATTTGAGTGTCGTTGGTCATATTTTGCTTGCTTGTTTGGTTTGTTGTTCAGATTCCTGTTAAAGGTGAGATCATATGGTATTTGTCTTTTACCGCCTGGCTTATTTCACTCAGCATAATGCTTTCCAGTTCCATCCATGATGTTGCAAAGGGTAGGAGCTCCTTCTTTCTTTCTGCTGCATAGAATTCCATTGTGTAAATGTACCATAGCTTTTTGATCCAGTCATTTACCGACGGGCATCTAAGTTGCTTCCAACTCTTGGCTATTGTAAATGGTGCTGCTATGAACATCAGGGTGCATAGGTTCTTTTGGATTGGTGTTTCAGGGTTCTTAGGATATACTAATAATAGTGGAATTCCTGGGTCAAAAGGCACATTCATTTTTAGTTTTCTTAGAAAATTCCATACTGTTTTCCATAGTGGTTGTACCAGTCTGCAATTCCACCAACAGTGAACTAGGGTCCCCTTTTCCCCACAACCTCTCCAGCACTTGTTTGTTTCTTTGTTTATGAATAGCCATTCTGACTGGTGTAAAGTGGTATCTCATTATGGCTTTAATTTGCATGTCTCTGATAGCAAGCGATATTGAGCATCTTTTCATGTGTCTCTGGATCCTCTGTATGTCCTCCTTGGAGAAATGTCTGTTCAAGTCCTTTGTCCATTTTTTAATTGGGTTGTTCATCTTCTTTGAGTGGAGCCGAGTGAGTTCTTTGTATATTTTGGAGATTAAACCTTTGTCTGAAGTATCATTGGCAAATATGTTTTCCCAAGCTGTTGCTTCTCTTTTTATCTTGATACTGTTTTCCTTAGCCATGCAGAAGCTTTTAATTTTGATGAGATCCCATTTGTTCATTCTTTCCTTTATGTCCCTTGCTCTAGGGGACGTGTCAGTAAAAATATTGCTCCATGGAATATCTGAGATTTTCTCATTTTTTATTTACATTTCTGAAATTTTTTGTACTTGGCACACAATACATTTAATTTATCCCCTTGAAGAGCTATATATTTTAATACAGACATGTGAAAATCTAGGAATAAATTAAGAAAATAAATAAATTAAAGGTAACACTTTACTGGCCCTGAACAAGTAGCTCAGCTGGAACAAGCAGCTCTTGACACATCAAGGTTGCATGTTCGATCCTTGGGAATGGCACATACAAGAATCAACCAAGGAATGCGTGAGTAAGGGAAAACAGAACACTGATGCTTCTCTCTTCCCCTGCCCTCCTCCCTAATCTCTCTGGAAAATCGGTCAATAATTTTTTAAGAAGTAATCTTTACTTCAAAAGTTATTTTTCTAATAGTGATACTTTTATCCTAAAAAAGAAACTAATGACACTTACAGGATAAAAATAAGGAATAATAAGGTCCACTGCTGTGCTGTAAAGTCAACCAACCATGACAAAAAAACACATTAGGAGATGGTGGTGGAGTAGGAGGAAGTGGATTCCACTTCTTCCTAAACACAGAGAAAAACCTGGCCGATCTACAGAGGAACAGAGCAAACAGCCAACAGTACCCCAGCATATATGAAAATAAGAGACCAAAAATTGTAGCGGACACTGAAAAAACAGAAGGTAAGGAGAGTGCTTCAGGATAATAAGGTCCCAGAGACCAGCACAGAGACATGGCTGTAACCCCAGGCCTGGTGCCCTGCACCCGCACTGGGTCTACCACAGACTCTTTGGGAGCTGCGGGCCTGCCACAGAGTCCTTGGGAGAGAGACGGGTCAACTGCTCCCGCCCTCCCCAGCCAAGCAGGGTTTGAGCAGCACCAGGAGAGACCTGGTTGCTTGAAGTCACAGAGAGAGAAATAAGGACAAAAAGGCAAACACACAAGGGCCATGATTACCCTGAGTCTCTGGTCACTGGCTTGGGAGAGTTGAGAGACCCACAGTGATGCACACAGACCCTTATAGTCACCTGTCTGGCTGGAGAATTGGGCTGTGCTGAGCAGCAGGCTTGAGTGGGAAGAATTCCTCCAAAAGTAAAACTGTCTGGAGTACAACTTACTCCCCACCCAGTCGGGCAGCAATTCCCAGGTTGCGCGAAAGGCCCTGCATTCCCCATTGCACTGGGAAGGGTTCAGGCCCAAACCCTCGGGACCCAGGCAGCCTGGCCTGGCACACACATGCATCCACACCCCAGCCAACAGAGATAACCCCCCTGGGAAACAGCCCTCTGAAAAAGACCTGGATTCCCCACCTAAGGTGCCCAGGAGAGGCACCAGACTAGCTCTTGGGAGAGTGCTTGCATGACTGGTTGAGCACACATAGGGAGGGAGAGAGGCCACACCAATCTCTCCTCAGGCTGCTGCAGCCATGGAGACCAGGAAAGCCAGTTTGGCCAGTATGAAAACAACAAGAGGTATCGGTTTGTTTGTTTTTAAGTAATCTTTTTTTTTATTTTTATTATTGTTGTATCTTCCAATACCCTTTTCCTCTCTTTCCTTCTATCTTGTTTTATTTCTTCTTCTTTTCTTTCCAATTTTATCTCTTCTTCCTCCCTTTTCCTGCCTATTTTTCCCCAAGTGAAACAAAAAACTTAGAACTGTGAAAAAAGAGGACCACATTGGACCACATTGGACTCAAAAAGGGGGCATCCCCACAGTTGAGACAGTGAGACAAATCTTATTTTACTATTGCAGAGAAACTACAAGCTACTGCATATTTGTACTACTATTTTTTTCATTATTCTTACATCTTTTATTTTAATAGGATTTTTGTATTCCTCTTCTTTCTGTATAGTCTTCTTTCCTCGGCTGGTTACATTGTATCATTTGACAGTTTTCCCCTGTTCTCTGGACCAAAGTGTATTACCAATTTACTATATCCTTCACATCACTTGTTTTCTTTTAGCACACTACCCAAAGTTCTATACCCCCTATTGATGTCATCCAGATCACACAGAGTCCGTCATATAATTGTTGCTCTAATATTATTGTAAATAATATCTGTTCCATACTATTGTAAATACTTCACAACACCCCTTCTGGATCTTAGCCCACTTCACAGTTTCCTGAACTCTATTACTGTAGTGGTTAACTCTATTCTCTCACACACTACACCTATTTATTATCCTTTACTCTCACCTTACCTCAGACTCTCACCTTACCTTTACTTACCTTTACTCTCACCTTTACTCTCATCTGACCTCCCACAACCTCACTGTTTTCTAGAGCCAACTCAATCCTTCCCTCCCCAACAAGAGTCTTATCTTTTTTCCATCCTTTCTTAAAAGTGGCTAGTTGGGTGAAATATCACGGTTGACACTATACATAGCCAAAGGATCTCCTATCTCTTCTCTACCTGCTTCTACTGAAAATATCATAGAATACTCTCCTGCTATTATAAACCATTTCCTTCCCTTCCAACTGATCACAAAAAAAGTAAGTGGAAGCAGTGAACACCAGGATGCCCACTGGAAGAGGAAACCCAACAACAAAGGAACCACCAACAGATAACAACAGAAGAAGGTGAAGGAGGGACTGGAAACCATACAAACCTCAATCTGGGACCTATCTGAAAACACAACTAAATAATGAAGAAACTACAAAGTACAAACAACTGAACAAGAGCAAAAGAGAATCCTTAAAACCTTGTACACACAGAAGAACTAGCTTCAACACAACCTGCCCTCAGCAGAACAACAAATTACAAGAAGTGGTAGAAAGAGTGACCGTCAGTGAACCAACTGGTGGGAAGGACCCACAAAAGAAAGACCCAGAAACAACTAAAACCCAAAGATAAACACAAAGCTAACTTAAAGGACAGCCCAAGACCAGTGAGCTTGGGAGATGAAGAAGACCACACTACTAAATCTCACAGGTATTCTACCACAGAAGTTCACACCATAAACCCAGGGAACCAGAACAAATCAATTTAAGATGCTGAAGCTAACAAGAAGAGTCTCACAAACAATGAGAAGACAAAGAAACAATTCCCAAAAGAGGAAAGGAGGAAGCCTCAGAAAGAATGCTAGATGAAATAGAGGCAAGTCAGCTATCAGATACTGAATTCAAAGCACTGGTTATCAGGAAGTTCAAACAGCTCAAAATGAGCTATCAGAAACTACAGGGGAACTACAATGAACTCACCGCAAACTATATCAACATTAAAAAGGAAATAGAAACTATCATCAAGGACCAAGAGGAAATAAAGAATACAGCTTCTGAAATGAAGAACACAGTTGAAGGAATCAAGAGCAGAACTGATGAAGCAGAAGATCGGATCAGTGAGTTGGAGGACAGAGTAGAAAAAAAAACACCCAAAATGAGCAAGAAAAGAAAAAGAGGCTCAGAAAGAATGAAGAGGGATTAAGAGAAATGCAAGATAATATGAAACATGATAATATCTGAATAATAGGGATACCAGAGGGAGAAGAAGAAGAGCAAGGGATAGAAAAGGTATTTGAAAAAGTAATCATGGAAAACTTCAAACTAATTTGATGAGAGAAAAAGTCACACAAATCCAGGAAATACAGAGAGTCCCAATCAAGATGAACACAAGAAGGCCCACTTCAAGACACACCATTATTAAAATGGCAAAATTGCAAGACAAAGAGAGAATCTAAAAAGTCACCAAGGGAGAAAAAGGAAGTAACATACAAGGGAGCCCCAATAAGGATAGCTGCTGACTTCTCAATGGAAACTCTCTGAGAAAGAAGAGAATGCAAGAAATATTCCAAGTAATGAGAACCAGAGGCCTGCAACCAAGGCTACTTTACACAGCAAGGCTCTCAATCAAGATAGAAAACCAAATAAAGCACCTCTAAGACAAAAGAAGTGTAAAAGAATACACCTCCACCAAACCAGCTCTGCAAAAAATACTAAAAGGTCTGCTTTAAAGAATGGAAGGAAAAGAGAGAGACAGAGAGCAACACAGATACAAAAATGTCAATGTAAATGGATTAAATGCTCCAATCAGACTTCCGCCAAGATGGAGGAATAGGTGGAAACACTGTGCCTTCTCCCACAACCAAGTTTGAATACAACAAAGGTTTGGAGAACAAAAGATACAGCCACAAAACAGAATATTGAATTATACGGAAGTCTGACAACCACTAACCATTCAATGGGGACAGTAAGAGGGGCAGAGCCAGCAGCGGAGCAGGATCGGGCAGGACAGATCGCCAGACCTAGGCGTGCAAGTGGCCGGGACCCAGTCAGGGTGTGGGGCAGACTGACGCGGATGCACATTCGCGCACAGTGAGATGGACCACGCAGGCCCCAGGGGGCGAGGGCTGATGGCGGTGGCACACTCGCGTGCAGTGGGACAAAACGTGATGGTGGCAGCTGCCGCACCTGTGGGGGACTCGGCAGGAGATGGCAGACGGGACACCATTGCTTCTCTTTGACCCCACCCCCACATACAGCATCACAACCCAGCGACTGAGTTGCCCTGCTCAGGTGAAGAACTAGGGCTCCGATCCTGCTATGTAACAGGCACAAACAGCCCAAAGGTTGGCGCAGGAAGAACTCAAAGTCCCAGAGCCGATAACTATAAGCGACCGAGAAATTGCAAGCCTCTCAGAAGCATAATTCAGGACACTATTTATCAGGATGCTCACAGAACTAGTTGATTATAGTCACAAATTAGAGGAACATATGAAGGCTAAACTACTGAAATGAAGGGAGATGTCCAGGAAACCAAAAGTGATGGAAAGGAAACTGGGACTCAAATCAATGGAATGGACCAGAAGGAAGAACAAGACATCCCACCAGAAAGGAATGAAGAAATGAGAATTCAAAAAAATGAGGAAAGGCTTAGGAACCTCCAAGACATCTTTAAACATTCCAACATCCGGATTATAGGGGTACCAGAAGAGGGAAAGAAACAGCCATCAGTGGAAAACTTATTGGAACAAATAATAAAGGAGAACTTCCCCAGTCACTGGCCTGCAAACCAAAATATCTACAAAGATATTGTGGCACTGAACAACGCCCTACATGAAATGGATTTAACTGATATATATAGAGCCCTTCATCCCAAAGAAACTAAACATGCATTCTTTTCAAGTGCACATGAAATATTTTCAAAGATAGACCTCATGATAGAACACAAAACAAGCCTCAAGAAATTCAAGAAACTGAAATCGTATCAAGCATTTTCTCTGACCACAAGGGGCTGAAACTAGAAACGAACCCCAAGGAAAAAAACTCCAAATGTTCAAAATCATGGAGATTGAATAGCATGCTATTAAGCAATTAAAGGGTCAAGAATGAAATTAGGGAAGAATTCAAAAAGTTTCTGGAAACAAATGAAAATGAACTCACAACAACCCAAAACTTATGAGACACAGTGAAGGCAGTCCTGAGAGGGCTGAGACTCATAGCAATACAGGCCTACCTAAAAAAGATAGAAACATTTCAAAGAAACAACCTAACCCTATGCCTACAACAACTCAAGGAACAACAACAAAGACAGCCCAGAGCAAGTAGAAGGAAGGAAATAACCAAGATCAGAGCAGAATTAAATGACATAGAGAATAAAAGCACAATTCTAAGGACCAATGAATCCAGGGGCTGGTTTTTTGAAAAGATAAACAAAATAGACAGCCTTAAAGTAGGCTCATCAAGAAAACAAGGAAGACCCAAATAAACAGAATCAGAAATGAAAGAGGAGAAAGTACAACCAACACCACAGAAATACAAAGGATTGTAAGAAATTACTAAAAAGAATTGTATGCCAAGAAATTTGAAAACCTAGGTGAAATGGAAAAATTTCTAGAAAAATATAATCTTCGAAAACTCAATGAAGAAGAAGCAGAAAGCCTGAACAGGCCAATAAATCAGAAGAAATTGAAGCAGTAATCAAAAAACTCCCATCACACAAAAGCCCTGGACCAGATGGTTTCACAGGCAAATTCTACAAAGCATTTAACAAGAGCTAACCCCTATCCTCACAGACTACTCCAAAAAATTTAAAATGATGGAAGACTCCCATACTCTTTTTATGAAGGAAGCATCATCCTAATCCCAAAACCAAATAAAGACACAACAAAGAAAGAAAACTTCAGGCCAATATTGTTGATGAACATACATGCTAAAATCCTCGCCCTGGCTGGCGTAGGTCAGTGGATTGAGCACAGGCCTGCGAACCAGAGGATCACGGTTCAATTCCCAGTCAGGGCACATGCCTGGGTTGCAGGCCAGTTCCCTGCAGGCCAATTCCCAGCAGGGGACGCACGAAAAGCAACCATACATTGATGTTTCTCTCCCCCTCTCCTTTCCCTCTANCCCAAAACCAAATAAAGACACAACAAAGAAAGAAAACTTCAGGCCAATACTGTTGATGAACATACGTGCTAAAATCCTCGCCCTGGCTGGCGTAGGTCAGTGGATTGAGCACAGGCCTGCAAACCAGAGGATCACGGTTCAATTCCCAGTCAGGGCACATGCGTGGGTTGCAGGCCAGTTCCCTGCAGGCCAATTCCCAGCAGGGGACGCACGAAAATCAACCATACATTGATGTTTCTCTCCCCCTCTCCTTTCCCTCTAAAGATAAATAAATAAATAAATAAATAAATAAATAAATAAAATCCTTAACAAATTGTTGGCAAATCACATCCAACAATACATTAAATAGATCATACACCATGACCAAGTGGGATTCATCCCAGGGATGCAAGGATAGTTCAATGTTCACAAATCAGTAAATGTAATACACGACATAAACAAAAGCAAAGACGAAAACCACATGATCATATCAATAGATGCAGAAAAAGCATTTGATAAGGTACAATACTCATTTGTGATAAAAACAATCAGCAAAGTGGAAAAGAGGGAGCATTCCTTAACATAATAAAGGCCATATATGAGATATATAGAGACATACAGCCAACATCATACTCAATGGGCAAAAACTAAAAATTTATCCACTAAGATCAGGAACAAGACAAGGTTGTCTACTTTCATCACTTCTATTCAATATAGTTTTGGAAGTTTTAGCCACAGTGATCAGACAAGAAAAAGAAATAAAAGGCATCCAAATTGGTAAGGAGAAAACAAAACTGTCACTGTTTGCAGATGACATGATAGTGTACGTAGAAAATCCTATAGACTCCACCAAAAAACTGTGCGACCTAATCAATGAATTTGGCAAAACAGAGGGATACAAAGTCAATATCCAGAAATCAAAGGCATTTTTGTATATGAACAATGAAGCAGCAGAAGCAGAAATCAAGAAAAAAATCCCATTTGACATAGCAAAAAGAAAAATAAAATATCTGGGAATAAACCTAACCAAGGAGGTAAAAGACCTATATGCAGAAAACTAGACAACACTGAAAAAAGAAATCAAAGAAGACACAAAGAAATGAAAACATATACTGTTTATGGATCAGAAGAATTAATATTATCAAAATGTCCATACTAACCAAAGCAATTTACAGATTCAATGCAATACCTATTAAAGTACCAATGACATATTTCACAGACATAGAACAAACACTTCAAAAATTTATATGGAACCAGAAATGACCCCAAATAGCTGCTGCAATTTTGAGAAAGAAGAGAGAAGTAGGAGGGATCACAATACTTGATATCAAACTGTATTACAAGGTCACAGAAATCAAAACAGCCTGGTACTGGCATATAAACAGGCACATAGACCAATGGAACAGAACAGAGAGACCAGAAATAAACCCAAGTCTCTACGGTCATTTAATATTCTCCAGCAACATAAAATGGAGTAAAAATATCCTCTTCAACAAATGCTGTTGGGAGAACTGGACAGCTACATGCAAAAAAAATGAAATTCAAGCACCAACTTACACCATACACCAAAATAAATTCAAGATGAATAAATATAAGTTGTGACACAATTAAAGTCCTAGAGGAGAACACAGGCAGGAAAATCCCAGATATTTCACACAGCAACATTTTTACTGACATGTCCCCTAGAGCAAGGGACATAAAGGAAAGAATAAACAAACATGATCTCATCAAAATTAAAAGCTTCTGCA
The DNA here is from genome assembly GCF_014824575.4 of Sturnira hondurensis. Classification (NCBI taxonomy): domain Eukaryota; kingdom Metazoa; phylum Chordata; class Mammalia; order Chiroptera; family Phyllostomidae; genus Sturnira; species Sturnira hondurensis. Next base: position 5,107,478 of record NW_028088227.1, on the reverse strand, counting down.
TAGCTAAAGATAACAGTATTAAAATGAAATGAGAACCAACTGTATGGGATTACATATTTGCCAATGATACCTCAGATAAGGGTTTAATCTCCAACATATAAAAAGAACTTACACAACTCTACTCTAAGAAGACAAGCAACCCAATTAAAAAGTGGGGAAAGGACTTGAAAAGACACTTCTCCAAGGAGGACATGCAGATGATCCAGAGACACATGAAAAGATGCTCAATATTGCTAGCTATCAGAAAGATGCAAATTAAAACCACAATGAGATACCACTTCACACCAGTCAGAATGGCTATCATAAACAAAGCAACAAAAAACTGTTGGAGAGGTTGTGGAGAAAAGGGGACCCTAGTTCACTGTTGGTGAGATTGAAGACTGGTATAACCACTATGGAAAACAATACAGAATTTTCTAAGAAAACTAAAAATGGATCTGCTTTTTGACCCAGCAATTCCACTGCTGGGATTACATCCTAAGAACCCTGAAACACCAATCCAAAAGAACCTATGTACTCCAATGTTCATAGCAGCACAATCTACAATAGCCAAGTGCTGGAAGCAACCTAGGTGTCCATCGGTAAATGACTGGATCAAAAAGCTATGGTACATTTACACAATGGAATTCTATGCTGCAGAAAGAAAGAAGGAGCTCCTACCCTTTGCAACAGCATGGATGGAACTGGAAAGCATTATGCTGAGTGAAATAAGCCAGATGGTGAAAGACAAATACCACATGATCTCACCTTTAACTGGAACCTAAACAACAAAACAAACAAGCAAGCAAAATACAACCAAAGACACTGAAATAGAGAATAGGTGGACAGTATCCAGAGGGGAGAAGGGAGAGAATTTCAGGGGAAAAGGGGAAGGGTTTACAGGAACAAGTATAAAGAACACATGGATAAAAACTAAAGTGGGTGGAAATGGGAGGGAGGTGGGGAGCACTGGGGAAATGGGCTGGGATGGGAGTAGAAGACAGAAAACGGTACTTGAACAACAATTAAAATGAATAAATAAATAAAACACATTAACATAGTATAATAATTTGCAGTATGGAAAAACTAGGGGAATAAGCTAAATATGCAAATAATAAAAAGTGGTTAAGCAGATTTTTCAAAGACCAATTCAGTATAATTTCAGGCACCTATGAAATGTCACATTGAAGAATATTTAATAGAATGGGTAAATATACATGATATAAAGCAAATTGATTTTTTAATCTCAATCATGTTGAAATTTTTACATAGGAAAATATTTGAACAAGTCAATGTTCAGTAGTTATTTCATTTTCTATTATCTTCTCAGGAATTTTTTTGAGTTTTGACTTTCCTAAATGTACATTTACTTATATGACAAAAACAAATATTTAAAAATGCACATGATAATATTTCATTTTTAACTTCAAAAATGTTCATGTTCAACTGTAAAATTTCTCTCCTTTTTTATGATATGTATATATAAAAATGACACTTTCCTTAGAACTAATTAAAATAAAGAAAGCAACTGGACTTTTTATATTTATGGTCTGTTCTATGTAACTTGATTAAATCTGCTTCAGTGTTGGTTGATGATTGATGATTGTTAATAGTCATGAGTGAGTAATTTCTCAAAGTCTGGTTTGGTTTTCTCTAGAGTAAAATGTTTCCTATTACTTTTCATGGTGCTAGGGCTAATAATGCATATATTTAAATGAGGGCTGTATAACTGCATACTTCAAGAACCCAACTAGGGATGAAATGCTGCTATCCTTTAAGGTATATAATCTTGTCCATCAGGATTTTGATGCCCATCAACTTGCAAAACACTTTCTAAATATCTTTTTGTTCAGAAAGTGTTTAGGTCATAAAATATGCACGTGGAGAAAATTAAACTTGCTCTTACAAGCTATAATCAACTCACTAGCCTTATGCTCATTTATCTTCCACCGTACATGCAAGTATTATTAGTCAGCCTCCAGAGAAGAAACTTTTGTATCTTTAAGTGATAGAATCACCTAGGGACACACCTCCAAAACACAACGTAAAGTTCCATCTCTCGGTGGCTAAACGGACTTTCAAGAGTCAGATTTATGAAAACTTGGTGACTCTCTTGTTGACTTTGATCTCATTTATCCTAAATTTCTACTAGAAGTGACATGGCATTCTGCCCCTTAATAGCAGCAAAAATGTACTAAGCATTTATTATATGCCAAGCACAAGCATTTCCCAGGAACTACCCTGTTTGATTCTCAATGCTTCTTCTGGCACTTAAAAAAGTTGAAAAGTCATTTTTTTAAAAAATATGTTTTAAAATGTAACCTTGATTTTATGCCTTCTTAAGAATTTTGTCTCCTCTTTTCCTTTCCATAAAAATATTTAGTTCAAAACCTGTAAACAAAGAACAAACTGACAGTGACCAGAGGGGAGGAGGAAGGGGAAAATGGGGGAGACAAGGGGTAGTGTCAAGATAATGACCATGTATAAAGGACCCATGGACAAAGACAATGGGGTGGCAGGGGAGGATTTAATGTGGGTGTCGGGTATCAGTAGGGCATGGGCCAGCAATGGGGGAAAATGAGGACAACTGTACTCAAACAACAATAAAAAATTTTAAAGAAAAACTATATGCTGTGTTAATGACAGCTTCTTTTATTCCTCTTTGGCTTTTTTTTCAAGGTAGACAAATGGATGGAAAAGAGATAACAGGGGGTCCCCAGAGGCAGAGTGTATGGGAAAAAACTACTCAGCAACTTGAACATGGCACTAGTGTGGAAACCCAGAATGCTCTCACGCTACCACTCATCTGAGCTAGCTGACCTGAAACTAGTCAAAACACTCATGATGTATCTCAGCCCTGACCTGAAGTGAAAACTTCACTCTATTCTGCCTCATGCTATTTGTGGCATTTTAACACAGCAGATGTCCAGGCAGCAACATCCACTCCCTAAGAAGACAGTTGCCAGGACAATGTCTCCCAAGGCACCAGCTCATCTGCATGCCCATGATAACCCTGTGCATTCACTATCTCAGTCTGTGCACTGAGAGGTTAGCAGTGAAGTTCTTGCTACTAGGGGTTGAGGGCAGGAAAGCAGATTCCTCTTAACAAATAATCCAACATTCAGCTATAACTACTGATAATGTCCTCTAAATGGTTTGCAAAGCTGGGAGAACACTTGTTTACAATTTTTGTTTTTGAGGGTAGAAAAGGAAATATAAAGTAAGGTAGGATGTAAAAATGAAACACCTTGATGTCAAAATTAACCTTCCAAATGTCAGCAAACAGAATGTGATATACACCGAGATACATCATTCCATGTTAAAAGCATTTACCACAAAACCCGGTTTCCATTAATCATACTCAAATTATCAAAAACCATTGTGTCAACATATCCATTTTTACCAAAAGAGAAATAGATATTACAATTTTAAAAATTAAAATTATATAGCTACAAAGAAAAATATTTTTAAAATCTACTAAGGAACCTACAAGTAAGAAAAGTAAGGCACCAATATTGATAAGCCATAAGTACTGTAATGGAGCTACATTTATTTATACACTTCTACAGGCTCTTAAGAGATCAAACTAACTCAAAAGATAAAAAAAAATTTTCAACATGCTCTTTTAGAGTGAAGGTGGCAGGAAGCAAAAAGTTTTTAACTTTTGCATTTGGTGGTTTCAACTGCTATTTGTCTGATCCTCATCCTCCTTTTTGACCAATAATTCTCCTACTATTCTTCATTAAATAAGGTTAAGAATTACTATCTTCTTGGTTTCACTATGTCAAGTTTAAAGATATCTTATAAGTGCAGCAATATCTAAAATAAAATAAAATTATTAAATATTTCAAAACTTATTAACGGAATGAGTACCTGTCTGTGGATCTCCAGGTCTTAACTTTAAGTTCTCCCTGACACATACCGCCTACACACCTCATTCATTGTGCTGAGATTACAGGGTAGGGGGTGAGGGTGGGGGCTGCAAACAGTTCAACCCCCATTTCCCATTCTGTATATGAGGATCTAGTACTCATGGTTAGACCTTCTGATTGTTTGCTCCAGTTACCTATGGGCTTTTGGCTTAAATGATCATGTAACACTATTTCCAAATCTAGAACAGTACAGTGAGTACTGATACCTAGATGCTATGTCTAATGCCCCCAAAACAAATCCATAATCTACAGTTTGTAGCTATATCTGTATTCTGAAACAAGTATTTTTATCAATATTTCTGTCATGTAACTTGGTATTTTTTTAAATATTTTATTTATTTATTTTTAGAGAGAGGGGATGGGAAGGAGAACGAGTCGGAGAGAAACATCAATGTGTGGTTACCTCTCATGTGTCCCCTACTGGGGACCTGGCCTGCAACCCAGGCATGTGCCCTGACTGGGAATCGAACCAGCAACCCTTTGCTTCACAGGCCCCTGCTCGATCCACTGAGCTACACCAGCCAGGGCAACTTGGTATTATTATGCTATTTATTTTCAAAGGCAAAGTTTTATACCGCCACCCCCATCCCTGAAGATAAAATCATAGGGAGAGTAGCATGGTAATAGGGGAAAGCTCACTAGGTCCACAAAGTGTATGTCCTTCGTGTGAAAAGTAAATAGGACACCTTCCTGAAAATGAAAGGAATATTCGAGGAACTGCTCTTCATTCCCTTGGACCTGGATTCAAAGCCAGGCTGAATGTTAATGAGACATTGATAGTATTATAATTTATTGATAAAGATACATTTATAGAAAAACCAGGAAGAGGTAAAAAATGAACAGTTTATTTTTTTAAGATTTTATTTATTTATTTTTAGAGAGAGGGAAAAGGAGGGAGAAAAAGAGGGAGAGAAACATCAGTGTGTGGTTGTTTCTCAAGAGCCCCCAGCTGGGGGCTTGGCCTGCTGGGGGCTTGTGACCTGATTGGGAATCGAACCAGCAACACTTTGGTTCACAGGCCAGCACTCAATATACTGAGTCAACCAGCCAGGGCCAAAAAATGAAGAGTTTAAAAGAAGGTGGTCAAAAGGTACAAACTTCCTTTTATAAGATAAATAAGTACTAGGGATACAATGTCCAACATGCTGACACTGTAATCACACTGGATTGTATATTCAGAAGTTACTAAAATAGCATAAATCTTAAAAGTTCTCATCACAAGAAAAAAAATTATTTTTTCTTTTTTCTATCTATATGAGATGATCAGTGTTAACTAAACTTATTGTGATAACCATCTCACAATATAGGTAAGTCAAGCCATTATGTTGTAAACTTATACAGTGTCGTATGTCAATTATATCTCAATAAAACCTTTAAAAATACAGGTATAGGAAATAAATTAGCTGATGCAGCCATTTAAAATGTCTTAAACCACTAATCTACTAAAAGTCCAGCTGGCTAAATGAGAAAGAAATTCTGTGATTTTCCAAAATGACAGAAAAGAGAAAGGTGAATTCAAGTTTTTACTAATATAAATTTTATCATAGTTGGTAGAGGATTTCAGAATAATGTATGGTTAATTGAAATACTACAGATCATGCAATAAATTTTTATCACCCCTCTCTATAGTTTTCATGAATGTGCTTAATTTGCTATGAAAGCTGAATGCATTAATATATGTCTTCAGGAAATAACTCAATATCCAGTAACCACTCAGCATGCTAAGATTGATTATACTTCTACATGACTAGTTAGTAATAAGAGAACTCACTCTTAGCATACAAAGTGCAACTCATTTTTTATGTTATAAAACAATACAGCATGAAAGGTAAATTATAAATCCATTTTAAGAATTTATTTTTGTATGCCTTCTTATTATTCGGGTTGTGAATTTAACCCATCTCTGAAAAACTGTAATAAGCACAGAATTACAGATTCTGACTCATATAAACACAGCAAACCAACAAACTCCCACTGAGTTTAAGTTAGACTATTTACTCAAAAGAACTCTAAATGGATGCTAAATGGCAAGATCAAGCCCTCTAAAAAAAAAAGGCAAGCTATCAGAAACTCATGGGAAAGATAAAGTCTGTCTAACCCTCTGGGAGTGAATAAAGACACCCCGGGAAACGAGGACGACAGCAAAGAAGGAAAGGAAGAACCTGTCCAATGATCTTGCCTCAATGATCTCTCCCAAAAGCATTTTTTAAAAACAAAATGACATAGCATTTATAAAGGCCCCAAAAGAGCTACCCTACAACATGAAAGCTTCCACCAAAGCTCGTACATTTTGAGCTACTTTATTGAGTAAATCATCAGATTTACCAGAGATAGTTTTATTAACTCTAAGAGAATCCCAAACACTCACTCTAGGCAAAGTTGGTCTCGGTTGCTGTTCAAGTGATTTAATTTATATTTGCAGAACTCTGCTTTAGGGATTGTGCAGCAAAGGAGAGAAAGAGTGGATTGTTCGTTTTAAAAGTCTTTCTGTCTTCTCTTAGAATCCTTCTTCAGATACTTTCCTAATTAAAAAGGAGACTTTCAGGCTCAGTTTCAGCCCTTCCTCCATCTCTGAAGTTTCTGTAGGAAAACGTCATTCTTGCAAGGCAGCCCTTCCGTGTCCATAAGGATAAGGTTAAACAAATAAGAGATGTGACCCCTTGCCCTGTTCAGCTGCTAAACTGACTCAAGTGCACATGAGAAAAAGAAACCCTTCTTGTGTGAGCCACTTGCATCTGGGTATTCTATTATGTTCAACTAAAGATATTCACCAATATGGCAATGGAAACTGTTTAAGACTCTTTAGCAATGGTGAACTTGCTTATCCAAGATAATGAAAGCACCACACCAAGGTACACTGGATTTATACTGTTGAAAGGGGCAAATTGCACTGAGAAATTTGGTTCTGGAGAGAACTAAAAGTTAGAAAAAAAGAGAGAGAATAAAGTTCCTTTGGCAATACAGCTTTGGTGGAAAGCCTTCTCAATGCAAATTTTCTAATATCAGAAATACTGCATTTTCATTCCCTACACTTCTCTATACCTTAAAAATAAATAAAATAACTATCACAAATGGCTCCGACTGGTAAGAAAGGTGTCACTCAAAGACATACATTAGAGAATTCCCCAGTCACCATGGTGAAGCCGTAACACAGGCAGGAAAAATATGTCTTTCTGGAGGAGACCCATATTTATTCCTTTTTATGGACCAGTTTTAATTTGGGCCACATCGCTTTTCAGATTCCAAGGAAGAAAACCATAAACTATTCTCATTTACAAGTTTGCCCTCTGCATGATCCTTTCTAATATAAAATAATATTTCACATTATTCCAAAATATCTTATCACTTCACTTACTCTTCATTAACAATTTAATGTTTTAAATTATTTCTCTTATATGCTCTGATATCTCCTAACAAGGCTTAAATCTCAACTATTTCACTTTATTTTCCCACATTAGTCTTTATTTCCTCTTGTCGCAGGCCTATTAATTGAAAAACTGCTATGAAATTTATTTTTCAATTTTATTTCCTCATCATTAAAAATGATGATCTTGAAGATGGCTTTCCACAAGTTTCGGGATAACTGAAAATATAGCCATCTTATATCTTTTCAACTCTGAGAACTGTCAAACCTGCCATTTACTGGGAACTTCTTTACTATGTTAGTGTCGATTGCTCCTTCTATGTCTGACCACATGATGCCATGGTACAAAATGAGGGCTCCTGGATCTGAACGCTGGCTTGTTCTTCATTGATTTTTCGTCCCTAGAATTTCACAGAATTACTACATTCTCTGAAGTTCTAACAGAACTGAAGCTCTGGAAGTCTCTAATGCAACCCAAGCTGGACAAAGACACAACCTGTCTATCTCTGTTTTGGGGGAGTGTCAGCAGTGCCCAGGAGAAGTTAAGTGTCAGGTATATGTAGATTAATTGGTAACAGACAACAAGGGTCTGTACACGTGAGTTTCTTTAACTAAAATTTGAAGACGGACAATAATTGTGAAAGTGGGAAGCTAAAGTAGCACAATTCAGGAGAATGAGATTAATGTGAGTCTGGCTACTCCACGTATTCTAGTAAGTGCCCACAACAGTTTGCTCAGTTTCTTAAGCCACCCCCATTTACGGTGTGTGAGTACTAGGGTATTTTAAATCAACCATTTTGCTTCAAGTAGAAAGGAACTGCAGGAATAATACATGAAAACTATATTACATTCTCACTTGACTCTCATTTTTAAAAACTTGAGTAATTTCCTCAAAATTACAAATTCATTAGCAGAGAGTGAAAAACAAAGACCTTCTGCTATTTTAAACCTCTTGCAGAGTACCTCCCTAGAATTTCCTGAGCCCTGACTGTGATGTCTCCAACTCATGGGACATCCTTTATATTCATTTCATCACCTTACCTTCACAACTACGTTTCATTAAAAAAAAATTTAAAAACCTTTACTATAAACAAACTCCCTGATTTCTACCGTCTCCCCGTGGTTGTTTGCAGACATGGTATGAAATGAAAGTGAGAAGAGAGGCTTGTGCATTGACGCAGCTGGAGCGGCATTAGCCCCCAGGACCTGGGTTGGAGTTAAGAACCCATCCCTGTCGACGGGGTCTTAAAGGATACACAAGTTATAAAACATGTCTGCAGAGAGAAACGGTAGATTAAAGAGTGACACAAACCCAGCTGGGCATAAACAGAGATGAGAAATGGAATGATAACACTCCAATAGGGGTGGTTTTAGAAAAGGAAAAAAAATGTAGTTATAATTTAAAATCATAATATTAACCTCAAGAATAATATTTATAAATTATTAGTTCTAAACTATGATGAAATAACATTTTTATAAAATAACTGGTGACAAATTTATCCAAGAATGTGAAAGACGGTTACACAGAAAACTATAAGATGATAGAAAAGAAATTAAAGGCACAAATAAATGGAAAGATATCCCATGTTCATGAATTGGAAGAATGATGGTTGTAATCCTTGTCAAATAATAACGGCATTTTTCACAGAAATAGAACCATCTTAAAATTTGTATGAAACCACAAAAAGCACTGAATAGTCAAAGCAATATTGAGAAAGAAGAACAAAGCTAGATGCATCACACTTCCTAATTTTAAACTATATTAGAAAGCTCTAGTAACCAAATCAGTGTGATATTAGCATAAAAACAAACACACAGCTCAATGGAAAAGTAAAGATGAGAAACAACACCATGCATATACACTCATAAATTTATGAAAAAGAAGTTAAGAACATAATATTTGGAAAAACAATAGCCTCTTCAATAAACGGTGTTCGAAAAGCTGGAAAGCCACATGCAAAAGAATGAAACTAAACAACTGTTACCCACACAAAAATTACTATAACTCAAAACAGATTGAAGACTTGAATGTAATATCCAGAGCCATAAAACTCCTAGTAGAAAACCTAGGCGGAAGGTTTCTTGACGTCAATCCATGCAATAATTTTTGGGGGATTTGACACCAAAAGCAAAGGCAACAAAAACAAAAATAAACAAGTGGTATTACATTGAACTAAAAAGCTTCCGTACAGCAAAGGAAACCTATGAAATAGAAGAAAATATTTGCCAATTATACATTGGGTAAGGGATTAATATTCAAAATACATAAAGAACTCTTACAGCTCTTTATAGTGAAAAAACAAGCAATCCAATTTTAAAAAAATGAGCAGAAAATCTGAATGTCTTTTTCCAAACAAGACATACAGATGGACAACAGTTACCTGAAAGGTGCTCAACCTCACTAATCATCAGGGAAATGCAATAAAACCACAATGAGATTTTGCCTCACACCTACTATATCAGAAAGACAAGAGATAACAAGTTTGGTGTGAATGTAAAGAAAAGAGAACCCTTGTGCACTACTGGTAAAAATATATATGGGTACAGTTACCATACAGAACAGTATGGAGATTCCTCAAAAAAATCAAAAAGAGAACTCCCATATAATCCAGCAATTCTGCTGTGAGCACTAATCTGAATTGAATTGAAATCACTAACTCAAAAGATATACACAACCCCCATGCTCACTGCAGCATTATTTACAACAGCCAAGACAGGGAAGGAACCTAAGTGTCCAATAATGGATGAATAACTAAAGAAGATGTGGCGTGTAGAGGAAATGGAATATTATTAAGCCATAATAAAGACTAAAATCTTGCCATTTGTGACAACATGGATAGTGGTTGAGGGCATTATGCTAAGTAAAATGAATCTGAGAGAGAAAGACAAATACCATAAAATTTCACTCCCATGTTGAATTTTAAGGGGAAAATAAAAACAAATGAACATACAGATAGAGAGAGTGCATTGGTAGAGTTGCCAGAGGCAGTGGGGGTTGGGGGATGGGTGAATGGGCAAAGGGGTCAAAGATACAAACTTTTAGTTATAAAATAAACAATTTAAGGGATGTAACAGACAGTGTGGTAACTATAGTTAGTAATACTGCATCACATATTTGAAAGTTGCTAAGAGAGTAGAACTTAACAGTTCTCATCACAAAGAAGTATTGCAACTATTTGTGGTGATGAATGTCAACTAGATTTATTATGATGGTCATTTCACAATAAATTCAAATATCAAGTCATATGTTGTACCCCTGAAACTAATATGTTATATGTCAATTGTATCTTCAATAAAATAATAATATTTCTCTGCTAAAAGATGAGGGCCATCACACCATCAGAGAACACTAAAGATGAAAAGATACACCTAAAACTCTCTCCTGCTCTAAATCCAGGTCTAGAAAAAATGTCCACCTCACTCATGCGTGTTCCCACAACATTTTCTTTCTAACCCAGTCTTAGGCTACTGATCACTTTGTCATCTTCAGTATTAGTGTAAAATTTTTTGAAATAACATCTGAAAATTTATGTTGGCAGTTATCAAATACAACCCCCAAATGTGTGTAGCTAGTCATCAATGACTTTGTGAACAGCAACGATAATTCGTTGTAGACCGCTCTGCCTGGTTTTAGGAATTGTATCTGTACCCCTTGGGGCTAAGGGCGAGGGACGACCTTTGGAATGAGAGCCGCAGGAGATGAAGCTTGTCTCTGGTAGCAAACGCTGCCTCAGTTTCCTCTCTCTGCCCCCAAAGCTTGGTCAGAAGTCAATGACAGGTAAGATACATCACAGAGGGGGGCAACCTAAACCAGACTCGATCACTTGGGAGGCCTTCATGGAAGGACTCGGGGGTTGCAACAAAGAGCAATGGACTCTCGCGCCCCCCTCCCAGCTTTGTCAAAGCCCAAGTCCCCACGTTCTCTGGGAGAAGCGCTTCCTGGCTCTAATCCCCTTAAGCCTGAATACCTGTTGAGGAGAGGTGCAGCTCCTTGCCTTGCTAGAGTGTGTCCTAGGGAAAAATCTGGCACTTCAAAGACTTGCTGATAAACCTGTGAAATCTGCTTTGCTAAGAGTGCTTTCATTCATATGATAAGGGTCTGAGAGGAAATGAATATGTCTCCCAAAGTTTCCGCAACTCTCTTCCTGACAGACACTGACTCAGACTCCGAAGCCCTCAAATATCTTTGAAATGTTATCTACTGTTTGATTCTTGCCACCCTGTATTCCTGTGTATTACAACCCAATAAAAGGTTATGGAGGAAGGCACTCAGGGCCTTTGTCTCCCCTGAGAAACTGGCCACAGCCCACTTCTCCTCCCCAAGCAGATCACGTCATGTCTCGGTCATTATTCACTTTCGTCCTTGGCACCCAGGGGGACTCTCCAGAGAAGTTGCCCCCACAATAATTCATGGAAGCCACACAAAGTATAATACCTAGATACTTATGGTTAATGGGTATCTGAGAGAGTAGTAAAAAAAGCTGATAATAAATAGAATGAAGATAAAAAATACAAACGAGAATACTGTCCCAAATCAAAATTTGTCACTAGTTTTGCTATTCAAAGCTCACTACCTATTTGACAGAGAGAAGTTTGCAAAAGAAAATAAACTAAATATAGCATCCTCTCATTATCTGGCTACAAAATTGGTCTGACATCAGCTAAATGAAAAAACATTCTGCACAATTAAAATTTCAATTTTCAGTAATGTTTAGCTATTTTAAATTTTTGAATATTTTATGGAACTACAGTGCCTGCCCTTTCTGGGAAACATGCTTATGTGAAGAATAAACTTTAGAAACCATTTAAATATGTACAAGCCACAAAATATTATGAATTTAACAGTTGAGTGAAAATCATTTTTGCTATGCTTGAATAAGTCAGCTAAAGGAATTTTTTCTCATCTCTCTATAAAGTTCCCCTTGGGGATGAAAACAAGCTTGGAAAGTTTCAGTCAACAGTGTAAATTGGGAATTTGTGTTAAATAAGCCATTGAAAACTGCAGTTTAGAATAAAATTACCATCTCAGCCATTACCGCAGGGCTCCACAGTACATTTACAATACTAGCTATACTTTGTATTTTCAAGTAATTCAAACATCATTTTCATTTTTAAATTTAACTAACATGCTGTAGGAGATCTTTAAAAAAAATCAATCATATTGTCTACTCTCGTTTTTCTAAGCCCGGATAATAATATGGCAACAATTATCAATATTCATGATGATAAAGCACAAAATTACTGTTAAAAAAAACTGACCAGTAGAAATGACATTCTCATATGGCCATTAGTTTTTTAAAGGCAGTACAACATACTAAAGAATTACAATTGAGTTGCTCCAAAAACTGTATTTTAGCTCTGCTTAGCATAGAGTCTTGCCTTAGTGATGAGAGAGAAAGAGAGAGAGTGAGAGAGAGAGAGATTCTCATTAAGTAAAAAGTGCAGATCTGAAAAAAGAGAAACCAACGGAGGAGAAACCTTTAATGTGAGAACAGGGCTCCTTGAAAAGATATGGGCTGAAAATACAAATCTGAGTGCTGTCAGCATCTAAGGGCCCAGGGAAGAGTAGAATCACCCAGGGAGAAAATACAGAAAAAAGAAAAGCGGTGACTTAAAACTAAGCCTCGAAAAACAAAAACACAGAAAGCCAAGGTAGGGAAACAAAGACTGAGAAGTCAAGGCCATGAAGCCAAGACATCCATGTTACAGAAGGACTCAGAGTTACGTGAGAATGAAAGAAAAACAGCTGCTTAGAGTCTCCATTACTTTTCCTGGTCTTCTTTCCTTTTTCATTGTGTGAAAACAAAGCATACCTTTGGTACTTTCAATGTGATGAGGAGAAACAGAAAGATGTGTTGACATGCCCCAATCCTTTATCTCAGATCTCTGACAAGCTTTAATTATTTTGTTAGTTAAATGCAATTGTGTCACTTCCTAGGCATTCTGATGCTTGGTATAATGGATTTATTGGTTGCCGATTCAGAAAAGGTTTCTGTATTTTCCAAAATAATTATGAGCAATTTTGTTAGCTTACCTCCCACAATTTCTCCCTTTAATTTTTTGAATTAGAATGCATAAGATTCTGTTAATTGTCCTGTTCCAAGCACATAAAAATCATTACTCTTCTTGGCATTACTTTAATTTTACTTGTAATTTCCCTTTTTCCTATTTAAATAGTTCATAATTATTCATTGAAACAGAAAGTACAATAGAAAATACTTTTAAGGCTTGGGTTTATTGCCAAATAAAATAAGAAGTTATTGCTAAATGTGGGTATTCCTATGCATTATACATCTAATAGGAAAATTGATTTTCTATTTTTTTTATTAGTAGCTATTTATTTTTAATGGAATAATTTTTTTTGTTATTCTATTACACTTGTCCCAATTTCTCTCCCTCTGCCCTCCTCCATCCATCCCCTCCCCCCGACTCTCACAGTCAGTTCCCACACTGTTGTCCATGTCCTTGGGTCATTCGTATATGTTTCTTTGTCTAGTCCGTTCCCATCCTTTCCCACATTATCCCCCTCCCCCTCCCTTCTGGTCACTTTCAGTCTGTTTCATGTTTCCATGCCTGTGGCCATATTTCCATTTTAATGTATTCATTTGAAAGTTAAGGAATTTGTTTAGGTTATGTTAGCACTTCAGTAAACAGCTGGTGTGGCTAAGAAAGAGGTGATGCCAACAAAAAAGGTACTAAATCCTGACAGTAAGTAAGAATACTTTGTTCTGTTCTGCTTGCTTTTTTCCCCTCTGTCTCAATGTTGAGAGCTCACTCCGCCCCACACCTTCAATGTATTCCTTTACCTTCTTTCCATTTCCCTCTAACATTCTCTGCGGTTGATGCACTAGGCAACTGACCATTTACGTATTTTCAGCCTGTGTTTCCTCTGGGAGCTGCAGACCAGTCTAATTAGACTCAGTCTAATTCACATTAGACCTTTTATTATATGATCTCAGCCTCTCTCTTTTTTTATCTGTAAAATGGAGATAATAATACTGACTTTACCAGGTTGAATTCTTGGAAATACCTAAGATATTATCAGAAACATACATGGTAACTACTCAAGAAACACTAGGACCTAGCCCCTTTTTCTCTTTGGAGGTTCTAGTCATCTGTGGTCAGTTCCATATTACCGAAGAAGGGCTCCAACTAAGACCAGAGCGGAAGGACAAGCAAAGACAAGGTCAAATACAAGGAATGCAGACAATTCAGTTCGGCAGATCGGATCACTCCTGCGTGCAAACATTACACGGAAAACAGAAACCAGGATTGGTGGGCTGGGCTTTGGCAAAATGTGAGGGAAACCCCACAACCCATCATTTTTCATTAAGAGAAAGAAAGTAATAAATTGAGGTAGTATGTAGAGCACTCATGTATCTTCCACTAAGTGGAATGTGATTTATTAGTATATCTAAAGATAACCACAGCATTTAAACTAGAAATCATTGAAAGTAAAGATTCTGATGGAAGATAAGCTACTTGAGTCATTGTTAATATACTTAGCTTCTATTTCAAAACTGTAATGCCTTATTTAACTTGCATTGTCCTAAGGTGATGAAAAGGGAACAGAGGCAGACAATGCCTGTTAATTGCAAGTATATTTATGTCAAACAGGGGTGAATGATGCCCTGGTGCACTCAATAGTTGCAATTTGCAGTAGGTGGCCCTAAAGATGTAGGAAGAATTGACTCATCACATGGCCCATGGTGGTGAGTGGCAAACCCACAATACACAGAGCCAGAGCAGTCGGCACCACAGTTGTAAACATGCAACTAAATCATTGCGCGTTTACACCACATTCAATGATTTAAGTCAGCGAAACAACATTATCCATCAAACTAATGTTAATTTCAGCATTTTGGTTTGTGATTTTTTTTGGTGCTTATTTTACATATTTCTTTATGAATAAACATATGTACATATCTAATTCCACATTCATAATACTTTACATGGACTCTAGGATTTGGGTGGATTTTGCTTTGTTTTGTTCTTTTTTATTTCAAAGGGCCCCATACATTACTCAAGTTTCCAAACACTCCAACACGGCTGGCCTTTTAACAAGGAGAGTGCTACTACCAGCTGGTGGTACACATCGACATTCTGAACATAATCCCAAAAGAGAAATTAATCTAACTCCAGACTATATACTAGTCAATTAAACTCCTATCTCAGAAGCAGCAGACACAATAACTGTCAAATAATCTATTGGGTTGGCCAAAAAGTTCATTTAATTTTTTTTCCACACGATGGCTCTAATAGTACTTAGTGTCTTTAGCTTACTCAAAACAATTTTGTTAGATTGTATTGTGACACCTGTCATATCAGCATACATTTAAAATAAACATATCAAAATTGGTAAGTTGTTACGCAGCCATTCTAATATTGAAGATAGAAGAAAATATGCAGCATTTTTATGTGTTATGCTTTATTATTTCAAGAAATATAAAACACAACTGAAATGGTCAAAAAATATTTGTCAGTGTATGGAGAAGGTACTATGATTGATCAAAGGTATCAAAGTGGTTTGAGAGTTTTCTTGGTAGTATTGACATTTTAGCCAAATAATTCTTTGCTGTGGGTCTATCTTATGCACTGGAAGATGTTCAGCAGCACCCCTGGCCTCTACCCACTGGAAACCAATAGCAGGAGATAGCCGGCACACTCAAAATATCCAAATCAACAAAGTTTTCGGTGAAAATAAAAATGTGTCTTTTCTTTCATGGAAAAAACCTAAACAGACTTTTTGGCCAACCCAATACCATATAACCTCAATTGAAGAATTACAAAATAATAACTACTTTTAATTACATACACATATACATACACATATATACACACATATACACTAAAAATAGCAATTTAAGAAGTGTTTATATTAGAGGATAAAAGAATATTTTAAAACAAAACTTTATAGTCTTTCAATTAAATATTACTTCATGGGAATAAGGTAAATTTCTAAATCAGAAGCTCACTACTTATTCTTAAATCCTGTTTTTAATATATATTATTCTCTTCCCAACAAGAAAAGATGCAGAGGTTTTCAAATTGTGCATTTAAAAAACTCAAAATTTTAGTGTTTATATGAAAAATAACTGGTCTTTTAAATTTTTTCTTTTTTAAAAAATTTTATTTTATTTATCTTTAGAGGGGAAGGGAAGGAGAGAGGGAGAGAAGTATCAATGTATGGTTGCCTCTGGTGAGTTCCCTGCTGGGAACTGGCCTGCAACCCAGGCATGTGCCCTGGCTGGGAATCGAACCGCGATCGTGTGGTTCACAGGCCCGTGCTCAATCTACTGAGCTATGCCAGCTGGGGCTTAAATTTTTTCAATTATAAGGATAATACATTTGATACTGTGGATTAACTCTTGACCCAGAACAACCTATGGATTAGAAATTCCACTTTTTACCTCTGGAGTCAAAAATCCATCCATGACTTCTGACTTCCCCAAAACGTAAATTGTCCCTTTGTACCTGCAGGAGTTTGCTTCCAAATCTGGGAATGCTCAAGTCCCCAGTGAAAAATGGCATAGATAATGCATATAGTTGGCCCTTCATTTCCATAAACTTTCCACTGTGGATGAAAAAGAGTATAGGTATTTATTGGGAAAAAATCCACAGATAAGTGGACAGACATAATTCAAACCTATGTTGCTCAATGGCCAACTATATTTTCCTGTTTTAATTTGCAGCTGATTTAAATAGATGAAAACTATTTTTGTATATTTATCTTATATTTAGCTACCTAACCCATTCTCACACTAATTTTAATGGAATATAATTATATCATAAAAGTAGGGTTTTATCTGTCCTATTCCCATGTTCACATGGTACATCCCTTTATTTTAAAAGTTTAGTCCTATCTCTATTTAGAGTTTTTATTAGAAATAACTGCAACATTCTATAATGGTATATATTTACCTACTGAAATATTTTTTTTATTTCCTGCTAATAGGCTATCATTATATTCCATTAAAAAATTCCTATATATGTTGATCTCTTGATATACTGCTGGATGCTACTTAGTATATTTTATGTAGTTTTTTTTCATTTAAATTCAGAAATTAGATAGAATCATTATTGTCCTTTTAAAAAGTCATTGTAAAGTATGTTGGATTATTAATATTAAAATTATGATTCCTAAAAATGAGTAGTTATTTATCTTTTTCTATAATTGAAATAGTTTAAATAACATTGTGATTATGAGTTCTTTAAAGGTCTAATAAATCAGCCATGCATCCATCTATTCTGAGGCTTTTCAATAGCAGACCTTTAAACAGCTTTCTAAAACTTGTATGGCTTATTTTAGTTTTGCACTACCTCTTGAATGAAGTTTGGTAATTTAAGTTTTCCTAGGAAGTGGTTCCCTGCCTCTGGATTGATTTCTATGTTTCATTGGTGTAGAATCACATGTAATATTATTCTACCGACTTCTTTTAATCTCACCTGTTCCCTGCTTTGTCATTTACAATCTTATATATTCTTTCTCTACATATTTTTCATAATTTGTGCCTTGAACAATTTTTATTGGACATTCCATAAAAGAATCAAACATTGATTTTTTAATCCTTTTAATGGTTGCATTTTATTTTAGTGATTCCACTTTTCATTGTTATTAAATTCTGTTTACCTAAGTTCTTTTTATGTTTGTTCTAATTTTTAAAGATAAATACTGACTTCCGCCAAGATAGAGGCATAGGTGGAAACACTGTGCCTTCTCCCACAACCAAGTTTGAATACAACAAGGGTTTGGAGAACAAAGACGCAGCCAAAGAACAGAAAATTGAACTATACAGAAGTCCAACAACAACGAACCGTTCTACCGGACAGGTAAGAGGGGCGGAGCCAGCAGTGGAGCAGGGTCAGGCAGGAAGGATCCCCCCTACCACCCCAGGTGCCCAGGCATCCGGGGTAGCGCCCGTGGACCCAATGAGGGCTTGGGACAGCGGGAGTGAGAAGTGAGACGGACCTCGCAGCCCCTAGCAAGGAACCCAGCAGCGGCTGACCACAGTTGCACATTCGAGAGCAGTGGGACAAATGGAGAGGCCCACGGTGGTGAGCGGGAGGAAGCAAAGGATGCTTGCCATTGCCTTCCTTTGGCTCCGCCCCCACATACATCATCACAACCCAGCGACTGGGTCGCCCGGCCCTGGTGAACACCTAGGGCTCTGCTCCTCATAGGTAACAGGCACGAACAATCCAAAATATGGCTCAAGAAGAACTCAAAGCCCCAGAGCCGATAACTCTAAGTGACCAGTGTGGGGGTCCGCCAGGCCTTAAGGGGGCCAAGGACAGAGTTCTCCACTGTGAAAATGGTGGACAAACTTGGTTTCTGGTCCCTGGAGCCGGCGGGTACCTTGACACTTTCCTAACCTTTTAGTTCCCAGCCTTGAAGGACACAACAAGGCTCTGGCGCAGGTGTCATGTTCCCAGATGGTTATGAGAACTTCTTGCCCTTGGTAGCTTAAGGGAGTGCACGAACTTTGAAAAACAACATTGTTTCTAGTTCCCTGCAGTCTTGCTTTAGGCATTAACAGTTTGTATTTAAGACAGCTGTTGCTTGAATAAAGTNAAGAGATAAGGGGACAGTCACCTACAAAGGAGTTCCCATCAGACTGTCAGTGGATTTCTCAAAAGAGACCTTACAGGCAAGAAGGGTCTGGAAAGAAGTATTCCAAGTCATGAAAATCAAAGACCTACTACATCCAAGGTTGCTCTACCCAGCAAAGCTTTCATTTAGAATGGAAGGGCAGATGAAGTGCTTCTCAGATAAGATCAAATTCAAGGAGTTCATCATCACCAAGCCTTTATTATATGAAATGTTAAAGGGACTTATCTAAGAAAAAGAAGATAAAAAATATGAACAGTGAAAGGGCAGCAAACTCACAGTTACTAACAACCACACCTAAAACAAAAGCAAACCAAGAGGACAGCTAGATCAGGAGTGGAACCATAGAAATGAAGAACATATGGAGGGTTAGCAACAGGGGAGTGGGAGGAGGAGAAGGGGGGAGAAGGTACAGAGAATAAGTAGCATAGACAGTAGGTAAAAAATAGATAAGGGGGAGGGCAAGAATAGTAGGGGAAATATAGAATCTAAAGAACTTGAGACATGTGGGCATAAACTAAAGGGGGAAGGGTGGGGGAGGGGTGTGTAGGGTGGAGGGAAATGAAGGGAGGAATAGAACAACTGTAATGGTATAATCAATAAAATACATTAAAAAATAAATAAATAATAAAGATAAATACTTAGTTTATTTTCATCTCTTTTTTTTTAAATAAAGGCATTTGAGGTTAAAATTCTATATTGAGCACAGCTTTTACTGGGTATCTATATTTTATTAGGAAGAGATCTCCTTTTCATCACTATATGTAGTAATGAAAGTTTGCAATTTCCCTTTGGTTTTAAAAGTTATCTAAGAGCTTTCTTAATTTTCTAATTTTTTAAAGTTTTCTAATAAAGTTGGCTGGTAAAATGTTTTAGCTTATTAATAATTAGTATCATGTAATGTAGCCTGTTACAGAGCTTTAATTTTCTGAATTAAAAAAAAATGTCAGGCATCTTTTTCAAAGGCTAAACTTCCTAAGATAAATCTCTCATCATTTGAAATTTTGTGACTTCTATAGTGTAAAAATCATTGAGAAGAAATCTTGCCATTTTGACATAATAAGATAAATACACAAACTCGTATACATTATGTTTGAAATAAAGTAAAATTTTGTTGGCTATTTTAAATATTTAACAACAGTAAATTCCTGATTTCATTTTCTTGTGACAGTGAATAAATTTTACTGAGAAACCCTTAACTTTAGATGTTTATTTCTTCCCTTATCCATCTTCATCAGCTACTACAGGATAGCTATAGGCATACTGCGTCAGCAAATATTGATACAAACTTTATTCAATTTATAAAGTTGTATGTGTGTTTGTGTGTGTGTTTGATACAAAGAAGGACTTGGTTTAATTTTTTTATTAGTGCACATTTTGATTTAATGTTGATCATGGAGTTTTTATCTAATATTTTCTTATCTCTTCCTACTTATTCATATATCTTCCATGAGTCATCACATAATGTTGCATTTCAGGGGACAGAATGTGTAGTTTTGATAGCACAGCCATAATATTGTGAAAAAATAATACATAAGATGTTAAACGTAACATTTTTTTAAAAGAATGATTGTTTAAATCAGAGTAGAAACAATAGGAAGAAACAGAAACCATCTACATATCAGGAGATATTTAAGGGATATTAAGACCAGTTGCTGTGCTAAGTCACTGTGCAAAATTCAGTAAGAGTTTTAAGCATTTTCTTGCATTAAGTGAACAAATATGAAATAGTTTACTGTTCTTACTTTTAATATATATTTTAAATGCATTGTTTTCATCTGACAGAACACTTGTGGATAACCAGACTGAAAAATATACGGAAAAGTCAACTTTTAACTGTAAGTTTAGATATGCTATTATTNTCTAATATTTTCTTATCTCTTCCTACTTATTCATATATCTTCCACGAGTCATCACATAATGTTGCATTTCAGGGGACAGAATGTGTAGTTTTGATAGCACAGCCATAATATTGTGAAAAAATAATACGTAAGATGTTAAAAGTAACATTTTTTTAAAAGAATGATTGTTTAAATCAGAGTAGGAACAATAGGAAGAAACAGAAACCATCTACATATCAGGAGATATTTAAGGGATATTAAGACCAGTTGCTGTGCTAAGTCACTGTGCAAAATTCAGTAAGAGTTGTAAGCATTTTCTTGCATTAAGTGAACAAATATGAAATAGTTTACTGTTCTTACTTTTAATATATATTTTAAATGCATTGTTTTCATCTGACAGAACACTTGTGGATAACCAGACTGAAAAATATACGGAAAAGTCAACTTTTAACTGTAAGTTTAGATATGCTATTATTCTTTAGATGGTCCAAGAACAAAATTGAAGTATAAATAAATACGAAAATTTTAAGAAATACAAATCAGCTTATGCATAACATTGTGCTTGCCCAAGGCCATATTCACTCCAATCCTTTTCACCAACTTACTTTGCTTTATGGCTAGTATGAGTCTGATTACATAGCTATCAAAAAAAGAAAAATGAAAACTACATTTACTCAAATTTACTTTATCCCAGGCACTATGTTTAAACCTCATCTCACATAAACTGTATGATAGGACGAAACACACTGATACGAAACAGGAAGTGAAAATCTGGAGGCTAGGAGAAGGCAGTCCGCCTGTAACTGAGCCACCCGATCCTTCAGATTCTGAAGTACCTCCTGAGCCAGTCTTTCTCAAGCCATCTATGAAAAAAGACGGTATTTTTGCTATTCCAATAGCTCACAAAAAATTTGTAAAATACCACAAAATAATTTAAATATTTTTAAAAATATAACTCCAAATTTATTAGATTCAACAGACATAAAATTATTCCAAAAAATTGTCATAAAATTTTCAAAGCACTTATTCTCAATTTTGGTACTTACTGCAGACCAATAACAAACGATTCATGGATCAGGCTTAGTTCACAGATAACAGACTCAGCAGTCAACATACTCCCAAATCTAAGGGGCTATCAGTATTAGCTGTGTCTTTAAAAATATCTTACAGAGCTAACGGGACTATAATCAAATAAAAAAGTGCACATAAATCTTATAAAATGTTTCTACAATTACATACAAAATGTGTACTTCCTAATCCTTAGAACTTGTGAATAGGTTACTTTAAATGGCCAAAAGACTCTGCAGATATAATTAGGTTAAAGATCACGAGATGGAGAGATTATTTTAGAATATATAGGTAGTACCAAGGTAAAGGGTATTCATAAGAGAGAGGGAGGAGAATTAGAATCAGAGACTAGGTGTGATGGTAGAAGCAGAAGTCAGAAGGAGACCCTGAAGCTGCTATGTTGCTGGCTGTGAAGCTGGAAAAAAATCACCTCAACCAGGAAAAGCAGGTGCATTCCAGAAGCTGAAAAAGGCAAGGAACTTCTTCCTTAAAGACCTAGCCCTATGAACATGAATTTTAGACATTCTGACTCCTAAAACTGTATAATTAATTTGTGCTGCTTTAAGCTACTAAGATCTTGGTAATTTGTTATAGTAGCAATTGGAAAATACAGATTTTGGTTGTGAGAAGCAGGGGGCTGCTGTAACAAATACCGAAAATATGGAAGTGGCCTGGGAATTCATCATGAGCAGAGGCTGGAAAGATTTTCGGGAATCATGATAAAAACATCCTAGACTGCCTCGAGCAGGCTGTTAGTAAAAATATGACTATTAAAGACCCTGCTGGCGAGAAACATAATAGAGAAAGCCTATACTGTCTTGGATAACATCTAAATAATTATAAATGGACTATCAGCAGAAATACCAATGGTAAAGGAGATGCTGGTGAGGGCTCGGAAGGAAATGAGGAACATGTTAGAGGCATACCTCAAAAACATTGCAGTTTTGGTTCCAGACTGCCACAATAAAGTGAGTATCTCAATAAAGTAAATATATACAATAAAGCGAGTCACACAAAGTTTTTGGTTTCCCAGTGCACATAAAAGTTATGTTTACACTATAATGTGTTTTATTAAGTGTGCAATAGCATTATGTCTATAAAAATATGCACCTTAATTAAAAATATTTTATTGCTAAAAATGCTAACAATCATTCAAGCCTCTAGAATGTCATAATCTTCTTGCTGATGAAGGGTCTGATCTTCAATTTGTAAAAAACAATGTCTGCAAAGTGCAATAAAGCAAAGTGAAACAAAACAATGTATGCCAGCATCAGAAGTTGGAGGAAAGGAAATCTTTACTACAGAGTGGCAGAAAGCTTAGTAGAATTATTGCCTACATTTATGTGGCAATCAGAATTGTAAGTGATGAACTTAGAAAAAATTCAGCTGAGATTTCCAAAGTGTTGAAGAAGTGGCCTCGTTTCTTTTTCTGCTCATAGTAAAATGTGAGAGGAGAGACATAAATGGAGGGAAAAGCTGTCAGGCTGAAAGGAACTCGGAATTAATGATTTGAACAATTCTTAGCTTACACAGATTGCAAAAGGCACTGACATTAGAAGACTCACTATCTCTGTAGAGAAAGCTAGCTGCATCTGATTAATGTTTGGTTAGTGCTTTGTAAGGTTTAAAAGCTCAGAATATTTTGTCATACAGAAAGCTTTTTGAAGAGATCAGGAATGCAATTCACGGATCCCTTCAGCCATTTCAGCAGAGGCCAAAAAAAAAAAGAGAGAGCAGTTGAGATTACCCAGAAAAGTTCTCAGATGTAGTCTTTTTTTCCAACAGAGTGAATCTCAGAGACATACAGGGGAGAACCACAAGTGTTTTAGGAATGTTGTATCAGTAGATAGAAACACTACCAGCTTGGACTAAAAGAAAGAGAAAAAGACTAAAATTCAAAGTGCTGGCTGGTCTCTCAAAATTGTACCAGACAGGAAGAGCACTGATAGAAACACAGCTGGAAGTACATGATATCCTTAAGAATCAAGAATAGTAATTAACAGGAGGGAGAACCAGGCCCAGGGGCAGAGCCTCAGGCCACAGAGATATATTCTCAGGCTTTGAAATCTGGAGTTTGCCCAGTTGGATTTCTAAACTTCCTAAGATTACTAATTCTGTTTTCCTTTCACTGTCTTCCTTTCTAAATGGGAATGTCTGTTACTATTACCACACGCCTGCCCCACCCATGCACTCAAGCAGTATGTAATTTGTTATCTAATAGTTTCACAGTACACAGATAGAGAGAAATTTGCCTGGGGGATGAGTTAAAACCAGAACCTCCCCCATACATAATGTAGGTTATTTAGTTGAAATTGAACTTTTAAGCTGGTGAATGTAGATGTGATTCCAGACTTGAGATGACACCATAGTGGGTTGAGTCTTTGGGGGATCTGGGATGTGGGAATGTTCTGCATGTGGAAAGGACATGAATTTGTGGAGGGCAGAGGGCAGGCTAAATAAATTGAATAATGATGCCCCAACGGTGTCCATGTCCTAATTCCTAGAAACTGAGAATATGTTACCTTAAGCGGCAAAAGAGACTTTACAGATGTGATTGGATTAAGGATATCAGAAGAGGTTATTCTGGAGTATCTGAGTGGATCCACTGCAGTAGCAAGGGTCCTTATAAGAGGGAGGCAGGAGAAGATATGAGGGCGAATCATATGAGGTCAGGGAAAGATTTAATGGTGCTACATCACTGACTTTAAATATGGAGGAAGCAGCCAAAGAAGACATGTGGCCTCAGGAAAGTTGAAAAGGCAAGAAAACGGATTTTCTGCTAGCACCTCCAGAAGAAATACAGCTCTGTCAAT
Organism: Sturnira hondurensis; assembly: GCF_014824575.4. NCBI lineage: Eukaryota > Metazoa > Chordata > Mammalia > Chiroptera > Phyllostomidae > Sturnira > Sturnira hondurensis. Next base: position 5,082,873 of record NW_028088227.1, on the reverse strand, counting down.
ACCCAGACTTTAGGACTTCTGACCTCCACAGCCATAGAAAGATAAATCTGTGAAGCTTTAAGCCATTAAGTTTATGGTACTTTGTAGCTATAGAAAAAAAACTGAAGGGCCTCTACTTAATTTAGTATAATATGTCTCTACAAATATACTTCAAAATATAATATTTCTCTACCAAAAAATCTTGAATTTTTACATTCATAAATTTCTAAATTAATATAGCAAAGAATATGCTTCACAAGACACTAAAGGTAACTATCACAATGTAAAAATCCTGAAAATATTTTTTTCTGTGTGACAGTCATCTTGTCACATTATGGCAAAGTGACAGCCCCCAAATGGAACATGTCATCATTCTAACATGATGCAATCCCCCTTGTAAACTAAAGAAGTAATTCAGTAAATAATATGTGCTCGGCAGTAGCTGATACGGTTCTTCCAAACTGTGCATTGACATCCAAAAGTATGCTAAGAACGGTTTATTTAGGCTTTGAATGCATTACTTCAAATCAGAGGCCCCTTCACCAAGTCCCCGTCTTTAATTAGCTCATCAACTCAATTTTACAATTCCTGTGAAGAGTTTTTTTAAAAGGCATTTGAAACCCTATTGGGCAAGAAAACTGTCCATAGTTCAGGCAATAGTCAGCATTACAGCATGATTCATTCACTCTTAAGGATTTCTAAGTTCACAGACCATGGTGACGGGCACGTGCACCTGTCACACAGGAACATACGCACGCACATTGCACAGCAGTAACAGATACTTGCAGCCACGTGTTCCAACGCACCCCTCACCTGTGTGACGAGTGGCTCCAGAAGCCTCTCCACTGTTAGAGTCCGGATCTCCAAACTTTTGGGGTCCCATTTTAAAATGATAGGTGACGTTGCCGAAGTCATGCTCCCTAAGGAAACACATATTGTCAGTTAGAAATAATAATCACTGAAAGAATCTGTGACCTTGAGCATTCAAAATAAATAATTCACCAAAACTGAGAAAATAATTTGAAGATTATCTTTCTGGTCAAAACTTGTCAAGTTAGACACGGGGAAATCAGAACCAGAACTGTGTGAGGTGGTGGTGTTGGAATCAGATGAGAAAGTACAGATTCCTGAAGGCACCTGTCTGCATTAGACAAACACTTGGGACCTGACTGACACTGAAATATGTCACTCACCCAATATTCAGTACACAGTGCACAGTGCATGCTGGAAAACAGGCGGACCTTGTCCTGGAGTAGCTTACGGTTTCAAGGTACAACCAACCAAGGCAAGCAACATCTGTGCCTCAGTGTGCCCCAAGCTGTAATCGAGGAATACAGAGAAGGCTGAGGGAGAACCAGGAAAAGGATACTAGAATCACTCTGAGAGACCAAGACTTTCAGGAAGCACTGCAAACCCACGGTGATCCCCAGATGAGGGACCCCATTTCATAACAAAAGGTCACTGTGTTTTCTTCACATCATAACTGACCAGCGATAGTACTATGCTCTCTGTGGCAGCTGAGTTTCATTCTCTGACAGAGGAAAGATAACTTGCAAACGGGGTGGTGGTGGTTCTGAAACTAGGTCACCACTGTTTACTTGCTCTCCAATTTCTTGCTGCATTTACATTCTTGTCTCATAAAATCAGTGTCCAATATGGTTATTCATTTCATTCTAAAGCAATCCTTTCCACAGAACCACTGATATGCAAGTAGCAGCCTCCCACAAAGCAAGCACAAAATATGGTCCTGGACTCGGCGGAATAAATTATACATTCCATCAGGAGTGTGCTTCTCAGAGAGAACTTGACAGCTCTATGCTAAATATATTTCAACAACTAACCACTGGGCATGCAACCCTAGGTTGTACAAACTGAAGCTGCATCATTTGCTTTAATACTATCATAACTCAAACTGTTCATAGCTATGCTCTTCTTTGGAATCAATGTCTCTACTCAATTCCATCCTTATAAATCAATACAGGTGATTATTTCTATTAGGATTAACACTACAAAGAAGGTCTATCACAATAGGCACATACCTCTTTACTGCCCTGCTACAGCAAATCCTTTGGCAAACAGACTCAACAAATTTGCTTCAGGAAAAAAAAAAAAAAAGGCAAAGACACAGTGTGCTGGTATTTTACCTCTCTCCAAATGCCATGTTTTAAATAAACTCAGGGTAGCGATCCAACCTATGGACCAATTTAGATTTAGGTTCTTTCACAACTACAACATTTGGCATGGATGAGCTGCCTGTTCTCCAAAAACCTAAAAATATTTTGCATATTTCCCATTCACACCACCAACCTGCTAGATGGCAGCTCTCTGACGTGCATGCAATCCCCCTGCTGGCCAGCACACCTTCCTGTGCTGTGGCGTGATGAAGGTGCCAAATGCTTCCTACATGCGCAGATTTTCTTCATCCTTGATAAAGCCAGAACTAAGTGGGCTTGGTCCAGTATTTATGACACTGTTATTGCAAGTTTCTAAAGAAGGGCTTTGAAGATATTTTTCAAACCAATGGAGGGACTTCTGGCCAAGATGGAGGCGTAGGTGGAAACATTGTGCCCCCTCCCACAACTAAATTTAAAGACAGGTAAGTTTTAGTGAGAAAACGCAGCCAACACAGCGAAAATTGAACTGTATGGAAGTCCGACAACAACGAACCACTCAGCCAGACCAGGAAGAGGGGCGGAGTCAGCGGTGCAGCTGGGTCGGGCTGGAAAGACCTTTTGGTCTGACTGACCCAGGAGCGGGGGCAGTTGGTGGATCCCAGGTGTGGGGTGGCGACAGGCGGGCCCAGTGAGCTCCAACTGAAAGCACCAACTGGAAAGACTTTCTCAGGGTCAAGGGGCCAGAAGAGGCTCCCAGGCCCACAGAGAGTTCATTGGAGAGAGCCACAGGGTCCTGGAGAGTACATGGGCCCACACACCCGGGAACCAGCACCAGAGGGGCCCAAATTGCTTGTGGGAAGCTGCAGAGGGGACAGAAATCTGAGAGAGAGCAGAGCTGAGCAAAGCACCATTTTTTCCCTTTCTGACCCCACCCCCACATACAGCTTCACAACCCAGTGACTGGGTCGCCCTGCATGACAAACACCTAAGGCTCAGCCCCTCAAACATAACAGGTGCAAACAGACCAAACGTTATGACTCAAGAACAGCTCAAAGCCCCAGAGCGTATAATTCTACATGACCAAGAAATAGCCAGCCTTTCAGATGCACAATTCAAAACGCTGGTGACCAGGATGCTCACAGAATTGATTGATTTTAGCCACAAATTAGAGGAACATATGAAGGCTAAACTGACTGAAATGAAGAGAAATACACAGGAAACCAATAGTGATGGAAAGGAAACTGGGACTCAAATCAAGGGAGTGGACCAGAAGGAAGAAAGAAACAACCAAACAGAAAAGAAGGAAAAAACAAGAATTCAAAAAAATGAGGAGAGGATTAGGAACCTCCAGGACATCTTTAAACTTTCCAACATCCAGATTATAGGGGTACCAGAAGGGGGAAAGAAACAGCCACGAGTGGAAAACGTATTTGAACAAATAATAAAGGAGAACTTCCCCAGTCTGGCAAAGGAAATAGACTTCCAGAAAATCCAGGAAGCTCAGAGAGTCCCAAAGAAGTTGGACCCAAGAAGGAACACACCAAGGCACATCATAATTACATTAGCCAAGAATAAAATGAAGGAGAGAATCCTAGAAGCAGCAAGAGATAAGGGGACAGTCACCTACAAAACAGTGCCCATCAGACTGTCAACGGATTTCTCAAAAGAGACTTTATAGGCAAGAAGGGGCTGGAAAGAAGTATTCCAAGTCATGAAATCCAAAGACCTACAGCCAAGATTGCTCTATCCAGCAAAGCTTTCATTTAGAATGGAAGGGCAGATGAAGTGCTTCTCAGATAAGGTCAAATTCAAGGAGTTCATCATCACCAAGCCCTTATTACATGAAATGTTAAAGGGACTTATCTAAGAAAAAGAAGTAAAAAATATGAACAGTGAAAGGACAGCAAACTCACAGTTATTAACAATCACACCTAAAACAGAAGCAAACCAAGAGGACAGCTAGATCGGGAGCAGAAACATAGAAATGGAAATCACATGGAGGGTTAGCAACAGGGGAGTGGGAGGAGGACAAGGGGGGAGAAGATACAGAGAATAAGTAGCATAGATGGTAGGTAGAAAATAGACAGTGGGGAGGGCAGGAATACTATAGGAAATACAGAATCTAAAGATCTTGTGACACATGGACATGAACAAAAGGGGGGAATGTTGGGGGAGGGTGTGCAGGGTGGAGGGGAATGAAGGGGGGAAATGGGACAACTGTAATTGCATAATCAATAAAATATATTTAAAAAAATAAAATAAAATAAGATGCAAAAAAAACAGAAAAAAACAATGGAATAATGCATGGCATAATAATGATGGTGCACAAGGAAACCCTGTAACAAAGCTGGATTGCCAGTCATGAAGTCATTTCATGTGACAGTGAAAGATACTGGGTTACAGTGTGTAGAGAACTGCCATTGTTACATGGGCGTGCTTATGTGTATAATCTGGCAGACCAGGGAAGACACATACTTGTTATGGATGCTCCAATGCATAACTGTGAATGAATGACACACAAAAAAATGCAGAGGCGAGTAACAAAAAAGCTGGGGCAATCACAACAGAGACACTAATCTAGCAGGCACCAAGCAGAAGTGGGAGACACTGCAGAAAGATCACCCGCCCGCTGTGAGCCAAGAAGCAGAGTTAGAGCCTTGAGTTCTGAAGGCCACCAATGCCTTATAAATCTAAAATGAAAAATACAAGAGTTATTGGGGAAATCACTTGACTTAATTTATTCTTTTGGGGATCAATCTTTTCAGGCCCTTCTTGTGACACAGATGAAATTTAATACCAAAAACCAAGGAAAAGTTATACAGCATTAAATTGTTGAAGGAAAAAATCTAGTCATAGAAACTTTAAATGCACTTTTTCCAATCATGCATTTTTTGATATAGTTTGGACTAAAACTAGGATTCCCTCTCTACCCCATTTATTTTTAAAATTAGCAAACACCGAAAGTATGGGGCAGCGGAGGACTCTAAAATCTTTACCTCTAAACCCGAAGGTAGCTATCTAAGGCTCCTGCAGAATTGCCTCTGAGGAGCATTTAGCTTCATGTTAGCTATTGAGCATCAGGTAGAGGAAGGTGAGACGCTCCTTTGACTGCAATATTTGAGCTGGTATGACCCTTGTAATCTGCTGTTTCTAGAAGAAGCATTTATGTCCTGCTACTTTGGGCACACTTGATTGATTTCTCCTATTATCTATAGGAGAAATCACAGCTCCTAATACCTATAGGTATTAGACCTTGTATTAGAAATGTTTCTCTAACAAAGTCTTCAGCCAACTGAAATTGCATAAAAACAGAATAAAATTGATTGAATCCAGGTTAGGGATCATAATCACAACCTTGTAGATAAATCCATAGATGATCTTTTCCTCCAGGGTGCAAATAAGGACAAATGATAGCAGAGAAGAGAAAAAGAGTCAAATAACCTCTACAGCAAAGAAATGGGGCAAAAATGGTCAGCAAGTACAAATAAGACTTTGGTATATGGCTCCTGTGACAAGTATGCACAAGATCACTGACTCCCAGACAAGAATGCCATCCCACTTACTTTTATAAATTATGAAGGCAAGGAAGACACATTGGCTTTAGGGTAGATTAGACGGTTATTCAGAAGTCACTCCCCTATCCTTCACCTCCATGAGAAGAGAGTACTTTCCTACCCCATTATATTGAGCTTTGGCCAGTGGAATTTCAGGAAATATGATGTAAGCAGATGTTTGGAATGGGCTTACTTAGTTACACTTGCCAATTATGCTACTGTCTTGGGCCATTAGTTGCAGAGAAACCCCTGGTCCAAACAGGAAGGAAGATACATGAAGCAAACCCGAATCCAAGCTGAAGCTGGAGCCAGGCCTGGGTAGCCAACTCCCAACCAAACCAAAGACATGGAATCAAGAAATAAATGCTCAGTGATGTACCAGTTCTGTCCAGAAAAAGTCCAGCCATTGTTAATATAATGAGAATGGTTTGTGCAACATCAATGGCAGCCAAGGAGAGTGGACTGGAATGTGCACGTGTGAATAACAATGACTTTACTGTATTAGTCTCTGGGGGCAGTAGACACCGTTGAGTGAGCATGTGTACTGTGTGGCCATCTTATTCAAAATGGCTGAGCAAGTAGAGCAACAAATCTGCATCAAATTTTGCATTAAGCTTGAACATGCCTCCCTGGTAACTATTTGGATGATTTAGAAGACCACAGCTAGGGGCAACTGGTGATCGGCAGCTTCATCACAACAATGCACCTGCTCATGCAGCATATCTTGTACAGAGATTTTTGGCAAAACAGCAAATCACCCAGGTGACTCAGCCCCACTATAGGCCAGATTTGGTGTCCTGCAACTTCTACCTTTTCCCAAAACTCAAATCACCTTTGAAAGGGAAGAGATTTCAGACCATTGATGAGATTCAGGAAAATATGATGGGAAAGCTGACGCGGCATTTGGAAAAACTATGTAAGGTCTCAACGTATCTACTCTGAAGGGGACTGAGACATCATTGTCCTATGTACAGTGTTTCTTTTTTCTTGTATCTTCTGCAGTAAATGTCTCTATTTTTCATATTACATAGCTGAATACCTTCTGTGCGGACCTTATATATCACTGAGATTTTTGTCATTATCAGTTATTCAGCAATAGCTGAATGATAGCTGTCATTATCAGTTATTCGCACATTGATGTCAAATAGATATTTGAAGTGAAGCCCTATAATTTATCAAATCTGTGATGTTGTCCAAATTACCTACCCTTTCAGGGATTCATTTGTCTCAAATAAATAGTCAGAATGATTATTCTATGTCTAAATAACTTAGTCAATAGAAAACCTTTCTGGAAATATTAGTTATTATTGTTACTATTATTATTTTTCTATAACAAGTTTATTTTCTGCAATGCTTTATCTCTAGGAGGAGTCAGGAAATACCCATTAAAAACAGATATTCATATTTATACCTCTGTTTGTGGAACAACCAGACTGACTCAAATGAGAAAGCAAGAGAACAAATCAAGTCTGTAACCTTTTATTTTTCTAGAAATGGCTTTTGGGATATTGATTTTAAGCTGGCTATTAAGAAACAAAAGACACAGAAATAACTTTTGACCCTTCCCTCTTCCACCCCAGATTAAGATAGAAAGACCTGCTCTCGGGACAGAATCTTAGCGTATTTGGTTTAGCACTAGACAGGAAGGCTCCAAAGAAAAGCCAGTTAACTGGATTCCCCTGACCCATTGTTTCTGGGTTGCCTGGCAGGAATTTGTCTGCCCTATGTGTTCTGTTCTTTTTTACCTACCTGTAAACTGCCTGAGTTTCCCCTTCCAAAACCCCATCACTGCCCTTGCTCCTCTGTTTTCAGTGGCATATAAGCCTCCACTGCCTAAAGCCTCATGGGGTCTCATGATAGATGGCAACCCAACTCTGTATTCATGTAGCAAACTTTGGACATTTTCTTCTGTTGATCAGTCCTTGTTAATTTGATTATTAGTTCAGCTAGAAGAACTTAGAAAGTGGGAGGAAAATTAATATTTTTGTCCCCACAACACATCTCAAATTGACACCACACATCTGTACAAGTAATGCAGTCTGTTTTGCTCACAAGACTTTCTATATACGGCAGATACATTTTTCTCAATGACTCAATTTTTTTAAAAAGCATGTATTTTACTTGCTTTTGGTAGGGAGACTTAGAATACTGACTGAACATCGTAAAAGAGTGAAAAAAGGGGGATTGGAAAAAGCAATGCCAGACATCAATTTTACAAGTCCAAGAATAAGCTCTCAGCAATTTACTTAATCTCTGAGAAGATTTTCTTCTTGAAAAGCACCAAATTGCATATCCATGAAAGGCAGTAACACAGCCTATGAGGTAAGACCTTATCACTTCGGACTCTCTGTGCGGGGTAAGGAAGAGGCACAGGTTAAGATGCTATCAACCATTTGCCACTGGCTACAGGAGGAAAAAAAAAACAAAACATGACAAAAAGAGTAAAACAAGATCCCTTAGGAGCAGCCAAAGGTCAAAGGTGTCTTGTCCCCTTGGAGAGTGTCCTGATAAACAGAAGATCTCTCAAGATTGGCCATCCCAAGGGATGCCTTTAAATGGCAGATATGTCAACTTAGTACACAATTTACTGCAGAGATTCCCCTTTGCAGATATTCCCAGAAAAGGTCTTTTGAACCCTCCGCCTCATCCAAGTTCTTACCACTCCTTCTACAGTGGTTCTTTTGCCAGAGATGGTCCAGGATCCTTTAGCTTCGGATTCTCCTCATGGAACTTTCGCTTCAACACTGAGCTAGCTTTCCTTGATAGGCAAATTCAGAAGAAGTAAATGACTAATAGTGTGGGTTTATTCACCTATCTCCACACAAAATGTGCTGTCATTTATTTAATCTAAGCTTCAGTTTCACCATTTGTAAAACAAGGATGATAATAACCTTACGTAATTTATGAATGTGTTCTGAGAATCCATGAAATAACTGCATATGAAAAGTGTGATGTTCCTTTTGTTTGTAATGATGATTGCCTGAGTATCACCCCAGCCAGGTTGAGCCACCCATTGGGGTGGGGGCCAGTGGAGATCCTGAAAGGCAAGACATTTGAAAAGAAAGCTTTGTTGAGAAGATGATAGGTATGGAAAAAAAAGAGAATTTTCTAAATTTCTTCAGCATCTCAAGAATGAGAATGAAAACAATGAATCACACTGTTTCTTTCACGAGTAATAATTCTGGCTAATGACCCAGCATTATTATTAGCTCCCATTTACAGGGAGGGAACCCGAGGCATAAAACAATCGAGAAAGTTGCTTGAGGTTACAAAATTCAAACCTAAACTGCTCGGTTTTAGAATATGTGCTCAGAATCACTATGTTACTGCTTCTAAAGAATAATCCCTAGGCTTAAGTTTATGCCAGCATCACCATGGGGCTCTGAACCCCATTCCAGGAAGACAGAGACAGAGATGGAAATAAAAAAACAGGAGCCAGCCCCTCTGGAGAATGAGGGAGAGAAGGAGGGGGAGAAGGAGGATGAACATGAAAGAATGTTAGATAAAATTAGGGAGACACAAATGGCAAGTGCTCTGGTACACGTGTGGAGCTCATGGGAAATGGGGCTTCACTTCCTGGTAGGGTTGGGTAGGTCCTAAGTTCTGGTTCCTCCAGCCACCTTTGGTCCTCTGTGATGAGAATGGGATGCTGGCAGTGAGGCTGGAGACTGCGTAAGCATCACAGAACCCTGGCAAAGCCAAGAGATGGGCTATTCAAAGTAACCAAAAATTTGTGTTACACTTGTGAATACGTTACAGTACATGGTTAAGGGGACTTTGCAAATATAACTGAGGTTACTAACCAATGGATCTTAAAATAGGTACATGAACCTGGATTATATAGGTGGGCCCAATGTAAAATCGAGCCCTTAAAAATAGGTTTCTACTGTCCACAGGTAGAAGAAGTGAAGTGATCAGGGAGATCCATCAAAGACGCCAGGAGAAGCTGAACAGGAAGGCAGAGGGACTTAGACTGTGAGGAGGACCCGACTCGATCTGTAGTTGCTACAGGGAAGCATGTGCAAAGCATGAAAAGGAGTGTCAGTAAATTATAAGAACTAAAGCAGGCTCTGCCTGGCAGTCAACAAAGGAACAGGGACTTCAGTTGGAAGTAGATTCCAAAAGCCTCCACTAAAACACACAGCCCCATGAACACCACTGTTTGCAGCCTTGTGAGATGCTAGGCAGAGGACCCATCCAAGTTCACCTGGGTTTCTGACCTTCAGAAACTACGAGCTAGTAGACTGATGTTGTTTTCAGCTGCTAAGTTTCTGGTAAATTTTTGTAGGTGGCTCTCAACTGTGCCTCACAACAACCTTAAGGACATGTTCATGCACAAATTGTCAGGACCTGTCCACAGAGTTAGATTGATGTTGTTTTCAGCTGCTAAGTTTCTGGTAAATTTTTGTAGGTGGCTCTCAACTGTGCATCACAACAACCTTAAGGACATGTTCATGCACAAATTGCCAGGACCTGTCCACAGAGTTTCTGATTCATTAGGTCTGGGTGAATTTTAAAACCTGCTGTTGTGTTTTGATTTTTTTTTTTTTTTTTGCATTTGTACAAGTTCCCAGATGATGTCAATGCTACTGGTCCAGGGACCACACCTTGAGAATCAGTATTGTAAACACTGACCACAGCCATGCATGCCAGCCTGGGAGCGATAATCAAGATGATACAGACCACCTCTGGAGACAGTGCTGATTAACAACACCCCTCTTGTCATTACAGTTATCACTGTAATTGTTGTTATCTTACTTTCTGAAAGTTACTTATGCTTTTCAGGGATCCAAGGCCTTAAAGTGTTTTCAACAGGGAAGTAGAATGCCACATCAAAATTGCACATGGGATGTTTTATTATTATTATTTTTTTAATCCTTACCCAAGGATATGTTTACTGATTTTAGAGAGAGAAGGAGGGGGAGAGATAGGAACATCACTGTGAGAGAGAAATACAGGTTGCTTCTTGTATGGGCCCCAAACAGGGATTGAACTTGCAACCTAGGTACATGCCCTGACTGGGAACTGAACCTGCAACATTTTGGTGTACAGGATGAGGCTTCAACCAACTGAGCCACCTGGCTGGGGCAAAGTAACACATGGTTTTTCAAACCACACCCCAAAAGTTCAAGTAGCTCCCACAGAGAAGACACCTTTTCTTGTTACACTCACTGCAATAGTAGTGATCACTGTGAAGAATGTAAAGCAGAGGTCCAGAAATACTTGCTTAATAAAAAATAAATGCTTCCAAAGAAATCTTGTTTCTAAATAATTGGGAATTGTTTGATAGAAAAGTAGGTCTTCCAATTATTTTATCTGAAGTACAACAGTACTTCAAATTCTCTATTGTATAATAATGACAATAACAAAAATAATAAAAAGGTATATCATATTTAGGTACCCTATTATAAGAGGGGCTTTCTTCTACAGTTGAGGAGAGTATATGTGAATGTGGGCATCAGAGGCAGGAGTAGCGACTGAGAAACAAAAATAGTGAAGAAGGCATTTCATGACCCTTCAGATACCCTAAGAGAATAAAGGACACCCTGCTTCCCATCTGAATATACTTTCCTACAACAGAACAGGTATAAATGGAAGAGGAGAAAGGGTTACTGGGTACTGTTCCTGGTGGTACCTTGAGTATGAAAATGACCTAATCAAGTGGCCCAATTATGGGCAAGTCCCACAACTTTGCTGAATTTAAGCTCATTTCCTCTTACTTTGACTATACAAGGGGAGACCCAAATAAAAAAATTATTTATAAAAAATTGTATATTTATTCTCATATGTCTAATGTTGGGAACTGCCCTGCCTGGTTTCAGAAGCTATAACCCACCCACCCCCCATGGCTAAGGCTGAGTGAGCAACCTTCAGACCATACGCCACTAAGGAGACAAAGCTTATTTCACTGGCAGGGGCACCACCTCTGCTCCTTTTTTTTCACCCTGCCTGGCCCCCAGTGTTTGATTGGTTAGCTGATGATGGGTAAGATTCCTCAAGGGAGGGACGGCCCAAGACAGGCACAATCATGGAGGGCCCCAGGAAAGGACTTGGGGGCTGCAGAAAAAGGGGGTGATGGACCTTCACCCCTCAGCTTTGACATAGCCTGAGTCCTCGTTCTGTCTGCAAGAAGTCTCCTAATCTCTTGGCTGCCTTACTCCCCCTGCCTGACTTAAGCCTGAAACAATGCTGGAGGTGGGTGTGGCCCTGTGCTAGAAAGGGCGTGTTCCCTAGGGTGATCAGGCCTAAGAAAGAATGCATAAAATCCTGTGAAGCCTGGTTTGCTAATATCCTCAATTTAAATGATAAGGGTCCAAGCCTGAAATGAGTTTGTTTCCCCAAACTTTTATGGTTCTTTAACTATCTGACCCTGACTTAGAATAAACCCTCAGAGTTCTCTGAATGTTACCTATTGTTCAATCATTTCTGCCTGACAATGATTGATGGGCTTTATTCCTGTGCAAATTGAAGCCAATAAAAGCTTGTCGAGGCAAGGGTTGGGTTGCTCTCTCCTTGAAAGAGTGCCGTGCCGTCCCATTTCCTCCACAGGACTCGCTAGTCCACCTGAATGTCTTGTCTCATCCATAACACCACAGACACTGTGGGCTGGTGTCTGCGTCATTTAAACTTCAGTCACCTACAAAGTACTCGCCATTTAATGTAATACACCAGTTGAGACTTTTTTCCATTGCTCAAAGCAGTTTTTGAATTTGTCAATTCTGATGCCTTTGAGTGCTTCTGTTTTTTGTTTCAGCTCTTCCACATCAGCAAAACATTTCCCTTTGAGGGGAAATGTTTTCATTGAGGAAAACAAGGAAACAAAGAAAGTGACATGGAGCAAGACTGGGTGAATAGGGAGAGTGGGCATGGGGTTCATGCCATTTTTGGTAAAAAACTACTGACCACAGGGCTGTGTGGGCAAGTGTGGTCGTAAATCACCCATCATGAAACAGGCAAATGTGTTGAAAGAGTCTTCCAGAGTTCTGGCCAAGATGGAGGTGTAGGTAGAAAGCCTTTGCTTCCTCACACAACCCAAAGAAGAAAAACAACCAATCTAAAAATCAATAAACAACCAGAAGTGCCAGAAAATCAAACTGCATGGAACTTCGACAACCATGAAATTAAAGAAACAGTCAAAAAGAACAACCAGACCGGTAAGAGGGCAGATGGAGAGAAACCACAGTGAGGTGGTGGACCAGCTGGGTGGGGTTGACTTAAGGGGAAACTGAGATTCAGAGGTGGCTGTGGGCTATGGAAGTTGCCATGGTGGGGGAAAGTCCCTGTTTCACACCAGAGTTCATTGAAAAATACGCTAGAGACGAGGTGATGAGCTACATTTTTCCCCTCTCTGGCCCCTCCCCCACAGGCAGCACTGCAGTGCAGCAAAGAGGGTTGCCCAGCCCTGGTGAATACCTGAGGCCCCATCCCCTTATAACTTATCAGGGGCTCCCAGCCAAGAAATAGGGCCAACATGAAAGAACAGTGCAAAACCTCAAGAAGAGAGCTAAGCGAGAAGGAGATCGCCAAACAATCTGACGGAGGACTTAAAGCCCTGGTAATCAGAATGCTCACAGAACTGATTGAGCTTGGTTGAAAAATGAAAGAACAAATGAAAGATACCCAAAATGAAATAAAGCAAAATATTCAGGGAACCAACAGTGACAGGAAGGAAAACAGGACTCAAATCAATGATTTGGAACAAAAGGAAGAAATAAACACTCAATCAGAACAGAATGAAGAAATAAGAATTCAAAAAAATGAAGAGAGGCTGAGGAATCTCTGGGACCACCTGAAACGTTCCAATATCTGAATTATAAGGGTGCCAGAGGGAGAATAACAAGAGCAAGAACTTGAAAATGTATTTGAACAAATAATGAAGAAAAACCTTTCCAATGTGGCAAACAAAATAGACTTCTAGGAAGTCCAAGAAGCCCAGGAAGCCCAAGAGTCCCAAAGAAGTGGGACCCAAAGAGGAACACGCCAAGGCACATCATCATTAAGTTACCCAAGATTAAAGACAAAGAGACAATCTTAAAAGCAGAAAGAGGAAAGGAAAGAGTTACCTGCAAAGGAGTGCCCATAAGACTATCAGCTAATTTCTCAAAAGAAACCTTACAGGCAAAAAGGGGCTGGAAAGAAGTATTTGAAGTCATGAAAGGCAAGGACGTACATCCAAGATTACTTTATCCAGCAAAGCTATTATTTAGAATGGAAGGGCAGATAAAGTGCTTCCCAGATGAGGTTAAGTTAAAGGAGTTCATCCTCACCAAGCCCTTATTATATGAAATGTTAAAAAGACTTCTCTAAAAAAAGGAAGATCAAACATATGAACAGTAAAATGACAACAAATTCACAACTATCAACAAATGAACCTAAAAAAATAAAAGAAAGAAAAACAATGAAAACAAAAACTAAGCAAACAATGAGAACAGGGACAGGATCAGAGAAATAGACAACACATGGAGGGTTTTCAGTGGGGAGGGAGAGGGGAGGAATGGGGGGAAAAGGTACAGGGAAAAAGAAGCACAATTGGTAGGCATTAAATAGGAAGAGTGCCCTGGCTGGTGTAGCTCAGTGGATTGAGCGCAAGCCTGTGAACTAAGGGATCGCTGTTCAATTTCCAGTCAGGGCACAAGCCTGGGTTGCAGGCCACTTCCCAGCAGGGAACACACGAAAGGCAACCATACATTGATATTTCTCTTCCTCTCTCCTTCCCTTCCCCCCTAAAGATAAACGAATAAAATGGTATAGGAAAACTCAGAGAACTCAGAGAACTTATATGTACAACCCATGAACATGAACTAAGGGAGAGATGCTGGAGGGCTGGAGGTACGGGGTAGAGGGGGATAAAGAGGGGAACACTGGGAAAACTGTAATAGCATACTCAATAAAGTATAATTTTTAAAAAAGAATCTTCCAAAAAAAATTCCCTGAAGCCAACACAGCCTCTCACAACAACACCATCTTGTATACGGATCCAGATGGGTTCCTAGAACACTCACCTCATGGGGGAAGCCTGGACTACAAGGGGCCATTCCCCAGAAAATAATTCTGGGTGTTTTGGGGTTCCCCCCTCATAAGGAGTCTGTGTTTGTCCTCTACACAATAACTGTTCAAAGCCCTGGCTCAGTGAACTGAGAAGTGACCTAAATGCAAGTCACTGCTGCAATTACAGGATCCATCAACATTTTTATTCAAAATTGAGGTAATATGTAATTTCCCATGGTTCTTTGCTATTACAGAGGAAGAGGGCAGGGCTATTATCTCTGCTACTGAGTAAGAGAAGTGTACCACTATCCCCAAGTATTAAAATATCTGCAAGATCTCAATTTATGATTAACCCATACCTTTTAACAAAGCACCCAAAGAAACACTGCTGAACAAAATATAATTGTAATAATTTTAAAAGGCTGTAATAGCACTTCATGTCTAAGCATAAACCCCTACTAAAGAATGCCTTCATTTTTTAAAAAGCACATACTAAATAAGCACCAAACATTACATCCACTTCAAAGCCTCTTATTTCTTCTATCTGAACAAACAAAACTGCACCAAAAAAGGAGTATACAAAGAAAGATCCTTAGCCTGAAGACTTTCAGAATGACAAGTTTAGACGAATAATGCATAGCCTACAGCTTGCCAATAAAAAAAATAACTATGTCCATATCTTACTGAAATGAGTTTTTATACTTACAAAAGCATACTCATAAAATTTAAAACTACTTGCTAACTTAATAGAAATTCACTACTCCTGGAGAATGTTAATTGAAACTCAGTAATTTGAAATTCAGAATGAAAGCTAGTATCTGTCAAATCCATTTCCTTGCTTTTCACCACATTCATAGCCTCATCATTTAAATTCATTTTGGAGCATAAACACACTGAATCTACTCCTAAATTACGGCTTGTTTTTCACTCGAGTATGAACATAAGTGATAACCAGGTAGGCAGTGCGTAGTCTATGTGCAATGTGAAGCCTTCCAAAGTCCCACCAAAGAAAGACACAGGTTTTCAAAATACACTTGACCAAAGGTTAACCTTGTTCTACCTGTCTGTCATCCATCAGCAACAACGCAATTCACATTTGGGCAACAGATTTCAATAACTGAAAATATAAACCATTAGTATTCTCAAACAACATATTCTGAGGAATTATAGTTATAGTCCAAAAGTAATTTCAAATTATTTAATAAGAACACAGCTTCTTTGGTGATTAATTTACCCTGTGTCCTTCTAACCTTCTGCAAATTAGAATTTCACATAATAATGGCTATGTAAGTCTCAACAGAACCTCAACATTTCATATTCAGATTATAGCAAAGTAACCACCAAATTGCTCTCATTATCTTTAGCTCTTCAGTATAATTCAGTCCAAATTACTTACACAAACATTATTTTTCTAGGGGACCAAGATGATTGCTTAACTCTTTTCTCCAGTAAGTCCCAAGTGCTCTTTGTAGCAAGGGCTGCACTCAACTTTCTGACCATGATCTGTTAGATCTTATTTCCTTAAAATCAGTCTTCTGCCTCAATCAGGTTTGGACCGCATTGTAACACAGGGTTCATGCCGCTTCCCAATGTCCCCGCCAGACACCTTCCTTTTTCTCCCCCACTATCCAAATACTGACATTCTCACCGTGTGTCTTCTCCATAACCCCTCAATTGCTCCTGGCTTTATAGTCAGTAACAGGAGATCTTTATTCCTAGCTGGCTCATTGTCAAGAAATTGTCATTACTTTTATATCGTCCAGCAGATCATAAACTTACTGGGGCACAAATCAAGGTTTTACTTTGTTACTCTCACCTGTAGGATACAATAGGATGACAGGTCCTTCACAAATATTTTATTAAGTATACACACATGAATTATGCTCTAAATATCTAATTATTTTCAAGTATTAATTTTTTATCTTTTTAATAGTGGGACCATTTCCCAGTGAGTAATAGTTTCAAAAATACCTTTCAGACAAATTTTAGATGTATTCTTTGTGTAATACTTACTAGAGGCCTAATATGAATGATATCTTGGTTTCATTTAGAGAAGTAATTTATATTCAAGTTTCTTTTATCTACTTATATGTTTTAAAACACATCATAGTCAATACTTGCTTTAACTGAATCACTAGTTTTTATTTATTATGCTTTAAAACTAGGTGTAAATTTTGTTCAAGAAAATCTAAGCCAGGGGCTTCTTTGGACAAACTAGTAAGACCGGCTTTGAATTTGATTCACTGCCCAGTTCTGCATGAGCTTTCTGCAAGAACTGCGCAAGCTCTGGAAGTTGGCCCACGGTACTTCTTAGGAAGCCTTCCGTCTGCTCCTCAACCCCAAATGCCTTTGGTCCCCAAGGCCCATGTTTCCTTTGTCTGAATTCCGTCTAATTAGGATGACTACACCATAGTAATTAATTTAAATACAAACTGCCTTGTGTTGATCTCTATCTGCTTGATATAAATTTTGTGCTCTCACATGGTATTTGTCCCTCACACCCTGGCTTATTTCACTTAGCATAATGCTTTCCAGGTATGATCTCACCTTTAAGTGGAACCTAATCAACATAACAAATAAGCAAGCAAAATATAACCAGAACCATTGAAATTAAGAATTGACAGTAACCAGAAGGGAGATGGCAAGGGAGGTGGCAGGGGATAATGAGGGCAAGGGGGAAAGGGTTTTCAGGAACAACTATAAAGGACACATGGACAAAACCAAGAGGGGTGGGATCAGGGGAGGGAGGTGGAGATGGCTGGGGTTGCAGGGGGTGGGGTGCAGAGGGGGATAAATGAAGAAAACTGTACTTGAACAACAATAAAATAATTTAAAAATAAAAATTACAAAAAAAATGCTGTGCTCTCTGATAACACTCCAGGACAAGGACTCTGCCCCTTCACAATGATTATCACAACACTAGGCATTTAGTAAAAATGCTATGAATGCTCGTGGATTTTGTTCTTTGACAAGCTCTAAGTCTCACAATCACACACGCACTCACTTTCACACATACACACAAAATGAGTATAGATAAAAATTCACCACCAATGCTCTTATGCAAAAAAGAGATTTTTCAAGTCAGAATGCACCACTTCAGATGCCTCTTACCAGAAAAGAAACAAAACAAAAAGTGGTTTTCCTTCCCCAGAATACCTTCAAAACTCTGGCAGAGAAGTCAAATCTCACATGCTCCAATTCTTTCTCCTTTTCTTCATTTCATCCATCCATCCATTCATTCAGTGCATGTGTACTAACCACCCAGTGTGTGCAGGGCGCAAGCAGGTGCTATGGAAAACATCAATGCTGAATAGCGAGGTAAAACTTGTTCTCATTCATTCCTTTGGAAGAGGCGGAAACCCCCCCCTCCCCAAGAGAGGAGTGATCAGAGAGTGAGCTCAGCTGGGATGGCTAACGGTTAATGGCAACACTGGGGCCATTAACCTCTCATTTCAACGGGCATTAAGATCAGATGATAGAAAGGTGACCAAGAACACCAAATTTTACAGGCATTGATGGAGTGATATTGTGTAACAAAAATAATGTAAAATAATCAACCCTTTTGAATTGCTGCCAGAGGAGTGCTGAAAAGAAGAATAAGCAAGATTACCAAAAAACAGGCAAGTAACCCCAGATAGGGAGTCAAGAAGAAAGTAATCATAATATTACGATATAATACGAAGAAATAAAAGCAGATATTCAGGTAAGAGCTATTTTAACTTGTTAGTGATTAAAAGAATACTTGGTACTTAAGGACTTGTATTTTATGCAAGCTGTAGTGGATTGTTGTATTTTATTTTATAATTCAATGTTAAATCCATATGTGTGCTAGTGAGTTAATAAGAATTAACTTGCAGAAACTCAAACAGAGACATGACATTAACCTAATTACCTTGGCTTCTCTTAGTTTCCCATCAAATGGTGGCTTATTCACTGGACCTAACGTGACAGGCACTGCCGTGTGTCTGGTAGCAGCTCCAGTAAACGGGTATGATTTGCCTGCACTGGGCTATCCTTGCCCTCTGAAGCTGAAATATCAGACTTTAAAGATCCTAACACATTAGGGCAATTATATTTGCTTAGGAGTCTTCTGTACTGAGGATTGATATCTCAGTACCAGTGGTACTCAGCATATATGCCCCCTGGTATATCACCTCATTAAGCTTGTTGATATAAAAAGTCATATGAAAAAATAAAACAATAACCCACATTTTTTTATGCTCATCAACGGTATTTAATTCTAGGCTTATGGGCCAGAAGAAAATCTCGGGTGACATATTTTTATACATACAAAAATAAAATGCACTGTGGTATTTACAAAATGCAAATTGGGGCTCCATTAAATCTATACATTTCAAGGTCATAGTCCTTTCCATTTAGTTCATGATATTTACAGTCACAACAACAAAAATTTCATTGACTGTTCCTGGTCACAGGCTAAAGCATATTATTATTATCATCTTACAGATAAGGGAACTAAAGCCCAAGGCTATTAAGTCACTTTCCCAAGGTTAATGGAATGTTCCAACATGCAATGTGACTTCCCTAAGTTAAATATTTCACAGGTAGTAAGTCTCAGGGGGCAGGCAAGTTAAGGAAATATACAGCTTCAAGTAGCTTCACAGAAATACATGGACAATACATTCCTAATGGACTACTAAGGGTAATTAAAGCATCTGGGGACCATTTCTGACCTTTCAGTTTGTCAGGGAAGACTAAACCTTTCTAAGATGGATCTCTTGGTACCACTCTCAAGATACAAGTGGACAAATAATGGGTCCAATTCAATGTGGCAATTCTTTGTTTCAAGCAAGTTAAAAAGCCTTTATCAAATAAATGCATGTGGGCATCAGCCATATTCCATCTAAAGTGACCAGAATCACCTCAGATGACCCATCCACAAACTCATCAGAATGTTTTCCCACCCTCACCTCCTTCCCTTTTGCCTTATTAAACCCTCAATCAAATCACAGCCTCTCCTTTGTATTCTTATTTTTTCCCTCGTTTCTGGCTCCTTCTAGTCAGTGGAAAGCTTTATCCAACTAAAAAATGAAAATACAAACCAAACAAAGAAACCTCCCCCTTCTCCTCCTCTTGATACCCTACATTTCCCTTCCTTTTTACAGCCTGGCTTCTTGAAAGGGGGTCAGTCTATCACGTTCATTCTGTTTCCTCACCTATTCCCCATCCCACAACAGTCTGGCTACTACCCTCACCATTCCCCTGAAATTAGCCTCATAAAGTCACAAATGTTCTGGTGGCTTAATTCAATGGCCACCATATGCTTCACCAGCTTATGTACTAAAATTGGAAAGATGTAGATAAGATCATCATGGTCTCTGGGAAAAAGTGACAAGCAAATGCATGCAGCATCTCATATTTTTATAGTAGGAACTCATTTTGTTATATATAGGCATCTACCTAAATACAGAATATATTTGCATATAGAAAAAGGCAGGAAAGATATATATCAATTTTTTAAAAATTATTGTGCAAGTACAGTTTTCTGTCTTTTACTCCCATCCCAGCTCAGCCCGCAGTGCTCCTCACCTCCCTCCCATTTCCACCCCTGTTAGTTTTAATCCATGTGTCCTTTATTCTTGCTCCTATGAATCCTTCCCCTTTTCCCCTGAAATTCCCTCCCCTCTGGACACTGTCCACCTGTTCTCTGTTTCAGTGTCTTTGGTTATATTTTGCTTGCTTGTTTGTTTTGTTGTTTAGCTTCCTGTTAAAGGTGAGATCATATGGTATTTGTCTTTTACCACCTGGCTTATTTCACTCAGCATAATGCTTTCCAGTTCCATCCATGCTGTTGCAAAGGGTAGGAGCTCCTTCTTTCTTTCTGTTGCATAGAATTCCACTGTGTAAATGTACCATAGTTTTTGGATCCATTCATTTACTGATATATCAAAAATTTAACAGTAGTTATAATGGGTGGTGGGATTTAGGTCAATTATTAAATTATACATAATTATATATGTGTATATTTTCAGCTCATGTATTTATATGCATGTATTCAACTTACCAGTACATAATGATCACATATTCCATATCTAAATAAAAATAAATAAATATATCACCTCGAAATATCCAGTGGCCCCTTTTCACTTCTTATTTGACATCTCAGCAGTATTTACCAATATTAACATTGTTCTATACCCTCAACTTTAAGGATATCACTCTCTCTTGGCCTTCCTTTACTTTCTTGAATCCTGTTCTTAGTCTTCTTAATGGCATCCTCTTCTATACCCATTCTCCCTTGTCTCTCCCTGTTCTACACACAGTCTCTGGGTGGTCTCATTCATGTCAATGCCTTACATTTATGCTTAAAACTCCCAAATCTATTTCTCTAGCTCAGAGGTCCTGCCTCAAATCCAGCTTCCTATATACACCCATTTATAAGGTTTCTAAACCCTTCAAATTACCACGCTTGAAAATGAACCCATCACCTTCACTCTAAATTGGTCCAACTCCTCTATTCATAGGTCAGCGAATGGAACCACCACCTAAAGCCCTGTCAGAAATGTAGATGTCATTTCTTCTTTCCTTTTTCTTACATCCTACATGAAAAGGCTCATCAACCCTAATAAATTCTATTTCCAATATTTCAAAAATGCCACTTCTTTTTTTCTCTATCAACACTGCCTTAATCAAGGCTTTCATCATTTCCTCCTTAGATTATTGATTTGGCTTCTCAACTGGTCATTCGCTTTCAGCCCATCTATTTCCTCCTCTGTTCTGCAGCCTTAGTGGGTTTTCCAAAATATGAATGTGACAATGTCACTCACTCTCTGCTGAAAGTCTCTAATGACTGCCACTGCCTAAGGATAAAGCTGCAATGACATTTACTGTCCTCCAGGATGGACTTGTTGCTCAGAATTCCTCGAGCTTGCACCCAAAGTCTTATTGAACTGATATCTATTCTCCAAACTTTCATATTCTCTGACACCCGCAAGCCTTTGCCCCTGTCACCCCACCAACAGGGAAGCTCCTTCCCTGTGTTCTGTACTTGACTTATTCCCAGTTGGCCTTCAGGAGTCAGCTCAGGCATCACTTCCATCCTTGCTTTGACATTACATCATACTTCCGCTCTGTGCTATAAATCACACTCTATTTTATTGTTTGTTCATTTGCCTCACTAGAATGTTGACATCCTTGAGGTCAGGACCAGAAATTTAATATTTCTTGAATATATACATAAGTATATGATTGGCATAAAATAGGCAGCCACTTCCCAGCTGAAATGATATGAGGGAGATGTGAACCAAAGTCTCTTGAACAAATTTACCCACAAAATATTGCAGTGTCATTCTCCAACAGTCACTAAAGTAAATATAGGTGCATCTAAATGGACTTGTTCAACCCAATACTGACAGCTTACTGAGCTCAAAATTCAGAAAAAGCTCCAGGAAAAAAATCCAGAACTTGAATAAAAGCCATCAACACTGACAAGCGTAAGCTTTTTTTTTTTTTTTTTTTTTTGAGCAGGCACTTGGCTTCAGGCATGCCATGATGTAATGCAGGGAACACAGCACGCACAGTGGGAAAACCAGTTTCTGTTTATATCTGTACCTTTTATGAGCCTGAAAGAACCAGATGGACTTCTGTATTCCCTTTAGTACTAAAATAAGTAATTGTAACATTTCAGTGTGGATGCTTTTCTACAGATTACTTTTATAATACAAAACATGATAGACTACCCATGTATGATTACATGACAGCTTAAGGGATTCCTTAAGGATTCCAAAGTAATCTTCATTAACCAAATTTAAATACTATCTTTCACACACTGGCATTATTGGCCACTCTCAGGAAGGCACTGAAAATGGTTCTATACTAAAGAGAGATAACTTGGAATTAATGGGTAGAACCCTGGCCCACAGTCATCCCTCTCTTCTGACCAAAGACATGAATGAAAGAAATGTTCCCAATGACTGGATGGGAAACAAAGGAAAATTACAGCCTCAAGTAGCATCGAAGACATAATTATATCTAATGCATAATAAAATTAATGTAAAAAATACTACACTGAAAATACATCTTCCTCCACTAACCCCTCAAAGCCTGCTGAACTTTCTCTTAAACACAATTTCAACTAATTCAAACATTGTGTATGTCCTTGGGTTTGGGTAAAAGCTAGATCCTTCTCCAGCCCAAGAAAGACAATAGTAATTATTCTATGCCCATTTTGCTCAGTTCTACATAATGGGAATTTTCACCTTGGCATTTCTTAGTTCAAGTCTGCGTTTGTCCCCAAATGAGATCTGACAGCCCATCAGCTGGGTGGTTCTGGGAAAGGTTTTCCTGGAAGACAGACAGACATGTCACTCTCCCTTTGCACAACGGTAACTACAGGTGACAATGCTTTACCAATATGTGACAACAAGAGGAGATAATGACAACAGCAGAGGATAACAGGTTAGCCAGAAGAAAGGCATTTGGTCTTTTATAATAATATATTCATTAATAATATATTCATTTAGCCAAGACTGAAACCACCCTGGCTTTACAAATAGTACAGAAATACCCCAAAGATATTGAGGGTTCAGTTCCAGACCACAATAAAGCAACTCGTGATATTTTTGGCGGTGAAGGGTCTTGCTTTCAGTTTGCAAAAAATGCAATACCCATCAAGTGCAATAAAACAAAGCATAGCTTATAAATACAATTTGACATTACTTGCACCCCAAACCCTCCTAACCTAATATTTTTAACTATTTTAAAATAGCATTTCTTGTGTAGAAACTGGTGGACTGGCGGGACACATGAGGGCACCAACAAACTACAGCCCCCAGGCTAAATCTGCCCACCTCTGCTCTTGTCAAAACTGTATTATTGGAACACAGCTACTCTTTTTTGTACTGCCTATGGTTGTCTTCCTGCTACAATAGCAAATTTGAGTAGCTGGAATAGAAACTATATGGCCCACACCTGAAAATATTTAGTATATGGCCCTTTACAAAAAAAGGTTGCCAGCCCCTACTCTCCACCAGTAGATCTTAACTGGAGGCTGTATCACTCAGATAATGTTTTCCAGGGCCCATTTTGAATGTCCCAGTCATTGTGAAGTTCTACAGGGCCTGGGTTGTCTAATGTTGCACAGGGTTACATTCCTACAATACAAAGCACGCCCCACCCCAAATGCTAACAGTGATCCTGTTGAGAAAGACTACTCATGCTCACTATAATGACCCTAACCTTAACTGTTTGCCCTGACCTGAACTGTTTGCCACATGAATCGATTTTTACATTGCATCTGCTATCATGGGTTTGATAGATTTACCAGCATCGGTAAACAGCAAAATAGAAGCATACTAATGAATACACTAATAATCCTCATGCAGTATTTGTTAGACAATTAGAGGAAATGTATTTATCATCCTTTTCAGGGATTTTTTTTTCATTAGAATTTGTTTGGGGACTTGTGTGGATGTAAACACAACATTCTAAGTTTTATTCTAAAGTAAGTTGGCTTTGCACACCACTTTTATTGACGCATATTTTATCTTATACTCGTGAGTTTTTTGGTGCTTTCTACTTTACAGAGTGGTTATAATTTCTTTGGAGTTACTTTTATGCTAAGCAGTATTTTATAAATTATAATAGTTATTCTAATTCCTGTTTAACAAAAAGACCTTAAGATATTTTATTGGAAAGAACTAAATTAGCCTTACATAGAGATCTAAATATGAAAGAAAATACATGCATCCAAAACTATTGTGACTATTTCACAATCAAGAAATATATACCCTTAGCTATACAGTCAGATGAAACATGAAAATCAAAGAGGTTTAAAAATATGTGCATTACAATTCAAGGGATATAAAACAAATCTATCTTCAATGGAATACACCATATGTTCAAGAAATCATAATTCACCTAAAATTGTTACTTCAACCAAGGGATTACAAAACTAACAGCTAGAAAAACCTGCTGAGACACTGCTTCAGGTAAGAGCAGATGGAGGAAGGAGTAAGTGGCTCAGAAAATGAGCCATTTTAGAAAATAACCAACCAGCACTTCCACTTTTTAGGTTCAAGCCAATTGTTTCTTTCCTACTTTGGAGACTATGCAAGGCAATAAGAGGAAGGCATTATAATGGGTTCTGTGAACTTCCTAAGTCCCATTTACTTTCCCAGTTTACTAAACCCTGTGGTGTTATTTGAGAGTTAGGATTTCTTGAATATTTATAGAATAAAACTACCTAAAGCTCTTCTTAATTTTTCAAGAAAATAAAGTGTCACCATCTCCTCTATTATCTAAAATGGCAGCACTATACGTATGAAAATGTTCACTATGTACCAACTCCCCTGGTTAAACAGCAAACACGGCTAATGCACTTCCTCAAAGACACGCAGTGGTTCTGTGATGCTGAGCAGTGGGGAAAATCATGTCAGCTTGGAGAGCAAGGATAAATTACCCTCCCACAAAAAAGAAATGTGGCATGTCCCTCCTGTGGGCCTATAGGGCACAGATCCTGCCGAACGAGCACGGAGCTGGCAGGGAGAATACATGCAGCACTACATGGTAGACATGTGGATGAACAGACAGGTAAGAGCAAAATTAGGAGAGAACACGTAAGGTAGACAGCACTATGAGCACAGCATATGGGAGAAAAGGAAAACCACCAAAGTGACTGTGATTAGAGGGAATGCTAAGGAAATACACCCAAGATACTGAGGGCCCTGATACAATGCAAAAGAAAAAAAAAAAAAAAAACAGAACAAAAACCCTGCCATGGTACACACAAAACAGGATCCCACAGCTTGGAAAAAAGAACACAGCCAGGTCCTCAGCCTGCATAATGAAGGGTTGTAACCAGTTTGCAGAAAGAAAGAAGTGGGAATTGTTATTCAAGTACATAGATTACTCATACTTTATCTTTTAATGTGTGCAGTAAAATGCACATAATTTTCAGTTTAGAGACAAGCTCATCCATTTCAACAACAAATATTATGGTTGTAGAAAGGAGTGAGTGCCCCCACTTAGCATCATTTAACATGTGTACCTGGAACCAGGCTCCGCTCTCCATCACAGTCAAGGTTCTAACACCAAAGAGGTGAAAGTTAGGTGAGTGATGCCACTCAAATTAGACTTTGAATTACAGAAAGTGATCATAAAAATTGGAGAAAAATAGATGATATAAACAGAAAGAGAAATTAGCTCCACTCACACACTCAACACACTTTGGGGTATTTCATGCTACACTATTCATCATAGGAAGCTTTTCTTTAAAATTGGGACCAGCATGTACACCGTTTTAAACAACCTGTTTGCTTGTTGTTTCTTTTACATTGTAGATCAGCTTCAATGTTACTCTGTTTCCTGTTTAAATAACTACATAGTAAGCTATTTAATTTTCATCCCCTGTTGTTTGTGTTTAGACACACACAGTGTCTCCTCATTGTTGTACATGCACCTGGGCGTTAACTCATAGAGGTGACTGAGTTATGACAAGGAGAGGTAAACGCTATTGCAAGAAGATTAGTTATTTCAGGTCCCTAAAGGAGGAGGCATGACATGCACTGCGGGTCCACATGGAGACATAGCAGGGTCAGGAGGCAAGAGGAGGAAAAGGGAAGAGCAGAGCCCAGAGCCACTACTGTGGTTTCCAGGGGCAGGAATGGCTGAGGTGGGATAGGTGAGTCAGAGTAAGTTTAGAATTGGTTGTTTGAATAGTCACAGTGAGCTCTGAAATACAGGGTGGTCCCTAGTTTTCTGGTACCCGGCCCCAGGGTCATTTAGGTCAGAAGAAAGATTGGCTTGGTGTGTGAGAGTTAGATAAAGGAGGTGGTTGTAGATATGAGCTTGGAGCTGTTTGGCTTACATACAAAAGGCATGCTCCCAGGCATGTTGTTTACCACCTGTAGGAATTAGCTAGCCCTAGGAGGTATAGTTTCCCCAGGACTAGCAAAGCTTTAGGATGTCAAAACCGTATAAAACACCAAAAAATTAGAAAAGAAAACATGATTAATACACTCATACAAGCAGATACCCAGGAAGCTTCCCTTCAGCAGCCTTTCCTCTTTCTATCATCTCCAGGACCCCGGGGTTTAGTTCATCCTGATTGCGGATGCCTTCAGCACTGGACCCCACAATTATTACCGTGATCAACTCAAATCTTTTTTAATGTTCTCCTAACATTAAAAAAAGACCACCAAAACATTCTCAAGATCACAATATCTGAAAAAGCATCAGTACAAGTTTAGGGATCAAGCACTCTTTAGTCTTCTGCACAGAGAGTTGTTTTGAATGCAAGTGAGCACCATAGCTTTTGAATTAAAAGCGTTAACTTCATATCTTTCACCCCTGAAATCCAACTTCCAGTCATTTATCTCACTGATAACATTTATAAGACATGATTCTCATGACTCTATGTTCAGTTACAATACTTGGGCAACTGCAAAGGCCAATGTGGTTGAAGCAGAGAGGAAGAGTGAAGGGGAAGGTGAGATTTGAGACCAGGGAAGGGCACGGGTCATAAAAGGGCACCCAAACAAGGGCATATATCTGAACTTTGTTTCAGTGTAAAAGGAAATAAATGCGGGGTTTTCAACAGTGCCGTGATCAGCTTACATCAATGTTTATTACATCCTTCACCATTCACCCGACTAGTCCAAAGACAGTTGTCAGACAGCTGTGCTGTTATGGGAAAGAGGATCAAACCGCTGCCTATAATGAGAGAGTGAAAACTCACCAAAAAAAGTCTGAGGGAATAGAAATAATACTGTAAAGTTGAAGAAAACAAAATTAATAAGAAAGTGTATGAAGGCCCCAAAAAAGTGAAGTCAGAGGTTATCTAAATGCTGCAGGAGAAAAAAAATTCCTCTAGAGAAAATATCACTTCACAAAATAACTAGTATTCATGACTGAAATGAGAAATCAGCAGGAATAATCTGAATTTCTCCTATAGCTCAAAAAGTAATTCAGCCCGGACCACACTCCGGAGAAATGCCATTAGTTCTTTAAGAGCATGCTTAGACTTTCAATAAAATGTTCATGAACAAAACATTCTGTTGTTCCACCACTCACGACACCCCTGACTTCAAGCAACCTCACCAGGTTCAGATCATTACGGGTTCAATGCGTTTTTGAAACAGGAAAAGCCTACATCTAACTCTCAATGAAGTT
Organism: Sturnira hondurensis; assembly: GCF_014824575.4. Lineage (NCBI taxonomy): Eukaryota > Metazoa > Chordata > Mammalia > Chiroptera > Phyllostomidae > Sturnira > Sturnira hondurensis. Next base: position 5,055,107 of record NW_028088227.1, on the reverse strand, counting down.
CCACAAGGACTTTCCACGAGTGACTTCTCTACACTATGTAAATATACACTCAACCTATTAAGCAAAAAATTCATCAATACATTTTATAACATCTTTATGATCTGGCATAGTATCAAGGCTATTCGAGAAATAGTATGTCTCCCCTCATTAAGCAGAATGTCTATTTAAAAGCACGTTTCTAAAACATGAAAAACCTTGAACAAGAAATGTTAACACATTCATGATGTGCAGCTAAACATTACATAAATTAACACTAGACTCCAAAAATAAATCATCGATAGAGTATGTTTAGACTAGGATTTACTTATGTGAAAAACTTCTAAATCATTTGAACCACGAAAGATGTTTAACTGTCACAATACACTAGAGTGAAATTCTATGACATAACAAAGAGGCTGACCACATGCACACAAAGACAGACTTTAACTGTGACGTGACTACGGTTTAGGTGGAGCCAGGCCTGAAATAGTGAAACTGCACTTCATCTGTTCCATTTGTCATGCACTCTTGGAAATTTGCCCCGAGGGGGAAGAGGCAGGCAGCACTGTACAGGGTATTTATCGGATGATGCTACAAACTTAAAGTACCTCTGAGAACACGGATATGTAGTTTACTACTATTTGTGGCAAACTCTCCTCACTGTATTTCAAACAACTCTGTTTCATACGCTAACAGGTTTATTGGGAAGGGAGAAGCACTGCTGAAATAACTGAAAACATAGGCTTTTAGAGTAGGAAGGAAACTGGATTTTTGAATCAACAGATTCTTTACTGATGGCAAACCTATCCATATCTGTGGAAACATTTTTCACGTTTGAGTGGTGACCTCATAAGGTGGTAAGGCCAAAATACATTCCCAGAGCAACGGCCCCCAAAACTTCTTCCATAGAAGCAGTCCTGAAGAGAAGCAGTGACATAAAAGGTAAGACCCAGGGGCAGGTGACCTTGGAAAACCAGCAACTGAGTATACAATTCTACCAAGTTCAGAACCAATGTTGAGGGTCTAAGCAAAAATTATTAAACATTTACATTTTTTCTTTACATAATATTTCTGTAAGCATCTGGAAGTTTTCCTTATTTCTAGCACTCTGTCCCTGTCACAGACCTCTCCACACAGAACTCACCACACTTGCCCCAGAACAATTATTCAAAACGGCTATCCAATGTCTTCCTAACTGGAATCCTTCTGTGATCTGCCTTCCTGTCCGATTGCACTGGCTGTTCAGCACCCAGGCCTGCTTAGCGGTCCACAGTGCTCCTCTTGCCTGCCCCCCATTCTACACTTACTTCCCACTCAAGTATTTATTAAAGATTTTATTAATTTATCTTTAGAGAGGAAGGGAAGGAGAAAGGAAGAGAAATATCAATGTATGGTTGCTTCTCATGTGTCCCCCACTGGGGACTGGCCTGCAACCCAGGCGTGTGCCCTGACTGGGAATCGAACTGCGATCGTGTGGTTCACAGGCCCACGCTCAATCCACTGAGCTACACCAGCCAGGGCCCCATTCAAGTATTTTTTTAAATATTTTTTACTTCCCTAACAATTCTCTGTGCTCTACCTATTCATATCTTTCCTACCTCTGCATCCTATAGCAACCACTGATATTTTTACTGTCTCTGTTGTTTTTACCTTTTCCAGAATGCCAGTTAGTTCATACCTTATGTAATGTAGTCATTTCAGATGAACTTCTTTCACTTGCAACATGCATTTATGGTTCACCTATGTCTTTTCATAGCTCATTTCTTTTTAGCACTAAATAACAGGCCGTTGTTTGGATGTATCCTAGTTGTTTATTCGCTCAACCACTGAAGGATTCTTCAGTGGTTGGTTACTTCCAACATTTGCCATCATGAATAAAGCTGCTATAAACATCTTTGTGCAAGTTTTTGTATAAATATTAGTTTTCAACTCCTTTGGGTTAATACCAAGGAGCAAGATGGTTAGATTATAAGGTAAGGATATACTTAGTTTTGTGTAAAAAAAAAAGTGCCAAACTGTTTCTCAAAAATGGCTCTACCATTTTGCATTCTCACCAGCAAAGAATGAGTTTCTACTGCTCCACAACCTCACAGAATTAAATGATGCCAGTGTTTCCGACTTTGACTATTCTAATAGGTATGTACTGTTATCTCAATGTTGTTTTAGTTTGCATCTTTCAGATGACATATGGTACGAATTATCTTTTCATCTGCTCATTTGCAATTTGTATATCATCTTTGAGGAGTCTGTTAAGATCTTTGGCCTATTCTTTAATTGGGTGTTTGTTGTTTTCTTATCATTGGGTTTTAGAGTTTGTATATTTTGGATAATCGTCCTTCACCAGATGTTTCTTCTGAAGTACTTTCTCCTAGTCTGTGGGTTACCCTCTAATTCTCTTGATATGGTCTTTTTCCAAGAAGTTTTAAATTTTAATGAAGCCAAGCTTATTTCTTTCATGGATTGTACCTTTGATGCCATGTAACTACTACACCCAATGTCATCTAGGTTTACACTTGTTATAGTCTAAGAGCTTTATAGTTTGTTTTATATTTAAATCTATGATTCATTTTGAAGGGTATAAAGTCTAGATTCATTTATTTGCATGTGATGTCCAGTTGTCCCAGAACTACTTATGGATGAACCTATTTTGCTCCATTGTATTGCCTTTGCTCCTTTGTCAAAGATCAATTGACTGTATTTATGACCATCTATTTCTAGGCTCTGTATTCTATTCCATAGATTCATCTATTTTTCCTTGTAGTTCTATAAGTTTTTACCTCACATAATTTAATATGCATACATGTTAAAAATTGTTGCGTTCTTGGAGAACAAATCTCTTTATCTTTATATAATGCCTTTCTTTAACCCTAATAACTTTTCTTATTTTGTAATCTGCTCTATCTGAAATTAGTATAGCTACTCCAGCTTTCTTTTTATCAGTGCTTGCATGGTTTGTTTTTCCCCACATTACTTGCTTTCAATCTATATGTGTCTGTATATTTAAAGTTGGTGCCCTATACAGTCGGCTACTACTTTCCAATTTATTCCAACAACTTCTGTCTTTTAAATGCTGCATTTAGACCATTTATATAAAAAATCACTAATATAGCTGGAGTAATATCTACCATAGTCATTACTGTATTATTTTTGTTGCTATTACTCTTTGTTCCTATTTTTATGTTCAACTCTTTTTCTGCCTTTTGTGATTTTAACTGAGCATTTCACATGATGCCAGTTTCTTTTCTTTCTTAGCACATCACTTTTATATTTGACCCTTAAACCACGTAGAGTTTAGAGGCACCAGCACCATCTCCCCTCCCACCCCTGTCAGTTGAAGATTTACATGTAGAAACTCATCAGCCCTCCACATACATGGATTCTCAACACACTAAAAATACAGTAGGTCCTGGAAATATGTGGGTTTAGACTGCACAGGTCCACTTATATATGAATCAACTCTTCCTCTCCCTCCCCTTCCTCATTCCCCGTCTCCTCCTCTTCCTCCCTCTTCTTTTTTTCCTTCTTCTCCTTTCCCCCCCTCCTTTTCTATTCCTCCTTCTTCTATTTTTTAGTGGTTTCCCTGGACTTTGCAATTGTATTTTAATTTTTAACCATTTTAAAATCAATCTGTTGGTTGTAACTAGTGAAAATGCATAAATGTTTAATTAAAAAGTGAAAAATGGCCCTGGCTGGTTTAGTTCAGCAGATTGAGCACAGGCCTGCGAACCACACAGTCACGGTTCCATTCCCAGTCAGGGCACATGCCTGGGTTGCAGGCCAGTGCCCAGGAGGGGATTCACGAGGCAACCATACATTGTTATTTCTCTCCTTCTTCCCTTCCCCTCTAAAGATAAATAAATAAAATCTTTAAAAATAAAATAAAATAAAAAGTGAAAAATGTGCCCTAGCTCATGTGGCTCAGTGGATTGAGCACCAGCCTGCGCAAAGGGTTGCTGGTTCAATTCCCAGTCAGAACACATGCCTGGGTTGAGAGTTAGGTCCCCAGTATGGGGTGCACAAGAGGCAACCACACATTGATATTTCTCTCCCTCTCTTTCTCTTTCTCTTCCCTTTTCTCTAAAAATAAAAATTAATAAAATCATTTTTTAAAAATGTAAAAAATGTTATCCCAAGCTCATTCTATCATTGTCTCACTTAGGAAAAGTATGAAAACTATCTAATTAAGATAGTTCCCATACTTTCCGTGTGGACTCTTCCTCTGTCTTTAAGCATATACAAAGATAAACAATGTGTGTTTATTGATATAACTTTGGGTTTTGCTTTTTTATAAAAACGAGATCATAGTGTGTAGAGTAAGCACTCCACAATTTAAGAATATATCATTGACATGCCTTCAGGTCAACAGAAGAAAACTAGATAGTCTTTTTTTATAAATATGCAGTGGACAGACTCTTAGCTCCCAGTGTTCATGCATTATATAATCACTGTGCCTGAATGAAGGCAGAATATGACTTGCTTCTAGGCATCAGAATACAACAAAGATGATAGATGTGTGTGATTATGTGCCTGTGAGTATGTAATAGGACTGTGAGCACCTTCCTTCTGTCAGCTTTGAAGAAGCAAGCTGCCATGTAGTGAGCTGCCCTATACAAAAAGCCACACACCAAGGATCTGAGTGCAACCCTTGACTGGCAGACTGAGGCCTTCCATCGGACAGCCCCTGAGGAACAGTATGCTGCCAACAAACAGGCGAGCTTGGAAGTCAGCTTTCTCTGTGAGGAGAAGGAGTTCTAGGTGACACCTTGATTGGAACCTTATGAGACCTTGAAACACCAGATCCAGCTAAGCCATTACTGGACTTCTGATAGACAGAAACCATCAGAGGATGCATCATGGTTTTGCACCCCTACTTTTGTGGCAATATTGCTACACAGCAATGGAAAACGAATACGCTACATAATCTTCTATAGTTTGGATGTGCACAGTGCATCCAAACAATCTACTGAGAAATTCTGGTTTTCAGGTTTTGCTACGACAAACGATGATATAATAAGTGAGCATCATTGAAGATCTTTGCTTATTTCTACAGGATACATTCCCAGAAAACAGCATGCACATTAAATAATATGTGAAAATAAAGATAATCTTTATTTAAATATATGTTCATCATACCTTTTAACATTATTGGTCTACCTCTTTATTCCCCTGTGCACTGATTTTTTTTAATCCCCAAACAGGTCTCTTTTTTTTACCAATCAACACCCTACAATGTTTTCTCCATGCTACAGTTAAAGCAGGCTTTGTAAAATTCAAATGACTATCTCGCCGTGCTTCTTAAATCACTTCATTGGCTTCTCATTGTTCCTGGGGTAAAGTCAACACTCCTTACCACTACTTATCTGCCTGTCATGACTGTCCCCAAATTTATTCTGTCAGCCAGAAATCTCACTATGTCACCCGTCAGATACGTTCACTGTGATAGTAAAGCCATTTTCAACTTCCTGAAGTTACCATGTGAAAATATTACCAGTCTTGTGCACGTGTAGCTCTTTTTTTTTTTCTCAAAAACATGCACTTTTCATTCTCCAGGCTCTATTCTCCATTCTCTGGGCTAACTTCTAATTAAGGTTAAACATCAAATTTATACAGTGCTTGTCCTGTAAAGCCTCACCTGAAGTCCCTGTTCCGAGATTGCTGCTTCCCCCACGTGATTTTCTGTATTTAAGCACAAAGCACATCCTATTACCATTTAAGATACGAGGGCTACCTCCTAAGGACCACTTACTATCACGTAGGAAATGCTGCTTGAAGAAGTGATTGCCAAGATAAACCTTCTCGTTAACAGACCTCTTGAGAGATTTTTCTCACTATTTAATCAAAGAAGATGAAGTAGGAAATGAGTCAAATGTCCCTCCTAACACACACATACTACCTCTCATTCCCTAATTCCTTCAAATCGAGTCAGAAGGAACATAGATCTCATCCAAAAAAGCCCAGAATCTTCAAACCTTCCACCCACCAAGAATCTCTGAAGATTTCACAACTGGGGACTTTAGCTCATGAATTAACCAAGTGCAAAGAGCAAATACCCGCACTGAGATAGCCATCGGTCTCAGTTTATCTATAGTACAACATCAAGGAAGTACCTGGATAAGCGAGGTGGTTGTTGCCTCGACACTGAAGCCTAGGTGTCAGCATGGCCACTACAGTCAACAGTGTGGCCCCGATGCCGGTGATTTTTACTCCAGGGTCAGGAGCAAGAGCCCCCAATGCTTCCAGGTCCTGGGATCTTCACACTCCTCCAGGCCCCTCCACCGTGTGTACACACACCCAGGAAACTAATTCTCTCCATCACGGTGACTTTCAGGGCTCTTTGACACCAACCCAGAGTAATGAATTCATTTTTCCAATTTCCATACCCTCCGAGGCCATACAAACATATACCCATACACTCAAAATAAAATTTCAAAGTTTCTCTTTTCTATTTTATTCTAACTTTTAATGATCATATAGACCTCAATATGTCAATATCATGGCCAACTAATATGTATCTGTCTCCTCAGTAAGAAAACTCTAACAGTTTTTTTAAACAGGTGCAAGTATCTTATTTACAACTATTATGAGCCACAATTTTATGGTTCTCAATTACAGCAGCTATCGTATCACAACTCAGTACTTGTTCATCAAGCACATATTGATTGGGCCTCTGTTATATGATCCAAAGAATCCTCTTATCAGCTTTTATCTTCCTGTGTACTTCATTTTCTAATATCTTTCCACCAAAGGGTAAACTCTAGTAATGCTGAATTTACTTGAAGTTACTTTCTACCTTTTGCTATCCAGTGATCCCACTGCTAGGATAATACCCTAAGAATCCACCAATTCAAAAAAACCTATGCACCCCAGTGTTCATAGCAGCATTATTTACAATAGCCAAATGCTGGAAACAGCCTAGGTGACCATCAGTAAATGAGTGGATCAAAAAAAAAATTATAGTACATTTATACAATGGAATACTACACAGTAGAAAGAAAGAAGGAGCTCCTACCCTTCACAATAGCTTGGATGGAACTGGAGAGTATCATGCTAAGTGAAATAAGACAGGCGGCAAAAGACAAATACCACATGATTTCACCTATAAGTGGAAACTAATCAATAAAACAAACAAACAAATGAGCAAAATAGACCCAGAAATATGGAAATAAAGAACACACTGACAGTAATCAGAGGGGAGGGGTGGAGACGGATAATGGCAAAAAGAGAGTTGAGGGTCCTTAGTCAAGTACCATGTATGAAGGACCTGTGGTAATAGGCAAGAGGGTAGAGACTGACTAAGGGAGCAGGGGGTGGGCAGTGTTGGGGAGAACAATGGGGGGAACTGGAATAGCTGTAATTGAACAACAATTAAAGAAATGTGAGTTGTTTTCACAAACACAGCAATTTGCAGACTCTTATCAAACCCTTTTGAACTTGGTTTGTTCTGCTTTGGTGTGCCTTACCTGACATATGTACCTGCATTGAACTGGGGACTCCTACCCTATTCTCAGTGAAGCTGGCACATATTGCCCTAAGAGCAATAATTATCCTCCACCATAACTGCATGCATACCCAACTTCTGAAGAAAGAGTAAGAGCCATAGAGCTCACCCCATGCCCATGTCAGAAATCCCTTTCCCCACCCTAACACACACACCCATACAGTAATGCTCCACATTATACCATATGTCTCGCCGTAACTATAGATAATTATGATGCATTTCTATCTCCCTCTAGAGTATAAGCTCTGGGAATACAGGGAACTGTGTTCCCAGCACTTATTCTCCCAGGATCTGGTGCAGAAGCCAAAGCACAATAGATTTTCAATAAATATTGATTGAATGAATTAACTAATTAATGCTCACTGCTAAAAACACCTGGTGACTTAGCTTCTCCAGGTTAGTTTTAAACCAGCAGCATCTACTTTATTGAAATCCTCCCCATATTATCTTTCCTAAAATATCTTCTAAATTGTAGTGTGTCCTGAGTCGCTCTTCTTTTCACATTTTCAAAATCCTTCTCCTGACTCGCTTCATCAACTTCTCTCACCTGGTAAACATTCTTCAATTTTAATTACATGCTTATTGTGATGAATTACAATTGAAGTAATTTTAGAAGGTGAGATATTTGCTAACTATAGAGAAAAAAACTAATGAAATTCAAGTATCTTTCCCTATTATCCAAATTTACATCTGTTTGCATAGCTCTACTTAATGAATATAGCTATTTTCATATCCAACTGAATCTCTAATCTCTGTCTTTTTTCTGTTTAAAACTATCTTCCCCCAGAAATCAGGGAATAATCTTTTTTTTCAAACTAGACTTGTTTAAATCTTCCCTTACATTTGCTATGCAAAGAAATTAAAACATACATTGAGAGTTTCCCTGCAAAGTGGAAGAACAGTAAGAAATACAGTACGTGGGGAGACAGAGATATGAGAGAGGAAAGAGAAGAGAGAAATGGGAGGGGGAGAGTCTTCCATATGACTCAAGAATTCTTTCCCAACTGATGAAGACCAAATTATGGTGATACTATTAAAGACATGCCTGAGAGAACAGACTGGTATAGTTTCTGTCAAAGCTTTAATATCCTTTATTGCAAAATCTGAAACAAAGTAAAATCATGGGGAAATTAATCTTTTAGTTCCTTCACATATTATTCAACTTAAAATGATTTCCTTTTCTTCAATTTAGTGTCAATCATGACAATTTCAACTTCTTGAATAAAAAAGTGTTTATTTATAAAATGGATACATGCATCCTAATTTTTGCATGTTTGTCTACAATAGTGGAGTCACTTTAAGATTAAAGGTGCATATTCTAATAATTGTAATAATTTTTCTAAGGAGCACATGTAAAAGAATTCGCTAAATCTGCAATAATTATAAGTTTGTGTCTGGATTCATGTAAATTTCTGGCTTATTGTATTTCAAGATGGTGTTCTCATCATCATTTACTTGGGATGGAAAGAATAGATGAATTGGGGTAGGAGAGACTCTTATAAGAGCCTGGAAGCACAGAAGACTGACAAATAAATAAGTCAAGCCATTGGTTTTATTTATAAGTCACTGTTTTAAACCCTCCCTGGGCTACTTACTTTTGTAGGTATATGCTCAAGACTGAATGAATCATGCAGCCAAGTCTCCCACAAAATGCAATAATCACAATTGCACAGGAAATGCATAAGCACAAATTTCTCACCATCAGAAAAATGTCAAGTACACCCACGAGGGTCAGAAAGTGTTCTTAGTACACAATAGCTAACATGCTATTATTAGCTCTAGAACAACCAAAGGCTTTTCTTACAGCAAAAACAAAATGCTGATAGATATGGCTCATGAACATCTATCTCCTATGTTCACCTCTAAAAGGTTTATTTCTTTAAAAATAATAAAAATCTATTAAGAGGGTTTTGCAACAGTATTTACTGAATTCTAGTGTTAGCCCTAGCTTAGTCAACCGTCGCTGAGTCACAGAATTAGTAGGCAGTTAAAAAGAGATGCTATTCTGAGAAAGAATAATGCCTCATTAAAAATGTTGCCTTCTACAACTCCAGAACTTTTTAAAGTTTATGTATGAGTGGGAGTGAGGTACCCCATATAGTCTTGACTACCAAAAATCTCCATCATCATCTCTCTCTCTCTCTCTCTCAGGCCCTCACACAGGAAGTGTCTAGGTCTCTGAGTCACCCTGACAGAGCCAGGCAAGTACAGAAATGCCCGAGTTGAACTCCATTTGGATTGAAATAAACTGAAATGAGGGGTGAGGGAATGAATATTTATTAAACATTTAGCTTCCCTAATTAATACATCAACTGAAAAATTGTTTCTTATCAATATTATTTAGATAAATGTTCTGTTTCTTTGCTAGAAGGGATGTTAAAAATGTCATTTATTAAACATCCATATTTTCATCACAGCTTAAAGCTTCAATGCATCAATTCTATCTCCTTTGAAAGAGCTGTTAGTTTATTCCAAGAGGTAACATTTTTTTTCTATATGGTGTTTTCAGAGTCTAGTGTATCCAGCCTGGAAAGAATGAAAGTTTCAGAAAATATAAATAAGAGATACACTGGGGGGGATTTCATAAACAAAGCAGAAAGTTTTTTTAAATGAAAGAAATTCTAGCCACTGGGTCACTAATCATTTATTAAAGACAAGCAGATTTATTATTTAAATTCACATTGAACACTGGGGAAGATGGGAGAAGATTAAAACATGACTTTGCCACTATTAAGAAGTCTTTTTTGGTTACTTGTTTGTTTTAACCAAGGTACATATTTTATTCATATTTCCTCCATTTGGACCTAACATCATTTTTCGGTTCCAGGATTCCTTCCAGGATACGCATTTACATTTAATGTCTCCTTACGTTGTCACGTCTCCTTAGGCTCCTCTGGGCTGTGGTAACTTCTTAGATGTTCCTCGTTTGTAATGACCTTGAGAGTTTTGAGGAATCCTGACTGGGTGTTGCGTAAAATGCCCCTAATTTAAGAGGCATTAAAGTGTCTTTACCTGATGTGTACTCGTGATTAGACTGCGGTTATGGATTTTGAGAAAAACGCAGATATAAAGTGTCATTCTCATCACATAAGCTATCAGCGTGACTTACTATTATTGATGTTAATCTTGGTCACCTGGCTGCAGACGTGTTCAGCAAGCTTCTCCCTTTTCACGTTGTAGTCTTTAGAAGAAGCTCGCTGTGTGCAGCCTATGCCTAAGGAGTAGGAGACGTGCTCCATAAAATTACTGAAAGTTCTTCTGCATCAGCAATTTGCCTATTCTCTGCCATGTATTTATTTATTCAATCATGTATTTATATAAGTATGTGCTTATGGCTATTTATTTTATACTTTGCATTATAAGCCAATATTACTTAATTTTGTTGTTCAAATTATCTCAGCTTTAGCCACAAGGGGCTCTTTAAATTGTCCCCCATGTTCCTTTAACATGTATCCCAATTATACTTTGTTTTTATTTGATCATTTCCTCACTTTCTGGCACTATGAGAAGTTCTAAGTTCACATTGTACTTCTGGCTCAAACCTAGAATCAGACTCTTCTCCAAGGAGTCCTGGTTCCTTTTGTTGGAGAACAGTATTAGAAGTCAACTTCCGTATGCTAGGTGTGCTCATTGTTTCTAAGCTCTCTTAGCTATCAGAACATGGACACAAAGACATTCATACTAACACACGTACATACAGATATCCATAAATGTTGCTGTATGTAACCACTGGAATCTACATTAATCAAACATGATTTTATACTGACTCTTATCCATCTGTGGTCTTCCTTACCAAAATCCAGTTTAATCATGACACAAAAACCTAATGTATCAGATATTCCGTGTCCTTCCCACAATGTGTAATGCAGCAGGCAGACAATGGTTTTGGTAGGCACCGCCCACCACGCAGTGCTCCGTTGGCTTCCTGCAGCCGGTGTGGTCACAGCCTTCCAGGAGGGCTGACTTAGCGACAAAGACTTAGCCACTATCTGGGTTCAACTGAGGTGGCTCTGTCACTCAGCAGCCTCTAACAGGACTTCCTTCCACTCTTCCCTGAACTCCAATTTCTTCCTCTTCCCCATTCCTTTCTCTTCCTTTTAAAAATGTCTGACATTATGCTGTCCAAAGAGGGCTAAAGAATGGGGCATAATATTCTTTGTAAAAATAGGTTCAGACTATTCTTCTCTTAAACAGTCACCATTTCACAAGGAAACCTCACAAAAGTCAGGTTTACCCACAATGTAGATAACAAAGGCAGTCACTGAGCATAACCACTGTGCCAGTACTGCATTCATCAGTTTAAGAAAAGGGGGTTATGGGTAGAGGGCTCTCCAGGTGCACTCCTGGAGAGGCAGCAGACTAGTGACTTGTCATTCACTGCTGATGACCTGAATGACCTGCCTGCTGCAGCTGCCCTGTGCACAAAGTTTAATTTTTAACACTCTACTCAGTTTGATATTGCCCAATCCGATGCCCTCAACCTGTCCCATGTGAGCGTCTTACTCCATTACTAGTGCCTGCCCATGGGCACCAAAACTGTAGCATCTAACTTTCAGATTGCTTCACACAGCTTTTTCCACAGGGCCCACCCATGAAAGTAAAAAGTACCTTGCCAGACCTTTTAATACAGGAATAAGTCTTCGTTCAGAGTTCTCAGCAATCAGCCTATTTATGTCTCATTTGATATTTGCTGGGAATGTCTGGTCAGGTACCCTGTTAGGGGGACATTAAGCACTGAGATGATTAAGTCTTAGGTGTTGACCTTGAACTAAGTCAACTACTTTCCACTGGTGGCGAGAGGCACATAAATGCATGAATGGAGAGAAAGGGGCATAGAAAATTTCCACTGTCTTAACAGGCATGTAGGAATTTTCCAGGTGAAAACTGAGCAGGACAAGGATGTTCCAGAGCCAAGAGCCAAGAGCCAAGTGCACGCCAAGAGAGGCTCAGAAGCAGTAGTGAGTGCACTCTGCTTTAGAACAGGAAGGAATTCACAAATGCAGCCCACAGAGTAAATAGAGGGAGAGGAAGTTAGAAGGCTGGAAGGGGCTAAAAGGAATGGCTACGATCAGGATTTCGAAAATTATCAATGGGCAATAAAAACTATTGAAGGATATTAAGCCACACAGTGAGTGAATAAATAGAGTTTACGCAAATCCAGGCTACAAACACTTTGCTGTTGTGGCTGTAGTCTTGTAGACCACAACACAGTCAACTTAAAACACATCACACTGAAAATACTTTTCACTTACTAGGGAAAAAATCAGAAAGTATAGCATCTTACTCATGTTACTTACTATAGATTGCTATAATTTCAATTGCAAAAACATGCCTCAAAATTATGAAAATCAAGTGAGTCAGTATAAAAAAAGAATATTATGTTTCTTTCTTTATAAGTAGACCTATCTGCAATGGAAAAAAAAAGCCGCTGAAATCTAGCTTTACGTCCTGTATAGCTAGCTGTACAAATCTTCTGGCTCTACCTAAGATGCATCTGCTTTTTAAGTCAGTGAGATGATGACAGGCAGGAACTGTCTGAGCCATTTACTAGGAGAAGAGTGGCCACGACAGCTGGGGCATCATTCGTGACAAACCTACTGAAATACAATGCTATATTCAAACACTTTCTTTGTGACCACCACTCACCTACAATATTAAGAGGCCTTAAATAAGGAGTTGTAAAAGCTTCAGATTCTAATATGGTGTCACAACAACTGAAGGTGTAAAGTAAAAATCAGCATTTGTAAGAGTAGAAAGGTAACAAAATTCAAAAATTGTAATACTGTCAGCAAGGCACAGTGTAGTCCAGGTTGAACAACCCAGTCTTCAGGAATCACTGGCTCAGTGTGATCCAGTGCCCTGCTAGCACAGCCACTGTGGGCCCACCTCCGACAGCTGGGGCTAATACCCAATTACCACTCTCGGTGTAGAATCTGGCACTGTGGAACTCTTCTTCTTTTTAATTCTCATCACAGGTTAGGAGAGAATACTCTCACTCTCTTCAAAGCCAAAGGAGTACATGGGTCAGCACTCCTTAATGCCAACACCCACGTTTGTGTGCACATCCCTTCCTGCCAACTGAGCCCTTGGCAGCCTGGCCCATCACTGGGACTCTAGGGAACACCTATTTTAACAGAGGGTTGGGGCTTTCAATGCACTCTTGTTCCAATTTACCACACGTCTTAATTTGCTGAATGGAAATTTGAGATTTCAGAAATAAAAAAGGGTTGAGATAGATGTCCTGGGAACTTGGGGAAGAAAAACAAAAATGGAAAAGGAGGAACCCACTCTGGAAACATGTATTACAGAACTTCCATTAAAGAACTCTTTAAGACCATACACTATCTTCAGGATTTAAGGAGTTTATCTTAGGCATTTTTTTTCTCCTCAGCAAATTAAACCTCCTAGTGGCATAGGAATTACATTCTAATAAATAGCAACAACTGTACTTGAACAACAATAAAAATAAATAACAAAACAAAATTTTCTTTAAAAATTAAAAAAAAAAACTTAATTGCATACCATTAACCTAAAAATTGGTCAGTGAACATTGACTGGTTAACAGAACACTGGGTCAGATCGGGGCAACCCCATCACTGTCATAGGAAGATAAATGCTTGCACAGAAAAGAAAGGGGAAAGGAAATATGGGGAAATTATAAACAAAAAAGTTAATATACACTGGGAAAACTCATCTCTGAAAATTCAAACAAAAAGGAATCTTCTGAAAAAGATTTTAAAACAAGCACACAGCACACGCTGTTGGTTGCTGCCCAAAGGACATAACTCCTGCTCTGTGCCCCAAGCACCAGGCGCCCAGCCCTGAACATCCCTCAAGGTTTAAGGCTTCCCTGACCCATTCCTGTCAGCCAATCACTGGTCTAAGGGGGCACATGTGCACATGCACAAATGGCCCAGCTCTGAGCATAAGGATATGAGAGGGGATTTACTGAGGCCCAACGGGAAAGATTTCCCTCTATAACTGGAGGAGAGTAGAAATCCTTTTTGACACCATCTTCTTTATTGACTGCTTTGAAACCAACTGCAGGACAGGATTTTAGAGCTGGAAAACTGTAAATTTCTTGGTGATTTTACATAAAATATTGACATCAACAGACACTACAAAAAAAACCCCTAAGTATACTTTCTTTTTAGCCACAAACTAACTAATCCGTGTCATAAATTAAGAGTATTTATAATTATTCACTGCTCAAAAAATTCCCAGAAATCTAATAGCTCATAAATGAAAGGAACTCCACAGAGGTTTGCTCAAACTTGAAAATAATCTCATAAAATTATATAACATTATCAATGATGAATTGTAAAGCTAAAAGATACTTATTTAAACAGGCAATATACACACACACTTAAATCAACCATGTAAAAGACTAAATTATCATTCTATTTTTAATAAACAACTATATAAAACATTATACAATTCTGAAAGTGAAGAGGTGATCAAGGGTATGTAGTCAAAAATGTAAAAAAACTATAATTGTAGACTTCCAGCGAAGATGCAGGTGTAGGTAAATACACATTGCCTCCTCCCACAACCAAAAGTAGAACAACAAAAAATTTAAAAATAAAAAGTAACCAGAACTGCCAGAAAATTAAACAGAATGAAAGTCTGGCACCATTCATTCAAACTGGTAGAAAAGGTAGAGATGGGCAGCTGGGTGGGAAGGACTCATGGTGAGCCACAGGCCAGAGGACCAGGCAAGTAGGACAGATGCTGGCAGACCTGGCAGACCCACATTTATATGCAGATAAACTGAGAGGAACAACTGCAGAGTGAGACAGACCACGTAACCCACGGGTCCCGGTGTGAGAAAAGAAAACCTCAAAACCTCTAGCTGTAAAAATCTCTGGGGGTTGAGGCAGCAGGAGAAACTCACAGTCTCATAGGAGAGTTCATTGGAGAGACCCACAGGGTCCTATAATGTACATAAGCCATCCCACCTGGAAATCAGCACTAGAAGGGCCCAATTTGCTTGTGGGTAGCAGTGGAAGTGACTGAAAGCGGGACAGGAGCTGAGCAAGTGACACTGTTCCCTCTCTGACATTGTTCCCTCTCCCACATACAGCTCCACAACGCAGCAAAGAAGGCTGCCCTTCCCTAGCAAATACCTAAGGCTCTGACCCTTACAATGTAACAGGCCCTGCTGAGACAAAATGTATGGTCCAAATGAAAGAATAATCAAAGCTCCAAAACTAGAACTAAGCAATGAAGAGACAGCCAATCTATCAGATGCAGAGTTCAAAACACTGCTAATCAGGATGCTCACAGAAATGATTGAGTAAGACCACAAAATGGAGGAAGAAGTGAAGTCTATGCAAAGTGAAACAAAGAAAAATACACAGAGAACCACCAGTGAAGGGAAGGAAACCAGGAGTCAATCAACAATTTCAAAAAGAAGGAAGAAATAAACATCAAACCAGAATGGAATGAACAAACAAGAATTCAAAAAAAACAAGGAGAGGCTTAGGAACCTCCCAGGACAACTTTAAAAGTTCCAACATCCGAATCATAGGGGTGCCAGAAGGAGAAGAGTTAGAGCAAGAAATTGAAAAGTTATTTGAACAAATAATGAAGAATTTCCCCAGTCTGGCAAAGGAAATAGACTTCTAGGAAATCCAGGAAGCTCAGAGAGTCCCAAAGAGTTTGGATCTGAGGAAGCACACACCAAGGCACATCATAATTACATTTCCCAAAATGAAAGATAAGGAATCTTAAAAGCAGCAAGAGAAAAGGAGACAGTTACCTACAAAGGAGTTTCCATAAGGCTATCAGCTGATTTGTCAAAAGAAACTTTACAGACAAGAAGTGGCTGGAAAGAGGTATTTAGAGTCATGAAAGGCAAAGGCCTACATCCAAGATTACTCTGTCCAGCAAAGCTTTCATTTAGAATAGAAGAGCAGATAAAGTGCTTCCCAGATAAGGTCAGTTAAAGGAGTTCATCCTCACCAAGCCCTTATTATATGAAATGTTAAAGGGACTTAAAGAAAAAGAAGATGATCAAAAATATGAAAATTAAGATGACAACAAATTCACAACTATCAACAACTGAACCTAAAAAACAAAATAAGCAAACAACTACAACAGGAACAAAATCACAGAAATGAAGAGCACATGGAGGGTTATCAGTGGGGAGGAGGGGGAGAATGGAGGACAAGGTACAAAGAATAAGGAGCATAAATGGTAGATACAAAATAGATGGGGGAAGGTTAAGAATTATATAAGAAATAGAGAAGCCAAAGAACTTATATGTACAAACCATGGATGTGAACTAAGCGGGGGAAATGCTGGTGGGAGGGGGTTGCAGGGCAGAGGGGAATAGAGGGGAGAAAAAAATGGGACAACTGTAATATCATAATCAATAAAATACACTTAAAAAGTATAATTGTGATAAATTAGATAGTTAATAAGAATATAATTTAAGCCCTGGCTGGTGTAGCTCAGTGGATAGAGCACGGGCCTGCGAACCAGACGATCGCGGTTCGATTCCCAGTCAGGGCACATGCCTGGGTTGCAGGCNAAATAGCTGGGGGAAGGTTAAGAATTATATAAGAAATAGAGAAGCCAAAGAACTTATATGTACAAACCATGGATGTGAACTAAGCGGGGGAAATGCTGGTGGGAGGGGGGTGCAGGGCAGAGGGGAATAGAGGGGAGAAAAAATGGGACAACTGTAATATCATAATCAATAAAATACACTTAAAAAGTATAATTGTGATAAATTAGATAGTTAATAAGAATATAATTTAGTTTGAGTTAGCTGATATTTGTGGTATTTACCAGCTTTTTAAAATTTATGTTTTCTTGTGACTGTTTCTCATTCCAAAAAAAATCCATATCTCTATTTTTATATTCCAAATTTTTATTTATTTTCCTAATGAGGACTCCAAATAAGTTTTCTCCAGGCTCCAAAAGGATCTTACTCTGTTTATAACCATTTACTACCTAAAAAATGTTTGCATGTATTAAAACAAGGTTTTTATATCTTCAGATCAAGGAATTTTGACAATATCTCAGAACAATGAATATATGCAACATAATCCAAAGTACTTTCTAGTCTCATCAATTAATAAACGCACAAAAATACTTCAAGTTTATAGTGATTTTCTTGTTTTTCAACGTCAATTTATCTTTATCTTGTGACTAAGCAAAAATAAACATACACATAAAAAAGGAGTAGATAAGACAATGCTTTTAGTGTTCACCTTACTTTTCAAATTGTACATCCACTATTGCAATTATACAATTATATATTTTGTATTACATCTCTGTGCATTATCTCTTTTACTAGAGCTTCTGGAAGAATCCCTAGGACTCTGATACAACATTTTTAAGAGCAGATTGCTTGCTAAATTGAATTTAGTATCTCTCTATTTAGTTAATTCTATTTTCATAAAGTTTAGAGTAAATGGGATTCTCTATCCTGTACTTCCTATGAAAAACATGAATATTCAAAAGGTACAATTTAGCATACATGTAGCTACCAACTCATCTCTTCTACAATAATGTATCTTTAATAAAGCTCAGTATATTTTAAAAATAACATCTCAATTTGATGAACACTAGAGCTCTATAAAACCAAGTTAGTGATTAACAGCAGTAAGCCTAGTTTTAAAAGGGTAGGCTGTGGAATCAGACTACCTGCTCTTGTTTGAATTCAGATACGCACCTGCTAGCTTGCTAACCGAGACAAAGTTATTTAACCTGACTATATTCCATCTCCCAAAAATAAACTGATGACGGCAATAAGAGCACCAACATCCTGACATTGCTGTAAATATCAAATGAGATAATCATGTGTGTCGCTTAAAAAAGGGATACAGCACATAGTAAACCCTCAATAAATGTTAGCTTTTCTCACTGTGAGTCATAATCCCTCTCTATCATTTGGTCTTTAATTGTTACCTAAAGTATTTCAAGTAAAAGCCAAACAGAAGACCCATTACCTGAAATACAAGAAAGCAAGCACAAGAAGTTCATCTTGAATACAGTAGATCTGATTCAACCATTGTTGTTGTTATAATTATTTTACATCAAGAATTAGAGGATCTTGACTAAGGGTATAAAACTACCTTCCCTGTCCCCACAAACTTGTAGCTGACTCTTCCTATTAAAAAAGAAATAGGAAAGGACTCGGATACCACAAAGAATATGTCATGTCCACCTTATAAAACTTTGGAAACTAACTGAAAATAGCATGGTGATAACTAATTCCAGGAAAGTTTGTGAGGCTGATACACCTTCCTTAGGTTGAGGCTGAAGCTTGACTACACGTTTTAATTCGTACAGAGAGAGATGACACAGCTTGTGACGCTTGTGTGTAAACAAGCATTTACTGCTTCAAACATTAGATAATGTTATAAAATAATGGATGTTTTAATCTTAGCAAAATTGAGTGGCCATCTAGAGCATTAGCAAAATTGTCTTTCGAAATTATTTGTGAAGAAACCTATTGAAGTCAAGCCCATGCAAAAAGAAAATTTTATCCGGATGGTATAAAGATGTTACATCATGCAACATTAATTTAAATCACTAACAAATGCCACTGTAGCCCAATTAAAATTTATTAATTTTTATACAAGAATGTTTCTTAAATGTGTACATTTTAAAGTATTTTGCCAAGCCTAAAAGTTTATGAAGGCAATGCTGAACAAATCACATAAACAGAAATCTGCCACTTTCACTCATCTTTAACAAGAATATAAAGATTAACTTCTCTGGCCAGGGATGTAAAATTTTCACTTTTGTAAATCATAGATCCATGATTTCTTTAATTTAAATGTTTCACAGTAAATTAGGAACTAACACAAGAGAGAGAAGCTAAATCACAATTTTCCATGGTAAAAGTTAAAAACGTGTAATCTATATTAGGTTTTCTTAACATTTTCCAATTTTGATTTATTCTTTAAATTCTAGGTTATTTTTATATTAATATTATGGATATTACAGGCCTAAATTAGTTTTTAAATTGTCATGAAAACATTTTTTCTTTCATGTTCTCATCCCCACTAACAAGTCAAGCAACAGAATTTATTCGACAGTTATCTGAATTTGCCCCCAAACATCTGAAAGTTAACACTCAATATGCAATCCTTCAGCATGAAAAAAGAACAATTTTTTAAAGAGTGTACCATATTGTTTTCTAATATGTGAATCACTGATGTCATGAAATGTCGGACCCCTCTATATTAAGAAGATAAGATTTATGAAGTAGGTGCTCATAGATGATTTATTATTAAAATAGTCTATGTCACAATAAAAAATTCATACTGCCCCAAGAACAAGGCCAAGGATTCTAATTTAGAAACTGCTGTTCAAAACAGTGAGTTCAGCATTTATTAAAATTCAAACAGCATCCCCTTAGTCACCAGTAAAGCAAACATGAAATGTGTGCTATGTTGAGTATCCTGATCTGATCTGGATTATTCAAATGCTATGCACAGGAAAAACAACCGTTTTGGTCATCCTCCAACACATGGAATATTTGCACTCAGGATCACTTGTTCTACTGGTACTGCTTGTCTACTCCCCGTACACAAGTTTTTTGAAATAGCCAAACAGTTGCTCAGATCACATCAGTACAGTGGAAAATGTGCTGACTGTAAAGTATTCTGGAATAGCATTTAGTTTAATGTAAGTGAAAACTTCAGTCTTCAAGGTTCAAGCAACCTCATTCAACCTTGGTGCCTACCAGTGGTCTAACTGGATAGGAGAGAGGTACAGAGAAGTGACGTGTAACAGCCTGGCTATGTAACTAGACTGATTTTTAAACTACTCTTTAACTCATAATGACAAAAATTTAAAGTAACCTAATTTAAAAATTACAACATTTACATCATTGGCTTATATAATTCAAGATAAAACTAGAAAACACATTCTTAATAATATCAAGGCTTATGCTGCTTCTGCAACAGTAAACTAAGTGAAATTTTAAAAACTAAATGCAGAAACGGTTATGTAAATGAGCACACACTGTGATTCCCTCTTCAAACTCTCTTCAGAACTTCCACACGCCCATCTCGTTAGAGACCCACTTTCTAGACTCTTCCACCTCATCTCACTGCAAACATTCTTCCTGCCCAGTTTTCCAACCCCCGACATAGTGTACCCCCAACATACGTTCGAAGGATGACTGTCTTCACTTGTACAGCACTCTCCACAAACTGTACTAAGCAGTTGTCTGTTTAATCATGTGCACAGTGTCTCTGTCCCCGCCGAGGCTCTGTGAAGGCAGGGCCAGACACCTCCCCCTTTTTTTTTTTAAAGATTTATTTATCTTTAGAGGGGAAGGGAAGGAGAGAGGGAGAGAAACATCAATGTATGGTTGCCTTTCGTGCGTCCCCTGCTGGGAGTTGGCCTGCAGGGAACTGGCCTGCAACCCAGGCATGTGCCCTGACTGAAAATCGAAAGACACCTCCCTTTTTCACTTATACAAACACTCCTTGCACAGGGACTCACATCAACTGCAGGATGATTGCTCAATGTGAACCTAGTCAAGCATGCACAAAGTATGCAAATTAACCCAGTAGAAGCCTATCTACATCTCCATCCCCCAAACAGGTATTAATGTGTATCAAAAATTTTAATTAAAAATACATTTCAAAACAACTGAAGTTTCATCCCACTCTTCTCCCCTTTCCAACAGTGACCACTGTCTTCGTTGGGTGGCTATCAACCCTATGTTTTATAGTAAGTGATTTTCAGAACTTAACAGACAGTATGTGTTTACTAGGCATGTATGTCAGTGTTTTGTTTAATTGAAAGTTTTACAGAAATAGTATATGTATTATTCTGCGGTTACAGTATTTTTTAGATTTATCTATGTTGGATATATACAGATCCAGCGTATGATTTTGTGTGGTGTTTTCGGTTCTTCGGAATAGAACTGTATTCACTATTTTTCGTGTTTTAATTTTAACAGCTTTATTTCAGATATAAATGCACATACTTAAATCATACAATTTGCTATGTTTTGGCATAAGTGAACCCATAATTGATAGCAAGATAATAAACATATCCATCACTCCCAAACTTTCATTTGCTGCCTTATTTCCTCCCTTTTCCCCATTTCCACCCCCACCCCTTCTACCTGCACAATCACCAGTGCACTCTCCATCAGAAGTTACTCTACATTTTCTAGAGTTTTACATACATGAAATCATAAACTAAGTGCTCCTTTTTGTCTGCTTCTTTCACTCTGCATAATTAACTTAAGATTCATGTATGTTATTTGTATCAGTAATTCATTTATCACAATTGCTGGGGATGATTCCATTCCAGGCATATACTGCAACTTGTTTATCTGTTCACCTGGTAAACATTAGAGTTATTTGCAATTTGGTTATCATTTGAAAAGCTGCTATAAACATGCATTTGTAAGTCTTTGCATAAACATATGGTAGGTGTGTATTGAACTTTTAAAAAGCTGGCAAACTGTTTTGCAAAGTGTTTTTACCATTTAACTTTACCAGCAGTGCTGCATGCGAGCTCTGGTTGTTCCATATCCTTACAAAACCTTAGTGAGATCAGTCTTCTTAATTTCAGCTGTTTGAATAGTATATGTAACATTGTGGTTCTAATTTGCATATCCTTAATGATAAATAATGTTAAAATTATTTTCATGTGTTTATTTGTATTTCTATTATCTGTTTTAGAGAAGTCTATTCCAATCTACTGTCCATATTTTAACTTAGTTTATGTGTTTCCTTATTTCTTATTATAAAAAGTCCCTCACATATTCTGGATAGAAATCTATTATCAGATACATACTTTGCAAAGATGTTCTCCTAGCCTATGGCTGGCAACCATACAAAAATGTCTTTCAGGGAAAAAAAGATTTCACTTTAGTTGAAGTCCAGTTTACTGATTTGTTTCCAGAATTGTGTTTTTTTGTGTTGTATCTAAGTTCGCAAAGGTTTTCTCCTATGCTTCCTTCTAAACATTTTGGAGTTTTATGTATTACATTCAGACTACCACGTTTTGCCATGTATAATGCACACCCATGTTTTTGTCCCAAACCTTCAGGAAAAAAATCTTTTGTTTTAATCTTTTAAGTCAATTAAAAATTCATCAAAACCAATGATCATAGTCTAGGGTATTATTTTGCATATGGGTATCATTATTACTTTCTAGAGTTACACTTTAACACATAAGCATAAACAAAAGAATTAAACACATTCACATAGATATGAATTTAGTACTACCCATGTATAATGTGCATCCTTTTTTTTCCCTCAACAATTTGGGCAAAAAGTACACATTCACACAGCAAAATACGACATCCCATTTTGAGTTAATTTGTTATGTACAGTGAGTTATTGATTAAAGATAATTTTTGGTATACAGATTTATAAACGTTCCAGCACCATTTATTGAAAAGACCATCCATTCTCCTAAGAGCTACCTTTGCACTTTTGTCAAAAATCAGTTAATCATACAAACATTGGTCTATTTCTGGAGATTCTATTTTTTTTTTACTCTGATCTCTCTGTCTATCTTGATGCCAATACCGCATTGCCTTTATTACTGTAACTTTATAGTAAGACTTGAAGTCACATATTGTGACTCCTTGAACAGTGTTTCTTAATCTTTTCAGTTATTTTGGCTTTTCTGAATTCTTGGAATTTCATGTGTGTTTTAGAGTAAACCTGTCAATTTTTACAAAATATCTTACTGAGATTTTTATTGAGGTCACGTGAAATCAATTTTGGGTAGGGTTGACAGATTTAGCAAATAAAAACACAAGAGGATATAATAAAAATAAATTATAATTTTTGCATGGAACAAATTTAAGTGGGAGTCCTGTACTTTATCTGGCAATTCCAATTTTAAGATATTTAATATCTTAGTGATATTGAGTATTCTGACCCATGATTTTCCTCGTGTATTTTGTGAACAGGCCATGCACATTTTCTGTCAGACATGTCTTTAAGTAAATTGTATGTTTTGTTGCAGTTATAAATAATACTAATTTTTAAATATGTCTCTGATTTCTCATTGCTAGTTTGTTTGGTTTTTTTGTATCCTATATACAACCTTGCTCAATGAATTTATTGTATTAGTAGGCATTTTCTAGAGTCCATCACATTTGCTTCATGGACAATCATGTCTTATCCAAATTAATTTCTTTTCCAATCTGAGTATCTTTTATTTCTTTTCCTTCCCCAATTGTTCTGGTTGGATCCTCTAGTACAATATTAAGTAGGAGTCGTGAGAGCAAACATACTGTCTTGTTCCTGATCTAAGGAAAAGGTATTCAGTAGTCCATTATCATTAACATTTGTTAGCTTTAAATTTTACATAGATACTCATAATCGGGTTGAGAAATTTCACTATACTCCTAGTTTTACTAAAGTTTTATAAAAATAGATGTGAATTTTCAAATGCTTTTTCTATGTCCATTGGGTATTCATATGAATTTGCATTAATAGTTCATTAATATGATCATGCAAATAAATGTCTAAGGAGTAAATCACCTTTGCATTAGTAGAATCAATCCTACTTAGTCAAGACATATTCTCATTTTTATATTTGGTTGAATTCAACTTGATATACTTTGTTTAGCATTTTGCATCAATGTTCATATAAAACATTGGGGTTTTTTCTTATATGTTTTTTGTCTAAAAATTTTGTATCAAACTAATATTGATCACATAGAATGAGAAAACTGTAGTTTTATTTCTTAAATGTTTGATAGATTTCAACAATGAAACCAGAGGACCTGGAGAAAATGTGGTGGAATATCTAACTGCAAATTTGTTTTTTAATAGAAAGTGATTCAAGTTATCTATTTTCTTCTTAGTGAGCTTTGGTAGTCATCATCCTTCAAGGAATTTATCCATTCTCCATAAGTTGTCCAGATTATTGACATGAAATTATTCAAAGTATTTATTTAGTATAAGTTTATACCTACAAACCTGTTAGTGATTAAACCACTCTCATGTTTGCCAAAATATCAAACTTTCAAAGACTTGAATTTTGTTCCATTGACTCTTGCTACTGTTCTTAGTTTTTTTAAAGATTTTACTTATTTATCTTTAGAGGGGAAGAGAAGAAGAGAAGTATCAATGTATGGTTGCCTCTTGTGAGTCCCCTGCTGGGAATTGGCCTGCAACCCAGGCATGTGCCCTGACTGGGAATCGAACTGCGATCGTGTGGTTCTCAGGCTCGCGCTCAATCCACTGACTGAGCTACGCCAGCCAGGGCTACTGTTCTGTTTTTTACTTCACTAATTTTCACTTTGATCTTTTATTAATTCAGTTCTTTTGCTTACATTGGGTTTATTTTTCCCTTTTTCATATTTTCTTAAAATAAAAACTACAGAATTTTAATTAAAATTCAATTAATAAATAAAATCAATTAATACAAAATAATACCTCCTATTAGTGAAATATCTCATATTAATGTCAAATAATTAATATTTTATGTTAATTTAATTTATATGAAATAGTAATTTGAAATATTTATCTTTTCTTACATGTGTGGAGTGCTGTGAAATTCTCCTCTAATTATGTCTTTTGAGGCATTCCAGAACTTTTTACACATTGTATTTTCATTTTATTCAGTTTGAAACTTTATAATTTCTGTAATAAATTAGTCTTTGGCAAGTGGGTTATTTAGATATGTATTATACAGTTTTCTCAATATCTGGGGAATTTTCCAGATTTATTTGTTATTGATCTCTAATTTAAATCTATTGTTGCCAGAAGATAATAATAATAAGTTACTAAGTAACTTATTATAGATTAACTTACTAATTTATGCATGCTTTGGATTTTTTAGTTTTTGTTTTTTTAATTTAAAAAACTGAGATTTGTTTTTCTTAATTTAATTGTTGTTCAAGTAGTTTTCTATATTTGACTCCCAACCCAGCCCACTCCCACAACCCTCCCCACCTCCCTCCCATTTCCAACCCCCCTAGTTTTTGTCCATGTGTCCTTTATACTTGTTCCAGTAAACCCTTCCCCTTTTTCCCTGAAATTCCCTCCCCTCTTTATTTACCAGTGATAAAGTGATACACTTGGTAAGTGATACACTGCACATGAAATAAACATATGTATTCTGCTATTGTTGCATGAGTGTCCAACAAACATCAGTTATGTCTTTTTGGCTAACAGTGTTATTCAAGTCTTCTATGTCTTTGCTGATTTTCTGTCTACTTGTTCTATCCAAAATTTCTGATTATAATGTAGATCTATTTCTCCTTGAGGTTCCATCAGTTTTTGATTCATGTATTTTATCTTTGTTTAGGTGCATATTTATGGTCATAATGCCCCTTTGATCCCTATATCATTATAAAATAAACTTTTAAAAAAGATTTTATTCATATATTTTAAGGAGAGGGGAAGGGAGACAGAGAGAGAGAGAAACATCAATGTGTGGTTGCCTCTCGCACTGCACCCCCAACTGGGGACCTGGCCCACAACCCAAGCATGTGCCCTGACTGAGAATCAAACCTGCAATGCTGGCTGGTTTGCAGGCTGGCACTCAGGCCACTGAGCCACACCAGCCAGGGTAAACTTCTTTATTCCTACTAATATTACAGGGCTGTGACATCTTATTCTGATATAAATGTAGCCATTCCATTTTTCTTTTGATTAATGTTCACATGATATATCTTTTTCCATGCTTTTAAGCTAGTTGCATCTTTATGTTTCTTGTAAAAAGCACAGAATTTAGTTTTGTTTTATAAACAATGTAATAGTCTCTTTCTTTTAACAGGAGTGGTTTAACTCATCTACATTCAATGCAAATTTTGATATGATTAAATTAAACTCTACCATGCTGTTTTTTTTCTCTCTGTCCCATCATTTCTTGCTCCCTGTTAAACCTTTTCTGCCTTTTTTTTGGATTGAGTGAATACTTCTTATAACTTTTTTTTTTACTTTCTTTGTTGAATCATTAGCCCTGTTTATTTCAATGGTTGCTTTACCATTTATGGTATTATTCTTTAATTTATCACAGTGCACATTCAAATGATACTATAGAAATCTGCACATTGTACAAAAATTTTACATTTCTAGTGCCATAGCCTTTTATGCTGTTGGCATACATTTCACTTCAAATATTTGATAAATTATATAACAGTGTTTTAATTTTGTTGAAACATCCAATGATATTTTGAAGAGATTTAATGAGAAAAAAGTTGTATTTTCTTATTGTTACCATTTTCCTTGTCCTTCATTTATGTTGATGCACTCTTTTTTCTGGTGTCTTTTTCTTTTATCCTGTATATGTATTTGATATGTCTTTTAGTGGTGGTCCAACTCTTCCCAATTTCTTTCAGCTTTTGTACGTATAAAACAACTTTATTTTGCCTTCATTTTAAAAATATCTTTTAGCTAGGTATAGAAGTCTAGAGTAGATTATCTTCCTTTTTCTTTCAGAACTTTATAGCTAGTACTCTGTTTTATATATGGTTTCAAGTGAGAAATGGTTGTCTGTCTTACCTTTGTTGTGCTGTGTCTGATGTATGTTTTTCCCTCCAGCTGCTTTTTTTTGTTTCATTATAAAAAAATTTATATTCCTATGTCTTTAAATTCCCTAATCTTTTTTTCAATAATGTCTAATCTAATATAATCTCACCCAATATATTTTTCAGCTCAAGAATCAGTTTTTTTAATCCTCACGCAAAGATATGTTCACTGATTTTAGAGCAAAAGGGAGGAAGGGAGGGGGGGGGAGAGTGGAGGAGAGAAAGAGAGAAAGGGGGAGAAAGAGAGAGAGGGAAAGAGAGAAAAAAGAAAAGAAACAGTGATGTGAAAGAGAAACATCAATCTACTACCGATGACCAGGAAGCAAACCCACAACCTAGTTAAGTGTCCTGATGAGGAATCAGACCTGCAACATTTTGGTGTATGGGATGATGCTCCAACCAATAGAGTCACCCAACCAGTGCAAAAATCATAGTTTTTAAACGTTAGAAGTTAGTTTTGGTCTTTTAAATTTTCTTCTATGTTTTCCATTCAAACATATGAAGTACAGCTAAGCTATACCTGTAATAGTGTCCTTGTCTACTATTTCTATCATCTATGTCAATTTGCAATTAATTTTGATTAAATTTTATTTTCATATGAGCCATATTTTCCTGATTCTTTGCTCATCTTGTAATTTGTGATGGGATGCCAGACAATATGAATTCTCCCCTTTTAAATGCTGGTTATTTTGTATTTCTATATACATCCCAAGTTTTGTTCTGGGACACAGTTAATGTTGCAGACTGCTCTGCCTGGTTCTAGGAATTGTATCTCAACCCCTTGTGGCTTAGGGTGTGGGATGACCTTTGGAATGGGAGCCGCAGGAGACAAAGCTTGTCTCTGATAGCAAACACTGCCTCAGTTTCCTCTCTCTGCCCCCAAAGCTTGGTTGGAAGTCAATGACGAGTAAGACCCCTCACAGAGGGGGACAACCTAAGCCAGACTCGATCACTTGGGAGGCCATCATGGAAGGACTCGGGGGTGGGGTCTGAAACAAAGAGGGAGCAATGGACTCTCATCACCCCCCCAGCTTTGACAAAGCCCGAGTCCCCATGTTTTCAGGGAGAAGCGCTTCCTGGCTCTAATCCCCTTAAGCCTGAATACCTGATGGGGAGGGGTGCAGCTCCTTGCCTTGCTAGAGTGTGTCCTGGGGACAAATCTGGCATCACAAAGACTTCCTGATAAACCTGTGAAGTCTGCTCTGCTAAGAGTGCTTTCATTCATATGGTAAGAGTTCGAGTGAGAAATCCTAAAACTCTGTTCCTGACAGACTCTGACTCAGACTAAGCCCTCAGATTTCTTTAAATGTTACCTACTGTTTGATCCTTGCCGCCCTGTATTCCTGTATATTACAACCCAATAAAAGCCCCTGGAGGAAGGAGCTCAATGCCTTTCCCCCCTGAGAAACTGGCCATTGCCCATGGCCTTTTTCCTCTGGGAAAATAGCCACTTCTCCTCCCCAAGCAGATTACATCATGTCTCAGTCATGTTTACTTTCATCCATGGCAGCTGGGGGGACTTGCAAGGAAAGTTGCCCCCACAAGTTAAGTTATTTGAAACAGTTTCACCCTTTTGGGTCTTACTTTCAAGATCTACTAGGCAGTACCAAATTGCTAATCAATCTGGGGTTATTGCCTCAAACTGAGGTAAACCTATCTTCAGTTCTATGACCAATGCCTCACAAGGTGTTACTTCCTTTTCATTGGGTCTTCCCTCAGCCTTAGGTCTTTTCCACATATGTATAAAGGGGTGGGCAAAAAGTAGCTTTACAGTTGTTTGGATGAAAAACAATGCAATAATTAATAAATAATATTACAAGAATCAACTCTGTATTTTGCATACTCACAACTACAAAGCTACTTTTGCCCACCACTGTATATTCACCAGTACTCAGCTGATTACAGGAAAACTCTCTGAAGATCCCCAGAGTTCTTCCTCTGGGAAGCTCTCACCTTCTAGTACTATGCCCAGTACCTCAGTGTTCCTATAATTTTAGCTTGGCTTGCTCAGTGCAGGAAGTCTGCCAAGATCTGACTGCTTTCCTCTTCCTCCACTGTGCCCTGAAAACTCTGTCAAAGTAGTAAGGTAAGCAGTATTATGATTCATCTCCTCCTTATTTGCTCATCTCTCAAGGATCAGTATACATTGATGCCTAAAGGCATGTGCCTTGAAAATTGTTTTCTCATATATCTTAGGCACGAGCTAAATCTGGTCTCTGTTTCTCCATCTTAACCAGAAGTAGTAGTCCCCACTCAATAGCCCTCCCATCCTCTAAATGAGAACATGGTTCATTTTCACTATTACAAAAGCTGCTGTAATCAGTTTGCCCATACGTGTCTTCTTGTCTCCTATATCTTAGGTATACAACTAGAAACTGAATTTAAGGGTCACAAGGTTCATTTATCTTCAGTCCACTGGAAAACTATTTTCTAAGTCAGCGGTATTAATCTACATTGCCATGAATAATTTTAGGAGATTAGTGTTTCCCCACATCTTTTTCAACACTTAGGTTTTTGTCTTATTAGTTTATCATAATCTGCAAATTGCACTGTGCAAATTGCCAGTTAATTTATTATAGATTTGAATTTCTTCTAAAACTTGCCTGTGTAAAATCAGCCCATTTTTATTAGATTGCTTCCATGATTACTATGGAATTCTTCATATAAGTTTTAATCCATTGTGAGTAATATGTTTTTCAAATATTGTCTCTAGTAACTGAGGTTTTTCTTCCACTTAGCTTTGTGATTTTAGTTTTTGTCATTCAGAAGTTTTAAATTTTGAAATACTTGGATATGTAATTTTACCATTTAAACTCTGTATTTGTCTTGTGTAGGAAATCCTTCCCTAATTCAGGACTTAAAGTCTAAGTTTTCTCTAAAATGTTTACTTGTAACAGTAGGTCTCGAATCCATCTACAATTAAATTTTGATATGTGGTAAATATAATTTTATCTTGTTTTATAATAACAGCCAGAAGTCCCAACATCATTTAATTAAGCACTTTTCCTCAATCTTTTGGTTATGCAATGCCATTTTATATGTAGGTTCATTCCTTTGCTTTTTCGTTCCATTGGTCTATTTGACTATTCTTGCACTAATATCCTATTGTCTTAATTACTAAAGTCTTAAAATAAAGTTCCATTACTGGAAAAGTAATTCCTTTATTTATTTTTTATTTTTTAAAGTATATTTTATTGATTATGCTATTAGTCTTCTCAATTGTTCACCCCCTGTCCCCCCTCTGCCCTGCACCCCCGAACCCTCCAGCATCCCCCCTTAGTTCATGTCCATGGGTTACACATATAAGTTCTTTGAATTTTCTGCTTCCACTACCATTTTTACCTCTCCCTGTCTATTTCATGCCTACCATTTATACCCATTTATACCATGCACTGCTTCTTATACCCTGTACCTTTTCTTCCCTATTCTTCCCCTCCCTCTCCCTACTGAAAACTCTCCATCTGATGTCTGTTTCTCTGATTCTGTCCCTGTTCTCATTGTTTGCTTAGTTTTTGTTTTCATTGTTTTTCTCTTTTTTAGGTTCATTTGTTGATAGTTGTGAGTTTGTTGTCATTTTAATGTTCATAGTTTTTGGTCTTCAATTTTTTAGATAAGATCTTTGAACATTTCATATAATAAGGGCTTGATGAGGATGAACTCCTTTAACTTGACCTCATCTGGGAAGCACTTTATCTGCCCTTCCATTCTAAATGATAGCTTTGCTGGACAGAGTAATCTTGGATGTACGTTCTTGCCTTTCATGACTTCAAATACTTCTTTGCAGCCCCCTTTTGCCTGTAAGGTTTCTTTTGAGAAATCAGCTGATAGCCTTATGGGAACTCCTTTGTAGGTAACTCTCCTTTCCTCTTGCTGCTTTTAAGATTGTCTCTTTGTCTTTAATCTTGGGTAACTTAATGATGATGTGCCTTGGTGTGTTCCTCTTTGGGTCCAACTTCTTTGGGACTCTGGGGTTCCTGGGCTTCCTGGGCTTCTTGGACTTCCTAGAAGTCTATTTTGTTTGCCACATTGGGGAAGTTTTCCTTCATAATTTGTTCAAATACATTTTCAAGTTCTTGCTCTTGTTCTTCTCCCTCTGGCACCTTTATAATTCAGATATTGGAATGTTTCAGGTGGTCCGAGATTCTTCAGCCTCTCTTCATTTTTTTGAATTCTTATTTCTTCATTCTGTTCTGGTTGGATGTTTATTTCTTCCTTTTGTTCCAAATCGTTGATTTGAGTCTCGATTCCTTCCTGTCACTGTTGGTTCCCTGAATATTTTGCTTTATTTCATTTTGGGTATCTTTCATTTTTCAACCAAGCTCAATCAGTTCTGTGAGCATTCTGATTACCAGGGCTTTAAATCCCATCAGATTGGTTGGCGATCTCCTCCTCGCTTAGCTCTCTTCTTGAGGTTTTGCACTGTTCTTTCATTTTGGCCCTATTTCTTGGCTGGGAGCCCCTGATAAGTTATAAGGCAGTGGGGCCTCAGGTATTCACCAGGGCTGGGCAACCCTGTTTGTTGCACTGCAGTGCTGCCTGTGGGGGAGGGACCAGAGAAGGAAAAATGTAGCTCATCACCTCGTCTCTAGTACACTTTTCAATGAACTCTCATGTGAGACAGGGAGTTTCTCCCACCAAGGCAACCCCTGCCATAGTCTACAGTCAGCCCAGGGTCTCAGTTTCCCATTCAGCCAGTTCTGCCCTGTGATCCACCACCTTAATGCGGGTTCTCTCTGTCCACCCATCTTACTGAGCTGGTTGGTCTGTTTGACTGTTTCTTTAATTCTTTGGTTGTCAGAGTTCCACACAGTTTGATTTTCTGGAGCTTCTGGTTGCTTATTGATTTCAGATTGGCTGTTATCCTCCTTTAGGTTGTACAAGGAAGCAAAGGGTTTCTACCTACACTTCCATCTTGGCTGGAACCCCATGGAAAAGTAAATCTTGATTATTCTTGGGAATTTTTATGTCTATATGAATTTCAAATTCATCTTATCACTTTCTATGAAAATTTTATTAATGAAACGACATTGAATTTATGGATTAATCCTTGGAGAACTAATACATTTACTATATTGATTTCTCCCATTCACAAACACTCTATACATTTCTTGTTTCTTTAACTCTTCTTTTATGTTTTCAATAAAGTTTTATATTTTCTTGAAGGTCTTATAAAACTTTCTCTAGATTTGTGTACAATTTTGCAGTCTTTATTCTTTGTTTCAGGTATGGAAGAATCCTGGTTTTTTGTTTTGGTTTTATATTGGTCTAAACATAAAACAAAGGAACCTTACCATTAAGGTTCCTTACCAAAGGAACCTTAACAAATGGTAAGGAATCTTACCATTTTCTATAATTAGTTCAAATAGCTTATCTGTCTTTTCAAAAAAATTAAGAAAACTGTTATCATTCAATAGGAAACAATTTTGTTTCTTTGTTTCTGATTCTTACAAATTTCAATTTTCATGTTCAACATGATGTCCATGATTATCTTCAGTAGAGTGGGCATCAGTTTCTCCCAATTTCAAAAAAATATATATGATGCTGACCATTATAGTTGCATTTTTGCTACAGATATTTAACGAATTCCCTTTATTACATAACTCGTGTTTTATATTGTTTTAAATCATGCACAGTATTTATTCTGAGAGCTTCCATGCCAAAGAAAAGTCTGTCACACCACCACATAGCTGAAATGTTCATATTTTATCAGTATCATGTTTTTCAATATCCACTGTTAAACATTTTTGTTTTCTTAAGTTATGTGGTATTTATCAGGTGGTGAATATTTAAATAGTCAATTTCAGTGTTTTATGCAGATATTCTTGAACCACCTTTTTCTAATTTTGAGGTGTTAGCAACTCTTGTTTCTAACAGCTGACACCAGCGACTCTTCTCTGGTAGATTCTTTCCCAGGCTTTGGGGCTTCAATGCCTGCACATGACCCCATCCTTTTACCAACTACTGACAGAATAGAGTGTGAAAGCCCAGCTCCCCAGTGTCAGATAGCAGCAATCCTGTGAGGTACTCATATTCTAGTTTTCCCAAGGGTCCCTCTTACAAGTTTTTGCCTGTGGCCATGCTCCCCCACTCCTATTTCCCCTATTTGCCTGTCACCCCAGCACAATGCTTGAATAAATACATGAAGTCCTAACCTCAGAGTATGCTTCCTTCTGGGAGCCCAACTTCAAAGAACATGGTGGTAAATAAGAATGTGCCCTCTTTCAAAAGTATATTTTAAGGCTTTTGACAAATATTCTCACATAAAAGTTGATGAGCTCATATTTCTATCACAATATGAGTTACTCTTTTCCTTCATCCTCACTAACATGTAGACGTGTGTATGCATGCAAATACACACATTTTAATTTTTCATAATTAAGAAATAAAAATGGTATTTCACTTTCTATACTTATTTGATCACAAGATTGAACATAATTTGCACATGTTTACTTCTGTATAAAATGAAGCTTTAGGCTTTTGCATGATTCCAACCCACAGTAGTCACACACCTACTATTAATAACCAGATGGTGGGAAGCTCACTCATTACCTCTTGGTGCAGTTTAATTCAGTGTGTAAACCTTACTACTATCATTGCCTCCTTATAAATGGGGAATTAAGATAATTAGCTATTAATCTGAATTCTGAACATAACCCGAAATTAGTCTAATCTGTCATCCAAACAATGACCCTTCAGACATGTGAAGAAACTTCCCAATCTCTCTGTTCTACTCTCCCAAGTCTTCTTTGCTCAAAGCTAAATCCTTCAATTGCTGTTCATAGGACATGGTTAGGAATTTAATTAACATCTCTCTAAGATCTGACCAGAGACTTTAAAAAGAATGCTCTTTCAAAAAGTCAAAGTCAAAGTAGCAAAAGACACTTTTATTAAGTATTAAGAAAATTCATTGCCTAAATAAGATGGTTTTTTTTAAGTATCTTTGTTAAAAATTCTCAGGTTTTCCTGGGTGGCTTTTCTATGTCTGAAAAATCCAGATATACAGTATTAATTTCCATTATTTATGACAATTAATATACGCTTCCAATTTTACTTAAGAATGCTGGAGAGTATTCAGTTCAAATACATAATTTCATTTAGCAATAATATCCAAAGAGCCTTATTGCAGATAACATCAGAATATTAATAAATTTCATAGAATCTTTATGTAATTAGTAGTAAAATTAAATTTAGTTCTGTGCATTATATAGTCATAAAATATTATCCATGAGCTGATTTCCTTTTGTCAATGATATACTATACATATAGCAGCAGACTAAATATTTACTCATATTTCTTTGCTTTTATTCTAAACATTTACAGATTTGTTTTGCTCATGACCATAATACACTTTTAAAAGTATTTTGGATACAGAATAGCCCACTCAATACTGAAGAAAAACAAAGTTGGTGGGCCATCTGCCTTGTTCCTTAGTGTAATGGCTACCATGTCTGTATGACAAACTCTGGGGACAGACACTGCCCAACTTCAAGGTTTATTCTAAAGCTACAGTAACCAACACAATGTAGGACTAAGGAAAGAATAAAGAAATAGAGTAATGAAACAGAATAGAGAATCAGAAATAGGGTCCAATAAACATAGTTAAATGATCTTTGATAAAGGAGGAAAGGAAATAAAGTGCAACAAAGATGGTCTCTTCAGCAAGTGCTGAGACAAATGGACATCTACATGCAAGGAAAAAATGAATCTAGACATAATGTTTGTGAAATGAATCTTTGACAAACATTAACTCCAAATGGATTATCACACAACTCAATATAAAATCCAAAACTATAAAACTCCTAACAGAACAGAAAAGAAAACCTAAATGACCTTAAGTACAGCAATGACTTTTATACATAACACTAAAGGCATAATCCATGAAAGAAAGAATTGATGAGCTGAATTTCCTTAAAATTAACAACTTCTGCTCTGTGGAAGACAGTATCAAGAATAAGAGTATACAAATCACAATTGGGAGAAAATATTTGCAAAACACATATATGTAAAAGACTGTTTTCCAAAATATACAAAGAACCCTTAGAACTCAATAATAACAAAATGAACAACTTGATTTAAAAATGTGTAAAAGACCTTAACAGATACCACATTAAATAAGAAAAACAGATGATAAATAAGCATATGAAAATATGCCCCATATCATATGTCTTCAGGGAAATGCAAATCAAAACAATGAGTTATCAGTACACACTTATTAGAATGGCCAATGAGGATGTGGAATAACAAGAACATTGCTAGTGGGAATGAAAATCATACAGCCACTTTGGAAGACAGTTTGGCAGTTCTTACAAAAACTAAACATACTCTTACCATAGAATCCAACCATTGTGCTCCTTGGTATTTACCCAAAAGACCTGAAAACTTTTATGTACTCTATTTGTGTGTTGGTTTGATTTCTTGCAAGAAAAGCCATAGAGAATAACAAACAACTGGAAGGATTTTTTCATAGAAGACTGGCAGTACGTCAAGGATGTTTTTCCATATAAGTAAGAGCAAGTTACAGAGAATGCAGCCTGGACTCAGGGCTCTTTGATCATATATTTTAGAGTGAAATAAGAAATTAAATGACTTTTTAGCATCATTAGGAGAAACACACAAAACAGATGCAAAGGCAGGGCCCTTCTCTCTTCTCCAGATGTTCTCTGGCTCTTCTGCCACTCGGTTTTCTCTCTCACAAAGTCACCTTTTCCCTTCTGTCGCCACCCCTTCCCTGTCATTCTTGGGGTGCACTGGTGTGTGGAACTGTAATGATATCTTCTCCTTTTCTAGTGCTATTTCCTGACTTTCTCCTATACCTCAGGGTCTATTTCTCATGCTTTCTTCCTCTCTTCTCCACTCAGTAAACAGACAACTTTCTTCCTTCTTTTGACATCCTCCTTACTTTACCAGTTTTCCTATCTTTACTCAGATTGCCCCTGAGACAAACTATTGCCATCTTTCTTAAAAACTTAGTTCTAAAATTTATTCAAATATTCACTAAGCACCTACTAAGTTTCAGGCAGTGTCCTGGGTGTTAGCAAAACGGGAATGCACAGAGCTCTTTGGAAAATCAAATAGTTCCAGGCCAGTGTGATAACTACCATCAGCAAAACACTATGAAAAGTAAGAGAGTAAGTAAATGCTTACAATTCATAATGATTTGTGAATGGCTTCCCCAAAGATGGAATTAGGTTAATCCTAGAAGAATAAATAAAATTATTCCAGGGAATGGAATTAGGCAAGACTAGCATATACAAATCAAGGTATATAGGCATCAAAGACGAGATCATCACAGGTAGGACTAGATCTCTGCCCTCTGTTCATTAAGGGGTTCTGACCAGAACTGAGGCTTGGAAAAAAGTTTGAGGCTGGATGGTGAAAAATCATGCATAACACAAGAGCTGGATCATAAAAATATATGTTTGAGCAAAATGTACATGAACAGGTTAATGTTCTAAAAGTAAGAGGTCTGTCTGGAGAAAGTCCAACCATTGTTAATATGACCAGAATGGTCTGTAAGACGTCTATTTAACCTGGCAGCCAAGTAGAATGGACTGGAATGTGCATGAGTGGACAATGATGACTTCACTGTACTAGTCAGTGGGATCAGTAGACACCATTGAGTGCGCATGTGTACTGTGCGGCCATCGAATTCAAAATGACTGAGGGAGTAGAGCAATGAATCTGCATGAAATTTTGCATTACCTTGAACATTCTTCCATGGAAACTATTTAGATGATTCACAAAGCCGCAGCTATGGGCCACTGGTGGTTGGCAGCTTCATCATGACAATGCACCTGCTCATGCCTCATGTCACATGCAGAGTTTTTTGGCAAAACATCAAATCACCCAGGTGACTCAGCCCCACTACAGCCCAGACGTGGTGCCCTGTGACTTCTGGCTTTTCCCAAAGCTAAAATCACCTTTGAAAGGGAAGAGATTTCAGACTGTTGATAAGATTCAGGAAAACATGATGAAGCAGATGATGGTGACTGGGAGAACTGTGAGGTCCCAAGGCGCCTACTTGGACAGGGAATGAGACAACACTGTCCCATGTACAATATTTCTTGTATCTTGTATCTTCTTCAATAACTGTCTTTATTTTTCAAGTTTCAGCCAAGTATTCATGGCTGAATACCTTCTGTACAGACCTCGCATAACTGTCAACTCTACATAAGATATATTGGAGAGCAGGTGCCATCAGAAAGAAAAGCTATTCAAAAATTCTTGTAATAGCTCAGCAAAGAAAAACAAAGGCTTAAAGTAAGGCAGTAGGAATTAAGATTGAGAAAAACAGAGAGGTGTGAGATAGAATTATAAGTATCATGATATAAAGAGGGACTCATAAATCCAATACCTAAAAGAGGGAGGACTCTAAGATGAACACCAAGTTTCTGGTCAGTGCTCTTGGGTTGAGGCTAAAGGCATCCACTAGGATTGGAATGTAGGAGCAGCGCAAAAGTTGGGACTCTGATGAGTTTAATTTTAGATGTACTGAATTTGGGATGCCTATGGGGGTTCACGTCTACAAAATAGTTGGAAAGAGATCTGAAAGCTCAGGAGAGAGTCTTGGGCTTGAAATAGAGAACTGTGAGTCACTGGCACATCTGGTAAACAGTATGTAAATCATGGGAATAAATTAAATTACCCAGGGAACATATATAGTGTAAGGATCAGGGTGAAAAATGGGATGTGGGTGAAAGCATATATTTAGGAAATAGGTGGAAGACCTAGGAAGGACACGAGGGCAGAACCTGGTGCAGAATCAGGTGAGAGTGAGAAGGTTGAGCCTAAGAACTTAGGTCATGACAGTCCAAACTGGCTAATGGCATGGAATCTAGAAGAGAGCCACAGTGGGCGAAGGACAGGAGGAAAATCTCTGAATGTGACAGATAATTGTTGCTTTCTTTGTTCAGTACCAGCAAATTGCAGCTATAGCCAGAAGGGGGTACACTGAAGGAACAGTAATCTTAAAAAATATATAAAATAAAAATAAAAAGTCTATATGACAGCCCTGTCCAGGAGTTTCAGTTGGTTAGAGTGTCACCCTGTACACCAAAAGGTTGTGGGTTTGATTGATCTCTGGTCAAGAAAGTACAAGGAGAGAGGCCCCCCCACAAAATACAGCATTGTCAAAATTGTATATTTATTCTTACATGTTTAAACTTCAGTCACCTTCAAAGTACTGTCCATTTGAGGCAATACACCTTACTGAGGCATTTTTTCACTGCTCGAAACAGTTTTTGAACTCCTTGATTTTAATGTCTTTTAGTGCTTCTGCCATTTTTTGTTTCACCTCTTCCACATCAGCAAAACATTTTCCTTTGAGGACTTTTTTATCCCAAGAAACAAGCAAAAAAATAAAGTCACTCAGGGCAAAATCAGGTGAATAGGGAGGGTGGGGCACAGTGGTCACGCCATTTTTGGTCAAAAACTGCTGGACACTCAGCTTGGTACATTCATAGATCACCCACCATTAAATGGGCAAACGCACTGAAAGAGTCTACAGTAAAATTTCACTGAAGCAGAACACAGGTTCTCACACCACTGCGTTCCTAGAAGACTCACCCAGGGCGGAAGCCTGCACCTCAAGGGGCCTGCTCCCCAGAAGATAATCCGGGGTCACTTTGAATGGCCCTTTGTATATGAGAAGTTATATACAGAGAGATTCTATTTTTATTTTTATTTATGTTTTTACTTATTTTATTGTATTTTTTCAGAGAGAGTCCTTTTAAATCTTTTATTGTTTGTGATGAAGATGCTGCTGATGATAATGATGATGTTTTTATTGGTTTTAGAGTAAGAGAGACATTATTTTGTGGATAGGCTAAGGGTATGGATTTCGCATAAAGGAGTAGATTAAAGATGTGGATGAGAGAGAGATAAACATAAAAGTAGACCAGAGACAGGAAGAATCATGAAGAAATAGAATCCTTTTACACACCATTACTGAGAATGAGAAAAATAATCAATAAAAGTGGATGAGTTGTTTTCAGGACCATAGGTAGGAAAGATGAAAACAGTGATAGATGGCCTAAAAGCCTGAATATTGCCAGTGATTTTAAGAAGGCAATAATAATCAACACATACCTAGTTCCTAATGCGTGTCAGATGCTATTTTGAGTACTTTTTACCAACAATAACTCATTTAATCCTTACAACACCCCATCAGATAGATATTATTATTTCTCCCATTTTATAGATGAAGAAACAGAGACAAAGAGAGGTTAAATTACTTACCCAAGATCACAAAACAACTTGCAAAGCAAGTCCAGGTAGTGAGTCCCCACTCTCAATCTCTGTTCTATAACTGCTGCTCTAAACAAAAAGGTGAGTTTTAGTTGAGGCATTTGGGGAGAACCCCTAGGAAATGATTTTGTACAGACCAAAAAAGAACAAATAAAAGGAACTAGAGAAAATGGATTCAAGACTTAAGTATAATATCTGAAACTATAAAATTCCTAGAAAAAAAAAACATAGAGGAAAGGTTTCATTACCTTGGCCTTGGCAATGACTTCATGGCTATGACCCCAAAAGCATAGGCAACAAAAACAAACAACCGAGACCACATCGAACTAAGCAGCCTCTCGATCTTCCAAACTCTAAGGACAAAACTATTATCAAGAGGGCGTTTAACTCAAATCAAGTTAAAATCATCCTCATGAGTCATGGATTAAACCTAAGAGTATTGTTGTTAGCCCTTTATTTGATTGACCTCCTCTTTCTGATCAATACTTCTACCTCTCTTTGCTTCCTGGATTTTAATACCATGAAAGGTGTACATCAATAGATTTTTTTAAAATCACATAATTTCAAATCATTTCATGGGATTAAAACAAATTTAGAAACTTTTGCAAAGTAAAGGACACAATCAACAGAATAAATAGGCAACCTTCAGAATAAGAAAGACTAGTTGCAAACCATTTATCTGACACGGGGTTAAATCCATGTAGATAAAGAACCCCTACAACTCCGTAAAAACTGATTTAAAAAATGGGTTAAAATCTTGAACAGACATTTCTCCAATAAAAGACACACAAATGGCCAACACATGTATGAAAAAGTAATCAACATCACTACCCATTACGCAAATGCAAATCCACCGTGAAATATCACATCACATCACATCCAGAAATCCACTTTTGTATATTTATTCAAAATTTAAAATCGGGATCTCAAAGACATATTAGCATTCTTGTGTCCATTGCAACACTGCTCAACATAGCCAAGAGGTGGAAACAACCCAAGTAGCCACTGGCAAATGAATGGAAAAAGAAAATGACACACACACATACTGGAATACTATTCATGCTTTAAAAAGGAGAAAATTTGAAATATGTGACAATATGCATGAACCTCGAGAATATTATAATAAGTGAAATAAGTCAGTCACACAAAGACAAATACTGAATGACTCCACTCGCGTAAGCCATCTAAAATAGTCGGATTCACGGAACCAAACAGTGAAATGGTGGTTGTCAGTGGAAGAGGGAAGGGGGAAATGAGGATTATTATTGATTAATAATCAATGGGTGCCCTACACCTCTTGCCCTGTCCAAAACCCTCAGTACCTCCCACGTGGCACAAAAAAAAAATACCCATGTCATCTGGTCTCCTTCCAAGATCAGCCTTGTATTTCATGCATGAGGTTTGTATGGAAGAAGTTAACAGCTGTACTCACAGGACCTCTCTGACAGTCCATACGGTGTAATATGCAAGTATTTTCAGTAAGGGTATTGTATTTAAGGACACTGCTACAGATAAGAACTTAGCAAACTACTGAAACAAGAAAAAGCGACTGC
Organism: Sturnira hondurensis; assembly: GCF_014824575.4. Classification (NCBI taxonomy): domain Eukaryota; kingdom Metazoa; phylum Chordata; class Mammalia; order Chiroptera; family Phyllostomidae; genus Sturnira; species Sturnira hondurensis. Next base: position 5,014,342 of record NW_028088227.1, on the reverse strand, counting down.
TACAGATCTAACTGCAAAATCTTCCCTGGCTGCTTCTTCAAATCTCTCATCAGTATTTGGACCAATTGTTAATGAATACAGACAAGGCTGAAACAATAAATTCCAACTTTGCTACTTCGAGAGCAGGTTCAGAAGGCTGCGAATGCAGGCAGACAGGGACCAGAGGGGAGAGGGGAGGGAATTTCAGCAGAAAAGGGGAAGGATTCACAGGAACAAGTATAGAGGACACATGGACAAAAACTAACAGGGGTGGAAATGGGAGGGATGTGGGGAGCACTGGAGGGGTTGGCTGGGATGGGAGTAAAAGACAGAAAACTGTACCTGAACAATAATTAAAGAAAAAATAAAAAATAAAGAAGGCTGTGAATGTCATTGACTTTGCTCCTGACAGTCCTACTGTGACCATACTGCCCCTTCTTTCTTTTTAAATCCTCAATGGAAGATACTTTTAGTTGTACTGATTTTAGCGTTAGAAGGCGGGTGGGGAGAGAATGAGAGAAAGAGAGAAAGAGGAACATCAACCGGTTGCCTCTTGTACACACCCCGATCGGGAATCAAACCCACAACCTAGATATGTGCCCTGACTAGGGATCAAACTCACAACCTTTTGGTACACGAGACAATGTTCCAACCAACTAAGCCACCAAGCCAGGGCCTAGCCCTTCCTGTACTGAAACATCCCAGCAGGGCTCAGTGACCAAGAAGGAATCAGAGAAGCAAAGGGCGGTAGAAACAAAGCAGCAGCTTTGCCCCCAGGCTGAACTCGGAGAGAACTGATACAGGTAGAACTGCATGTATCTATTTCCAGAGACTCCTGTGATATGTGTGGGCTGCAGCTCCTCCATCCAGTGGATGCTACCCAGAGATCGCAACAAATAAAATCTTGCATTGAGGCCCATGAGAACAAGGAGCTCTCACTTGCTGTCCAGCACAGTAGAGACACGTGTGTGAGATCTGCATGGAGGTGGTCTAGATGAAAGCCCAACCTAGGGAGTGCAGCTTTGGGATCCTCTCCAACTGCAACCACACCTACCTACTGTCTCAACTGTATCTGCAAGTGGAGGAGAGCTAAGCAATTTGATATCAGGATCATAAGTGAGACTCCTCCTCAATCTTACTTTGTGCTTTCTGTTTAGGTGAAGAATTTAGTATCTTGTACCAACTTTCAACTTTCAAATGAGATGGGCTACATTTAAATGCATGCATTCTTGAAACTGGGGTATTCTTCTAATTGAGATTTCTTCTTTGTGTTTCAGTTTGCTTCTAGGTTAGCTGGTATAAGTGCTAACCAGCTATTTAAGTGCTAACCACTAATAAGTGCTATTTATTTGAATGAGGAAATCCTACGTAACAGTAGACTCCTCACGCTGCTTCTGAGGAGACTGTGTTTAATAGACCAGCTCACTTAGGCTCAGTGAACAAAGTTATCTAGTTCTGAATGTATGTTTCCTGACATTTCACATTTTCCTCTTCCTATTTCATTCATTAAGTTAGCCAATAATACACCACTTAATAAGTGAACAAAAACAATATAAACTAAAAAGTTACAAGAAATAAATGTACCTAAATGAAAAAAAACAATGGGCATTAAGTTTCAGTCAAGCAAGATGAGTAACATCTAGATATCTGATGTACAACACTGTACTTACAGTCAATAAAATGTATATTAAGGTTTAAGAGGGCATACCTCATTTTGTGTTATTACCACAATAATAAAATTTTTAAAAAATAATTTTAAAATGAAACATGTGGACCTCAAAACTAAAAATAAAAAGGAGTAAAGAAAGGCACCACTAGGCTCAGCTGAAGTTGATGGCTGTGGGTCTGTGGTGTAGCCGACTTGAATCACTGCAGGATATTTACTCAGAAGTACTCTTCACATGGGTACAAGAAGCAAGAAGGTAGAAGAAGTACTGATAAGTGTTTGAATTGTGCTATATAGGTGAGGCACAAACATTAAGAAGGTAAGGTACATTCAGAAGATGGAGGGTCAGCAATTCAACCACATTGCCCAAGAGTGGGTCAGTAGAAAACAGGGAAAAAAGAGAAACCAAGAGCAGGATGATAGGGGGAAAAGACGAACAGCCTAGAAATATGTCTTTAGGGAGGAAAGCCTATACAATGGAAGTGAACACACAGTGCCAGAGCTGCAAATAAAGAAGGCTGTAATCAGAGGAAGACGCTGTCCTCAAGAATTCTGAAGATGAGAATAATCTAGTGTTTAGTTAGTTCCACATTAACTGAGGACTGCTCTTGATGTTCTACACTAGTATCCTAAGTGTGTCCATAATGTTCTACAACAATATACCCCGTTCAACAGACAGCGAGGTGAAAGACTGTTATTCTCAAACTGAGGAACATCTAAGTAAAACATAATGAATAAGGTAACAATGGAACTGAAGTGCCGGCGAGTGTTCACCAGAGACACTCAACCATGATATCTAGGCAGGATAGGGAAGAAAATGCATTTGGGAGAGTTCTGATGCACTGATATTAAACTGGAATTAGAATGTTTCAAAATAGGAGTTTTATACGAAGGTGAAAAAATATAATTCCATCATGTCAAACTATCCCTGTGTTTACTTCCTTTGCACAGATGAGTCATAATCTCCCTTTAAGGACATAAAACCACACGCATGTACAGTTTGGCTTCTCCATATCTTAACATTCTGAGGATGTTTTGTAAGTTACTAAACAAATGCTTGCTGGGCTGAATACATCACTGACTTTACCTCTGAAATGCTCCTTACGAAAAGACCCTATAGGCATCAATATTTTTGCAAATCAGAAAGGAGGCTGAGAGGGGACTTGATTCAGATTTTAAAAAATGAGTTAGCCCTGGCTGGTGTAGCTCAGTGGATTGAATGTCGACCTGTGCACCAAAGCGTAGCCGGTTTGATTTCCAAGTCAGGGCACGTGCCTTGGTTGCAGGCCAGAACCCCAGTAGGGGGCATGTGAGAGACAACCACACATTGATGTTTCTCTCCCTTTCTTTCTCCTTCCCTTCCCCTCTTTCTAAAAATAAATAAAATATTTTAAAAAGTTAGATGCAGAATCAGATCATCTAGGTGTCCTGAGACAATCCATAATTATCTCATTTTTGGTACATGAGTTACGGACTTTATTTTTAGATCCATACAAAAATTAGCACATATTGACACAGCATAAGCTGTGTATCTCCTTCAGAAGAAATATCGAATTCTAGCAGTAGCTATATGCCCCACCTCTCCCCCAACATTCAGTCATTGGACCTAAAAGTTTCCCTAAGATCTCAAGAGCTATATCTGGCTCCTTTGACAACTCAAATCAGCTCCTGGCTCTACTCCGAGATGGTAAATCCTCAAAAGGCCTCAAATGAAATATTTGAGGTCCCAAATAAAATTTATACATTTAAAAATCTAGAATATGCACATGTTTCTAACAAGAACAACAAAAATGGGCACCATCATTTCTCCCCCTGGTAATTGTGCCCGGGGAATTCTACTACTTTGCGTTCAGTCATCACAGTTCAGATGAGGCTAAGGACTCCTCCATGCCACGTGACCAAGCCTGGCCAATTAGAGCATCACAGCATGGGAGCCACAGCCATGGGCCCCAAAATAGCATGTGGTCCAGCCAACAACAATCAACACCAATGAAATTGCCTGTGATGTTGTTTAAGTTTTTAGAAAAGAGGTGTTTTCCTTCTGCTGAAGCTGTAAGGAGGGGAAACAGGACATAGAACCTGAGGATGAAGGACACAGAGGAAAATGCAAGCCCATGAGGTAGAGATAGGCCAGGATTCAGCCATGTCTGAAGCCATGCAACTTTCGGTCTTCATGGTTACACAAACTTCACTGACAACCACTTTCACATAAAGTGTCTCATTTGATGCAGTCCATTCCCAGTAGCATTGTGGTACAAACTAAAACTGTAGGTTAAAGGATCCAATATGAGATAATTCAAATTAAAATTTCACAGAAATTCTTCAAATTATCACATTAACTGATGGTAGTTTGCATCCTATAAATAATAAAAGCCTTATTAACTTTATTCTATTTTTCTGCCGAACTTCTGAATTTCTATGCCAACATCAGTATATGCCCCGTGTCTCCTAAAGCAAAATGAACACGCTGTAGAACGGAGAGGGAGCAGGAGCTAGACCAACACATGACATTCAGCCCCTGCACTTAGAGCAAAGCAAAATGGTGAAACTGATTATTCAGGCAAAATCCCTTCCATCTGAAATCACCAAAAATTAAGGTAAGCCGGCTTTGTATGTTAATAGGTTTAAATCATTTTTAAAAAATACCGTATTTTCCCTCATCTAATATGTGGAGTTGTTTTTTTTTTTTTAAAAAAACACTGCTGATATTGCAATGATGTTTACTGCAGCTCTAGTTGTCCCATATCAGGAAAAAGTCAAAGGTTACATGTTCCAGATAAACAGGTCTCCATCCCAACTAGAAAGGGTCTTGTCCTGAATAGCAAATGCCATGCTGGGTTACTTTTAAAGAACAAAAGCACACGTTTTAAAATATGACTGTAATGTATTTATGTATATATCAAATTGAGGAAGTGATAGAAAAGAATAAAGGAAGGGTATTTTATTCACAGACCCAAAAGCCTTCACTTACTGGAGGTTTGACCCTGTATTCTCCTTAGATTCCTCAGTTTTTAAGGAAGAATGTCTTTCCTCCCAGATCACAGTTTAAAGTGTACATCTAGTAACACAAAATCAGGAATACTGCAAACCCACTGCTCATTCGTACTATTAACTGCTAAAATGCACTGAACATTTACTTTTTGCCAGGCACTCTGTTGATCCCTTCCACCCATTGCTCATTTAGCCCTCCAAATAACCTATGAAGACAGTTCTATTATTTTGCTCAATTCGTCTTCCATTCATTAATCTATCTGAATCTTCAGAGGCTAAAGAACATATATCCATCTGACTATATATATTATTCTCTGTGCCTCCCATGGGGTACTTAGCCTAGGTAAGTGCCAATATTCTTTCTAAATATTTTGTGTGTCAATCTTCACAGCTCAAGAGCCCCCAAGTTTTATACATTCAGAGTGTTACCTAAGCACAGGGAAGTCTGAATATTTGTATAATGATTGGTACTTCTCATCTCTTTTCCTCTCAGAGTCGTTATCTGACTTTTAACTCAGTACATTTTCTGTACAACTACTTATTACATAAAAATCCATATATGTAACAAAAATACTTATTTGAGTTTATAAGAGTCAATGCTTTTATGAGTTTATGGGAAGTTTGATCAACTTCAAAGACCTCATTTAACTGCAAGACATTTGGGAACAACCACGGAACTCAAGATATATGTTACAATACAAAAATATTAGAATGTTAAAATAAATGCAAATAAATCTTTGGCTAGAAAGCACAATCCAAAGCTAAGGATCTGCTCTTACAAGAATTGATTGATATGAAGTTAAATAGAAAAATATAAGAAGCAAGGTAATAAAGGCTTGTCCAAGTAAACTTGCACCCTTAAAACACAAAAACAATAAGAAAAAAAAGGAAATTGCTAAAATAACTAAGTAAGGAAATAAATAAATAAACAATTAAAAAGAGGGAGCCTTAGCCCTGGCTGGTGTGACTCAGTGGACAGAGCACCAGCCTGGGAACCAAAGGGTCGCTGATTCGATTCCCAGTCAGGGCACATGCCTGGGTTGCAGGTCAGATCCCCAGTAGGGGGCATGTTGAGAGGCAACCACACATTGATGTTTTTCTCCCTTGCTTTCTCTCTCCCTTTCTCTCTCTGAAAATAAATAAATAAAATCTTCTTTAGAAAAAGAGGAAGCCTTCTTGGAAAAGAAAACTGTGAACAATGAAAATATGGAGTAAAATACTGATATGCAGTTAAATAAATAGAGAACTTGCCAGGCTGGAGAGGGGAATAAGAAGCAGTGAGCAGGACTCCAAAACACAACACATTCAACCGAAAGGCTGACAACATTTATAATAAATAAGAACGGGGGCCAGGATTTTAGAAGGTGACATTCTAGACAGAATATAATCAAAAGAATGCTACACCCTTGACAGTTTCCTAATATCTGAAGATTTACTACGCAGCAAGAAGTGGAGGAGGCGGTGTTGAACTGAGGGCATTAAGCTTGAACATTCCTCTACAGAAACCATTCAGATGATTCAGAAGGCCGCTGCTGTGGGCAACTGGTGACTGGTGGCTTCATCATGACAACGAGTCCCTCATGCATCATACCTCGTGCAGAGGTTTTTGGCAAAACATCAAATCGCCCAGGTGACACGGCCCCACTACAGCCAAGATTTGGTGCCCTGTGACTTCTGGCCTTTCTGAAAACTAAAATCACCTTTGAAAGGGAAGAGATCTCGCACCCTCAAAAAGATTCAGGAAAATGTGATGGAGCAGCTGATGGCAACTGGGAGAACTGTGTGAAGTCCCAAGATGCGTGCCTACTTTGAAGGGGAGTGAGGCATCATTGTTCTAAGTACAACTTTCCTTGTACCTTCTTCAATAAATGTCTCTATTTTTCCCATTACATGGTTGGATACCTTGTGGACAGACCTCGTGTCGGATATTAGAACAGTTGCATGTTTCCATTATTCACACAGTACAGTACTGTCACAACAGGAGCCAAGTCTTACTTTATGGGGAAAGGTCGGAATGTGTCACTGTGAATAAACATCTCAAAACCCAAGAAAATCAATTGAAAAGCTAATGCAAACAACAGAGATACCAGAAAAATGGTGAATCCATCAATTAACATACAGAAAATAATTGCCTTCATACATACAAACATACACTGAAAATATATATTTTGAAATCTAATATAGAACAAAAGACATTACTTATAACATCAACAAAATAAACTTAGAAATGTGAAAAAATGACACAGGTAAAACATTTAAACATCTTCCTAAAAGATCCAAAAATAAACTTGAAAAATACTAAGAAACAATGTGTTCTTAGAGAGGAACACAGTGTCATAACAATGTCAACTGACTTTAACTTTAACAAATTGATATCAATTCCCATTCAGAATTATTTTTCTCTGAAGCTAGATAATTTTATGGATGCAAGAATGGTGCAGCCATAGACAGACCAAAGAACCAAGAAAAAGAAAAAAGTCCAGAAACTAGGTCCACGTACATATAAAATTCTATGAACCCCTACACTTTTCTTTTTAATTTCATTAATCTAACCTGAATTTGAAATTAATAGGAATCACTGAAACACAGTGAATACATTAAATCCCTGAATTCATAATGACACTTAAAGAATAAAACAACAATAAGAAAAAAGGACACTCCCTCTGTGACCATCCATTAATTATCACTGAACATTTCCCAAAACTAACTCCTTATTCTAAGAGACAGCAATTCTTACTTCTCTGTATCAACTCTACTTGAGGGAAACCAGGTAGCCCTAGTAACTGAGCAAATGTCTTCCTTTAAAGAAGACATCCAAGTGAAAATACAGAGGAAGAAAAAAATAGAAAATATAATTATTTTGTAAAACTTAATGAAATAACCCATTCAAGTAAAGGTAAGGAGATGAAAACATGAGCTGTACAACTTTAGTGGAGAACAACACTGTTGCACCCGAACTCGACGTCAGTCAGACAACATGTGCTTCGGGAAGCAATGCAATGAAAAGCAGACAGCCTGTGAAGCGTCTGACCGAAAATATGAACTTGACATCTGATACGGTTTCACAAGCTAATTTCCATTTTATAGGAATGACGGAGATCAAGGACCACATTAAACAAGAGAATGAAGAAAAAAACAGGACATTTTTAGTTCCCTCAACCATCTAGTAACACAAAACATGAAGGGGCAAAACTGGTCTTGACTAAAAAGGGGGTAGGAAAAACAAGTACATTTAAAGATTCTCAAGATCATCAGATCAGTAATTAGGATAAGTAAGTTAAAACAACAATGAGATTCCACTCCATAAGTTTTTGAATGGTCAGATAATAATGAAAACAAAAGCACTAGCAAAGGTGTGGAGAAACTAGAATTCTCATATACTGCTTTGAGAAATGCAAAATGGGCAGCCAGACTAGAAAACAGTTTGCAGTCTTGTATGACACTAAACATACACTTACCACGTGACCCATCAAGTCTCAGGAACTACTACTGAATAATTACCAAATGTATATGTGTGTGTGTGTGTGTGTATCTTTTGTGAATATATATGTGAATGTTTATATCAAATTTACTCATAAACTCCCAAAACAATCCAAATGACAAAACATTCCAAATATCCATCAGATTGACTGGATAAACAAATTTCGGCAGCATCTATATGATGGAATAATACTCAGCAATGAAAAAGGAACAGCCTGTTCTGATATGGAAACAAGAAGGCAAATTTCAAATAGTTATGTGAAGTGACAGAAGCTCGTCTCAAAAGTCTACATTTCGCATGTTCCACTTCTATGCTGTTTTGAAAAAGGAAAATCCTACTATACGGATACAAAAAAGGATCACATGTTACAACCTTAGCGTAATGGGGAGAGAATAAAATAAAAGGAGCATTAGCTAACTTGATTATGGCATTGGTTATGCTACTGTATATATTTACCAAATTCCATAGGACTGTACACAAAAGAAGGAAAATATACTGAATGTAAACTATACCTTAATAGACCTGACCTTAAAAAAAGACAGAAGAAAGAAAAAAGGGCCTAGCAGATGTAAAAACAAATGTTATATGAAACTTGTTTGAATTCCGACTCAAACAAATAACTACAAAAATATTTTTAAAGAATATTAAAAAATGTAACTGCAATCTGATTATTGGCTGCAACCAAGCAGTTATTTTAATTTTGTTTGGTGAGATGACTCCCTGGTAATTATTTCAAAGCCCATATTCCTTATTTTTAAAAGATGCACATTGTTGCATGCTGTGGTAAAATGATAAGATTTAGAGCATTCAGAAAAAACTAACAGACAAAAAAGGGAAACATTTAAATACTGGCAATTTGTATAATTCTACCACCTAGGTAACGAATATATGGCAATTAATTATTAAATAAAGAACCAGCTAGTTATATAAGCAATTCTATTTTGTACATGTTTCAAAATATTTATACTCAGAAATTAAAATTATAAGAGGAAACCATTTTTGATCATTTATCTCACACCTGGCCATGTTTTACATACTTCATATGTTAACACATTTAATGTTCATGACAAAACTAAGTGCGATTATAATCTCCATTTCACACATGAGAAAACTGAGGCACTTAAATTTTTAAGAATTCTCAATATTAAGTAACTAGTAATAGTCAAGGAGGCTTAGCCTACATTCTTAACCACTGCTAAATCATAACAAAGGTTACAAAGTTTGCTTATGGTCAGTGTTATTTCTCTTAATTTGGTTACCACATTGATACATTCAACTATACATCTTCATATATACATATATATGAAGTAATTAGTATATCTTTAGTAATTTCCCACTAAAGCAGAAATAGCATAGTGCTATCTATGCTAGATAATTTTCTCATAATTTTCTAGATAATAACAACACACCTGTTTAGATTATAAAAGAAAAAAATGTGAAAGTTAATTACATCTAATTTGGAATAAGATAATAATTCCATTTGAACTACTATGTGGCCTTTTTCTCCCCAGGAGAATGATTTAATAAATGACAATATTGATCCCTCCAGTAAATGTGTCAATATGTTCTCCTTCATGGCAGAGGGGTCTCTGCAGATGTGGTTACAGGTCAGGGACCATGAACGGGGGAGGTAATCCTGGATTACAGGGTGAGCCCAATCTAATCACAAATCCTCAAAAGTAGAGACTTTCCTGCTTGACCTCAGAAAGAGGTGTATGTAGTGACAGGAGAGTCAAAGATACAACATGAAAAGGACTCCCACCTTCAGGCTTTGAAAATCCAGGAAAGGAGCCATGAGCCAAGAATTGTAGTCGACTCTAAAAGCTGGGAGTGTCCTGCAGTGACATGCTGACAAGAAAACACAGACAACTCTCCAACCTCCGGCAAGTGAATGTGCACAACGACCCAAATGAGCAAGGGAACAGATTTCCCCTTGAGCCTCTAGAAGGAATGAAACGCTGTCAATACCTTGATCTTTGTCTGTTGAGACACATATTGAACCTCTCACCTACATGAATTTAAGATTATATATTTGCACTGCTTAACCCACTAAGTGTGTTATATATAGTTTCTTATAGCAGTGATACAAAACTAATACAAAGGATAACTGATTTTTTTTCCTTTTAAATGGATCACCAAGCTGCCCATTGCAGCATTTGATAATTCCACATCAGAATTTGAACTAAATCTCTGGTTCCTCAAAAAGAATTTTCCAACATTCTTGCCTTGACAACATTCAGTAACCAAATGGTAATACTGACAGCAGGTAATGAGACAGTGGATGGGGGGCCAATCTCACCACTGAATTTTTTCCAAACCTTTTCACCAACAATGAACAAAAAAAATTCCATTTAAAAACCTGCATTAGTTAACCAATGATTTCTCTTTAAAAGTATCTAAAGGTATCCGTGACAGTGGTCAATTCCAAACTGTGATCGCCATCAACTTTAAAGTATCACCAGGCTGTGCTTACAAAATTTCATGCAAACACGAAGAAAACTGTTGATTTAGTTGATCCTCATAAGTGTATGCCAAATAAGGGTACAGTTGCCACTAGCTTTCCTGAAACACTAAAAGTATCGCTAAGTTCACTGCCCCCTGAGATTCCCTTGAACAGATATGGAAGATATTTCACAGCTACTAGTGTTTAAACCCTCTGGCATCCTTACAAATCAGAGTGTCAGTTTCTAAGTGTAAGCCCTCCATGAGAGTAATGACAGCCAATAATTAAATTAGGTGCGTTTTCCTGTCATTAAACTCACTGGGAAATTGCCAAAGTGCCTATATATAAATCCTGTCATCATGGTGGTATTTTTCTCCCTCTAAAGGTGTGAAAGTGAAACTTTAATTCTGCCTAATTTTTGTCACATGTCCTCTAGTTAGCACTCAATCCCACCTCCCTCTGTAACAGACATTTACTTAATGACTCTTGGAGCCAGGCATAGTTCTGAATACTAGGATTTGATAAACTCAATAATAAAATAAAGACATTGGATGAGTGTCTAGAAAAAGGTGAAAGAGGAATTGGCAAATTACTGAAATTTCTCCAAGTTTGACATCAAGAAGCAGATTCTAAAAAAACATAGGCTTTCCGAATCTAACCAGATGATAGCGTTGCTACCATAGGCATCTCTTGACCAAAGACCCAGTTCCAAACTACTATCCTTTCTGGAAATTATGGTACAGGTATGTACTGTTGTTACATCTGAAAGCACAGCATTTGCTACTACGTTTTCAGTTTCCAACAACAGATGACCCGCAAGCCTGTGGCAACTTTGTTCAGATAGATTTTTATCTGCTTGTCTCTGTTTTTTTCCTGGCACCTGGAATAGTGCCTGCATGTTTTATAGCAGGGGTGTCAAACTCATTTTCACCGGGGGCCACATCAGCCTTGAGGTCGCCTTCAAAGGGCTGAAAGTAATTTTAGGACTGTGTAAATGTAACCACTCCTTAACAGTTAAGGAGTTGAAATTGCATTCGGCCCTTTGAAGGCAATTGTGGGCAAGGCTGAGGTGGCCCCTGGTGAAAACGAGCTTGACACCCCTGCATTATATGTTGGTCTGGCCGCACCCACCACTCTACTTGAGGACTTCCATGTGGTAGCTATTCACACCACAGTGACTACTCCCGTTTGAAGCAGTGACAATGATATTACGCCTGGGCTTTGTTTAAATAATCTGTTCAAACATTTATCACTTACATTTATCAACTATATCTATAAAAAGTTATTACTTACATTAGTTTTTGATAAAAGGGGCACCATATCACCTTCCCAGCTGTAGTGACTGAATTAAATGTAGGTTCTCCCATTTTTAGAAGAACAAATGTATTCAGCTCGCCATGACTGCATGAAGCAAAACTGTCACAAATACATGGAACCAGCCCTTTTGAACTGGTAACACCTGAAAACACCACTTACTGTAAGATACCTGACCTAACTGAATTTCAAAATCATGGAGGGAAATCAACATTTTTAAAGCACTAAATTAATTTTAAAAAGTAATTACAATACACAGGTGATATATTATAGAACTGTGGACCTGAAACCTGTAATTTTATTAACTAAGATCACCCCATTAGATTCAATAAGAAATAAGCTTGCTGTAAATAAATACATTAATTAGATTAAATAATTTGGGAGATATCTATAATAGATTATTTAGAATTGGATGAAGTAATTCTATCCTTAATCAAAATTTTACGTTACTCTTTTTGTAACTTCTTCAAGCTTGAAATAATTTGTAATAAACTTCCTCCACCTTGCAAGAACAAGTGTCATTTATTTTCCAGTAGGTCATCTCATTGCAGAATGACCTAACATAATCCTTCTAAGTAAAAACTATACCTTTGTCTGATATTAATAAATGTTTTTATTTCATGTTTTTATGAAACATGGACAAAATATGTATGCATTTAAAAATTCCTAAATATCTTTTGATGTCATTAAACATCTTTAATGTAACACTGGAAATAGAAAATTTTATGTGAAAAAAATAAACTAAATTAAATATATATCATGTATTCAAAGAACGAAGAAGGCATTAAACACTTGGAAGTGGTAAGCAATAATGCTACAATAATGCCACTTGGAAGTGGTAAGCAATCATTGGAACTCCAATTATCAGGACTTCCGGGTGCCCATGATATCTCGACATTATCTAAAACACATGCTTAAGCAAGTGGACTATGGCTTTCACATGAACCTTTTAAATTGAGCTGCACTAAGATCAAAGAGGAAAATAATGCATTCAAACAAGCTGACAGAAAGCTTAAATTATAAAACCTATATAAGAACATGGCTGCAAACTTTCACACTCCCATTTTTACTAACTTAAGTAAAATGAGTTGAAGTTAAAGTAGAAGTTATACTTTCATAGTTTTTGGCAGGCATTTCTTTCCTAAGTGAGGCATAATAAAGTAACAGAGAACTAGGATACCTCTCACCTTTTTCATTTATGAATGAAATACTATAATTTATTTTATAGCAACTTAAAATGCCTAAGGCTTTTTACTTAAACTCCATAAACTACTGACCTATATATTTTACAGCAGGCTCAATGCCCAGTGAGGTTGTAGGTTTTAGCATACAAGAAAAGCAAATACCAAAAATGCATTAAGTCATCTATCAATGAGCATGCACCTGCCCACAAATTTAATTTCAGATATACCAATAGCTGGTCAGCCTGTTTGGGACTCTACACGGAGTCAAACTAAGAAAGAAAGTATGTCTTTTTAAATAATATATAAAGTAATGTGGCTGCTTTTTAAAATTGAGGTAAAAGTAACAAAAAGTATATTTAGTATGTTGAGTTTTCAAAACTGTAAACTGATGCAATCACCACCCAAAACAAAATATAAAAAATAAAGTAGAGGACTTCCGCCAAGATGGAGGCATAGGTGGAAACACTGTGCCTTCTCCCACAACCAAGTTTGAATACAACAACGGTTTGGTAAACAAAGACGCAGCCAAAGAACAGAAAACTGAACTATACGGAAGTCTGTCGACAACCAACCGTTCAACCGGGACCGGTAAGAGGGGCGGAGCCAGCAGCAGGGCATAAAGGATCCCCAGACCCAGGCGCACAGGCAGCCAGAGTAGCATCTCGGACCCAGTGAGGGTGCGGGGCAGGCTGAGCGCGGTTGCACATTCTCAAGCACAGATAAACTCAGCAAAGGAGTGAGCAGTGAGACGGACCGCGTGGTCCTGGCTGCCGGAGGAGGCAGAGGGGACTGCCATTGATTTCCTTTGACCCCGCCCCCACATACAGCGTCACAACCCAGCCACTGAGTTGCCCCGCCCTGGTGAACATCTAGGGCTCTGCTCCTCATATGTAGCAGGCACAAAAAGTCCAAAATATGGCTCAAAAGAACTCAAAGCCCCAGAGCCGATAACTCTAAGCGAAAAAGAAATCGCGGATATCTTAGATGCACAATTCAAGACACTGGTGATCAGGATGCTCACAGAACTGGTTGATTATAGTCACAAATTAGAGGAACATATGAAGGCTAAACTAATTAAAATGAAGGGAAGTGCACAGGAAACCAATAGTGATGGAAAGGAAACAGGGACTCAAATCAATGGAATGGACCACAAGGAAGAACGAAACATCCAACCAGAAAAGAATAAAGAAATAAGAATTCAAAAAAACGAGGACAGGCTTAGGAACCTCCAGGACATCTTTAAACGTTCCAACATCCGAATTATAGGGGTACCAGAAGGGGAAAAGAAACAGCCATGAGTGGAAAACATGTTTGAACAAATAATAAAGGAGAACTTCCCCAGTCTGGCAAAGGAAATAGACTTCCAGGAAATTCAGGAAGCTCAGAGAGTGCCAAAGAAGTTGGACCCAAGAAGGAACACACCAAGGCACATCATAATTACACTAGCCAAGAATAAAATGAAGGAGAGAATCCTAGAAGCAGCAAGAGATAAGGGGACAGTCACCTACAAAGGAGTTCCCATCAGACTGTCAGCAGATTTCTCAAAAGAGACCTTCCAGGAAAGAAGGGGCTGAAAAGAAGTATTCAAGATTTCTCAAAAGAGACCTTCCAGGCAAGAAGGGGCTGAAAAGAAGTATCCAAGTCATGAAATCCAAAGACCTACAGCCAAGATTGCTCTATCCAGCAGTTTTCATTTAGAATGGAAGGACAGATAAAGTGTTTCTCAGATAAGATCAAATTCAAGGAGTTCATCATCACCAAGCCCTTATTATATGAAATGTTAAAGGGACTTATGTAAGAAAAAGAAGATGAAAAATATGAACAGTGAAAGGACAGCAAACTCACAGTTATCAACAACCACACCTAAAACAAAAGCAAACCAAGAGGACAGCTAGATCAGGAGTGGAACCATAGAAAGGAAGAACACATGGAGGGTTAGCAACAGGGGAGTGGGAGGAGGAGAAGGGGGGAGAAGATACAGAAAATAGCATAGACAGTAGGTAGAAAACAGATAGGGGGGAGGGCGAGAATAGTAGGGGAAATATAGAATCTAATGAACTTGAGACATGTGGTCATAAACTAAAGAGGGGGAATGGTGGGGGGAGGGGGTGTGCAGGGGGGAGGAGAATGAAGTGGGGGGAATAGAACAATAACTGTAATGGTATAATCAATAAAATATATTAAAAAATAAAAAATTAAAAAATAAAGAGAAATAAAAATTCATTTTAAAGAAAAAAAATAAATAAAGTAAATGTCCATTCCCTATTAAATCTACTTCATTCCTTTCTAATAAATTGCTCTTCTTTCTCAAGGGTAAATATGGCTGAATTGTTTTACACAGCAAACAGAACTAGACATCTAAATATCTTCACTGGCAATTTATTACATTGAAATTATACTACTAACAATTTTTTTATCTTATTTGAAAATGTTTTCAGAGACTGGATGGTGTCAAGCTTTCACATTTTAAGTGCTTGATTAATGAGAAAAAGCCAAAAGTCATCCATAGGTAAGACTTTTCAGAAAAGAGTAATTACACAAAAGAATAAGGTGATATAGCCCAGATACCTAAGCACCAAGCACTGGGCTAACCACTTTACGCTAATGCTAGCTCAGGCTCTTCACAGCAATCCTGGAAAATAGTTCCGGTACGTAATCTTTATTTTGGAAATGAAGAAATGAAGATCCAATAAATTTAAGTAATTTGGCCAGGATTTCCTATTTGTAGAGCCAGGATTCTAGTCCAGATCTTTTCCTCCAAAACAGATGCTCTTGTACTACATTCCAAGCAGACTTCACAGTGGTTAATAATTTTGGAGTCAAAAATAAAGCATCGGGACCTCCTGTCTCTCTCTGCTATTGATATACTGACTCAGCTGTACAGTCACGGGAGGTGAAGGCAAGCAGCAGCAGAAGTCCAAGAAGATGGATAAAAGTTTGCCCTGGGAAAAGAAGGGCCTGTTTGATGCAGGTTGTAAAAATCCTGCTCCTGGGCACAGGCCAGACAGGCAAGTGCACCTTCCTGAAACCAATGTGGATCACCTGTAAGGAGCTCCACCCAACAATTAGGTGATCAAAGATATAAAAGTACTGGTAAATTTCAAGAGAAGCTTCATATTCTTGAGGGAGTGACACTGGACACCTGATCACTCATGGCACCTCAGGGAATGGTGAAAATGTCAGCTTTTCGGATTTGGTTTTTAGTATCTTTCGTCTACAAGAGCCTATGAGCAGATAGAAGCATACAGAATCCCTAGGAACAGCATGGAAATGTTCAGCTTGGTGAATCAGGAAAAAACAATTCCTTGATCAAAGGGAAGTGTGGAGAACCAGGTTACATTCCACAACAACAAGATATTCTCCTTTCCAGAAGACCTATCAAAATATTCATAAGTACAGCTTCGAAACTTGATATGTCCCTTTCAAAATGACTGATATAAGTGGTCAAAGACCAAAAAGCAAACATCGGTTTGAGTGCTTCCTTCCTTCCACACCATGACATCAATGACTCCTTGTTTGGCAAAGGGAATTTCACCAGAAAGCTTACGAAAGACAGACTGATCTGTTGCCTTACAGAAACTATGAGCATTTTTGAAATCATCATCAATAACCAGGTTGTCCTTGCTGTCTCCATAATTCTCTTTTTAGACAAGATGATCTTGCTTGAGGAGAAAGTGCAAATAGTAAGAATCAAGGATTGTTTCTCAGAATTTGATGGAGATCCACACTGCTTAAGAGGTATCCAAAAATTCCAAAGATACCCCAAAGTGTAACAAATGCTGCACCAGCAGCAGAAGCACTTATAATACCAAGTCACAGTACTATCGACATGGAGAACACGTGCCTTGTTTTCTGTGATATGAAGGATCCTATTCCTCATGACAAATGTAAACATCTTATGCTATAGTTACACACATTTTTGCATTTTAATATTTTTGTGTTAATAGTTTTCTCTATGTTTCATTCCACAAAATAGAAGTTTAAAACAGGAATTGGAAAAATCTTGATTCTACATTTAGCCTTATAAAAATCTTTGTTCCTTGTCTACAGACTTTGGTGTGTGGCTTTACCATGCTAAAAAATACACCACCGATATCTGCTGATGTTCATGCTTTGATCTATTCTGCTATGGCTACAGTTTGAGGCAAGTTGTCATTTCCTGGCATGCCTCAGACTGTATATTTTGGGCTTTAAATTCTTCCACTTTTCAAATTGAATGTCTTGTTGGTGCCAACTATTGATGCCCTTAAATACTTGCAGACCTGGGGCTAAGGACAAGTAAAACAAGCAAGCTATCTCTTGTCTGCTCTACACAGAGCTGGAACAAAAACAACACCTATCTTCACCGTGGTTTCCAACTTTCAAAAGGATATTAGAAAAAAGTTTGATAGGAAAAAACATTCCATAGCTTTACACAGATTTCGCCTTCATGTTTTTAAACTGCTTGTATACCTAATAATCATAGTGTTTTCAAATTCTGTAGTGTCTAGAGTTAATTTTCTTAAGAGTTTTAAAGCTTGTATCAAGGTTTTCTGGTCTGATGCTGATGAATAGTCTACAGGTGGCACAGAGGAGCAAAGGGCAAACAAATGTCAGATATAATGTTTTGATCAAAAGGGAAAAGTAAAACATAATTTGCCTTTTCACATTTAATTATCATGTATTTAATATGCCATATGTAAAACATTGTAGCCATAACAGCAACTAAAAACTAAGCAACTGAATAATTGAACTGTCTAAATAAATATATCCTTTCCATATACTTTCTTTTAATTAATAAAATGTCACCATATTTTAAGGAAGCTACTTTTCTTAGCATTGGAGACTTTCACAGTGGAAGGGATATCCATTTTTTTTTTTAATGAGGAAACTCATGAAGAGGACAGGAATGAGTTAAAACTGGACATAAAACAGTCTCTTTATTCCAAGTCTGGGCTCCTCCACATCCATAGATTTTGAATATCTGTAGTCTCAAAGCTTTTCTAAAAAGTAATCAAATGTAGAAGTTTGATATAAAAACAGATCGGAGCAGCGATGTTCAGGTTGAAGCTGGTGGGAACCACAAGTCTGCTCCCTCTCCCTCCACCAACATTTTCAGGAACCCCTTAGGTTTGGTAGAATGCATTGGAAAACCATCTGCTCTACACCATATCCTCTCAAAATAAATCTGCAAGTCAAGATAAAAAATGTAAAAAATTAAACATCACTACAAAAGACAAATTATAGTTCAATATAACAATATGAGACATGTCCCAAGTTAGCTCATGAAGCACCAACTGCATGAGGAATTCAGAGCTCTGGCCGGAGTGTGGAGTGAGTCACCGAAGGGAAGAACTGACTTGGGTCTTGAAATTTGCAAACAGCTCTGACAAGGGATCGATATCTATAAAGAACTCACACAACTCAACAGCAACAAGAACAAAATCAATCTAATTAATAAATGGGCAGAGAACCTGAACCCACTTCTCCCTAAAGGACATACAAATAGCCAAGAGAAGTATGAAAAGATCAACTTCACTAGCTGTGCGACAAATGAAAACCAAAACTACCATGAGATACCACCTCACTCTTGTCAGAATTAACAAGACAAAATTAAGTACTAGAGAGTCTGTAGATAAAAAGAAACACTGGTTCATTGCTGGTGGCGTAATGGAGGAAGGACCCCGGTGGGAAATAGGGTGGGGTGAAAATACACCGAAAAGCCTGGGCCTGCGTGTGCAGCCCCAGCAGCTGAGATAACGCACCCATGCCTCAGCAGAAAAGAAGCCCTAATGACTGACATTTGGGGGCTAGGGAGGTGACGGGATGGGAGGGACATACCACCCCCCCCACCTACTTCTATGGAGGGGAGGTGGATAATAGGGGCAGTTTTTAATAGTAAGCGCACGTGGTAAACGTGTCCTTTTGCCCTCTCTTTGGTCTGGTTGCTCTGCGGCTGCGGCTCAGGCTCTTGAACTGCCTTGGGGGAACTGCATCATCTGAGAGCATTGCCCAAGCTCCTACCTCCAGGATCTGCTCCTCCAAGAACACTGTGTACTAGGCTGGTAGGAGGAGAGGGAAGTGGAGGAGTCTTGCTGGGTGTAGGGGCTGCTACTACTGGGAGGCAGTGTGGCCAGGCAGTTTGGCCAGGGTGTGGGCCAAGCCCCACACCCTTCGTTGGGCAGGAAACCATCAGTGGCCACCTGTCCACATGCTCCTCCTGCGGTGGACCCCATCAGAAACAGACACCCAACCACAACTTACACACTCCTCTAGCTGGAGGCCCCACCAGTGGTGGACCCCTGCCCTCGGCCCCGGGCTCCTCTGTGGGAGGAGGCAACCACCTGCCACTGCCCACGCGCTCCCCCAGGGCAGGCTCTATTAGCGCCGTCGCCACCCACATGCCTCCAGCGGCCTGTCCGTGGCCGACCACGCCCTTACTCCGCAGGTCAGCGGCCCACTGACCGGAAGCTGCCCTGAGGATGGCAATTCCCGCCCTCACTACTGTTCCACCTGNAGGCCCCACCAGTGGTGGACCCCTGCCCTCGGCCCCGGGCTCCTCTGCCCACGCGCTCCCCCAGGGCAGGCTCTATTAGCGCCGTCGCCACCCACATGCCTCCAGCGGCCTGTCCGTGGCCGACCACGCCCTTACTCCGCAGGTCAGCGGCCCACTGACCGGAAGCTGCCCTGAGGATGGCAATTCCCGCCCTCACTACTGTTCCACCTGCTCCACCCTAGGCAGGGCCTGAGGCCCACCACACTAACATGCAGGACGGGGCTGAACAGACTGCCAGAGGGCAGTGGCCAGAGGGAGAGGACAGCACAGGGTGGACAGGATGCCCGGATGTACAGACCCCAAAGGATGAAAAGGACAGTTCTTTGGGTGGGAGGAGAGGTTCCTGGTGCAACCTTAAGCTGAGCTGGCAGAAGGTGGCAGGGTGATTTTATTTGAAGTTTTTTAAAGGAAACAGGTTTTGAGGCAGAAATCTGCCTTTATTTCAAGCTGTATATAACTTTAAATAAAGGATTACTTTTCCTTTCCAAGACTCTATATCTCCAGAGTTTTTGCTCATGGGAGGCGAGTGGTACATTCCACTGGATGTTCTGGAACAGGAGGATGTCGGTAACAGTGTGAATGTAAACTGATGCAGCCATTACGGAAACTAATAAGAAGGTTCCTAAAAAATTAAGAATCGTGTCACCATCTGATCCAGCAACCCCACTTTTGGGTGTCTACCACCCAAATTGAAAACGTTTATTCACAAAGATACACACACCCCGGCGCTCACTGAAGCATTATTCGCAATGGCCAAGACAGGAAGACAACCAAAGTGCCCTTCGACAGAGGACTGGATACAGAAGATGTGGTACATGTACACAGTGGAATCCCACTCAGCCATGACACAACACGGATACATCTGGAGAATGTCATGCTAAGTGAAATCAGTGAGATGCAAACAGTTAAGAACTATATGATTTCCCTCACATGTGGGATATAAAAGAGGAAGGATACACAGGAACACGTCGAAGGGACACGTGCACAAACACAAGGGGGGATGGAAACGGGAGGTAGGAAGGGCTCGGGGTGGGATGGGACGAGAGTAAAAGGCAGAAAACTATACCTGAACAAGAATTAAAATAAAAAACGTAAAAAATAAAGTAAATTAAACAAATAAAACTAAAAGCAACAAATAAACAAGGTACACAAAGACTCAGAGACAACAGTAGGGTGGTTCCCAGAGGAAAGGGGGATGGAGGGTTAGTAAAAAGTAAAGGGGGTCAAATACAGCGTGACATAAGTAGATTTGAGTGACTGTAAATACAAAATGCTCTATGTGTGTGTGTGTATGTATGTGTATATATAGAGAGACTATATGTATATAGAGTATATCAGAATTACACACGTGAAACCTAAATAATTTAACTAACCAATGCCAACCCAATAAATTATTTAAAAAAAAAAAAACATGGGTCAGTAGTGAAGGAGGGAGAGGCCAGGGAAAGCACCCTAGCAGTAGCACTGCAATTCAATTTCAGTATAAGTGAGCAGACCAACAAAGCTCAAAGGGTGGGCTGGGGAGGCTGAGACTGGCGAAGTTAAACAGAAATATATGTTGGGACAAGGTTATTTCAAGTTAATGAGCTCCAACTTGATCCTGCAAGCTACAGGGAATTACTGAAGGTTCCTGAGCCAGGGAGCAATATGGTAAAAGTAAAGTGTTTTAGGAATTTGATTCAGACAGTGGTGTAAAGATATTCTAGGGAAGAAAAACAAGAGGAGAAAGATCAGGCTATTCATAGACATCCAGGCATGATAATGATCAAAACCAGGTTAAAAGCTGAAAGGACAAAAGGAGAGAGAAAACACCGGGAAGCAAGATATGAAACGCGCTAGAAAGCCACCTGTCACCCCCATACTGGAAGCCCAGCCTGGACAGTCACCACAGGATGGTTCCTACCTTAGAGGGTAACTGAACTGCATGACTTCTAAAGTTCCTTTTCTGTTCCAAAATTAAAATTCTGTGTAACAGACTGAATATATTAAAGAGGGATGAGGTGGGGGGAGCTAAGGACAATTAAAAGTTTAAAGCTTGCTTGACTGTAAAAATGACAGATATAATTTCCAAAATGAGACCTCTATTACTGACCATTACAGAACAAACTAAAAAGCAGACCCAGTTCCTTTTAAAATGTTGAAAAATTTAATCCGAAAAAATCAAGGAGCATATGATGATCCATAATCCTCCAGCGTGAAGTGCTTCTAATGATTATGACCCACATTTTCCCATGCCATACATCAAAGGAGGTAACTCAGAAGAGAGAGAACTCGGTCGTTATCAGTGGTGATGTAAAACAGAGCAAAATCTTTCTGCATTTCGTCCTTTAAACCAGTCACACAGAGACACTCAAAGGTAGGTAAATTACCTCTGAGCATGAATGAGAACAGCACTTTACGGTTTGGAGCTTGCATATATATATTTTATTAGTTCATCGGTCTCTGAGGGCAACACTATAGTTCCGCTTTCTTTGTAACTCTGCATAGCACTTAATATACATATTTTATGCAAAAGAGTTGACTAGTTCATGTTCCATTTTAGTCCACTATTATCTCTAGATCGTTTTTCACTTATTAACATATAGTGAGCTGCTGTCATTTTACATGTTTATTACTAATTAGTATTCTAAAGTGCGCTTCCATGAAGATGCTCCCAATGAAATTCACTGCCAAAATTTCTCACCTTTTCAATGTATAAAAGTGCTCTGAATTCTCTATCTAGCCTCAAGTATTTCCAGTATGATCTACAAATATTTTCATACTCTTCTATGCTGACAGGTGACAATCAGCAAATTTCACCCAGGCTCTTAATTATCTAAAACGGATGATATAATTTTAAACAGCAATTACTTATGAGAAAATCTTTTTCATGCTTGCAAAGACTCCACTGAGGCTATTTCATCACATGTCCCAGGAATGTGTTAAGGAAAAATTATTTTTGGACACCTGCTAAACACTTGGGATTATGATACAAAGACTTTGCCCAAAGGATACTTAAAAGTTATTAGTATCCTGTCAGAAGGAAAACTGACTGCTAGGGGAATAAAGTACACAGTGAATCGACCCACTGCAGACAGTGATGGAGCTATGGTCCTGAAGACCCCTCAAGAAATAGGTTAGGATAGACAACTATATGTTCTGGGTCATTTCAACATCCATCCACCATAACTTGAAACAAATATAGCAAGATTCCTTATATGATTCTAGATCTTTAAATTTTTCTGAAGAATAAAATATCCAGAATACTAATGAACGTTAAAGTAAATCTACCATTCTTTAGATATCAGGAGCAAATGATAACTGCGAAAACCCTGAAGATCTGTCCTTAATTATAAAGAACAATATCACTAACACAATCGAATATAAATTTACTATCACATGAAAGTCATGATTTAACATTTTTATGAGTCAAGATACACAATGGAATCTCTAAGAGTTATAAGGTAATGTTGTTCTAATGTGAGGATGATACATAATGATTTCAATTTACTGTGTTGTGGAGGACATTATTGCAATTTAACTAGCATTATAAACATGGCCACATTGTTTTTCAGCTGTGATCATTTAGAAAGTAATAAAATGTGTTTTTAAAACTTATGGCATATGTAGTCCCACAATAAACATCAATACATTCAAATATGAAAAAGCTTGGCAGGAGAAGTAATTATGTTTCATTTTTACAGTACTAGATTTAAAAAGAAGTCTCGGTGTATGTCTGTTGCTTAACCCTGACTGATCCTGAATTTAAATTTGCCAAAGGAGCCCTCGCTGGTGTAGCTCAGTGGATTGAGCACGGGCCTACAAACCAAAGGGTTGCTGGTTTGATTCCCAGTCTAGGGCACATGCCTGGGTTGTGGGCCTGGTCCCCAGTAGGGAGCCCCTGACAGGCAACCACACATTGATGATTCTGTCCCTTTCTCCTTCCCTTCCCCTCTCTCTAAAAATAAATAAATAAAATATTTCAAAAAAAAGAAAAAAACTGAAGACAGCTGAAAAATTTTTAAAAAACATATTTTTCAAGTAAGGTACTTCATAGGGAAATGAAGTTTTCATCACAGCCCAACCATTAAGCGGCTTTACTGATTATACTGCGGTGAGTGTATCAAGTCTTCCATCCGTTCCTGGACGGCTTCATGTTATAAGACCTAATAGATTCCTAGAAGGACATTTGAGGTGGCACATCAAAAATTAGGTGAAAGATAAAGCAGAGAAGAAGAAAAGAAATGTACTTGGAACCCCTTCATAAATATTTCAATGCTTCTCTTCGGTGCTTCTCAAGACAGAATAAAATTCAAATTCTTTCCCATGCCTTTCATCAGGATCCAAGATCCCTGCATATGCTCCTCCTCCCTCCCCTCAATCCCCAGCACATTCACCTACTAAGCCATTACCCCCACATTCACAGCAGTCACACCCCATGACTTTCCCGGCAGACCCTGCTCATTTGTCCTTAATGTCTTCCTCAGAGTACAGCTATTGCCACAATGCACTGTGCATAAACCTCTCACCAGAGCTAACACAACTGTGGCAATACCTTACTGTCTGCCTTCTCCTCTAGGTGGTAAAATAAGCAGTAATTTTGCTTTCTGTATATTTCCCAAGACAGTAATGTTATTTTTTAAATAAATGATTAATGAATTTTTAGTATGAAATCAGAAACATCAGCATGTCATACTTAAATATAAAATGGGTTCAACATTTACTCAATAAATGAAACAAATATTTATTTAGCACTTACAATGTGCCAGATATCATATTAACTGAGGAATAAATACAAAGAAGACTACAATAAGAACATGGCTATGAAGACATTTACAATTTATAAGGTAAAATAAGATTTTACCAAACTGCTATATGTAAATGCAATATTATAATAAATGTCATATGATATCTAAAAAGAAGATCTGGCATATTCTCTGAAGTCAGGGTATACAATGCCTGCCTTCTGCCCCACCAAGTCTACAGGCATCTTCTAATAGTCTTCTCTGCCTCAGTGATTATTTTCAGGAACTATCCCTGTCAACTGAAAACCATTTGCTCTGTTCCAGTGAGACTCCAGTTTGCACTGCCCCTCAAAGCCTAACCACTCAGGCTTGAAGAGTCACTGCCTGATTTTGACTTCTTCCTGGAATGTCATACTGTGGAACACAACCTTTTGCTCCACCTTCCATGGCCTCCCAAGGACCAGCCACAGGCCTTAGGGATGGGTCCAACACCTCTGTCTCAACTTGACTGGGAAGGGGAATCCTCAAACTGGAATAAAGAGGACGGTTTAACTCTTTCTGACTGGGATAACAGGTAAAGGCTATGCAGGCGCAATATTTGAGTTGGTCCTTACCTTCTGGGGCACATGGTAATAATGATAAGGGGCCAGTACTTGAGAAAAAGAGGCCTTTCTTCTTGAGCAGTAGCATAAAATGTAAAACTGAAAGACTGGCTCAGGTCGAGTAGCCTGCTTTAGTTACACTCAATCGTATAGCCAGTAAGTGTGAAAACAGATTGAACATATTATAAAATACCCAAAAGTGCAAGATTATGGTTTATAAAAATATCAAGGAAAATCCCATCTTTTAGAAAAGAGAAGAAACACCTCTGGTAAAAAGAATGGGTTATAAATGATAAGTTTAAAAAAAAGGAAACAGTAGGACTTCATGAAAGTCCTACATTGGCCTTGTGGAATCACAAAGGTAGTTAAGCAATACAATGATTTTCTTTTTCCAACTGAGTTTTCTTGTCTATAAAAAGAATAATTGTATTCCTTACTTTTAGTGTAAAAAGTGTCTCCATCATTGAGTTTGTTGTGTCTTTTCTATATATTTATCCAAATGTGTATCTGTTGGGTCTAATATCTTCTTTTCATTTAAATTCTCATCACTATTGAGCATCTGACATTTTATCATATGTTTAATTGATTAGAACAAATCATAAAGATGCTATTTCAGTTTTTAACATGGAACTTTTATAAGAACTTTAAGCACAAGAGGAAGTTTAAGCACTCTAAAGACAAGAAGTTGAAGTAGAATTCAATTTCCAAATACAATGTAACTTAAATTCCATCACAATGGACAGGTATGAATTATAGAGTATTCAAACTAAGAGAGAAAAAAATAATACTAGTATTGGATTTCCATTTTTCCTAGTTTTTTCAGTTACATCTCCTCATCATTTCATGCAAAATATTCTCTTTTCTTCATCCAAATAATCATAACTGTCTCATATGACTGTCTGGTTGTCTATGCCCAGTCCACAACAAGAAAGGAAAATAAAAGAAATCATTTAAGGGTGTCAGCATTTCATCTTTTGGTCTCTGCATGTCAAGATACCATTTCAATACATGGCAGATTGGACTTCCCTGAAAATAAAAGCAGAGAATAGCTTTGGTTAGCAACATTATGAAAATTTCCATTTGTTTCCTTAATGAAATTATTCTTCATATGAAAGCATATTTTCCCTGTGAATAATGTATTTGGAGATGAATAAGTAAAAGATGGTCCTTCATTCATCTTTCTTTTTCCTGCAATGTGAGAAAGGTCTGTCTTTGCAATTCCAAATTTTAAAAAATAGAAATGGCCAGAAGACAAAACCTATATTGGGTTATCAGGAACTAACTGTGATGAGGGTTTTTAATATGTTGAAAGCTGGTGGCTAGCATTAACTGTGACTCTCTGAAGGCCACACTCACATAATAGAGCCCTGATAAGCGCTGCTTTCATCAAAGTCTAACAGAGTTTTCCTTCTCCTGCTATTTTTCTTTCTCCTTCTCCTACTTCCAAAAATGCTCTTCTCATGTCACTCCCTTCATCTGGTTCCCTACCTACCTCTCTGGCTGTTCCTCATTTTGTCTTCTTGGGCTCTATTTCATCTGCTTATTCCATAAATGTCAGAAATCTTCAGGGCCCTACCCTCAGTCCTCTAGTCTTCTTTGTATTTTTTTTCTGAAAATCTCCTTCCACAGCCATCTCTGTATGCTTTGATAAATTCTGTTATTTCCAGCACAGATCTCTCCCCTGAGTTCTAGATTCTTATCTCCAATAACCTACTGGGTATTTCTTCTTGACAACCTCCAGGCACTTCACATTTGTTGTGTTTTCTAAAAAAAAAAGAAAAGAAAAAGGTGTTTTTCCTCATGACTCCACCAGCTGACTGTTACTTTCATACTCATCACACACCAATAAAGCACCAACTCCCATGATTCTGCCAACTATATACCACTTAAGTTCCTCCTTGACTTTCCAATACCACCAACATCTTAAGTCAGAATGTCATCATCTCTTTTTGTATCAACTTTCTAAGTCCTCTCCCTGACTTCAGACATGTTCCCACCAGCAGGCCACCAAGATCCTTCTCCAAACTCTACCTGTATGTTTTAAAGATTTTATTTATTTATTTTTAGAGAGAGGAGGAAGGAGGGAGAAAATGAGAGAGAGAAACATCAATGTGTGGTTGCTCCTGTTGTGCCCCCTACCGGGGACCTGGCCCACAACCCTGCATGTGCCCCAACTGGGAATCAAACTGGTGACTGGTTCACAGGCTGACACTGAATCCACTGAGCCACCCCAGCCAGGGCTCTGCCTGTATTTTAAACATGTAAATTTGATCAAGTCATTCCCCCACTTAAATCCTTGCTGTACCCCACTGCTCACAAGATAAATGTCAGTTACATTTTAGTATGCTCTGCCAGGTTCTTTACGATCACTCCAAGCCCCTGAACTTACGGAGTCTACCGTTTAATTGGGAGAGGCAGAAAATAAACAAAAAAAAAATAAGTAAATGAAATAGTGCTTCATTTAAACACCTCAACTGAAATAAATACTTTAAGAAACAGAAGGAGCTATTAGCTGGAAGCATCACTAGTATAATATTTGAACTCCTGAGTAACAGAAAAATAATTCAGGATACACGCAAGGAACGGAGAAGTACTGACACTGTATTCTTTCTACTCTTTGCCCCACACATTAAGCCAAATGCAGGCACACCTGAGAAAAAAGCATGAGCTCATCATTTTTAAAAATGGTGTAATAAAAGGTGTTATAGAATAGACTACTGTGGTGAGGTACGAATTAATTTCACGTTTGTTTCATGAAAATCAATGCAGATATGCATGACTCACAGAGTAGAATTTCTAAAATAAGCTAAGGATGGGTGAGTTCCTCATTTTAAAAAGAAAACCCAGTCATCTTTACCTCTCCCAGCCAAAAATATTTTGTTTGTCTTTTAAGGAACCTTTATTAAAATGTGTCAGTGAGTAGTGAGAATTGTCAATTCAGCTTTTGGAGACAGTATTCCACTACCATACATGTTATATTATGGAATATTAAGTAACAGAGTTAGAACCTGAGAGTCTCATTAAAAAAAAAAAGTTTAAAATTACATCATAAAAACCATAAAATGAAATTTCATAGTATATTTTTTAGCATCAATTCAGCAAGCATATTTGATCATCTCCCCATCTCTAACAAGGTAATGGTTGAAAGTAGGTGGTTTCTACATAAATGTACACATAGCAGGGCCAAACTAGGGTGGAAGGGAAAGAGATGCTTCTTGCACCAGCGCCACTGGTGGGTCTAATCAGACTGTGCTCCAGGAAGGCCTCTGGGAGATGGCCTCTATCGTGATTAAGGGAGGAACACTGGCCATGCTCTCTACCAACAAACGCTCCAAGCTGGGGGCAGAGAAGTACCATTCAACCCAGCCTCCGACTACACCTGATATGAGTTTGAATGGCCAATGTATAATTCAGCAAATCATGCTCTCTTCCAAATTAATGGAAATTAAATACATGTTACACCAGTAACTTGGTGAGTTCCCATAGCATAATTATGACTTGCATTAAAGAACAATAAGTGACTCAAAGCCTTGTTCACATTTGGGATGAGATTTTAAAATAAAAACTCATAAATTATATGTAGAAAGAAATGTTTATATAATTAGTACTAAATTTTATATATCTGTACCTATTTTCCTCTTAGAGTATAATACGGTCATTTCAACCAAATCATGACCCTCTCGCAACCCATTGGAGATGAGTAATAATTTTGAGAGACCGTGTAAGAACACCCTTTCCTACATAATAAATTTCAAGCAGAACCAATTAACCATAATGTATGGTCTCAACTGTTACATATAACTTTTACTTTTAAAATGTCAATTTTTGTCCTAAAGAGATAAAGGGCATGTTATTACCTAAAGCTCTGTGGGTATCTGCCCGGACCAAACAACTCTGAATCTCATCATAAATTTTATAAGAATAATGAATATATTTTTCATGTATGTATGAGATACACATTCAGGAAAGAAACTAATATTGATAGAATAAAAAACATTAGATGAATAAATTTTTTTCTTTATTAGATGAAATTTTTCTCCAAACGCATAACCAAACAATATCCTTAAAATATGATGAATCACATACCTTACTTATCGTGGTGCTGGACCTTCCTTGGCTCCTCACACTCAATGTACTATGCCGCGAATAAATGCATGATTGGTATGTGAGTGCATATGTTGTTTGTATATTTGTTACTCACATTCGTATCACGGAAATGAGCAATGCCCTGGAAAATTTTCATTAGTATTCTTGTGCTCTCTCTGTCACACACAGACACTACAGAATTTTAGCATCAAATGAGGATTCAAGGTTTTCTAACATTCAACTCCACTTTATCTAGATGCATTCTCTCAAATTAATAAAAAGAAAAGTGATACGCTGCTCAACAGTCTAGATTTTCTATGAGAATAACCATCAATTTCTGTTTACTCTGATAACCTCCAGCCAGGCTCTCTTCCTCTGTCTCCATTCAGAGAAATTGGGGGCTGAAAAGCCCTATCACGTTTTCAGTCAGGGAGACTTTAAAAAATTAACTTTTCAGCCTAGGTCACCAAGAACATAAACTAACAGATGATTCTACCTTATTCTATTAGTTGAAAACACAGATTTTAAATTGGAATCATAAATGATATAGTAGTTCATATTAAAGGTAATATTACTTCTATACAAACTACAAAATGACAGCAATAAAAAAATGTGGTACTGGCCTTAAGACAGATATACAGATTAATAAAACAGATTAAGAGTCAAGAAATAGCCCTTACATTTATGGTCAACTGACTTTCGCAGACAAAATGTGCTGAAATGAGGGAATATCCAAATGTCAAAGAATGCAGTTGGATCCTATCTCACAACAAACATAACAGTTAACTAAAAACGAATCAAAGATTTAAATATGAAAATTAAAACTATGAGACTCTTGGAAAAACATAAATGCACATCTTTGTGATTTTATTTTTTTTAATTTTATTGTACTTTTTTCTCTTACCATTTAGTCCCCTTATACCCTTCTCCCCACTGCAATCACCTCACTGTTGTCCACATCTATGAGTCCTTGAGTTCTTTCTCCATAATTTTGGATTAGGTTATTGTTTCTTAGCTATGACACCCAAAGGGCAAGGAAACAAAAAAATAGATAAATTTGACTTCATCTAAATTAAAAATGTCTGTGCTTCAAAGGGTAACATCAACAAATGA
Organism: Sturnira hondurensis; assembly: GCF_014824575.4. Classification (NCBI taxonomy): domain Eukaryota; kingdom Metazoa; phylum Chordata; class Mammalia; order Chiroptera; family Phyllostomidae; genus Sturnira; species Sturnira hondurensis. The sequence goes on along the minus strand of NW_028088227.1, from coordinate 4,984,224 downwards.
AAAGACCACAACATAGAAAGAAAAGTTTGCAAATCATATATCTGGTAAAGGTCTCATATCAAGAGCACATAAAGAACTATTACAACTCAATAATAAAAAATAGCTCAATTAATGGGCAGAAGATTTGAATGAACATTTCTCCAAAGAAGACATATAATAGGTAAGAAGTACATGAAAGGGTGCTCAACATCATTAGTTAGTAGGGAAATCAAAACCACAATGAGGTACTTCTTCACACCCATTATGGTGGCTGTAGTCACAAAGATGGAAAATAACAAGTGTCAGCAAGGATGTGGAGAAACTGGAACCTTCATACACTGGTAGAGGGAACGTAAAATGGTACACTGGCTTTAGAAAATAGTTTGGCAGCTGTTCAAAAATTAGACAAAGAATTGTCATATGATCAAAATTCCACTACTAGATATAGACAAATACACTCAACAGAAATAAAAAGTGTATGTTCACAAGAAATATTTGTACACTAATGTTCATAGCAGCATTGCTCATAATAATTAAAAAGTGGAAACAACCCAAATATCCATCAACTGAAGAATGAACAAATAAAGTATGATATATCCACAGAATATTATTCAGCCATAGAAAAATTAATAATGAATTATTTATTTATTTATTTATTTGCTAAATAAATTTTATTTATTTATCTGATAAATGCTACAAATGAATGAGCATTGAAAACAGTATGATAAGAGGAAAAACAAGACACATTTTACAGTTTCACTTACATTAAAATATCTAGAATAGGCAAATCTGTAGAAACTATGCAGACAGGGGGGCTGGCTGGAGAGGGGAATGGAGATTGATTACTAACAAGCTGAGGACCCTTTGTGGAGTTAGGAAAATGTTCTAAAATTAGATAGTGGTGATAACGCCACAATTTTGCAAATATTCTAAAAATGACTGTATTCTACATTTTAAAAGTACAAATTTTATGACATATTAATTATATTTCAATAAAAATGAAAAATCTAGTATTAGAAAGATAAAATTTGGGACAAAATACAAGGTAAAATCCGGTGTGTTGCTTCATGAATGTCCAGCCCTGAAGTTAAGTAAGTAGCTCATTTTTAACATTTCCTTCTAGTTAAGATATCATCTGTAGGATCTGGTTACAACTCAGCTTCTGCCCATGGCTCTTTATGTAATTGTGTGCTTACTACACATAATTTTTCTACTACATTCACATTCTATTCTCTGGAATTGAGAGGCTTAAGGAATCTGCATTCTTTTTCCTCCCAACACCCATCATCTTTTCTTTCATACCAGAAATAGTGTAAGTGAGACAAAGTCACATCGTTATCCATCCAACCATCCACAGTTGCCACTTTCTCCAATTGTTTTTCCCACCCTTCAAAACCAGCAACCTGAATAGAAGCCAATTTCAATAACACTTTTAGAGTTACGAAACAACCAGATTCTTCCAAGTCTATTTCTATATTTTGAAAGTGTATAGACATTTTCACTCTGAACCTTTACAGATAGGCCTTTTCTTTCTTTTCCACAACCACCAACTAGCGGATAGAGATGTACATTCAACCTCTTATTGTCTCTGAAGACACACTTCTCATTTATTGTTACTTGTCTTCTTCCCTCTCCATCTCACTGAATTTCTAATCTCAAAGGTTGCTGATGACCTCCAAAATTGCCAAGCAAATCGACTTTCCCAAGTTCTGAAACAAATGTACTTCTCTGAAGCATCTGATGCTGTTAAAAAAAAAAAGACTACTTTCTCCAAGTTCTCATTTTCTCTTTCAACTAAGTAAAAAATTCTGTAGCTGATCTTTATCCATTGTTTTGTTCCTAAGGCTCAAAGGTTTTCTTGGAGCAGTGAGTTGGGTGCTGGAGTCATCAAAACCTACATACCACACATTCACCAGTTTTTTGATCAGAGGCATACTAACTTCTCAGAATCCCAATTCTTCTTCTGTAAATTGTAGATCTCCCAGTGTTTTTGTAAGGATGATGTGAGATGCGGTCTGTAAATTTCTTAGTAGTGGCCTGCCACACAAATTGTAGTTTTTACAATAATTAGTATTATTTCTTTTTTCATCATCATAATCACTATTACACACTTTTTATGGAAGGGGAAAGGTCTAGTAAAGGAACATGTATAAAGGACTCAAGGACAACGGTGGGAGGATTGACTGTGACAGTGTGGGTCAGGGGGGCAGGGTAGGGGAGAATAACTGGGTAGGGGGGGAATTGGGACAACTATAATAGAACAATAATAAAAATTAAAAATTAAAAATAAAAACAAATCAACCTTAAAGAGTTTATCCCATTATGTCCTGTCCTCACTTCCAAGCAACCTAGGAATCCTCAACTGGACTGAGGTAACGGATGTCCTCCTGTTGCAGGTGGGCACAGGTAACCAGGTTCTTGGTGATCGGGACAAAGAACTGAACTAAACGCCCAGAGTTTATAGCTGAGAACATGGGAGCAGGCCAACTCCAAGTAAAGAATGACCTCATGGGCTGGAGGGACTCTACTCTTACAGGGCGGATCCTTCCTGACTAGTTTCGGCAGGCTTTTACTGTGCATGTACAAGTAGTTGTGTTACTTTAAAGCTACTGCCACATGTGGTCTCCCATGATTTTTCCTGATTGGTCATCAGGGAAGGGGGTCCCACAATGTTACCTGGTTGACTCCCCTTCTCCTGGGGTCCCCCTGTAGTAGGTTCACCTTTCCCTTCACCAGAGAATTATAGCTCTCCATGTTAGAGACTGGTGAAAAGGAAAGGAATTATTTACTCAAGTTATACAGACTTAAGAGTAATGACTTAATGTCTTCATCAAAATTTCAAAGTCCCTTAAAATATCCACAAACACACAGTTCTTCCCCCGCTTTGCCCAGTCCAAGGTACCGTATCTCAGGAAAAGAAATAGAAAGGCGCGTGGTTGTTCTTTGCCAAAGCCACGTGGTGATTCTTCTCATGGCTGCGAGGGTTCTGACTCTAGCCAAAGCCATGTGGATCTCCTTCACCAAGGCTGCGGAGGTCCCACTCTGCCAAAAGCGTGTGGCTCTCCCCTCAATGGCTGCCCTGTCTGATTTAAATCCCCGCACCAATCTTCTTCTGCAGCCCCATTTCCGACTCCTCCCACAATTGGCTACACAAGTCATCACTCCCATATCCTTCCAGCTTTACTGGGCTGCCAGACTGAGTCTGGGCAGGCGTGGCCCCATGGTGTGGAGCCAATCATCTCCAAGCTCTCACACAGGCGCTGTAACCAAAGGGCGTTGCCTCCCAGTTCTGTCTTGGGTGGAAGTCACTGCCTTCTCCCCAGCTCAAAGTGTGGCCACAGCTATTTAACATATCTATGAAACCAGTTAAAGATTATAGAAATGTCAAAAGACCATTCTAGTGGTTATCTGAGTTGCTATGCAAAATAACTTAACGGCCCTATTTCCAGTATCCCTCTCCTAAACTCAGACTTGAGGTGAGGACATCCCATATTTTTAATATTTCCTGGACACCCTGAGATCTGGACCCCATTACATATCCTTCTTTTGGGGCCCCCCTGGCCGCACCCTCCTACACTCCTATTCATGCCCACACCCTCTATCTATCTAAAGTACAATTAATCATCTCTGTCGACAACAATTAAACACCACTGCTTCAGTAAAGACATCACCATTCTCCCAGCCTCGGGTTTTAAAGCCCAGTGTCAGTTTTGATTTTTCCCTCCTCTTTAGGAAGGATTTGTTCACAAGTTTATCCAACTACATCTCTGCAATGTTTTATGAGTGCATCTCCTGTCCTCGAGTTCCACAGGAAAATGAAGCTGTCCCTCATTATATCTCATTTATATTGGTGGTCCCATACCTGGTAAATATCACAATCAAAGTCCAGACCCTTGGCACCACCCCATGAACATAATCTACAAAGATTAAGACCTAGAAGTCGACAGATTGAAAAATTTCCAGGTAATTAGCATAAACTACCAGATGTACAAATCAACGGCATAGTAGCAAAATAAACTCTGACAGTCTAACTGCAATATTGGCTCTTTTTAATGCTTCTTATCCAAAAATGCCAAGTGATTTTTTCCCAAATTTCAGCTTCCCAACTACTACCCTAAAACATTCCCAACCGCTCCATGACCCACAGAGTAAAATCCAAGCTTATTCAATATTCATTCATCAAAATCTAGTCTGGGATCTACAATAATAAGTGCTGAGTATATGAAAACTAAGGATAAACCTTTAAGAAGCTACAAATCTAAAGATGGCAGGAGAGAATGAGAGAGACACAGGGGTGGGGAGGATACAGGGAGGAAGGGAGAAAAAGAGAGCGTAAAAGAGAATGAATACAGCCATCTACTCAATACCTCCAACGTGCTAAACCAAGGATCTACCATGGAAATTCATTTTCTCCTTAGTGTGGCATTCAAAACCTCCACTGTCACACTTCTTTGTTATGTACCACCGTTACTCAAGCACCGATCAAAATGAACAATTCTCACAGTTTTCATAAAAACTCTGAGTCTTTCTGCATATAAATTCTGTCTATAGTTTGCTCTCTGGCTAGAATACTGCCCCCCCCCCCCAACCCTGTACTATGCCATTTTCTGGTGCCCCAATCCTTGTCATTTTTCCTGCCCTAACTAGTGTGATTCCCAAACAGGAAATTAGCTCCTCCTGATACTCTCAGCTTCTATAGCTCTATGCGGAACCGAGTGTCGTGTACTCTATGTCATAAATGCTTTGTATTTGTTATCTTCCCTTTTATATTACAAGCCCCTGTGGGGATGGTAATATTCCTATTATATCTGCCAGCCGATGGTGGATGGCACCAACTCAATGCCAACAGGAAGCCCCAATCTGGGATGCCGTGAAAAAGAAAATGTTACTCAGTGTAAGGCAGCTGAACTGTGATACAGCACCGGCCGTGAAAAGGGCAGAGCTAGGACGCAGCCATGGGGCCAGGTCCCTCTCAGGTTTGACAGCTCTGCTCTTCCTTCTGCTCTGCTCTGCTCTGTGCAATTCTGCTTTGTGCTGTGCTGTTCTGCTCTGGTTTGCTCCGTGGCCTGCACTGCCCCGCTCTAGCAAGACACCTTCAGTGTTTCAGCTAGTAGGGAAACAGTGTTCAGTTTGGCGGAAGGTAGAGTGTACTCCCCAAGTCAGAGGGGAGCTGGCTAATATAAAGAGAAGTCCCTGCCCCTGGTCCCTGATTGGCCCATCTTTATGCAAATAAGAGCTACAAATCCTTGTAGTTTAATTGATCCAAAAGGCACTGTCCTGATTGGCCAGAATAGAGCCATTTTGAATGGTTGGAGCTACATTTCTCTACACTTGATCGCACAGAGAAAGCTTCAGTCCTATTGGTTGAAATGGGATTCCAGGGACTCCTTTCTAAGGGCTGCCTCATGACAGGAACAAAGTGCAGGCAGGCAGTTCAGTGCAGAGTTCTCCCTGAAGTGCAGTTTGCGTAAGAGGCGCCTGTGTAGAAACGGCTGCTATGCTCAGATTTTTTTTTTTTAATTTTAGTCCATTTAGACCCTAGCAACCTTCTAGGTAGGTATGTTCTTTCTCAAGGTCCAAAGATTATACATTATATTTTCATGGCACCTAAATACATATTTAATCAATAAACATAGATAAATACATAACAAATACTTTGATAAAACCTGAATTCTGTACCTCTTCAGAGCTTTATCAGATGAGAAAAAGTTCACTAAGATGGCACTCTCAATAAAAAAATGATAGCTGATTAAGCTATAGCTAATAATGGGACATTATTTATCATCATTAAATGGCTAAATCAGTCTTCACAGTAGTGTCACATTTAATGGTGAGTTAGCAACAATTATGGGAACATTTATTTGTGAACTAAGCTTTTACCAGCCTAGGAAACTACCCACGCACACCAAGAATATTATCTAAATTTCACGAGAAAAACCTATACAGAACCAAAATATGTTAGTGAGTATCTTCTGGTCTGAATGTGGGAGTGTCTCTGTGTGAATGCTTAGACAGGTGTATATATAGATGTAAACACTTAGAAAAATCTGTGTGATGTTCTGAATTGAGTTTCATATTTAAAAACAAAACAAAATGAAGCCCAAGCCTAACCAGGAAAACCCTGTGCACAGCTAAACAGGTAATTCTGCTGAACTGAAAGTTTTCACTTAATTACGTACGTTTAATACCACAATAGTCCACTGGCAAAGTGATAGGTGTGGCTGCCACTTGAGGAAGCCAGTCCTCTGCAGAAACAACTCCAGAGCAGCCAGTTAATCCGTATGTATGAAGCTAGGAGTGGAAGGAAATGAATTATATCACAGAATTTACAGTTACCCTAGTTCATGTGGAATATGCCACCACAAGCAGAACCATCATTTTGAAAGCAAAAAGACAGCCAGAATTCAAGAACTTACCATAATTTTCCAAGGGTTTAATGCATTCTATAAGAGTCTTTCCTACCCAGGGAGTAAAAGATTCTAACTTTAGGTACTAGAATGCAAATGAAACCACTAGAAATGTGATGAGTTTAAAAGTAAACAGGCAAATTATAAGTACCAGTTATTTTTTAAAACTAAGGAAACCTAAAAAGGGAATTATACTTAATTTGGAAACGTGCAGTGCTGCTAGCTCTTCCACGAAGTCTTACAGGGACAGGGGCTACGACGGCAACACTCAGAGCTCTCGTGTCACGTTCCGTTCCCAGTGTCTGAAACAAAGTGCTCCTTGCTGATAATTACCAAGGACATCACAGAGCAAGAAAATACATGCACACATCAAAATTTAGAGGGATATCCGAGGCCCCACACTATCCTTATAGGCAAAGGTTTAGGTTATAAAGAAAACTCAAAAATAATCCAGTCATTATTTACATTTCTGTATCAAGAGCTATTCTAAGTATAATAAACATAAGAGTAACCCATTCTCTCTTTCGACCCAGAACAGTGCAAGGAAAAGGAGCTTAAATTTCAGTAGCAAAAGAGTTAGGTTAGATGGCAGAAAGATCCGTGACTATGAATACTGTTGTAGAAGAGTCTGCAAAAACACTGAGAGTTCTTCTCTCTGAATACCATTAAGAATCAGATACACTGCATCCATAATGGGTGACTTATCCAGAAAATTAAGAAAGATAAATTCAGTGACTCAGAAGGTCCTTTTGATTTTATTTTATATATATAACATTACATATGTCAAGAAAATTTTACTGACTGCCTCTGAGAAAAAAATGATTATTTCTAAACACTGCTTTATCACTTAAAACTCAAACCAAATGATATATGTATCATTTGTAGCTATATATCTACATCTATAATTATTTATATATACATATATCTATATATATCTATATCAGTTTCCAGATTTAAAAACTGAAACTCAAAGAGAAGTTGCATAGTAAATATACATAGAGGCATCAGTGTTTAAAGCTAGGTTTGTCTGGCTTCAAATTCCATTGCATTACACTATTTTACATGTGAGAAAACAAGGGATCTTAAACATTTGGGTTCCTTTACACTGGCTAATAGCTAGGGTATCAGGAACTGCATTTCAGGGAGGCAAGAGAGGGAGGCTTGAACACCAGAGACCTTCAGAACATGTACATGTCATTTGAGTGTCCAGTTTGTACACAGCAATATAACTAGGAATACATCAGAGCACTGGTTTCAGTTCAAACACAATTAGAAGCCATCACTGTCATGTGCTAGAAGATGGCCTAGACCAAAAAAAATCAGCCATGCCTTCTACTATTCAGATGCATGGTGAACCAAGAACAAAAATGCTAGTTGGGTCACGATGCACACAGTGGTGTATTCTTCCAGGGAGGTCAAGGTTGCCACTACAAATCTTCTGTGAACAAGATCGAATTACATAGAGGAATATCTTCACTCCTCATCTGTAACCCAGTTTCTAAGCAAATGCATGGAATCTTGTCAATGGTGGCAGGCCACATTAAATGACAGAATCAAGACAGTTCAATATAAACCTATTTTTAGGTAACCTATAAACAAGATAAATTTATTTCTCACATTTGTGGAGGCTGGAAGTACAAGATCACAGTTTTAGATCAGGGTCCTGGTGAAGGTCCTATTCTAGGTCACAGACTATATTGACTTCTCTCATGTGGGAGAAGTCAGCAGTCTGTGGGGACATGATGGAGGGTATAAGCAAGTTCTCTGGAGCCCCTCTTACGACGGTATCAATCTCATTCACGAGGGCTCTGAACTAATGAGCTATATACTCCAAAAGATCCCATCTTCTAATAATATCACATTGGGGATTAAGATTTTAATGTAGGAATTGGGCGGGGCGGGGCACAAACATTGAGACCACAGCATCTACCATTATAGATGATAGATGTGTATTATTATTAGAAAAATACTCTTATAATTTGTTCTATTAATGATAAGCCAGTAAACTCTTCTATTTAAATAAAAGATAATGCACTACTTAATCAGAAAAATAAGACAATGGTAAATCATCCTCCTTTTGATAGTGCAGGGAAGCGAAGGGTTTCTACCTATGCCTCCATCTTTGCAGGAACTCTGGCAATGGTAAATTAAAATGCAAGCAAGGACTATAGTCTAATAAGACTTTGTCTAATGTCTCTTTGACATTTGAGGTTAATGTGTTTTGACAATAATTGTCTTCAAAAAAGAGACCGTTGCAAAAATTGTGATAGACCAAATTGTACAACCAGAAAAGCATCAGAGCAAGTGAATCTCTTTCATCGGAATGAGAAATTAAACTCTCAAAATAGCCAATGAAAAGATTTACAGTTTTCATATCTATTTATTTACTGAGCTCAGTCTTTAAAAGGAACTTCATGAACTCTTCTTTCTTTAGTCAAGGTCAATGGGTAACAGCGAGTTGCATTTGAAACATTAGTATGAGTAATTATTACATTAGTTGACCATGGCAAACCTGAGATGCTGTTGCCAAGTTGAAACAGCACAAAACTAAGAATAAAAAAGTCAATGCTGTAGGCGAAATTCTGCCTATGATACAAAATGTAGTTTGATACAAATACGTTTCTTACAATAAAAAATATTTTGAGGGTATGAGAATAAAATTTATATTCAGAAACAATTCAAACAAGAGAGCAGTTTAAATGTTAAAGCAAAACAAGAATTTCTTAAATAACATGGCTGATTGTCTCTTCTAAATTAGTAATAAACCCATATTAATTACTGAAACTTACAACATAAATGGGCGATTTTGAAGTAAAATTCTTTTATTGCTTAGTGCGATACCAATTGCACACTTACCTTTCCCTCCCAACACTCAAAGCCCCCCATTCAGAGGGAAACACCTGAGGGGAAGGTCCAGAGGGCAGTCTGCTGGGTGTTTTCTTAGCTACTCTGTATCCCAATGTATGTCCTTACACTATAGTTTTCACATTTTACTTTGGAAATATGCAAAAGTAAATTTTTCAAAAAAAATAAAACAAACTTTTTTGTCATCTACATAGCTTAAATAACTGTGTTGCTTGTGGTTCAATTTGCTTATAAAAATGAGACTTACAAATGAATGGGTGTTAAGAAAAAAAAGAAAAGAAACAACCACTACACTCAATTATTCACTAGCTGTGTGACATGCCACTGGCCTCGGCCTCTGCAATTAAATAATTTTTATATGGTCTTTAAAGCACCCTGTTACTGAATATCAGTATGTTTAATATCCACTTTGCTCTCTGGATTTTCTGTTTCATGCCTCTCTAGGACAAGACAAGGGAAAGCCCCCCCCCCAAAAAAAAAATAAAGAATAAGAAAATCATGACCAAAATGAAAGCATCACCATTTTTTCCCAGTTATGAAATAAGCACAATTTTTGTGAGGCTGTTCTAAGCAGAAGATTAATTAAATACAGTGTCTAAAGCAATCTATTGCTTTGTATGAGATGACTTGAGTCTCCTTTCCTAATGATCTATTTTTTTTTTTTTTACTATTTGGGGGGTATTCATGTAGGTATCCTAACAAGTTAAAAACATGTTAAATTCAGAATCTCTGAGCTATTTGAAGTACCCACTACCTACTAATGGACATATCAAAACTACCTTAATAATTAAATGTGTCAGTCTCATTAGAAGGTTAACACCTCAAATTATCCCTACATTGATGCCACTGTTCTCTGCATACAGTGTACAAAACTATATTTTAAGTTATGTAGCATATAACCCCTCGTAATGTTAAGGGGAAAATGCATATTTACTTGTCCTGTAGCTACAGCCTGAGGGGCAGGATTCAGGCTTGCCCCACATTTAGAGGCTGCAAAGGTTCTCTCGCTGAACTTAGGCTGAGAGAGGCCATCATTGTGGTACAGTGCACCAGTACCCTCCAGAACCGAGCTTCTTTACTTGCCTGGAGCCCCAGTTTTTGAAACTGTCATGGGGCACCTCCAGATTGCCTGCTGTGCAGTCCAGCGGGGTTTACAAATTGTGGTCCCAGGGAACTCTATATTGGCATACTTTAAAACCTCAGCATGAGGGTCTGGCTTTCAATCAGCCTGCAACTGGGTGCTGACTGAGATCCCTCTCTCTGGAACACCACCAGGTCTTGGCATGCCCTAAACAACTGGGACCGATAAAGAATCAATCAGGCTGCTGAGACAGTCACAGAGTCTCAAGAGACAACCCACAGTTGGGCCAGGTTGACCAGCAAGCTCTATCTCCTACACAAAGCAACTCCGCTAAGATCAGGTGGGGTGAGTCTTTTGCCTAATACATAGAAACAAACAGAGAATCAAGGAAAATGAAAAAAAGTCAGGAATATGTCCCAAACAGAAGAGCTCATTAAAACCTCAGGGAAAAAAAGTGAAATGAAGGAAAGTATTTTACATGATGAAGAGTATAAATAAATGGTCATAAACATGCTCACTTGACTTGGGAGAAGAATAGATTAACACAGGGAGAACTTCAGCAACAAGAAAATACAAGCACCAAACAGAAGTCACAGAGCTGAGGAACACAATACCTGAACTCTAAAACACACTAGAGGGGTTCAACAGCAGATGAGATGAAGAAGGAAAAGAGGATCAGTGATGTAGAAACAGAAAAGTGAAACTCACCCAAAGAGAGTTACAAAAAGAAAAAAAAGAATTTAAAAAATAAACACAGCTTAAGGAACCTATGGAACATCAAGTAGAATAACATTCACATTATAGGAGTCCCAAAAGGCAAAGAGATAAAGGGGCACAGATATTTTTGAGGAAACATTAGCTGACAAGTTCTCTGACGAGGGGAAGAAAGCAGACATTCAGATCCGGGAAGTTCAGAGAAATCCAAGTAAGATTAAAACAATGAGATCCACAGCAAGACACAGCACAATTAAAATACCAAAAGTTAAAGATAAAGACGGAATCTTCAAAGCAGCAAGAGAAAAACAATGCGTTACATATAAGAGAACCCCCTTGAGACAATCAGCAAATTTTTCATTGGAAACTGCAGATCAGAGGAAGTAACATGATATATTCAAGTACGGAAGGAGAAACACTTCTAACCAAGACTATTCTACCAGGAAAGGTTATCACACAGAACTGAAGGAGAAATAAAAGTTTATCAGACAAGTAAAAGCTAAGAGATTCATCATCACCAAACCAGTCTTGTAAGAAATGTAAAAAGGGAATTCTTGGAGCAGAAAAGGTCCCAATTAGTAATGAGAAAATGTATGAAAGTATAAATCTCACAGGAAAAGGTAAATATATAGTAAATATAATATATTAATCACTTACAAAGGTAGCATAAAGGTTAAAAGACAAAAGCATTCAAAATAGAACTACAATAATTAACTAACTGATATACAAAATTAAAGATATAAAATTTGATTATAAAAACAAAATGTCAGGGGAAAAGTGAAAGGTAGAGTTTAAACACATTCAAATTTAAGTTGCTATCAACTTAAACTATGTGTGTATACATTCTTAAATGTGTATGTATGTATATATGTATGTATATAATAGGGCATAGGTAAGTTTGCAGTTGTTTATATGAAAAATAATACCTTAATAAATAATAATACAAGAATAAATTCTTTGTTTTGTGTAGCCCCAGCTGTAAACCTACTATTGCCCCATCCTCTGTGTGTATATACATTCTGTTACAATGTGAGCCTCCTGTAACCTCAAAACAAAAACCTACAGTAGATATGAAAATACAATGAAAAGGTTCCTAAACATAAAACTAAAGACAGTCACAAAATCACAAGGAAAGAGAGCAAGAGAAGAGAAAAGAGAGAAGAACTACAAAACAACCAGAAGAAAATTAACCTATTGGCAATAAACACATACTTACGTTAGGTCAGAAAAAAGTCTCAATAAATATAGAAGACTAAAATCACATCAAGCTTTATTTCCAACTGTAATAGCGTGAAGCTAGAAATTATTAGAAGAAACAAAAATTCACAAATATGTGGTGATTAAACAATATGCTAATGAAGAACCAATGGCTGAACAAAGATGACAAAGGTTAAATAAATTTGTTAAAAAAAAACAACCTTGAGACAAATGAAAAGGCAACCACGGCATACCAAAGTCTATGGGGCACTTCAAAGGCAGTCTAAGAGTGTTCATAGTGATACAGGCTTACCTTCAGAAACAAGAAAAATCTCAAACAATCTAAGTTTACAGCTAAAGGATCTATAAAAAGAAGAACAAAGTCCAAAATCAGTACTGAAATTTCCAAACTGAAAATAAATTGGAGACTAAAATGACAATAGAAAAGATAAATGAATCTAAGAGCTGGTACTTGAAAAGGTAAAATTGGCAAATCTTTAGCTCAATGCACCAAGGATAAAGAGAGCTCAAATAAATAAAATCAGAAATGAACAGAAGTTACAACTGATATCACAAAAATACAAAGAATCATAAGAAATTGCTATGAATAATTATACACCAAGTTTGACAACCTAGAAAAATGGATATATTCCTAGAAACATACAAACTTCCAAGAATGAATCATGAAGAAACAGTAAATCTGCCCCATTTTGCATGGAAAAAATTCATACGGAGAACTATCCGAATGTTGTCAATGTTGAAAAGACTTCACCCAGAACTACCTAATCGAGCATCCAATAATATATATTTAAAGAGAATTACAAACATCATCAAGGTGGAATTGCCTTCAGCCAGAACTCTCAACTTAGATTTCTCTTGTTAATAACTTTAACTTTAATGTATATCAGGAGAGTTGTATTGGAGAAAACAGTTATTGATACACTACATATGGAAAATTAGTCACCAAGAGCAATTAGTTTATTTTGCATTTAAGAAATCATTCCTGAGAGAAGCTCTGCAAATGTCATCTATGTAGAAATCTTTTTAACCGTGTTCTTATCTCCACTGTGCACTAGAGAACTGTTTCTGGAAACACACCATACAAACACACACACAATACATTTTAGTAAACAAATATATCAATTTTTCTTTCTTCGAAAATTCTATAAATTCCTACAAAAGTAATTGGCCTGGAAGCATTCCTGACCATGCCTTAAGGCTTAACTCTGAGAAGGAACCATTCAGCAGAAAGTTGTTCCAAGATGACCAAGCTTCATTATCCTCTCCAGAAAGATAAATAAATACAAATATCACTGTAGGGTGTGTTGTTACTGAGAAGAGCAAAAATTGTATGCACTTCTTGCAACAAAAGTTGAGAAATAATATCCAGTGAGTTCGTATGCAAGTGTTACTTGACTGCTCCCCTTTTGGAACCCTTAATAAATTTTAATCTATTATATGTGTCTGCACTAAACCACATTTTGGTTAACAACAGGGAAACATAAAGCAATCAAAGGAAACACATTTATACCACTCTTGTATGCATTTTAAATATATTTGCATAAAACAAGAAATGAAAGGGCATCTATAAATAAATGAACAGAAGTGATGTGGTAGATAAAAGGAGTACAAAGAAGTTTCTTTTTATTGTTTATTCAGAACTATATAATAATACTTTGAGTAAAAGTTTAAATATTTTTAAAAGAATAATTATTTACCATAGTTTATCATCACAGAAGCTTAGATGCAATTTGTTAGGAAAACATCCCATGAATTCTCAATTTTTGTGGGTCATAGTTAGAATTCTATTCTTTCAGACATGGCTCTAAAAGCTCTTGAGAATTTAAGAACACAGTAATTCCCTTTAATCCGGGGCGAACACTGGACAGTCCCGGGAAGAGGGCACATTGAGTGGGAGCCTCTATCTGTGCAACAGTTATGGTCATTTTGCTCATGTGATAAACACAATACTGCATAAGCTGCCCCTTCTTTCTCAAACTTCTCTTTTATCTTCATAAAAAGAAAATAATTAAGAGCAAAGACTTGAACTGGACTGTCCAGGTTGAAACCCCACCTCCTTCCCTAACTCGCAAGGTCGTCTTGGACATGTTACTTAGCTCCTCTGTGTGTGAACAACTCATACGCTCCTCTCGTGAACAGGAGTAATAGTAATACCCCACAGCATTGTTGTATTAAATGAGTAAATGCATAAATAGTTTAGAATAATGTTTAGTACATATTAAGTACTCTAATTTAAACTTGCTTGAGTAGTTATATGATCTCAAAGAGTTTTACTTCACTTGTGCCACACGCATTTTCCCCTTTACCACAATCAGAAGTGAGTAGACCCCTGACCCCTAATGGGTTTACTGATTCACTTCTGATAAACTATTTTTAACATTATTTTTGAAAAGAAAAAGAAACAATATTCCCCAACCACACTAAAGTGTTGTTTTCATCACTTCATTATTTTAGTGTAAAAATATTTAAGACGTTCAGTATAGTTAGGACACAGGTCAGCTGCTACAACAAAGTTTGTAGAAGGATTAAGCAAGGTTTTTCTGTGTCGTATAACATCTAGAATGTAGGTAGTCATACATGATATGGTTGGTTACTCTATGTCATAGACATGCTCCTTCTACTAGTATAGTAGTTGTTGCTACTGGTTATTGCTCTAGTATACTCAAAAGACAGCTTCTATCTTGTACTTTCAATCCACTGCCAGGGAGTAGAGGAGGGGAAGTGGAGGCATGCCTCTTTTCTCTAAACACAGAGCCTGGAAGTTGCACACATCATTCAGTTGACATTTTATTAGACATAACTGAGTCAGTGACTACATCTAGCTGCAAAGGAGCCTGGGATATATATTTCTCTATGCCCTGTTACTACAGAAAGAATATAACAATGGGTATGGAGGCTCATATGTTGTCCTTGAAACAGAGCTATTCTGCAAAGCTCAGTTTAAATACATAGGTATATGGAACTAGGAAAAAACACAAGTCTACGTGGTCTGTGAGATTCATATTGACATTATATACTTTAAACAAATGTGTATAAGGAAACGTAGCTACACGGTTGTAAATAAGACATTATAATATTCACTAAGACATGTACATTGTCTTGATGATCTCAAGCAAGGAATGACAAGAAAATATATCTTTTTGTAGGTCACTTGGACTCAACACCTGCTAAGCATTTTTCTTGTGTGATTCACAAAATTTAAGAAGTGATCCATCTCCAACCCAGGCCCCGTGAATTTTCACCCTCTTAATGTCAACATGCAATAGCTTTGAAACTGTATACATTCCTACCAAGCCACTGAATCCTACTCTAGCTGCATCCTCGAATGACCAAAAACCACTTATCAACAAAGCCACATGAACTTGTATATCCTCAATGCCACAGCAGACCTCTTGGTAGTGGTATTCTACACAGAAACTATGAGAGTTGTCTTCTAACCCCAGAAGTCTCCCCAACTGATGGAACAACTAAATTCAACTTTGACCTTTTCCCTTTATCCCAAAAAAAAAAAAGTTTCACCTGTTTCACTTACAAAATGGACAGTTATATTTATAAGTTCTCATGCCAAGAAACTCACTGTGTGCTCTGGCTCTTAAGCAAAAGAGGTTATGAGCTAAATTTTCAGGACTTAACCTATGACTCAACTGCTGTATTACAACTACCCCATCAGCAGGAAAATTCCTAAACCAGGATGTTGCTGACTCATTTTGTTCAGCTTTGTCCTGGTCCAAGAACAAAAGTTGTCTTTTTCTACTTTAATATTTTTATAACAAGGAACTTAAATTAAGTAATATTTAATTTTTTGTATTTCTAATTTGATATTAATGAAATTTTGATTTCATGATAAAGATATAGAACAGACCAGGTAAAACAGATAGACACAATGTGTTCTTTCCAGATGATTCTGCAATAGTGTATAGCTTATGAAATCATTTCCATTGTAAAACTGCATTTTCGTATATGGTCATCAATAAAATCATTTGTTCACTTGCTAGTCAAGTGTAAAACCAATGCAGTAAGAAAGGTCCAACCAGGTAAATGGAAGCAGTTGAGTTACGGAAAGCAACTTAGCAGGTTGAAAATGGTCAAAACAAAGTAGTCAAAATTCACAAATGAGTCAGAAATTTTACTTCCCACTGCTGATTTTATAACTAGCCAGCTACAGTTGCCTATTTTACCTTGATAAAAGATATAATATTCAAATTAAGAAAACAGCACTAAAATTGGCATATTATTCTTCTTAAGAAAGGTAAAATAATGCTTGGTTGTTGGAATGACATTTTCATTTCAAATTTCAAAGTAAAAAAATATCTTAACGATCCTTTAGACTGAAGGTAGTGAACCTATAATGACCTGTTTTTTGTCCTTTTTAGATATCATGGTTTTGTTTTTTTAATGAACCTTAGAAATATTTTTATCAAAGTTTCATGAAGTTATTTAATGAAAATATATGAATACATGATTAAGTAATAAAATGAAATATCAGAGAGTTAATATTATTTTTAAATATAAAGCAAGGTAAAAAATAATACAACTTTCTTCAATTTTACAACATCAAACAGCCAGATTTGTTTCAGACTATACACCTAGTACCGTAAGTTGAATTCTATAAACACATTGCCAAAAAAGAAAAACAAAGTATTTATATATGGTTGAGAAAGGCAGAAAATTGTACTTGAACAACAATTAAAATTTTAAAAAAAGAAAAAAAGAATTAGACAATGTTTAAAATAGTAGAATATGCATAACAAACTATTCTGATACTAATTGAATTTACTGAACTCCTCCATATTCTAATTGGCAAAAATTCTAAATGGCACATTAAGAACAGAAATGCATCATAATAAAAAAACATTCAAAATATTTTTAAAAGTTTTTTTTGACAGTTTTGACCAATTTACTGGAGATAGGGTATCTTATTAGAATAACTGTATATGTTTAAGATTTCCAAAATTAAAACACCTACATTCTATTCTAACATTTGTAAGCTAATAAAGTGTTTCTAGTATTGTACTATGAATTTTTATATGTGCTATATCTAATTCTCATGATAACTCTGCAAGTTGGTATTACTACCTCATTTTACAGGTAAGTAAATTAGAGCTTGGAAATTCTGTTTTTTTTTTCAATTTTTTTTATTTAATTATTTTTCAAGTACAGTTTTCTGTCTATTACTCCCATCCCATCCCACCCCCCATCCTCCCCCCTCCCTCCCATTTCCACCCTTCTCAGTTGTTGTCCATGTATCCTTTATATAGGTTCCTCTAAATCCCTCCCTTATTTCCCCTGAAATTCCCTCCCCTCTCCCTGCTGGTCACTGTCAGCCCGTTCTCTATTTCAGTGTCTTTGGTTATATTTTGCTTGCTTGTTTGCTTTGTTGTTTAGCTTCCTGTTAGAGGTGAGATCATATGGTATTTGTCCTTCAACACCTGGCTTATTTCACTCAGCATAATGCTTTCCAGTTCCATCCATGTTGTTGCAAAAGGTAGGAGCTCCTTCTTTCTTTCTGCAGCATAAAATTCCATTGTGTATATGTACCATAGTTTTTT